>NW_027361765.1:12332500-12932500 GCF_039654945.1 Dendrobates tinctorius
CAAAATTTGTACCTGCACTCCCCCCCCCACACACACATAGGTCAGATGTATGGGCACCTGTTGCATTCCAAATTTTATGAAGATTTATGAATTGCCCCCCCTCCCCCTTCATTATGTAGTAATGTCCCCCATCCTGGTAGATATGCCCATCATACTGGTGAATATGTCCGCATCCACTGAAACTTGGTGGGACAATACACATGATTGGAATACAAGGCTAGAAGGATACAACTTATTTGCAAGAAACAGACTTGATAAACGAGGAGGAGGTGTCGCATTGTATGTTAGAAACGCGTATATCTGCACAGAGATTGAAGCTTCAGAGACCGGGAGTTCTGTGGAAACGGTTTGGGTAAGAATACAAGCACAGAACAATGGAAAGGACACCATTGTAGGCATTTACTACAGGCCACCTGTGCAAGCTGAAGATATGGATGAACTCTTTATGCATCAAATGGCCGAGTTATCCAAAATATATGACATAGTTGTCATGGGAGATTTCAACTATCCTGACATTTGTTGGGAATCTCTCTCAGGCAAAACTAACAGGTCAAGGAAATTCTTATCCTCTCTTGCTGACAACTTTATCTTCCAAAAGGTAGGGGAGAAAACAAGGGGATCTGTTACCTTGGATCTAATCCTTATAAACAGGGAGGAAATGGTTGAGGAGGTAAAAGTGGCTGGGAGTCGGACCCTAGGAGGTAGCGACCATGCTATTTTAGAATTTTGGATAACTAGAGGAGGAAGACCTGTGAAGACTCAAACTTCAAGGTTAGATTTCAGAAAGGCAGATTTTAAGGGATTCAGAAAGAGAATTGGAGGGATCCAATGGCTGGATATCCTTAAAGACAAAAATGTCCAGGAAGGAAGGGAAATCTTGAAAAATGAAATTTTCAAAGCACAATCGTTAACAATTCCGAAAAGAGGGAAGAATAGGAAGCATTTAAGGAAACCAGGATGGATGAACACAGAACTTAAGCACATGCTAAAAACGAAGAAAGAAATGTTTATAAAATGGAAAGAGGGAGGCATATCTAAAGAAGAATATAATGCTGTCTGCAGAACCTGCAGGGCACGAATCAGATTACTAAAGCTGACAATGAATTGAGGCTTGCAAGAGACGTCAAAAGCAATAATAAAGGATATTGGGGATATGTCAAAAGTAAAAGAAAAGTCAAAGATGTTATAGGATTTCTACAGGATGAAAATGATGAAATGGTAAGACAGGATGTTGAGAAGGCCAAACTTTTAAATTGCTATTTTGCATCTGTTCTCTCTCAGAAAGGAAATGTAACTGTCATGATCCATTTTTTGGATCCGTCAGATCTGGATCTCCTCATATCTAAGCCTTTTTCCTTTTCGGTCATCGGGGTCAATATGAGTTTTTGCCCCCGGTGGCCACCAGGGTTACTGCAGGGAAACTGCATGTGATTAATTATTTTATGCAGGTGGTAACTTCTCCCCCTCCTTCTTATAAAAGGAGTTCAGGTGCTGGAAATCACTGTTGGTTATACACTTGCTCTTGGGAGACCAACCAAGCTGGAGTTCAGGAGCTGAGTTCTGTGGTGCTTCAGTTGTTTGCTGTTGTCAAGTGGCTATCTCTGCTGTCCAGGAGCATTGCAGCAGAGCAAGCTAAGTTTTATTTTATCCTGTCTGTTGTATCTTTCCTTTGGGTTTTTTGTGTAGTACACTTTTCCCTGTCTCTCCTCCTGTGGAGGAGGTTAGGGGTTTAGCTCAGGGCTAAACAGGAGACAGGGACAGGTCGGGGACTTGGGCCTCACTACCGTTAAGTGTACCCCCAAGTTAAGGAAAGACAGGGCTACCCCTTAGCCTGAGGGGCAGTTCAGGGGCCCTGGTTCCATGTCTCCTGCTTTGTCCCAACTGCCCTGTGACAGTAACATCATCTATTCTTCACTATCCTATTAAGGGAATAGGAAAATCCAGGATAACTATAAACAGAAATATAGTGAAGAAACACTTTAGCTAACCTAAATGAATTCAAGTCTCCAGGTCCAGATGAATTACACCCCAGAGTACTGAAGGAGATAGCAGAAGAAATTTTTGAACCGCTCTCCACAATCTTTGAAAATTCGTGGAGAACGGGAGACGTCCTAGAAGACTGGAGAAGAGCAAATGTTGTTCCTATCTTCAAAAAGGGTAAGAAGGTGAACCCAGGCAACTGTAGGCCGGTGAGTCTGACTTCTATACCAGGAAAGATCTTTGAACAAATTATTAAACAACATGTATGTCAGTACCTGGATAAGAATGAAGTGATTAAACAGAGTCAGCATGGGTTTGTAACTAATAAGTCATGTCAGACTAACTTAATTTCCTTCTATAACAGAATCACTGATTGGGTGGATCAAGGAAATGCTGTAGATATAGTATATCTTCACTTCAGCAAAGCATTTGACAAAGTATCTCACACAATCCTTATAGAAAAAATGACTAAGTATGGAATGGACAAGGCAACTGTTAGGTGGATTCATAACTGGCTTAGTGATCGGACCCAAAGAGTGGTCGTAAATGGCTGCACATCCAGTTTGAAGAATGTCCAAGTGGGGTATCGCAGGGCTCTGTCCTGGGCCCTGTATTGTTCAACATCTTTATCAATGATTTAGATGAAGGAATTGAGGGTAAACTGATTAAATTTGCTGATGACACAAAGCTAGGAGGGATAGCTAATACTAGAGAAGAGAGAGAGAAGATTCAAAAAGATATAAATAAACTGGAGCAGTGGGCAGCAACTAACAGAATGGTTTTTAACAGGGAAAAATGCAAAGTACTACATCTGGGCACTAAAAATGAAAAAAGCATATACAGAATGGGAGGAATAGGGCTAAGCAACAGCACATGTGAAAAAGACTTGGGTATACTAATAGATCACAGACTGAATATGAGTCAACAGTGTGATGAAGCAGCAAAAAAGGCAAATGCAATTCTAGGATGTATTAACAGAAGCCTTCAGTCTAGATCACGTAAAGTCATTATTGCCCTCTACTCCTCTTTGGTCAGACCTCATCTGGAATACTGTGTCCAGTTTTGGGTGCCACATTTTAAAAAAGACATCAACCAACTGGAGCAAGTTCAGAAAAGAGCGACCAGAATGGTGACCGGTCTGCAAACCCTGTCTTATGAGGAAAGGTTGCAGGATTTGGGAATGTTTAGCCTGCAAAAGAGAAGACTGAGAGGAGACTTAATAGCTGTCTACAAATATCTCAAGGGCTGTCACATTGCAGAAGGATGATCTTTATTCTCATTTGCACAAGGAAAGACTAGAAGCAATGGGATGAAACTGAATGGGAGGAGACACAGATTAGATATCAGAAAACACTTTTTTACTGTTAGAGTGATCAATGAGTGGAACAGGCTGCCATGAGAAGTGGTGAGTTCTCCTTCAATAGAAGTCTTCAAGCAGAGGCTGGACAGATATCTGTCTGGAATGATTTAGTGAATCCTGCTTGGAGCAGGGGGTTGGACCAGATGGCCCAGGAGGTCCCTTCCAACTCTACGATTCTATGATTCTATATATGTCCCAATGCTGGTATATATGGTCCCCATCCTGGTATGTATGGTCCACATGGTCTCCATCCTGGTATAAGAGCCCCCTTCCTTGTATATATGTCCCCATCCTGGTTTACATAGTCCCCAATCCAAGTGTATGTGTCCCCGTTCTGCTCCTAATGCATAATTAAAAACAAAAACATTCCACTCACCTTTCCTCTGCTCCCACCTTGCCCTGTGTCTTTTGTAGCCACCGCACAGCCCGGCAGCTGACATCGGAGTGTGGCAGTGAATCTGGCACCTGCACTTCCTTCCCTGTCCACTTATGACTACGTAAGAGTGAACAGATCCTACATAGTTATGTATCATACACATATATTGAAGGTGTAGGCAGGCATAAGATGAAAGAAAATGCAGAATGGATTTGAATAAGGGTCTCTAGGCCCATACACACCACACTGAGAGAGGAATTATTTTTAGCACTCAAGTAATCGCAGGAACACGGGATGTCGTCACAGTAGGAGACAGATCATGAGTTAACAAATTTATTAACAACAAGTATACTCCACGCAGGGAGTGACCGGAGACGGGGGTGAGATAGGGATTTGGGTAGAACTAAGAGCTCAGTAGGGATAGGCCAGGGCGAACGATAGTTCAATAAGTAAAAGGCAGAAAACCGTATCAGTCTGTAGTTGTCTTGATTGCAGCGTCTCGGTTCTCCAATGATGGCACCAACAACAGTGGCACGTGCTGTCTCGAAGGTTTCCAGCTAACGTAGGGAAGGCGGTTTCAATCCACAGGGCAGGGGAGCTTCCACACTCCCGAATGTCAAACACTGTGCTTAGTTCAGTACAGAGAACCACCGGAGCAAGGTTTCGCTCTGTGCTGTTTACGGGTACTTGATTAACAGGCTCTGGCCTAGTCACTTGTTGATCACTGTGCCGCACACATTACAGTCTCTGGCATCCAATCTGAGTCACCTCCCGGCACAGAGAATAGCAGGGAACCATCAGTCTGTAGTCCTTCTGCAGCGGAACGATACGCAGGAGATGAGTCAAGTCGCCCTGCGTTCACGGGGGTACTCTGCTTTCACAACCGAAACGGCACCTGACCACCCACTTAGCTTTCCCACCTGAACTCTGCCCCAATTGCCATGCACAGCACTTTTTAACGCGGCCCCACCTGCCGCAGTCACATGCAAGGGCTGGTCCTTGTCCGAAAGTATTCCACCTGCAACATTGGTGACAGCCCCGGTGGTTCCGGAACCGGTGTGAGAGCGATATTCCCGGTCTTCTCCTTCCTCTTACAGCACAGTGGAGTGCCAACTCGTAAGAACAGAATCTGTCCTCTGGGACTAGGTATGAGTGAACCAAACCTGTAGAACCTGGTGAAGTAAACTGGGCCCACATACCTTTGTTGAAATCCATTCTGCATTTTCTTTGCTGCCTGTCTTGTGCTGTATTGTATTTCAATTGAGCCCATGGAAGTCAATTAGCTTCCCTTGTTGCCATTATTTCAAATGGGCCTTCCAGCGTTCCTCCGCCCCCATTGTTTCTAATTGGCAATCATGTCATTCCTTATTTCTTTTCAATAAAAGTGCATTTTGAGTTCATCTAAAGTATTCTATTTCTTCTTGTAGTGCAAACAATAGAGTTTTCAAGAAGCCAGAGGAACAACAAAGTTATGATCTACTTGGGGTTTGAATATATTGCATTTCGTACTATCAATGCAGTGGTGACTTGGAGATGCCGACTGCATCGCTCTTCAAAGTGCCATTCAATTCTCAAAACAAAAGATGGCAATGTAGTTTAAGAACCAACAGAACATTGTCATGACTCCTGCATTCAAAAAGCAGAAGCAAACATTGCCAGAAGCAAAATGAGAGAAGACCTGAGAGCAGTAAGTGCTACTCCTCGCAATGCGATTGGAAAGGTGTTTTCTGTGTTGAGTAATGATATATTGGCCTATATGCCAAGACAATCACCTCTTATAAGAAGCATGGTCTATCATAGAACAGATGGTAATTTGCCTAACCCAAAATCTATACATTTTTGCATTCCGAAAAATTATTGTCAACTGATTAGAGTTGAGCGAAACGGGTCGAAAAAATTCAAAAGTCGGGTTTCATGAAACGAAACCCGACCCTAGGATGAGGTCGGCCACGAGGTCGGCGACTTACGCGCCAAAGTTGCGTTTCAAAAGTTTGTTTTGCGCTCTTTTTCAGCCAATCAGGATCCACGGACACTGTGGGCAACGTGATGACATAGGCACGGGTCACCACCATCTTTCAGAAGGGCATGCAAGTGATTGGCTTGCTTTGGTGGGCGTCACAGGGGGTATAAAAGGGCGTGCATGTCGACCGCCATCTTACTTCTGCCGATCTCAGTATAGGGAGAGGTTGCTGCTGATTCTGTAGGGAGAACGTTAGGCAGGGAAGAAGACCAAAAAACTGCTTCTGCTGCTAGCGATTTGGCCTGCACAACACACCAGTCACTGTGTGTGCAGTGCAAGGGGAGGCTATATAGTGGTGTATCAGTGGTGTTGGTTGTTGGGCTGCCTTCTAAGGCTTCCTGACAGGCTGGCATTGCTGTTTACCCACTGCTCCGCAAACTGCTTTTTTAAAAGCAATCCAATCTCCCTTATCCTCTAGTCACTTTGGTCACAGCTGTGCCATCGAGCCTGTCACATAGCGCTCAGATATTCATTGGGCCTCAAACTGCTTTTTTAAAAGCAATCCCAATTTTTTTTTTTTGTCCTGCTGAGAAGAAAAAAAAAACTGCTTCTGCTGCTGATAGCAATTTGGCCTGCACAACACACCAGTCACTGTGTGCAGTGCAAGGGGAGGCTATATAGTGGTGTATCAGTGGTGTTGGTTGTTGGGCTGCCTTTTAAGGCTTCCTGACAGGCTGGCATTGCTGTTTACCCACTGCTCCGCAAACTGCTTTTTTAAAAGCAATCCAATCTCCCTTATCCTCTAGTCACTTAGGTCACAGCTGTGCCATCGAGCTTGTCACATAGCGCTCAGATATTCATTGGGCCTCACACAATCCAAAAGTGTCCAGTGTCCAAAAGTGTGTGCAGAGATTCAAACTCTCACTTATCCTCTAGTCACTTAGGTCACAGCTGTGCCATCGAGCTTGTCACATAGCGCTCAGATATTCATTGGGCCTCACACAATCCAAAAGTGTCCAGTGTCCAAAAGTGTGTGCAGAGATTCAAAATCTCACTTATTCTCTAGTCACTTAGGTCACAGCTGTGCCATCGAGCCTGTCACATAGCGCTCAGATATTCATTGGGCCTCACACAATCCAAAAGTGTCCAGTGTCCAAAAGTGTGTGCAGAGATTCAAAATCTCACTTATTCTCTAGTCACTTAGGTCACAGCTGTGCCATCGAGCTTGTCACATAGCGCTCAGATATTCATTGGGCCTCACACAATCCAAAAGTGTCCAGTGTCCAAAAGTGTGTGCAGAGATTCAAACTCTCACTTATCCTCTAGTCACTTAGGTCACAGCTGTGCCATCGAGCTTGTCACATAGCGCTCAGATATTCATTGGGCCTCACACAATCCAAAAGTGTCCAGTGTTCAAAAGTGTGTGCAGAGATTCAAACTCTCACTTATTCTCTAGTCACTTAGGTCACAGCTGTGCCATCGAGCTTGTCACATAGCGCTCAGATATTCATTGGGCCTCACACAATCCAAAAGTGTCCAGTGTCCAAAAGTGTGTGCAGAGATTCAAACTCTCACTTATCCTCTAGTCACTTAGGTCACAGCTGTGCCATCGAGCTTGTCACATAGCGCTCAGATATTCATTGGGCCTCACACAATCCAAAAGTGTCCAGTGTCCAAAAGTGTGTGCAGAGATTCAAAATCTCACTTATTCTCTAGTCACTTAGGTCACAGCTGTGCCATCGAGCCTGTCACATAGCGCTCAGATATTCATTGGGCCTCACACAATCCAAAAGTGTCCAGTGTCCAAAAGTGTGTGCAGAGATTCAAAATCTCACTTATTCTCTAGTCACTTAGGTCACAGCTGTGCCATCGAGCTTGTCACATAGCGCTCAGATATTCATTGGGCCTCACACAATCCAAAAGTGTCCAGTGTCCAAAAGTGTGTGCAGAGATTCAAACTCTCACTTATCCTCTAGTCACTTAGGTCACAGCTGTGCCATCGAGCTTGTCACATAGCGCTCAGATATTCATTGGGCCTCACACAATCCAAAAGTGTCCAGTGTCCAAAAGTGTGTGCAGAGATTCAAACTCTCACTTATCCTCTAGTCACTTAGGTCACAGCTGTGCCATCGAGCTTGTCACATAGCGCTCAGATATTCATTGGGCCTCACACAATCCAAAAGTGTCCAGTGTCCAAAAGTGTGTGCAGAGATTCAAACTCTCACTTATCCTCTAGTCACTTAGGTCACAGCTGTGCCATCGAGCTTGTCACATAGCGCTCAGATATTCATTGGGCCTCACACAATCCAAAAGTGTCCAGTGTCCAAAAGTGTGTGCAGAGATTCAAAATCTCACTTATTCTCTAGTCACTTAGGTCACAGCTGTGCCATCGAGCTTGTCACATAGCGCTCAGATATCAGTGGGTCTCACACAATCCAAAAGTGTCCAGTGTCCAAAAGTGTGTGCAGAGATTCAAAATCTCACTTATTCTCTAGTCACTTAGGTCACAGCTGTGCCATCGAGCCTGTCACATAGCGCTCAGATATCAGTGGGCCTCACACAATCCAAAAGTGTCCAAAAGTGTGTGCAGAAATTCAAAATCTCCCCTGTCCTATAGACACCTTGTTTTACATACTATATAGTTTGTTGGATTTTGTCTACATTTCTACCAAAAATGAGGAAGGCTGGTGGAAGAGGCCGTGGAATTGGGCGGGGGTTGGCAGCTGGTAATGATGGTGTTGGTGGTGGATCTGATGGTAGTGGCAAGAGCAAAATAGGACCGAATGCAGGAGGTGTTGAGCCTGCGTCATCGTCTGGCTACATAAGGCCTCGAACGCTTAGTTTTCTAGGAGTTGGCAAACCGCTTTTAAAGCCAGAGCATCAGGAGAAAGTTTTGTCTTACATTGCTGACTCAGCCTCCAGCTCTATCGCCTCCTCTTCTTCAGTTGTAAAAAGTAAAAGCACTGAGTCGTCATTGGAGGCTCATGTTCATGAACCACACCTTTCCTTGTGTCCTTCACCCCAACCAAGATTGAAGGATGACGCAGGCCATACTACTGATTACTCCATGGAGCTGTTTTCACATACCATGCCTGGATTATCAAGTGAAATGGTGAATTACCCAGGCCAAGATGAATATGACATGGAGTGCACTGATGCACAGCCGCTGATGGATGATTCTGCTGGTACATTCACTCAGAGCACTACATTGTCCTCGCAGTGTACAGAGCCAGATTCTGACCCTGATGAGACTCAGGTGCCCCTTCCCGCACACTATACCACCATACACGGTGGCACAGAGGAAGGTGCACATGACATAGAAGAGGAGGTGATGGATGACCCAGTTGTTGACCCAGATTGGCATCCATTGGGGGAAGAGGGTGCTGCTTCCAATAGCTCAGATGAGGAGCATCCACAGCAGACATCGACATCGCAACAGCTGTTATCTGGCAGGCCCGGAGCACTCCAAAGACAGGTTCCAAACATCAAAAGAGCTACTGGACAGCTTGTCCAGAGGGTCAAAAGATCACAGCGTGCTAGGCCGCAAAATGTCTGCCAAAGTAGGAAGAGTGCAGTGTGGCACTTTTTTGAACAAAATCCTCATGATCAGGCCAAGGTTATCTGTAAGAAGTGCGCAAAGACCTTTAGCCGAGGGAAAAATCTGAAAAATTTGAATACCAGTTGCATGCTTAGACATTTAACTAGCATGCACTTGCAAGCGTGGACACAACACCAAACCTCAAGTGCCACATGTGCAACTGATCACAACGAAGGTAGTCAGCAACGCTACATTGTTTCCCCCACTGTAAGCCCACCGGTTAGCACAGCAGCAAATGTTGAGGTGTCGTTGCAAGGCCACAGCAGTCAGGGAATCCCACTGTTATATCAACGAAAGACTGATTCTAGGCCATCAGAAAGAACACCAACTCCATCACCATCATCAACCCTCTCTCAGTCCGCCCTGTCCACCGCTACTTCCACCATATGCAGCTCTCAAGTCCAGCTCACCCTCCCAGACACTATGAGTAGGTCAAGAAAGTACTCAGTCTCTCATCCGCGTACACTGGGTTTGAACACCCACATTGCCAAACTAATCTCGTTTGAGATGATGCCCTTTTGGTTGGTGGAAAGCACAGCTTTCCGCGAACTCATGGCCTATGCAGTACCACGCTATGACCTACCCAGTCGCCACTTCTTTTCTCGCAAAGCCATCCCAGCCCTCCACCATCATGTGAAAGACCGCATTGTCCATGCACTCAAGCAGTCAGTGAGCGGAAAGGTGCACCTCACAACTGATGCAAGGTCCAGTCGGCATGGCCAGGGCCGTTACGTGTCCATCACTACGCACTGGGTTAATGTGGTGGATGCAGGGTCCACAGGGGACAGCGGTGGTGGGACAGTGCTACCTAGCCCACGGTATAGGAAACAGTTGGCTGTAGGCGTTCGACCCTCCTCCTCCTCCACCTCCTCCAGAAGTGAAAGCTCGTCCACAGAGCGCAGTCGTACGAGCACTCCATCTGCAGCTGCCACTGTTGCACACGATGTGTCCCCCTATCGAGCAGCTAGTGGAAAGCGTCAGCAGGCTGTGTTGCAGATGATGTGTTTGGGCGACAGACACACCGCCGAGGTGCTGGCCGAGTACTTGAAGCGACAAACTGAGTCATGGCTGGGCAGTGTACATCTTGAGGCAGGCAAGGTAGTTAGTGATAACGGCCGTAATTTTGTGGCAGCCATAGCCCTTTCAAAACTCAGCCACATACCTTGCTTGGCTCACACCTTGAACCTGGTGGTGCAGTGCTTCCTCAAAAATTATCCGGAGTTAACAGCCCTGCTCCAGAAGGTTTGAAGACTGTGCGCGCACATCCGCCGGTCGCCTGTACACTCCGTTCGTATGCAGAAGCTGCAGCGATTGCTCCACCTTCCCAACCACCGCCTCATTATCGACATTGCAACAAGGTGGAACTCCACCCTGCACATGGTGGAGCGGCTGTGCGAGCAGAGGCAGGCCATAATGCATTTGTGGGAGGATACACGGCCAGGCACTTTGAGAGCAGACATGGAGTTGACAGGTGTGCAGTGGTCGAAGCTGAAAGACCTTTGTAAAGTACTTCAGTGTTTTGAGGAATGCACACGGCTGGTAAGCACAGACGACGCCATCCTAAGCATGAGCATCCCACTTATGCGTCTGCTCATGCAAACTTTGACGCACCTTAAGGAGCAGGCGTCTGCAGCCAATGTTGATGAGGAGGAAGAGGAGGAGGGAATCCTTGATGACATTCAGCCATTGTCTGCTCAGGGACCTCTCCTGGACGAGGTGGAGGAAGAAGAGGAGGAGGAGGAGGAGGATGATGGGGATGATTACTTAGGGGAGGAGGATGCATCTCGTGGGGCAAGTGAAAATGTTGGCGTTGCAAGGTCTGGTACAGGGTTTGTGCGTGACTGGAGGGATGTAGATTTGCCAGAAAGTGCTCCTCCACCCAGCACTCGCAGTGCATCATTGACACCGGGAACATTGGCCCACATGTCAGATT
Organism: Dendrobates tinctorius; assembly: GCF_039654945.1. Classification (NCBI taxonomy): domain Eukaryota; kingdom Metazoa; phylum Chordata; class Amphibia; order Anura; family Dendrobatidae; genus Dendrobates; species Dendrobates tinctorius. The sequence continues at coordinate 12,343,708 of NW_027361765.1, forward strand.
ATGCCTTGCAGATCCTAAAAAGGGACCCCCGCATTGCCAAAATGATGAACGATGACGACTACTGGTTGGCCAGCATCCTGGATCCACGCTATAAAGGCAAATTACAAAACATCATGCCACACGAGAACCTTGACCTATATTGGCTAATAAACAAGCAACTCTGGTAAATCGGTTGCTTGAGGCATTCCCAGCACACAGCAGCGGTGATGGTTCTCACACGAGCCGTACGGGCCGGGGGCAGCTTGGCAGAGGTGTTCGTGGTGCACACAGCAGAAGTGGCGTTGGAGACAGGGGTTTCATGACAATGTTGTGGACTGATTTTTCAAATACCGCTCACACAACTGGTAATAGTGCATCGATGGAAAGTGACAGGAGACAGCAGTTGTCAACTGTGGTAACAAACTACTTTTCCTCCCATATCGATGTTCTCCCACACAGGTCATTCCCCTTTGACTATTGGGCCGCTAAACTGGACACCTGGCCTGAATTGGCCCAATATGCCTTACAGGAGCTCGCTTGCCCAGCTGCAAGTGTGCTATCGGAAAGAGTCTTCAGTGCAGCTGGATCAATCCTGACAGAAAAAAGGACCCGTCTGTCAACCCAAAATGTGGATGATCTAACCTTCATTAAAATGAACCACGCATGGGTTTCCAAGGATTTTGTCCCACCTTCCCCTGATGACACATAGGGTGACAGAAAAATGGCTTGCTTTGGTCCACCTCTTCCTGGTACTTCACCTATTTCGCCTTTTGCATCAGCTGAATGTCCAACATCAACATATGCCACTTTCTAAAACTCCCTAACTGTGCTGCCTCCCCCCCATGGCCGGGGTCTCCACCTACCGCACGACACCGTGCGAGTGCCGTTGCCCTGGACAGGTGGGTAGGCCGACTCTTGGGCGCGGGCACTGGCACAGGGTCCCTCATAGTGCAATCAAGTGTCTCTGACGGTGGTGGTGCACACCCGCCGTCAGACACACCGCTGTACTATGAGGGGCCCAGTGCCAGTACCGACGCCCACGAGTGGGCCCCCCTTGCTTGGGCAGGGCCCCAGCATTTGCAATCTTTACCTCTCCCTGCTCCTCCGCTGTGTAATCTGGGCCGTCAAATCCATACTGTGCCTGACACCGTCTGAGCCTGCCTCCTGAGACATATATTTTGAATGTGTACGCTATCCATACATGTTATCCAGGGATACGGTACCCTTTCTAACCTTTGTGCAATCACGTGCAATCCATACTGGGCCTAACACCGTCTGAGCCTGCCTCATGCTGTATAGACATATATTTTGAATGTGTACGCTATCCATACATGTTATCCAGGGATACGGTACGCTTTCTAACCTTTGTGCAATCACGTGCAATCCATACTGGGCCTAACACCGTCTGAGCCTGCCTCATGCTGTATAGACATATATTTTGAATGTGTACGCTATCCATACATGTTATCCGGGGATACGGTACCCTTTCTAACCTTTGTGCAATCACGTGCAATCCATACTGGGCCTAACACCGTCTGAGCCTGCCTCATGCTGTATAGACATATATTTTGAATGTGTACGCTATCCATACATGTTATCCGGGGATACGGTACCCTTTCTAACCTTTGTGCAATCACGTGCAATTCATACTGGGCCTAACACCATCTGAGCCTGCCTCCTGAGACATATATTTTGAATGTGTACGCTATCCATACATGTTATCTGGGGATACGGTACCCTTTCTCACCTTTGTGCAATCACGTGTAATCCATACTGGGCGTGAGAATGGCTGGCGAGCTGTTAAGCAAGCTACAGCACCTGTCCAGACAAGTACAGGGATTCCCTAGCGAGGAGACTTATTTGATTGTTTTCAATGTTGGGACAGCAATTTTTGGGGAGCACTATACTCTGGAGAATGATAGATGGGGCCCACCATACACTGGAACATTCCAAAGGTGGACATCAGACACTGGAGCAGCATTTACAGGGCCCATTATACACTAGAGCATTAGAACTGGGGCCCATTATGTTTGGAGCATTATTTGGGCCCATAAGACAGTGGAGCTTCATCCATGGGGACCAACATATACTGTAGCATTATGTGGAGCTCATCATATACTGTTTCAAACATTATATGGGACCAATGATTCTGTATGGAGAAATAGATGGGCCTCGTCATGAGATGTAAAAAGTGAGGTATTTTTCATTGTACTATACCGCTATTTCTCTGCCGTATCGGAGCATGATGAGTTGTGGTATGTGTTAAAGGGGCGCTCTTTCGCCCAGGGCACATCAAAACCTGGAGCCAGCCCTCCCCCCCCACAGTTTGTAGCCAAATAACCCCCATTTTTCAGTGCGTAACTTGTATTATGAAGTTATTTAAGGTTGACAAGCTTAAGAAAGAAGAATTGATGCTTTTGGCATTCAAATGGGCACTGTAGGTGTGTTTCCTGTCCTCCTCTCACTGCCGACTTTTATTCCCCATTGACTTACATTGGGTTTCGTGTTTCGGGACGACCCCGACTTTTCCCTATAATCGGACGATCTTGCTCGACCCGACTTTTGGAAAAGTCGGGTTTCACGAAATGAAACGCGACCCTAAAAAACCAAAAGTCGCTCAACTCTACAACTGATACTTCATGATTCAGGAAAGGATGATCAAAACAGAATTCTGGTTTTAGGAGATAGAGATCTTATGCTTGAACTGAACAAAGATACTATCTATGAGCTGGCACCTTTGATAAAGTGCCCAATATGTTTTACCAACTATACACTTGGCATGCCAAGGTGGGTAATTCATATCCGCCATGTTTGTACATTTTACTACAAAGAAAGGACATGAATACGTATAAGTGAATGTTTGAAATAATTAAGCTATTGATTCCAAATCTGGCACCTCAAAAGGCTTTAGTGGATTTTGAGAAGGCTTGTATGACTGTAGTAAAGATTGTCAGAAGACCTGCGGTTTATCTGTGGATTAGCCTGTGGGTTTGCCCTGCGGTTTATCATCTCTACATTGGAGCAGATGGCAAACCGCAGGGGAATCCGCAGAAAGAATTGACATTTCAATTCTTTCTGCAGTTTTGAAACCGCAGCAAATCCGCACGGAAAATTCCGCAGCATCTGCACTGCGGTTTTCATTTTGCATTGAAAATAAAGGTATTTTACAACGCAGCAGAAACAGCTGCGGATCCGCAGGGCGAAATCCGCTGCAGATCCGCAGCAGAATCTGCAGCGTGTGCACACACCCTTAGATGGATTGCAGAAGGACTTGAGTTGTCACAAATTAACACTGGCTAATGCACAGGCAGGTCGCCTTGAGATAAAAAAGAGAAAGTATGAGGCGCTGTATCACATGGTGGCAACTTCTGTACAGGACTATAGTAAAATGGCTAATTTGCAGGTCTGCAATGATTGCTTATTAAACTGAAATTATTGTTGTTATTAGACCTCTTTAATAAACTGTTCCTGTTCAGGACTATCAAGAGGTGGCTAATAATTTACAGGTGTGCAATGATTGTTTAATAAACTGAAGTTATTTTTATTAGACCTCCTTACTAAACTGTTCTTAATAAACTTGTGGTAATTTTCTGTGTGAGCAATTTTCGCCGACATTCTTCTGTGCTGTAGAGCATCTCACCTATAACTCGCTATGGTTTTCCTGTGGGTATTCATATATGTGGGCAATTTTCTGTGGGCATTTTTCACATATCATGTGAACATCCTCACCTTCCACCTCAAATATCATAGATCTGAAACTTTGTGATGCTGCAATTGGCAATTTTCTGTGTGGGCAACATTTCGTGTGGGCAATTTTCCATGTGTGCAATTTTCTGTGTGGGCATTTTTCCGTGTGGGCATTTTTCCTGTCACCCCTAAAGGGTACACTTACATCTGCATCGGTATCTTTTAAAACTAATAAAATTCATGGAAAATATTTTTTGGCAGCCATATGCAATTAAAAATTAAATACAAAATATCCCGACTCCCTGCACTTGAGAAGCAGGGAGCTGGCTGTCAATCAACATGATGTTGACAGTGACACCTGACAAAAGAGCAGACCAGAATAGAAAGAACTGCTCTATTGATGCAATGTCAAAGGAGAATCACCACAGAACAGGTAGGTAGGTAGGTAGCAACTACCTTTGGGTATTTTTTTAACTCCATAGGAAAAAAAGTTCCAAATAATCCCTTTAAAGCAGGATTGAAACGTCAGAATGACAAATCTAATGATCTCTTCATGGAGCCAGATGAACATTTCCTAGATAGAAATGGGAAATGATAACTTCAAAAAATGTAATGGTAAAAAGTATACAGTCAGTAAAACAGTCTACCCCCTTTTTTCCCATACACTGGCATGCTTGGGTCATCTGAATGCTCCTGTGTACTCTATGAGTGCGGCTTCCAGACTCCTCTGGAGACATTTTATCTTTAGGGATAACAATCGGATTAAGCCACTAAAAATCAGCAGGTTGGATTATTTATTCTCTCCCCTGACATCATCTCTCAGGGAAGAATCAAACTAATCACTTTTGGCCGTTGGCTGATCTCCCCAAAAATCGGTGGGTCAGCTAACTTAAGGTCCCCAGATATGTGGGACTAAACGGGTTGTGCACATCTCAATTTTGCTGCAAAAAAAATCATATTTTTCTGTCCCAACAAAGTGAATGAGCTTTCGGAAATCGCATGCTCATGTTGCTTATTTTTTCCTTGCAGATTTGAAGCACTTTCAGATCTGTAGCATTTCAATTTGTTCAGCGTTTTTCACTCATTCTAATGACTGGGAAAACATGCATAAAAAATACACTCGAAATCACACTTTTTTATGCATTGTTTTTCCTGCCAAGGGAAACATTTTTATGCACAAATTTCTGCAGCACATATTTACCATGTGCCGATAACCTAAGGGTTTAGAAAAGCTATTTCTACCCATACAATGGATATGGTTGTAGAATAATATATTTTGTGTTTTCTAAATAGTACTATGTTTGTTTTATATCTTTGTTCTCTGTTTCAGTGACTTTGCACTAGGTATAATAATAAACACACAATGGAAATGTTGTCCTGATGTAAACAGGATGTGACACCCTTTATAAAACAAATCTCCTTTGTTTCTCTCCAAACTATTTGAGTGACTCGCATATGCCTACACATTGCGCAAATACAGGCTCATTGTTCTACTTTCACACCTTTCTGTCACACCTCTGTATTTTCACACCTCTGTATACCTCTGATCACCTAGAATAAACATAAGAAGGGTCAGAAATCTGTAAAAAAAAATTGGGCAAATTAGGGATTACAGCTGACAGTTCTCAATAAAATATTTTTCTCAATCACCCTCCAAGACAGCACCACAGGTGGTTGATTCCATGCTCTTATTATGGAAGAACATTACACACTGAGCAAAACAAAAAAAATTCAATATAATAACAAATGTATGCAATAGTGACCCATTTGGAAATGTAAAAGTGCTTACTATGGATATAAATGGCAGACCATTCGGAAAAATGCAATCTGAAAATGGAGCAAAAAGCCCAGTTGTGAGGCCAAAATAATTAAAGTACAAATCAATCAATGATATAGTACAAAATTTATTTGACACAAAAAAAGGAGAAGCAAATAGATAAAAGCACAGTGTGAACGACACAAAAAGTGTGAACCCGCCCAATACACTGTTGACCAAAACGTGCTGACATAGATTGGATAATGAAGATAATAATCTTTATTTTTTTAATAATCTTTATTTTTATATAGCGCTAACATATTCCGCAGCGCTTTACAGTTTTGCACACATTTTCATCACTGTCTCCGATGGGGCTCACAATCTAAATTCCCTATCAGTATGTCTTTGGAGTGTGGGAGGAAACCGGAGTGCCCGGAGGAAACCCACGCAAACACGGGGAGAACATACAAACTCCTTGCAGATATTGTCCTAGATGGGATTCGAACCCAGGACTACAGCGCTGCAAGGCTGCAGCGCTAACCACTGAGCCACCGTGCTGCCCATAAGATGAAAGTAAATCACAAATAATACAACAAGTGGACTCAGAGCAATATATAAAATATATATGTGATACAAAAAACAAATACAGATAAACAAATATAAATAAAAATATATATGCAAGATTTAATAACATATATATATATATATATATATATATAAAATGTGACTACATATATAAATAAAATAATATAATCATATGTATCACATACATAGTCTGCAAAGTATACACAAGGGCACCAAAGAAAGCCAATCTGAGACAAAAAGTCATTCACATGTGTGTTCCTTTAAGGGTAGCTAAATAAAATGTCAGCATGTCATAGGCCCTAAACCTAAGTGAAAGGACAAAAAATAACCATAGCACTTGAAAATGGCACTTGGAAAAGAACAAAAAATAAATAAAAAATAATAGTAGATGATAAAGTGCATGTGAAAAGAGTGTACTCAACTAAAATACCACAATGGGAGACCTAGTCATAATAATGAGATACACGTATCCATAAAACCCACAGAGTGCAGAAACTAAATATCAAAGGAGTGCTCACTAAAGGTACTGTCACACTTAGCGATGCACCAGCGATCCCGACCAGCAATATGACGCAGTCAGGATCGCTGGTGCATCGCTAAGTGGTCGCTAGTGAGCTGCCACACAGGCAGATCTCACCAGCGACATAGCAGCGGTCGGAGGTCGTTACTTACTGGTCAGACGAGGCGATCCTGACGTCCTCCCACCCCCGTCCACGCGTCTCTCATCGGCGCCACAGGAAGCGCAGCAGGAAGTGGCCGACGAGAAACGGTCCAGGATGTTCTCGCGCGATCAGCGATAATCAGCGGGGGGAGCCGGTCGGCGGTAAGTATCACACATAGCGATATCACTAGCAATATCGCTGCTGCATCACAAAAGCCAGTGACGATATAGCGATACTGCTAGCGATATCGCTTAGTGTGACAGGCCCTTAACAAGTAGAGCCAAAATGCTTGATAACATAAGTAAATGCTGTTAAGGGCAAAATACCTGTATTGTCACAGAGATATGAGCAGGAACACGCCCCGACGCACATTTTGGATAAGATCCTTTGTCAGGGGGAGTGGCGTCCACGAAGAGCGGTGAGTTTAAAAAGAGGGATGTTGGCAATGAGAGTGGACTAGAAAGTAAATATGATGCATGCGTGGCCAGGAGGACCCGGAAGCCGTGAGCGCCCACGTCATGCAGCCAGTGATGACAGAGCACCGGTCATGTGATCCATCGCCACAGAAACTTAGAGACGCCAGTACCCACTAGCACCCGAGACACAGGCGGCGCATGCGTGCACCATAGGTCCAAATGTCATGGGCATATAGACTCTGCAAGGAGTAGAACTGAATAAGCGCTAACATGATAATGTAGGCGTGCACATACTAATTTTTACATAAATGGAGTAAATGGACAATGTAATGAAAAAATAATAATAAACAGAAAAAGAGGGATGTGTAATGAAAACAAATGGTGTGGATGTGAAAAAAAGTGAGGGACAATGGTATGAAAGAAAAATAATAATAATACATAACATGAAAGGTGAGAGTGATAATAGAGCATGAAAATGCAGCATGTTTAGATCATTGTCAATACATATGATGTAGTGCATAAAAAATATGATACAATATAATGAAAAATAAAAAATAACATTAAAATGGATGGAATTAAATCTAATGCAAAAATGATAAGTGATAATGCAAGGATATAAAAATGAACATAATACAAAATACACATAAATCAGAATAGGAAAGAAAATAAAAATAAACTAAAAAATAAAGAAAAATATATACATAAAAATTGGCAAAAAATAATAATAATAAAAGATAAGAGACATGATGAAAACAAAAAATAAGCAATAAAAAATAGAAAATTAAAAATAAGAGCTATCCAATGATGCTGGTGAAGTTAGCTTTTCAATTCTCATCCTTCATATCGACTGTTTTCATAGTATCATGTCTGAACATACAGATGTATCAGCAAAGAAAAAGGAGGAGAGGCCACATCACGATGAAAAAAACTAAAAACAAAGGTGAGTATAAAAACAAATTATAAACATATAAACAAATATAATATCAATAAAAGATCAAATGGGTAGGATGGACACCCAAGGCTTACAGGAAGGGAACAAAGCCTAGGTGTTCATTAAGGCCGAGGAGATATACTGTCTTTATAGTCCAAATCCACCTTGCTTCAAGTCTCGCTACTGGATTGGTAATCTTGCCACCCCTGATGTTGGGTTGAATCATATCAATGCCCCTAATTTTTAAAGATGAGGCATCACAATTGTGGTGAGCCTTAAACTGTCTTGCTAATGTTTTCAGGAGAGAGATATCCTCACCCTCCTTGGCAGCGATGATACCAAGCACGTGCTCACGTACCCGGACTTTAGGGGGGCATGTAGTTAGACCAACATAAATTAAAGAACGGGGCAGGTAGCATAATAAATGACAGCCTTGGTATTGCATGTAATTGCATGTTTGATAGTATAGACTGTCTGTCCATCTGAGCTCGAAAGTGTTTGAGCACAGATGATTTTTGGGCAGGCTACACATTTACCACATAGTCAACATCCGGTAATAGGTGTTGGACTAGAGAGAAAGGTTGACGGTTCGTTAACATAGTGGCTCCTGACTAGAGAATCACCTAAGTTCCTTGATCTGCTAAAGGTAATCAAAGGTCTAAGGATTAACCAAGATTTTTTGAAAAAATGGCACATTAAATTAGTATGTCCATGATATTGTGTGATACATCTGATTTCATTGTTGATCTTATTTATTGGTAGAGGAATACATTTTATAAACGTATTGTTAAATCTTGCATGTATATTTTTAATTATCTTTGTTTGTCTGTATTTGTTTTTTGTATCACATATATATTTTATATATTGCTCTGAGTCCACCTGTTGTATTATTTGTGATTTACTTTCATCTTCGTTAGCCAATCTATGTCAGCACGTTTTGGTCGACAGTGTATTGGGCGGGTTTACACTTTTGAGTCGTTAACACCGTACTTTTATCCATTTGCTTCTCCTTTTTTTGTATCAAATAAGTTTTATACTACACTCACTGGCCACTTTATTAGGTACACCATGCTAGTAAGGGGTTGGACCCCCTTTTGCCTTCAGAACTGCCTCAATTCTTCGTGGCAGAGATTCAACAAGGTGCTGGAAGCATTCCTCAGAGATTTTGGACCATATTGACATGATGGCATCACACAGTTGGCGCAGATTTGTCGGCTGCACATCCCTGATGCGAATCTCCCGTTCCACCACATCCCAAAGATGCTCTATTGGATTGAGATCTGGTGACTGAGGAGGCCATTTGAGTACAGTAAACTCATTGTCATGTTCAAGAAACCAATCTGAGATGATTCGAGCTTTATGACATGGCGCATTATCCTGCTGAAAGTAGCCATCAGATGTTGGGTACATTGTGGTCATAAAGGGATGGACATGGTCAGCAACAATACTCAGGTAGGCTGTGGCGTTGCAACGATGCTCAATTGGTACCAAGGGGCCCAAAGAGTGCCCAGAAAAAATTCCCCACACCATGACACCACCACCACCAGCCTGAACCGTTGATACAAGGCAGGATGGATCCATGCTTTCATGTTGTTTACGCCAAATTCTGACCCTACCATCCGAATGTCGCAGCAGAAATCGAGACTCATCAGACCAGGCAACGTTTTTCCAATCTTCTACTGTCCAATTTCGATGAGCTTGTGCAAATTGTAGCCTCAGTTTCCTGTTCTTAGCTGAGAGGAGTGGTACCCAGTGTGGTCTTCTGCTGCTGTAGCCCATCTGCCTCAAAGTTCGACGCACTGTGCGTTCAGAGATGCTCTTCTGCCTACCTTGGTTGTAACGGGTGGCAATTTGAGTCACTGTTGCCTTTCTATCAGCTCGAACCAGTCTGCCCATTCTCCTCTGACCTCTGGCATCAACATGGCATTTCCGGCCACAGAACTGCCGCTCACTGGATTTTTTTTCTTTTTCGGACCATTCTCTGTAAACCCTAGAGATGGTTGTGCGTGAAAATCCCAGTAGATCAGCAGTTTCTGAAATTCTCAGACCAGCCCTTCTGGCACCAACAATCATGCCACGTTCAAAGGCACTCAAATCACCTTTCTTCCCCATACTGATGCTCGGTTTGAACTGCAGGAGATTGTCTTGACCATGTCTACATGCCTAAATGCACTGAGTTGCCGCCATGTGATTGGCTGATTAGAAATTAAGTCTTAACACACAGTTGGACAGGTGTACCTAATAAAGTGGCCAGTGAGTGTATATCATTAATTGATTTGTACTTCTAATTATTTTGACCTCACAATTCGTCTCTTTCCTCCGTTTTCACATGCTCTTATTATGGTACGTTCCCATGTTCAGGATTTTCTGCGGTTTTGACACTGCCTAATTAAGCAGTGTCAAAAACTCCGTGGCCATATACTACAGCATAGTGAATGGGATTTCTAGAAATCCTATGTCCATTGGGCATCTCTGTCCGCCTACGGATCACCAGCAGACATGGACATGTGGTATGTCTTTCAGATCTGCAGCTTGTCAGTTTCTCTTGTGGTCTCCGCAACTGAACAGAATGTATTGGATGCGGTAAACCTGCATTGTTCAGTGAACACATGCGGATTTACCTACATGGATAAAATGCAGCCTTTTGGACACAGCAAATATTTACTGCTTCCAAAAAGCTGCTACTTCCTGGTCAAGGGCACATAGCCTTAGGAACAGGAAACGTACTGTAAATGGACACATAGCCCATATCAGCTTCACACCTCAGTGCTTTTCATGTCCCTATGGGGAATGACCGAGGTTACATAGCAGAACAATGTAGCTGGTGACAGAATGAGTGCTGTCAAGCAAATTGCGAACTCATCAGGGAACCAGCAGCTGAGGTCGATCACTATGTTTTTCTTCTCTATCTACTGATCATGTCTCTCTGGACTTGGGACATATTTTTACTATTTCTCTAGCATCTCTGGGTAATGCTGAAGTGGTTATGAGTACCAGCTTCGGTACTCTCTGAGCTCCACAGCCATGGTCATTTCACTTGTGCACGAGTGCACAACCATATTTGGTTCAAGGGCATCATTATCATATTGAACCAATTTTGGGGGTAGCACTAAAAATAAAAGGGGTGTTAGCTTCTGTAACACTTATGACATATCAATAGCTACAAATTCTACTTACAAGATTCTTATTTCCACCAATCAGCCCTTTAAGGCTGCTTCCCCATAAATAATTTTTGGTGATTTTTTAATGCTGCATAATTTTTATGTGTCAAAAAAGGAAAAATGAAGCCACAGCAAAGCTATGGGGGTAGTTGTAAAATAATGCATATCCTGTAAAATATTCAGGACTAGTTACCAGATAAAAATATAGTGGTTTATTTGGATTCTTCCATCAAAGAAAGGTTATTACAGAAAAACAGGTGAATAAAAATAAGTGAAAGAGAAATTGTCCATTAGATCATGCTCTGAGATCCCAAATGACAAAAGCAACATGTATCCTTCTTCTCTCCGAGATCCCACATGGCAAATGGCGTCTGTCTCTCTGTTCGACTTCTTCGTACTAAAGTAACATACCAGCTGTTGAGTTATGTCATCTTGCGTCTGTCTCTCATGATGGTGAGGGAAGAAGACAGCACCCTCTACAGTTAGCCATGAATTATATACGTCTCTTGAAACACGTGATCTCTACATATATGGAGCTGTCTTTCTACCATGAGCCAAGCTTAAAAATAGCCTATGTCGTGTAAGCTAAAGCAATGTACAGAACTGGGTCTTATAAGAAATTAACGGATTATTAATATTTAACAATTCCCCCTTTTGAGGGAGACAGACATTAATTGGAACCCTCAAATATAACAAGATCTTCTTTCTTCTTTTCTTCTTCTTTGACAAAATAATTTAATATCAATAATAATAATAATAATAATAATATTAGATTACCGTTATAAGTACTCAATGACATAATTGATGTGAATTCATGTTATGGTAAGTCGTGAACAATATTCATATAAAATATGTATAATTATACTTCCCTAAGTCTAAATTGAAGCATCTCAGGTCCAGTCATCATCATCTGATGTCATCTGGTCTTCATTTTGATGTCTTCTGTCTTCTTCCTGGTTCTTTTAAAAATACAGTTTTCTTATAGCATATAGATGTGTTGTGTATCAAATCAAAGTCCATAATTTCAAATGTTAATACGAAAACAAAGTCTATGCAGCTTTAATATCTGTGCAGTGTCATCTTTAAAAACCTTGGCTTACATTGGCTCGCCTTGGATATTCTGGAATCCTCCATCGGCACTGGTCTTTGAACAGGTGTGACGTCTTTGGTCAGCAAAGCAAGGGTTAAAATGACTCTTCCTTGCTAAACATAGCACCATAACCAGTCCTTGTCCTAATGCACAGGACATATGTCAGGGTTGTAGCTTCCTGATAATTACCTTCATTGTTCACCAGCTTTCATCGAAGCTTTTCAGGTGATTGAAAACCTCTGGAACTTGATAAGAACGTGATAACACCGTTCATCTCAGCATCATAGGATCATCGTCCTCTGGTTGTCAGGTTAGACACTTTAATTGTGACTGTCGGTGGTGGATACTGCACTTGTGACTGTCGGTGGTGGATACTGCACTTGTGACTGTCAGTGGTGGATACTGCACTTGTAATTAACACAGTCTATTACTCAGTAATCATAGCTTTGTTACCTTCTGGGATTTCTGGATCGCGGCATTCTTCTTCTTGCAACTGATAAAAATCAATGAAGTTTAGAAATGTGAAAAGTCTTTATTAATATAATTTCAGTATCTTGCTTGAAGTCTTCATTCCCTATTCTATACCAAATCTGGTAATTTCCCTATCCCATAATATCACAGCGTACCATAGCAATCAGTAATATCCATATAATTATTATCAGAATTTGTACTGTATATGGATTTCAATATTTGAAATAATAAACCAATAATAAGTGATAATACATTATTATCCATTTTTTTCATGTGATAGAACATTTTTATGTCATAGGTGTAATTACCTTTTTCAACCCATAGGTGTCACTGTGTTTTATGTAACCAGTGTTCTCATCTTTATTAATAAGGAATATATTTATTATACTAATAATATGTAGGAATGTATAGCCATGAACCAAAATAAGAATATACGAGTGAGCGAATGAATGAATAAAAGAATTGTTGCATATAACTCAGAAGTGAAACATTTTCCTTAGTAATAGAACCATATAATTGCTATATTTAATGAAGCAATATTCTCAGTAGATATTACTTTACTAAATATTGGTGAAAGAATTAAAAATAATGAAAAATAAGAATAAAAATAAGAATAAGGCCTTTATGTTGATGCAGAGTAGTTATGTCTTCAAATTATGCAACTTTGCATGTAATTCCTCTTAGTGTAAAGAAATGACTCTTTATAATACTTGTTATTATACCCAATACTTATACCATTGTACCTTATTAATATTTTTTCCTATTAAAATGTGTGAAGAAGAAGTATTAATCAAATGTGATTATGTAGTCAGGATAAAAAACATATTTCTCCCTTAATACCAAAAAATATTGTTTCATGAAATAATTCATTTATCAAAACCAAAATTAAAAATAATTAATGTATAAATTATGTGAATTTATACTTGCTTATACCATTATTTGTCTGAAGATGTGTAACCATCAAAATTAATTTGAATATCATAAAATTATCCTTTGGAAAAATTAATTTAAATGTAACACACTTGGACAGAGAAGGAAGGTCCACTATTCCCAGATGCAGCTGGTGAATACCAGGCTCTGTGCTGGTGCCTGTTTAAAAGAGCTAAAGCTGATAAGGAAAGAATAGATTTTCTTCCTAAACTATTTTCTATTTTGTTGTGCGATTGCACTTATCCACAATTAACTAAATCAAGAAATAATAATTACTATAGAAATACAGAAATATATGTTGTGTAGATAATATTTCATTATGTATCTTAATATTCTAATAATTTATCTGATCTGCATATTTCTCCTAAAGATAAAAGCTTTGGGGTTTTTTTTTTTTTTTTTTTTTTCTTTCTCTCATGCATTCAGGATCCTGAGGTCTCACAAACGTATCACATTACTCGCTCAGCAGCTGCTCATACACTCAGTCACTGTCACTCAGACTGTGTCACATATTAAGTTTAATACACGTATTTTAACCCAAATTATCCTAATTATCAATGCATTGTAAACTATTTCAATTTAATCTCTTAATATTTCTTTGAATATTCCCCCTTTAAAATTCTTTTCCTAAGGAACAGGGACATAGTATACTGGTATACTTGTATTATTAGAACAAGGTTCAAATTCCCCTGCTGTGGTAGTCATTCAAACCATGCAGTAAAAAAAAACACACACCCAGAACATTTTAAAAAGCAATTGGTTATTTCCTTTTAAGGGTTAGATATATAAAATCATGCAATTATTGCAACATCCTGTGTAAATAAAGGCACAAATCCTTGGAAGAGAATTTTTCTCGATTAAGTCCTGCTTTGAAATGAAAATTCTAAGGAAACATAAAAAATAAGGTTAATATCATATTCATATTCTAAATATTATTACTGATGTAGATTTTAATTTTCATTAAAAAATACAGTTCTACTATTTCTACTTCTACAAACACTCTATATATATACTGTATGACTATGTATATATCCACAAACCATAAAACTACAGGATTATACTCTATAAAATAATTACATATAACTCACTAATTGTATAACACTGTTACACAATATATATTACTTTTTCTAACCAATTCCTACACCCATACTTATTTCTCTGCAAAAAATATCCTGAAAGGTTCTTGCCATTTTAAAGCTGATAGATTCTTGGAGCAGAGTATTCAGTTTACAGGCCATGATGTCACTCACCACCTGTTTCTGTCTGTTAAATTCGGCCATCTTTGTTACAGAAAGAAAATCAGAACTCATCATTTTTCTTAATTCAATTTGTGTCTTTTCGGTGTTCTTTTGCATCATTCCATATGGTTTATAACAAACATGTGATTTTCTTTTTCTTTCTTCGTAGATTTGATTTTGGGGAAAACTCATTTTAGAAGGTTTTGCTAATACAGGCTTCTGATAAGATTTTACTCTGCCTGTCTTTCCAAAATTAGCACAATTTACTTTCCTTTCACGATTCTCGTGTTTTCTGGCAAAATCGAGGGATTGCGCACATTCAAACAAAGAATCTTTTTGTGACGCAATAACACGAGATGCAGGATTTAGAAACCAAAATTTGCTTACAAAACTCCTTATGAGGGACGGTGTTTTGACATTCTCACTCAGCATTTTGTACAAACGTTCATATATGGACATGAACGTAAAAATACATTCCTTCCGACCAATCCTTAATTTTTGAAGAATATCAATATCTGGATGATTTTCATTTGATGAACAAAAAATGAGAATTTTTAATCTGTCCTTATCAGTTAAATTCTCATGTGTTTCACCAGATAACTTTAAAGACAATCTCCTTGCAAAATTTACAGGGATCCACATTTTGAACAACTGATTCTTCTCCTCGTTAGATAAATCAAAGTTATCAGAACAACTTTCAAAGATCTCAGAGTTTCTATAAACATCTATTTTGTTGTCATAAGCAGGAATTATTTGGCATATTTTTATCAAATTCTTCCTCACGCTACTTCGTGCTTGGGCCTGTGAGTCTTCTATTTTTAGTGGTACGTCTTTCCCTTGTACGTCCTCTACGTCAGTTCTGAAGTCTCCTCCTACCTCTCCATCTTGTTCCACGTCTGCAAGGTCACCTTCAATGACTGCTACTACTTGTAACTGTTTCTCCACATTACAGTGAATCTCGGGAATATCACTATCCTCTACACAATCATTTTTAGATTTCTCTGACACAGATCTATGAAATATATCTACCATCTGTAGAATATTTTTTAATCTCTCTCTTTCTCTATTGAAAAACTTAGAATCTAACCTCTGATTCTCGAGTTCACACTCGGCATATAAACTTAACCATAAAACTTCTGAATTAGAATTGTCTACAGACTTAAATTTCAATTTACTCTGCTTAGCAAGACAATTAATGACATCCATTTTATCTTACCTTGAAATGTCTCAGCTCCTTTGATGGACAACGCTGGGTTCCTGTCTTCACACGTCTGGCTTAGGTCTGGTACTTTTGGCACTTGTAGTACTTCTCAATCTATCTGGTACTTCTTACTTCTAGGTTCCATGTGATTCTTGTAAGTAGTGGAATTCCCGATAACTTGCACATATGATTTGACGTTAGCAAAGTCCAATCCCCCGTGTGTGCAAGTTGAGGAAATCCGCAAAAAAGTACAAAAAATCAGATCTGGCTGGCTCTCCAATGTAAAATAATGCATATCCTGTAAAATATTCAGGACTAGTTACCAGATAAAAATATAGTGGTTTATTTGGATTCTTCCATCAAAGAAAGGTTATTACAGAAAAACAGGTGAATAAAAATAAGTGAAAGAGAAATTGTCCATTAGATCATGCTCTGAGATCCCAAATGACAAAAGCAACATGTATCCTTCTTCTCTCCGAGATCCCACATGGCAAATGGCGTCTGTCTCTCTGTTCGACTTCTTCGTACTAAAGTAACATACCAGCTGTTGAGTTATGTCATCTTGCGTCTGTCTCTCATGATGGTGAGGGAAGAAGACAGCACCCTCTACAGTTAGCCATGAATTATATACGTCTCTTGAAACACGTGATCTCTACATATATGGAGCTGTCTTTCTACCATGAGCCAAGCTTAAAAATAGCCTATGTCGTGTAAGCTAAAGCAATGTACAGAACTGGGTCTTATAAGAAATTAACGGATTATTAATATTTAACAGTAGTGAACTATGACTCAGCTTTATAGGGCAAGCCAACAGCAGCAGTTGAGGGCTGCTGCTGGTGGCGTGGATGGGGCAGCAGCAGTTCGGTTGAGGATGCAAGAGATACTGGAAGGTCCGGCTTGTGGGGGTGAGGCTGTGTTAATTCTGGTTCAGAGCGTATAGGGCTAGACATCTGGAGCGCTTTTTACCTGACATGGGTCCTAGGCTACAGGGGCACTGAAGGAGCTTCTCCAGAGGGACCCTTCTCATTGTGACCTGCCTCGAGCTGCAGGTTGTGATGTGGAGGAATCTGTCCAGATGGCCCGGGTCTGCAGAGCTAGGCAGTTATGTGACTGCTGCCTCTAGTGTTCCAGTCTCCAATAAAATAGCGTCAGTCCCACCAGGTGATGCTCCTGTCAGTGGGACTGCCTGTTCTTCAGAAGATACCTCTTCAGTGGTGCCCTTTGGTCCTGTGGAAGGGGGGAGGTCAAGTGCTGGATGGACACCTAGAAGATCTTGATCTTGGGAGGTCGCCCAAGTATTTGTCCACTCCCTGGTTGCAGTGCTGGGTTTGAGCGCAGCAGCTTGTCAGAATTCACCTGTGCAAGCTGCTAAAGATATGGTTCAAGACCAGGCAGAGGTTGATCATCTGGATTCCCAATATTCGGCTGGTGGGTTTTATGTACCGAAGCAGCCTGGTGAGTATGGTTCTATGGTTTGTTCATCCTCTTCTAGTCCAGCTTCCCTGCATATGGGTTTTAGCCACCCCCTAGATTTTGTACATAGCTATTCGTTTAGTGGGCCTCGTCTGGGTGCTCCAATCAGACACGGGAAGTATTGAAAATTTGTTATGTTGTGTTCGAGAATCGCTATGGAGATTGGATAAGGGAAATAGCAGGCTGATGGGGTCCGCAGTCTCTGTTTGGCTGCCTGGGTCAAATTGCTAAGGGTTGGTGCCTAGTTGGATGTAGGGCAAAGTCATGCAATACAGCAAGATTTTGGTGTCAGTGCAACTGAAAAAGAAAAGGTGGGCGATGGGATAGTTTTGGATGATAGTTCAAAAAGGATAAACTCCATGTTTCGAGGGCCCAATCAGAGCCCATTTTAAAAAAAAAGGAGGTAAAAGATAAGATCTGAAAAGGATTAAAATGTGGAAATATTTTCCCTTGGAAATATTTAACTTGGATAAGGGAAAGAAAGATGACAGTAAAAGGGAGGAGAAGAAGCATAGCTGGCATCTTATTCCTCAGAAGTTTGTGAATTAGTTGCAGGCTTTTGCCATCTTAGCCAGTGTTATAAGGGAGAAGGCTCTGAAACATTTCTCCAGGCTTCTCTGTTACATGTATGCTATTAGCGAGGCTCATCGAATTCATAATTCATAATACTTTCAAATATTTGGCCCGTATTTTTTTAGAGCAAACTGGTGTCAAAAACTAGGCTAAGACACAGCAAAAAAAAATTCTATGGATGCATGAAATGGCACAATTTTGAGCGCACTAATATGTGAGACCTGTGACGGAGATACCCCACTTTCAAATATATGGCCTGTATTTTCTTTCAGCAAACTGGTGTCAATAACTAGGCTAAGACACAGCAAAAAATGCAATGGAGGCCTGAAATGACACAATTTTGAGCTCACTATGTGAGGCCTCTGACGGCGATAGCCCACTTTCAAATATCTGGCCCGTATTTTTTTATGCAGCAACCTAGTGTCAGTAACAAGGCTAAGACAGCAAAAAATGCAATGGAGGCCTGAAATGGCATTATTTTGTGCACACAGATATGTGAGGCCTGTGACGGAAATACCCCACTTTCAAATATCTGGCCTGTTTTTTTTTTTTTGCAGCAAATTGGTGTCAATAACTAGGCTAAAATGTGGCGCCCCTGAGGATTCAGTTGCCACAGAGGTACTGCACCTCCTCCTGAGGTGTGGTACCCCACCATCCAGGTAGGTTGGAGGCTCCTGACCACGCTCCAACACCTGCATCCCACATAACACAGTAGTTCAGCAAAGCGACATTGTGGCTCCTTGCTTGGAGTGTAGCAGAGCACCTTTGGTGGCTCCCTGCTTGGAACACTTTCAAGGGAGGTGGGTGGAGTTAGAATACATAAAAGAGCGGGAAGGTTTAGGATTTGAGGTCAGTCAGTCAGTCAGTTGGTGAGTAGAGAGGAGTGAGGAGAGAAGATCCCTGACAGAGGGATGGAGGAAGGAGGTGCTGCAGCAGACCTCAGTGACCTGGGTCTGCTGGCACGGGAAAGGAAAGAAGGAGAAAGACATTGAATAGAAACCTGATCTTACATAAGAAGGAGAGACTAGTACGGAACGAAGGAGTAAAAGGGAGCAGAGGATGTGAGTTAGGAGAGAACCCTGCCTAGAAGTTCTAAGTGCAAGGCCGGGGCCCGGTCACCCAAAGTTGTATGGATACTAATGGTCCTACAGCAGACACTGGTGGAGTAGTGAGCTGTAAATGCACTACTCCCATCTAAGACTTGGGGTCACAACAGCAACTTGGATAGTGAGCCGGGACTCAGGAGTAAGGAGTCCCCGAAGCAGGCTACAGCTGTCTGCCGTACAAGTATGGTTCTTGGGAACATCTGTCAGGAGGAACTCCAGTGTAGTTCAGTACTAGGAGTACTTCACACCAAAGGCGCTATAAGAGGAGACGTTCAGAAAGGCACATGTTGGCGGAGTGTTGGAAGGGAGCATTCTATCTGACCTGGAGGTTGACTGAGTCCCTGACCCGGAGGACACGGCACGGAGGCAGGCACCTGTGTGTACTACAGACTGTGAGTAAAGCTTTGGAACTACATGCCCTGGTGTCCTCCAATTATTCCTGCGCCAACATACCCTGTACCACTACATCGCGGTACCAGCTTCTACACCGCCTGTGCCTCTCCTCTACCCCTACGTCTACACTACCCTGGGACTACAGCTCCACCTGTGGGGAGCTACACCATCTTGGCTGCACCACACCACCAGTCCCAGAGGATCTGCATGCAGCGTCGGCTTAACACCTCACTTGCCGAACACCACAGGTGGCGTCACGAAATATTAATCAACTACATTCCACCATTCAAACCTCCCCTAATACTTGGGCGCCCAGGGCCACGGACCGGGTCACCGCTGCTATGACACATCCTGCCGACACTGGCCCGGTACCGACTACCCCACAGCCCTGGGAGGGCGACCCAAACTCACAGCAAAAAAAAGCAATGGAGGACTAAAATGTCACAATTTTGAACACACTTGTATGTTATGCCTGTGACGGAGATACCCCACTTTCAAATATCTGGCCTTTATTTTTTTATTTTTTTACAGCAAACTGGTGTCAATAACTAAGCTAAGACACAGCAAAAAAAATGCAATGTATGACTGAAATGGCACAATTTTGAGCACACTGATATGTGAGGAGTGTGACAGACTTACCCCACTTTCAAATATCTGGCATACTACCTATGTGGCAGAGTGGAAAAGGAATAAGGATATAGCCTATGAGTTGGGGGAGTCAAATAGATCAGAATGCAAGGTGGCAAGACAAGGCTACTAAGATAGTTAGCGCTGGCGATGCCAATATCAGCATCAAGTCGCCTTGCTACACTTGTAAGGAGAGCTTTAAACTAGAACAACATGGGAAGGGAAGCAAAAGACCAGAAAAAGCCATACACCTGACAAATGCTATTGAGAACTCTGCTATTAGAAGTGGAAAGGAAGAACAAAGACAAAAGAATCTAATTAATAAAAAAATTGGAGAAAGAGAAACCAATCACAAACTAAAATGTTTCTATACTAATGCACAAAGCATGGGCAACAAACAAGGAGAACTGGAACTACTAACACAGGAAAAGAAATATGATGTCATTGGAATCACTGAAACTTGGTGGGACAATACACATGATTGGAATACAAGACTAGAAGGATACAACTTATTTGCAAGAAACAGACTTGATAAATGAGGAGGAGGTGTTGCATTGTATGTTAGAAACGCGTATATCTGCACAGAGATTGAAGCTTCAGAGACTGGGAGTTCTGTGGAAACTGTTTGGGTAAGAATACAAGGACAGAACAATGGAAAGGACACCATTGTAGGCATTTACTACAGGCCGCCTGTGCAAGCTGAAGATATGGATGAACTCTTTATGCATCAAATGGCCAAGTTCTCCAAAAAATATGACATAGTTGTCATGGGAGATTTCAACTATCCAGACATTTGTTGGGAATCTCTCTCAGGCAAAACTAACAGGTCAAGGAAATTCTTATCCTCTCTTGCTGACAACTTTATCTTCCAAAAGGTAGGGGAGAAAACAAGGGGAACTGCTACCTTGGATCTAATCCTTATAAACAGGGAGGAAATGGTTGAGGAGGTAAAAGTGGCTGGGACCCTAGGAGGTAGCGACCATGCTATTTTAGAATTTTGGATAACTAGAGGAGGAAGACCTGTGAAGACTCAGACGTCAAGGTTAGATTTCAGAAAGGCAGATTTTAAGGGATTCAGAAAGAGAATTGGAGGGATCCAATGGCTGGATATCCTTAAAGACAAAAATGTCCAGGAAGGATGGGAAATCTTGAAAAGTGAAATTCTCAAAGCACAATTGTTAACAATTCTGAAAAGAGGGAAGAATAGGAAGCATTTAAGGAAACCAGGATGGATGAACACAGAACTTAAGCACATGCTAAAAAGGAAGAAAAAAATGTTTATAAAATGGAAAGAGGGAGGCATATCTAAAGAAGAATATAATGCTGTCTGCAGAACCTGCAGGGCACAAATCAGATTATCTAAAGCTGAAAATGAATTGAGGCTTGCAAGAGATGTCAAAAGCAATAATAAAGGATTTTGGGGATATGTCAAAAGTAAAAGAAAAGTCAAAGATGCTATAGGATTTTTACAGGATGAAAATGATGAAATGGTAAGACAGGATGTTGAGAAGGCCGAACTTTTAAATTCCTATTTTGCATCTGTTTTCTCTCAGAAAGGAAAGGTAACATCAACTGTTCTTCACTGTCCAGGATATCTATAAACAGAAAGATAGTGAGGAAACACTTAGCTAACCTAAATGAATTCAAGTCTCTGGGTCCAGATGAATTACACCCCAGAGTACTGAAGGAGCTAACAGAAGAAATTTCTGAACCCCTCTTCATAATCTTTGAAAATTCTTGGAGAACAGGAGAAGTCCCAGAAGACTGGAGAAGAGCAAATGTTGTTCCTATCTTCAAAAAGGGGAAGAAGGTGGACCCAGGCAACTATAGGCCGGTGAGTCTGACTTCTATACCAGGAAAGATCTTTGAACAGATTATTAAACAACATGTATGTAAGTACCTGGATAAGAATGAAGTGATTAAACAGAGTCAGCATGGGTTTGTAACTAATAAGTCATGTCAAACTAACTTAATTTCCTTCTATGACAGAATCACTGATTGGGTTTATCAAGGAAATGCTGTAGATATAGTATATCTTGACTTCAGCAAAGCATTTGACAAAGTATCTCATACAATCCTTATTGAAAAAATGACTAAGTATGGAATGGACAAGGCAACTGTTAGGTGGATTCATAACTGGCTTAGTGATCGGACCCAAAGAGTGATCGTAAATGGCTGCACATCCAGTTGGAAGAATGTCTCAAGTGGGGCACCACAGGGCTCTGTCCTGGGCCCTGCATTGTTCAACATCTTTATCAATGATTTAGATGAAGGAATTGAGGGTAAACTGATTAAATTTGCTGATGACACGAAGCTAGGAGGGATAGCTAATACTAGAGAAGAGAGAGAGAGGATTCAAAAAGATATACAGTCATATGTAAAAGTTTGGGCACCCCTATTAATGTTAACCTTTTTTCTTTATAAAAATTTTGGTTTTTGCAACAGCTATTTCAGTTTCATATATCTAATAACTGATGGACTCAGTTATATTTCTGGATTCAAATGAGGTTTATTGTACTAACAGAAAATGTGCAATCTGAATTTAAACAAAATTTGACCGGTGCAAAAGTATGGGCACCCTTATCATTTTCTTGATTTGAACACTCCTAACTACTTTTTACTGACTTCCTGAAGCACTAAATTGGTTTTGTAACCTCATTGAGCTTTGAACTTCATAGCCAGGTATATCAAATCATGAGAAAAGGTATTTAAAGTGGCCACTGGCAAGTAGTTCGCCTATTTGATTCTCCTATAAAGAGTGGCATCATGGGCTCCTCAAATCAACTCTCAAATGATCTGAAAACAAAGATTATTCAACATAGCTTTTCAGGGGAAGGATACAAAAAGTTGTCTCAGAGATTTAACCTGTCAGTTTCCACCGTGAGGAACATAGTAAGGAAATGGAAGAACACAGGTACAGTTCTTGTTAAGCCCAGAAGTGGCAGGCCAAGAAAAATATCAGAAAGGCAGAGAAGAAGAATGGTGAGAACAGTCAAGGACAATCCACAGACCACCTCCAAAGACCTGCAGCATCATCTTGCTGCAGATGGTGTCACTGTGCATCGGTCAACAATACAGCGCATGCATAACGCCTTTTTGTATGACCAAACAACTCAATCTTTGTTTCATCAGTCCACAGGACCTTCTTCCAAAATGTAACTGGTTTGTCCAAATGAGCTTTTGCATACCTCAGGCGACACTGTTTGTGGCGTGCTTGCAGAAACGGCTTCTTGCGCATCACTCTCCCATACAGCTTCTCCTTGTGCAAAGTGCGCTGTATTGTTGACCGATGCACAGTGACACCATCTGCAGCAAGATGATGCTGCAGGTCTTTGGAGGTGGTCTGTGGATTGTCCTTGACTGTTCTCACCATTCTTCTTCTCTGCCTTTCTGATATTTTTCTTGGCCTGCCACTTCTGGGCTTAACAAGAACTGTACCTGTGTTCTTCCATTTCCTTATTATGTTCCTCACAGTGGAAACTGACAGGTTAAATCTCTGAGACAACTTTTTGTATCCTTCCCCTGAAAAGCTATGTTGAATAATCTTTGTTTTCAGATCATTTGAGAGTTGTTTTGAGGAGCCCATGATGCCACTCTTCATAGGAGAATCTAATAGGAGAACTACTTGCAAGTGGCCAGCTTAAATACCTTTTCTCATGATTTGATACACCTGGCTATGAAGTTCAAAGCTTAATGAGGATACAAAACCAATTTAGTGCTTCAGGAAGTCAGTAAAAAGTAGTTAGGAGTGTTCAAATCAAGAAAATGATAAGGGTGCCCATACTTTTGCACCGGTCAAATTTTGTTTAAATGCAGATTGCACATTTTCTGTTAGTACAATAAACCTCATTTGAATCCAGAAATATAACTGAGTCCATCAGTTATTAGATATATGAAACTGAAATAGCTGTTGCAAAAACCAAAATTGTTATAAAGAAAAAAGGTTAACATTAATAGGGGTGCCCAAACTTTTACATATGACTGTAAATAAACTGGAGAAGTGGGCAGCAACTAACAGAATGGTTTTTAACAGGGAAAAATGCAAAGTACTACATCTGGGCAATAAAAATGAAAAAAGCATATACAGAATGGGAGGAATAGGGCTAAGCAACAGCACATGTGAAAAAGACTTGGGTATACTAATAGATCACAGACTGAATATGAGTCAACAGTGTGATGCAGCAGCAAAAAAGGCAAATGCAATTCTAGGATGTATTAACAGAAGCATACAGTCTAGATCACGTGAATTCATTATTTCCCTCTACTCCTCTTTGGTCAGACCTCATCTGGAATATTGTGTCCAGTTTTGGGCACCACATTTTAAAAAAGACATCAACAAACTGGAGCAAGTTCAGAAAAGAGCGACCAGAATGGTGACCGGTCTGCAAACCCTGTGTTATGAGGAAAGGTTGCAGGATTTGGGAATGTTTAGTTTGAAAAAGAGAAGACTGAGAGGAGACATAATAGCTGTCTACAAATATCTAAAGGGCTGTCACATTGTAGAAGGATCAACTTTATTCTCATTTGCACAAGGAAAGACTAGAAGCAATGGGATGAAACTGAATGGGAGGAGACACAGATTAGATATTAGAAAAAACTTTTTGACAGTTAGAGTGATCAATGAGTGGAACAAGCTGCCACGAGAAGTGGTGAGTTCTCCTTCAATGGAAGTCTTCAAACAGAGGCTGGACAGACATCTGACTAGGATGATTTAGCGAATCCTGCTTTGAGCAGGGGGTTGGACCAGATGGCCCAGGAGGTCCTTTCCAACTCTATGATTCTATGATTCTATGATTGATCACTATTCTGGTCATCTACATGCTGTAGCACACTTTGAATAGTCTATGTGAGGGGGTGATGGTCCCAGAGGAAGAGTTGGAAGCAGAGGAGAATTGTAGTGTGCGGCGGCGTGAGGGCGCTCGAGAGAGCACGCGCGGTGCAGGACCATGGGGTACTCGGTACCGGGCCCGTCGACTTCAATGGGGACGGTGTCACGGCGGCCATGACCCAGTCCGTGGCCCTGGGGCATCCATTAAATAATAAACAGGATAGAGAGAAAGTTGTTTATGATGTTGTTAGACGTGGTAAAAATGAAGATAAAGTTTATAGATGATTAAATACGTGACGCCACCTGTGGTATTCTGGTCAGAGGTGACCAGCACTGCGGTGTTGTTCCCCTGAGACTGTTGATGTAGCGCAGCAGAGGTGAAAATAGCTCTCCATAGGTAGAGCAATAGTCCCAGGGCAAAGATGTTAAATTAATAGTCAAAATGGCTGTGAACTTTGGGGTGCAGAGAAATGAGAGAAGGACACAGAGAGGTGCAGTTTCTTTACCTTTTACTGGCTATTGATTGCAATCCGGAGTACCACATACAGGTGATGGGATGAGTCCGGCTCGCCTGGAGGCATTCAGGGGATGCACCTTGCCAGGTGGGGGTTTAGTACCTTCCTTCTGTGCTTTGTGTGTTGGTCTCCACTGTTTATAACTATGCTGCGACCCTCAATTGCGTGATGATTTCACTAACCTGCATGGCTGTCAGCATGACAGACCTCAAAATTAATCAGTCTGATTATATATTCAATAATAACACCAGAAGCACAAAAAGAATAACCCCTAAAATTTAGCTTTTAATTCAATGACTAAAAACATTAGTGAAAATGACTAAAAGAAGGAGTAGTAGAGGACAAAAAATGAAGGGAGAAAAAATACTGTTTTTAGTTCTCTTCAGTATTCAAATAATGGGCCAATGGCTAAGTTACCCTAGTCAGCCCTAGTTTCACCCTTCCTAGCCACGGAGGTTGGCACCCTAGTTGTAGACGATATGGCGCCCCCGCTCAACGTCGGTATCCCTAATAACCCCTACGTCTCCCTGCATATACAAAAAGGGACACAAAAAAGAAACACACACACACTTATAGTACCGAAAGAATAAAGAGACAAAAATAGTCTCATAGATAATACTAAATTGCTATGAACTTATCTCGTAGTATTTCTAATAGTATAAGAACCCCAAAAAGACTTATCTCGGAGTCAAAAAAATAATGGGGTTAATATCCGGCAGCTTAGAGAAGGACTTATCTCGTAGTCACAAAAATGCTAATAAGCTGCAAATGGCAGACCCAATTACCAGATAGCAAAATTAAAAAACGGCTACAAGAAAAAGCACATCACATTGAATAAATATTGCACACTAGAGGCAGTGAAAAAAAGCCTATATAGTACTTGCGGCAGCCATTACCTTGCAAGTGAGGGTAGAATCACCCTAATTCACAAAAATACAGTAAAAAATAATAAGGCTACCATATTCATCTCTGATTATACAGCGTGGTACACCAATATTCAAGTAGCAATGCATACAAAGTCACATAGCATAATTGCTCAGTAGATTAAATCTAAATAGATAGTACCACCGCAGGATCTGCCAAAAATAATGTACAACATTATACTTATCAGCCACTTGATGCATATGGAAACCCGACGCGTTTCCCCCACTTAATCCGCTGAGGGTTCATCAGGGGTCAAAAAGTGGGGTCTCATTACCCCTGGCCGAGAGAACAATACAGTGTGCGGCTTTACGCCAAGCGCGTTCGCCGCCATTGTTTAAAGATGCCGCGCCGATATAGAACGCCCACTTCCGGTTACCAAAATCCAAAATGGAGGTCTAAACCGGAAGGGATCATATTGAGGACGGACATGCGGTGCAGCAGCTACCTGGATAACATAGACGCCGCGCACCTTACTAGACAGCACGGATAGAAACAGGGATTCACAAAATGGTGCCTGAAACAAAATAGGGCAATACGTCCCTCTCAACAGAAACACCATCTCTCGCAAACAATATGCGGCCGATCAATTCAACAGCCTCACTATTCAGAACGCCCAAAACTTCAGGAAAATAGATAACAATAGTCTTCAAAGGCATGGAGTGGAATAATTGTATCCCTACATAGAATAAATGAAAAATAATAAAAAATTCCAATAGTAATAATATACCGACCAAATTATCAAAAACCCTATAAAGAGCTGGCTGGGAAAATGTGAAACACACTGATTATAGATAACTACTGAAATTTAGCTGTTCATTAAGGCCTTTTGGACTCTGTGATTCAAGCCAAAAAATCCAGCGTGTCTCGCGCTGTAAGATTCTATTATCCCAATCTCCCTGTCTGACCGCGGGCTGCACTCTCTCTATAACACGAAAATTAATATGTTTGTCATCCCCTCCATGCACCATATTGACATGACGGGCTAAGGGGGTATCTCTTTTGTGTCCAAATGTTCACCTATGCGGACACGTAATTCATGCTTTGTTTTGCCAACATAGTCAAGGGGGCAAGTACAAGTACACAGATAAACAACTCCAGTGGTTTTACAGTTTGCAAAGCTTTTCATTTCATAAATCCTCTTTGTATAGGCACTACAGAAAGTATGGGATACACAGATATATTTGCAAAAGCTACAGTGTCCGCACCTAAAGGTCCCAATTGCTCTGTTCCGCAACCACGTTTCCTCTCTCTTCTGAGGTTCCAGGTGGCTACCTACCACCCGATCCCTTATTGACCTACCCTTCCTAAATGTAACTGATGGACCCTGGGTGATACAGTCACGTATGTCATTATCCATTTTCAGGATAGACCAATACTTCTCCAAGATGTTCATAACTTTACCGGATTGATCATCAAAGGTACCTATCAATCTAGTGATTGCATTGGAGTCCTCCCTTACCCTCGGAGTCAACAATGACGTCCTGCTTACTTGTTTAGCATGCTTATAGGCCGGTTTAATCACTCTTGTTGGATAACCCCTGCTCCTAAACCTCCTCCATAAATCACTCGACTGCATTTCAAAATCATTCCAATCAGAGCAGTTCCTCCGAACTCTGAGGAACTGACCCCTTGGTATACCTCGTTTAAGAGGGGGGGGATGATGACTTTCCCACCTTAAGAGACTGTTAGTTGAGGTTGGTTTTCGGTGCAGGTTGGTTTTAAGCAAGCCATCTGAAGAAATAGAAATATTGACATCCAGGAATGTGATCTGATCTCCACCTACCTCATGGGTAAAGAAAAGACCCAACTCATTATTATTAAGGGTATCAACAAAGGATCTGAATGATTCTCCACACCCCGCCCAGAGGACGAGGATGTCGTCAATGTACCGACCCCAGAATAATATCCTAGGGGACCAGACGACATCCTCGTCCCCAAAGACCTGAGTGTCCTCCCACCAGCATGAGCCTATTCCACGGGTACCGTCCTTTTCACCGTCAGCCCTGGGCTGTTAAGTTCAGTACTCCTGGACTGAGGAAAAATAACAAGAATTGTTAACAACAACAATTAATGAAAATCTACAAAGTCTTAAAAATGTAAAAAATTATCAAAAACCAGACAAGAAAAAGAAACAATAGCACAGTTACTGCAGCGACCAGTCCCTAAGCTGCTCTCCAGGAATTGTCTTTGTGCTTATACCTGGAGTTTGGTTGGTGGGAACGGCCTTAACCCGCTTTGTGTGTCTCCCTGGGCGTGGCTACAGGGCACTCTGTAGATGGGCAGTTTTTCGGCCACGCCGGCGGCTTATTTTCAAGGCCAAGTTGGAGTAACTATTTGCAAATAAAAGTTCTGACCACACATAGTCCTGTGGCCCAATTGTCCTTTAACTGGTTATTACGAATACTTAAAAAGGTTCATTCAGTAAGTCTCTGTAGGCTCTCATGCTTAACGGTTACAACTATACATTCTTATTACTTTATTTACATTATGTACTCTCTATAACGGGCAGGGTTCTGACCTCTAGTACTACGAGTAGATCTACGCAGTATAGGTATTTCTGATGACCTGACCTGTTCTCTGATGTCTACTGTGGGTGAACTAGTCACTACGCTATAAGTAGACTTGTGTAAGATTGGTATTCTGGACTGCCTTCTCTCGACTCCTAGACTCACCATGAGATTGTCAGATTCGCTGTTAGCAGGGGACAAATTTCCACATTCCATTGCAGGTGTGGTATCTGTTACTGGAGCCATTTCATTTAGAGTCTCTACTTCATCTGGTGCAGTAGGCTGATGAAAGGTTAGGACTGGCACTACTATTGCCTGATATACTTGTGTCCACGTCCGAGGAAATTCTCCAAGTATAGTTTGAATCTTTTCTTCCACCTCTACTATGGGCTGTGGAGTGTCTTGGACTTCTTTCTTGTCCTTCAACTGATCAGGGCACACCTTTAGATGATCTCTTGAGACTGCTTCTAAGGTTTCTCCTCCATCTTTGCTGATGAGGCATACCTTGGTGTTATTAAAGTCTGAAAGTATTACGGTGTATGGCTCTGCCTCCCACTGGTCATCAAGTTTGTGAACACGTCTCTTTCTTTTGAGTACTTGTTCTCCTGGTGTCAAGGGAACTGCAGGGGCGTATTGATTGCAATTTCTTTCCTGTCTCTGTCTTGCTTGGGACAATCTTTTCTCCACACATTCTTGTACTTTGCGGTATTGTTGCTGCCGCTCTGTATCCCAGTCTGAATCTGGTGATGTTGTCTCAGGTGTTAAGACTCCCATGTCTAAATCAATGGGTAGCTTGCCAGGTCTTGCTCTCATCAAGTAGGCCAGAGTGCAGTTTGCGGAGTTCACCGGTATATGATTATATAGATCTACCAGATCTGGCAACTTCTCTGGCCACTGGTTTCGTTCTTCCAGAGGTAAGGTCTTCAATAAGTCAATGACCACCTGGTTCATCTTCTCACACATCCTATGTGTCTGTGGATGATATGGCGTCGTTCGAATTTTCTTGCAACCGTACATGTTACAGAACTCCTATAACACTTCTGCCTCAAAGGCTGGACCTTGATCGGTGAGCACTTGTTCAGGGTATCCGTGCCGGCTACAAAAGTGCTGCTGAAATGCCTTAGCTGCTGTCTTCACTGTTTGGTCTTTAACAGGCACGACTACCAAGAACCTTGAGTAATGGTCCACGATGGTCAAAGCATAGGTGTAGCCAGTCCTACTCGAAGTTAACTTCATGTAATCCAAGGCTACCAATTCAAGCGGCTGTTTTGTGATGATCGGCTGTAATGTGGCTCGCTGGCTGTTACGGTCTTTTCTGCGCAGGTTGCATGGGCCACATTCTCGGCACCACTTCTCAATGGTATTTCTCATGTCAACCCAGTAGAATCTTTCACGAAGTAGGACCTCCAACTTCTTCCAACTGAAGTGTCCTGCTCCATTGTGGTACACATCCAAGACCATTGGCGCATCCCTCTTCGGGACTACCACCTGCCAGACCAGTTCGAGTGTGCGCGAGTTGATGCTCCTCTGATGCAGTTTACCCTCGTAGATGAACAGCTTGTCTCTCTCCTTCCATAGCTGCTGTGCTTCCTGTGGGTCATCTGGACCAGGGTGTGCATCAGTTTGTGCCAGCCACTCTTTTACTGGGCGAACAGCTGGATCACTGTCTTGTGTCTCTGCCCACTCATCATGGGGTAATGGGTTCAACGTTACTTCTCGTATGATAAAGCGCTTATTCCTCACTCCTTGGGAGTGCTGGGCTGCAATTGGATGATGGAAGGCTGGTAACTCGATTTCTTCGAGTTCTTTTGGATCTTCTCCCCCGTCTGGTGAATTGGGCATCCTGGACAACGCGTCCGCATTAGCGTTCTTATGTCCTGCTCTGTACTTGATGGTGAACTCTTAGTTGGACAGCCGGGCCATCCATCGCTGCTCAAGTGCCCCAAGCTTTGCCGTTTCAAGGTGGGTTAGTGGATTATTGTACGTGTAGATGGTGAACTTTACTGAAGCCAAGTAGTGCTTGAAGCGCTCAGTTACCGCCCAGACTATGGCGAGGAACTCCAGTTTAAAGGAACTGTAGTTGTTGGGGTTCCTCTCAGTGGGTTGAAGCTTCCTGCTGGCGTAGGCAATCACTCTCTCTCTGCCTTTCTGCACTTGAGAAAGCACTGCTCCCAATCCAACGTTGCTGGCGTCAGTGTAAAGTACAAATGATTGGTCATAGTTAGGGTAGGCCAGGACCTCATCTCCCGTGAGGGACAGTTTCAACTTGGTGAAGGACTCTTCTATCCTTTTGTTCCACTCGGACGGAAGACTCTTGTTCTTGGCCTTCTTGGATTGGCCCACTAGAAGATCTTGCAGCGGTGCTGCGATTTTGGTGAAGTCCTTGATAAATCTTCGGTAGTAGCCTACTAACCCAAGATATTGCCTCACTTCATGAATAGTGTTGGGTCTTTTCCAGTCCCGGATAACAGTGACTTTGTCGGGGTTGGGTGTCACACCTTCTGCGCTCACCATATGGCCT
Organism: Dendrobates tinctorius; assembly: GCF_039654945.1. Classification (NCBI taxonomy): domain Eukaryota; kingdom Metazoa; phylum Chordata; class Amphibia; order Anura; family Dendrobatidae; genus Dendrobates; species Dendrobates tinctorius. The sequence goes on from NW_027361765.1 coordinate 12,375,282, forward strand.
AGGTACTGCACCATGGGTTTCAAAAGGTGACATTTGGATGGCTTTACTTTCAAGCCAAAGTTTGACAGGGCTTCGAAAACCTCGGCTAGGTGCTTCAAATGGTCTTCGCAGGTTTTGGAGAAGACAATGATGTGGTCCAGGTACAGCAGAACGGTTTCAAAGTTTTTATGTTCAAGGCAGCATTCCATTAACCGCTGAAATGCTCCTAGCGCATTGCTGAGTCCGAACGGCGTGTAGTTAAACTCGCAGGGGCCCATTGGTGTTGTAAGCGCTGTCTTCTCTTTGTCTGCCTCTGCCACAGGAACCTGCCAATACCCACTGGTGAGATCTAAGGTAGAGAAATAGTTAGCAGTTCTCAGTGCAGCTAGTGATTCCTCAATTCTAGGCAATGGGTAAGCGTCTTTATGTGTAGTGCTGTTAATCCAACTGTAGTATACACACATTCTCACAGTACCATCTTTCTTCTTAACAAGGACTAAAGGAGCTGCCCAGGGGCTACAACTATCTCTGATTACCCCAGCCTCCTTCATCTCCCATAACATACTCTTGGCACATTGATAGTGTGCTGGGGATACAGGCCGGTGTCTCTCTTTAATGGGTGGATGATCTCCAGTGGGGATATGATGTTGAACCCCTTTTGCCTGCTCAAAGTCTAGAGGATGCTTGCGCTCAAATTCTCGAGCCATCCGGTAAGCCCCATGTTTTTGGTGTGAAGTGGTGGAGTCAGTGCCTACGTGTAGCTCCTGACACCAATCCTCCTGCTGCCCTTCAGAGCCATTCTCTTCCACCTTGTCAGATGGAAGCAAGTGTTCTAGTGCCTCTATTGCATTGCTGCTGACAGTGAACAATTTAGCAAGGGTGGCATACCAGGGTAACTGGACCTCTCTCTCCCCACAATTTAAGATGCGTATTGGTACTCTCCCCTTGCGGACATCAACTACCCCTCTTGCTGTCAGGATAGTGGGCCTATTATCAGAGTACATGGGTTCTACCAGGGCTTGGTAATCTTGACCCCTGAGGACTATTGCTGCCCGACACCAAATTAACATTTCACTTCTGGGAGGTACTGCAATGGGGAAAGGATCATTTACTCTGACACTTCCGACTTCTCCACCAGACAGCTCAACCTGTTGTCTCTGCATCAGGGCTCTGATCTCCTTTTGCAGGATCCGCTGATGACTGGAGCTGGCGGTCTCGGCTACCTGTTGTAACAAAGCAATAATTTCTCCAAGACAATTTCCAATTACGTTAGTGCCTAAAGTGATCATGGGATGGCATTCTCGTTTGTCAATATATACTATAATCAAACCTTGCAATTGCAATTCTACTCGGCCAATCTTGATGGTCACCTCTTTATACCCCATCTGAGGCAAGGGCTGACCATTGCTGGCAAAAATGGCAAGGTCTTTATCTGGGCTATGAGTAATGTCTGAATCTGCCCAGTACTGCTTAAAAAGAACATATGGCATCGTTGTCACCTGGGAGCCGGTGTCCAGTAAAGTGTTCATCGGGAAACCGTTAATCACGACAGGCAGGACTGGTCATCCTCCTACGTACTTGTCTAACCAATTTGGTGGGCCTAGTCGTCTTACTCCTGGGGCTTGGCCCTTTGCCCCAGGGGTTGCTTGTTTAAATGACAGAAACTGGCTAGGTGTCCCGCCTTGTTGCAGCGGCGACAGATGGGCTGTCCGTCCTCGTCGTAACGATAATTGTTTCTCCCTCTGGTCGGTGGGATCTTCTTCTGCTGTCGCCACGGGACGTCATCTGGGCTGGAGGCCAGCTGGATCTTTTTCTTTGGAGTCACTTGCAGGGACTGCACAGTTTTTGTGAGTGCAGCCATACTTTTGGTTAGTTCCTTGCCTTGGAGACGCAAGTCTGCAGCAGAGTCATCATCTTGGGACAGCTTATCAGTCTCAATAGAGGTCTTTGGAAATTATGCTGCCTCTTGCTGGTATGTAATTGCAGGATGCTTAGAGATCTCTGTGCTGCTAGGATTTGGTTCACGCAGCACTCGGATGGCTCTATCCTTGAAGTGTGCAAAGTCCAATTCAGGATTTTGTAGGGCCATTATGCGCTGCTGTGTCCTTTCGTTGTTAGACTGGAGTCCCATTATGAACTGCTCTGTTAGTAATCTATCTTCATCTTACACACTCTCAGGGTCAACCTGCTTTACGGCCCGTAGTGCTTCCTGAAGTTTAAGGGCATAGTCCCGTATACTGTCCTGCACTCTCTGTTTGCACCCAAAGAATCTCATTTTTATCTCTGTTGCAGTGCTGGTATCAAAAGTGTCTTTCAGTCTGGCCAAGATTTGTTGGACAATCCCTTTATCAGTGTCCGGCCAGGACTTTACTTCCCTCTGGGCAGCACCAGTTTACTGGCCAAATAGGATACTAACTTTTTGGCTCTCTGACAGTACACTTTGAACAAACACCATAGTCTTTCTTTAATATCGCTCAGAGAGTGTGAATCCCCTGAGTACTGTGGTGACCAGGCTGCTCCTGGTATATATGGCATTGATAGCGGCATTATGGAGGCTGCGGCTGCGACCGCCGCTGAATCTTCACTCGAGTTGGGCATTCTCTTCCTGCTTTTCACTTGCTCACAATAGAGCGCAGCTACAGCTTCACTGGCACGCCCCTCTCTGCTCGCACGCACTGTGTGATGCAGATATGGCGGTTATTTGAATGCGCATTAAAGTATTTAGCACACAATTTAATAAAGTCTATGGCACACAGTACCCAGCTTTGCCAGTCTCCTTTACCCAGCTTTGCTAGGCTCGCTAAATCCTGTTCGTGACGCCAGTTGGAGTGCCCGGGGCGCGTGCGGCGGCGAGAGGGCGCGCGCACGGTGCAGGACCATGGGGTACTCGGTACCAGGCCCGTCGACTTCAATGGGGGACGGTGTCACGGCAGCGGTGACCCGGTCCGTTGCCCTGGGGCGTCCATTAAATAATAAATAGGATAGGGGGAAAGTTGTTTGTGATGTTGCTAGATGTGGTAAAAATGAAGATAAAGTTTATAGATGATTAAATATGTGACACCACCTGTGGTATTCTGGTCAGAGGTGACCAGCGCTGTGGTGTTGTTCCCCTAAGACTGTTGATGTGACACAGCTGAGGTGAAAATAGCTCTCCACAGGTAGAGCAATAGTCCCAGGGCAAAGATGTTAAATTAATAGTCAAAATGGCTGTGAACGTTGGGGTGCAGAGAAATGAGAGGACACAGAGAGGTGCAGTTTCTTTACCTTTTACTGGCAATTGGTTGCAATCTGGATTACCACATACAGGTGATGGGATGAGTCTGGCTCGCCTGGAGGCATTCAGGGGATCCACCTTGCCAAGTGGGGGTTTAGTACCTTCCTTCTGCGCTTTGTGTGTGGGTCTCCGCTGTTTATAATTATGCTGCGACCCTCAATTGCGTGATGATTTCACTAACCTGTACGGCTTTCAGCATGAGCCTATTCCACGGGTACCGTCCTTTTCACCGTCAGCCCCGGGCTCCTTATCTGCTGCCGTGTCCTCAGGTGTGCAATGTCGCACAGGAATTTACAATCCCCTGTACTTTCAGATTCGGCGATCAGGACATACAGCTCCTGACCACTAAGGACTCTGATGTCCCTTTTCTCTCTATTAGCGCTTCGCTCTGGGGTCTGCTATATGCAATTTTTAGTTTCCCCAGAGCCTCTCTGTCTCTGCTCATGTCCGTTCCCTCTTCACAGATCAACTCCCTGTCTTGAACTCCTTACAGATCAGCTCCCTCTCCTGAACTGACAGGATCTTCCAGAAAGAACTTTTTGCCTCACGTTTAACTGTCTTGTCATTTTCTCACAGCTGCTCTCGTTTCCATGACAACCCCCTCAGCTCACTTCTAGCTGACTCGACTCACCAACGCCCTCTGCTGGACAGAATTTATAAGGCATCTCCCTTTTCTGACCTGCAGCAGGATTTGTGATTTAATCTATGTTACCTGGCATGGGGGGGCCCCTTTCTGCCTCCAAGCATGACTTCACCTCTTAGAGGAAGGCAATGTCACTGTGACAACCGGACTCTGGGGTGTCACATTATGCGAAAGGGATAACAATATCTCAAATTTCCCGGCTGTAGTTACACAGGCAGGTTCCATGGGAGGATGGCTTACAGTGATGAGGGGGGTGATAATGGTACCAGACAAACTGTTTATGAAGATGCAGGAGCCAGGGAACAAATAGAGAAGGACGAGGTGATGGACGCGCAAGAGTCATGAGATAAACAGGATAATGATCCACTCTTGGTTGTCCATGGTTGCCAGGAGGGGATGGGAGGAAGAAACCTTGAGTGCTACCCTGCCACCAACATATCATGTACTTGGAAGCTCCAAGCACATGCACTATCTTCAACATGATGCCCCATATTCTTAGGGTTAGAAATAGTGCTGACTGCTGGGTTGCCACTCTGATCTAAGTTAGAAGAGTAAATTTAGCCAGATGTTTCTCCTCCCTGGAAAGGGATGCAAGCATGCTGGACTATCGAAACACACTTGTAGAGAATCTTAAGAGTGGTTTTCTCCAAGACAGCAGTGAGGAACACATTATGCATCCCAGTTCTAGAAGTCCAACCCCAGGAATGTCAAGGCATCATCGCAAAAACACATTTGCAGCAGTAGCAGCAGTGTAAGTGGCATAAGCAATTTCTGTGAGTCATTTCACACATTTTTTAGACCAGCCCGTGTACAGTCTCCTGTGCTTTTAGATTCACGGCTTAAGGACACCAGGAACAAACTACACGTTTAAAAAGTATTTTACTAAAAAGAACAAAGCTATGGTGGAATAAAGCCTTTTTGGAGAAGTATTTGAGTAAGGGGTTAATACCTAGGGGGCTACGCATTCAATTATTCCCCGCTTTTCCTGTAGATGATGCCTCCTTTAGAGAGAATTGGGAAAGGATTTCCACCAGATCCTCTAAGGAGTACATGGAATTACTATCCAAACTAGATAGTACTAAACTTAGTACTCTAGAGGCTGAGATTGAAGTTCTCCAATCCGAATTAAAAAAGAATTTATCCACTGAAGCTTTGACAAAACTCCATGAGGAATTGGATGAAGATTTTGTTAAATGGGAACAGGATATTTGTATGAATTAATCAAGGAAATTCCAGAGGGATGTCCTCGATTTTCAGAACAATAGAGTCTATAAGAGGAAAGTAACCCCTAAGCATGATCGATCACCGTCTATTGTTAGGTCTGAATCAATGTCATCCTTCACCTCAGCAGAGGAATCAAGGCAGACATCGAAATTTGGGGTGAATGTTAAAGAGAGGAATGTTTACGGCAGAAACACATGTAATACCAGAAGTCGATATGCTTGGGAAAGGAAGGCGAATTCATCATCCCCACACGGGGCCAAATCCAAGTCCAAAACCATGTAGGTAATTAATATTTCTAATCATGTTATTACTGACGATCAATTTGACCTCCTGGGTTTGGGCTTGTCTTTTGCACTGAGTAACGGCTTTAATTTTTTTACAGCCGTGAAAAACATACATCTTTTCTGCCGCAAATTAATACTCACCAAGTTGCATAATGCGCATCGATTGCACACGAATTTGGATGATGACACTGAACACCAAGCACTAATGGTCCTCGAGGACTTGCTTAGAGAACAATAAATTGAAACCATAGGTACATTTCCTCAGTCTGTAATGCCCAGATCTACGACATTTCCTGCACTTTCAGTATGCCCATGTCACGATGACCCGTCCTGTGTGATGCAACCCTCAGGCCGGTGACTAAAACAACAAGACACGGGGGAAAGGGGAAACAGTTACAACGGTGGGCCCTGCGATAGGGAAAGGGGACGTGGAGACCTTCTGCACTCCCCTGAGTCAGTGTCCCTAACGCTCCAAACGTTCCCTATGCCGGTTCCGCACCGGGCGCTGATCAGGAACCTGTTGCCCTAGCACACCCTACACCTATCCCTTGCTAGGGAGCTGGGTGGCGCAGGCACTGGCCCCACCGCTATACTAATAGACACTAAGGAAAAAAACAAACAGGGATACACCACTTAGCTTTACTCTGTTGCTCTTGCTCCTGGCAACAGAGTCCACCACCAGAATGGAGCTCTCCTCCTGAATCGCTGCCACCAAGCTCTGTCAGAGCTACAAAGAATTCCCCTATGACTCCTTCCACACCAGGGCTAAGACAGTGCTGCAAGGAACGCTCTCCAGCTCCTTCCTCCACCAAGGATGGATGAAATGAACACTATCACCAACAATGATTGCAACACCTGTGACTCTTTTATAGCAGAGCCAGAGCAATCACACCTGCATTATAATCTTGTGCACTTAACTAAAGAAACAAGAGTGCAATGATGCTCACCACCACTGGGGGAAAACTTAGAACAAACGACACCACAGTGCAATAATCCTAATGGCCACCGGGGGCAAAAACCAAACTTAACCACAGCTTAAGAAAAAAGAAAAAAAAAAAGGTTACCTGTGCTTTTTATCAGTCCTGATCCAGCATATATCATGACAGTACCCTCCCCTTAATGAGGGGCCTCTGGAACCTCAAGACCGCTCCTCATCAGGGAACCACCTACAGCGGGGACGCCCAGACCCAGAGTCCACCCCAGCAACTACCTGCACATCAGTTTGATGACAAATGAGCCCGTTGGTATTGGCAACGTATGTTCTGGAGGCACCACACATCTCCGAAGAGCTGACCTGGGGAACGAGTTGTGTATGTGTATGTTTGGTATGAGCTGGTAACACTCCACATCACACTTCCACTGGATGTTTTTTGGTGGCCACCCATACACGCGCGTTCACACACAGGTCCGGAACTGAAAGTTTATTGTCACTCGTTCATTTGTCACCATTTGGAGAACTCTTTCTGGGATTGACAACAGAGGCGTCCCCCTGTGTCACCACATTCACACCCCCGCACTTCACCAAGGGGTACACCACCCTCCAACCCCTTCCACCACGAGGTCTGCGCCTCCCAGGGTTGGCCATTGGCGAGGGTTGAGACCTGCCCCTACTCTCCTGCAGCACATCTGTTGCTCTCACCAGAGAGGAAGGGGTCCGTTGAAGAGAGATGGCAGAGACAGTAGTTCTTAGGCAGCATCCCTCACACGACTGCCCCCAGCTGACCACTCCCCTTGCCCGCCAATCTATTACCAGGTTGTGTCTTTTCAGCCAAGCGAGGCCTAAAACAATAGGCACTGGCATTCCCTCCAAGACGTAGCATGACAAGGACTCCTCATGATGTCCTATATGCAGATGGATATTCTCTATGACTTGGGTCAAGCTCCCCTGGCTCAGTGGAACAGTGTTTATGGCCTGGACGCTTATAGGCTGAGCTAGCATCCTACACATCAGACCATGAGTCTGGACAAAGTGAGCATCCATCAGACTGACTCCTGCTCCGCTGTCCACAAGCACCGGTATCACCTCCGGTACCCCGCCAGCCAACACCTCTGCTGACATGGTACCTTGGGAGGGCAAAATGGAGGAAATGTATACTCCCTGGTCGCCTCCCTCCAAGCGACCAGGGGGATGCGGCTTCTCAGATGGCACAGATAATTTGGCACGCAATGGGCAAGCCTTCAGGACATGACCAGTCTGCCCACAGTACAAACATGCCGACACCACTCCCCGAACCGTAAGCAGCTCCGAATACAAACTAGCTCCTCCTACTTGCATAGGTTCATCTGGAGACATGGCATGAACTGGGCAGGCTCTCATAAAATGGCCAGGCACAGGAAAAGCAAACCCCCCACCACGACGAGCCGCAGACACCCCCTTTTTTTGTATCAACAACTCCGTGCTGTCTGGGTTCCTCCGTCCGCACTGGTGGGTCCTCCTCCCTAGCGAGGACATCAGGGGGCACTTTTTGTATATGTCTTTCCCTAAGGCGTCTATCCACCCAGATGGCAAGGGACATGGCTGCCTCCAGCGACCTGGGGGCGGCGTACTGCACCACAGTATCCTGCAACTTTGGAGACAACCCCTGCACAAATTGACTCCTGAGTGCAGGGTCATTCCACTGAGTGTTAGTGGCCCATCTCCTAAACTCTGAGCAGTACTCCTCAGCAACCCAGGCTCCCTGTTTACACCTACGGATTCGGGATTACGCCAGGGCGACGCCATCAGGATCCCCATACACAAGCGCCAAAGCCGCAAAAATCTCGTCCACAGACTCTAATGATGGAGAATTGTCCGGTAGGGAGAAGGCCCAGGATTGGGGATCCCCTTTAAGAAGGGACTTAATGATTCCCACCCATTGCTCTTCACTCCCTGATGAACGAGGACGCAGCCTGAAATACAATTTACAGGCTTGTTGAAACACCAAGAATTGATCTCTCCCTCCAGAAAATCTGTCAGGGAGGGATATCTTGGGTTCTGGCTGAGCCTGTCTCTGAACCAAGCCCCCAAAGCCCGCCAACTGCTGCAGTTGCTGCACCAACTCACCACGCAGCCCCCTAATCTCCTCAGTAAGGGTCTGCAGCATTTGGGCAAAGGTCTGAACTGGGTCCTTGGCTCAGCAGAGCAAAAAAAAATGTTATTGGTTGGTGATAATGTCACGATGACCCGTCCTGTGTGACGCGACCCTCAGGCCGGTAACTAAAACAACAAGACATGGGGGAAAGGGGAAACAGTTACAACGGTGGAACGCTCTCCAGCTCCTTCCTCTGCCAAGGATGGTGGAAATGAACACTATCACCAACACTGATTGCAACACCTGTGACTCTTTTATAGCAGAGCCAGATCAATCACACCTGCATTATAATCATGTGCACTTAACTAAAGAAACAAGAGTGCAATGATGCTCACCACCACCAGGGGCAAACTTAGAACAAACAACACCACAGTGCAATAATCCTAATGGCCACCGGGGGCAAAAACCAAACTTAAGCACGGCTTAAGAAAAAAAAAGGTTACCTGTGCCTTTTATCAGTCCTGATCCAGCATGGATCATGACAGCCCACAAGTTGAGATATTCTGCAAAATGGTGATTGAAGAATTTAAAAAGATTCCCACAAATATCTATAGGGATAATCTTACACCTAAGCAGAGAAAAGCACTTAAGGATCTACAAAAAATCAATGATGTGGTGATTAAAGCACAGATAAGGGCGGAAATGTTGTGATCTGGCCAATAGATAAATATGAGAAAGAAGCCTTTAGGCAGTTAAGAAATAAGGAGACATACCAACAATTAACAAACAATCCCACTGTAACATTTACCCAGTCTCTGGAAAAGATTTTGTATAATGCTTTTGAGGCTGGCCTCATCCCAAAGAAGATCCTTGATGGACTTACGACCAGAAACCCAAGGGTCCCGACTTTTTATTTACTGCCTAAGGTCCACAAGGACCCGGTCAATCCTCCGGGCGTCCCATTGTCTCTGGCATAGGGGGGTTATGCGATATGACATGTAAGTTTATTGACTACTATTTGAAACCAATTGTTGAGACGCTGCCCTCCTATGTCAGAGACACTACTAATTTCATGCATAAATGGCATAGGTCCAGCATTGAGTTTTTGAATGTTCTATTATGTGTTGACCCCGATGGACTAATTCAGACCGATTTGTTTCGCAAAGAGACAGCGGTGAACTCTCTACACGCATCCTCTGTTGGCCGGTCTTGCATACTGATGCCACTTTGATGGCATGCCTACCACAACAATCTAGGATAATTCCAAGACGTAGCATGAATTTGAAAGATTATTTGGTTAAAAGCCATTATGTATCAAAAATAACAACCCCTTTACTAGTTCAACCCGTACACAAGGATGTTTTTCTTGTGGTAGATGTGTAGCATGCCCGAATATTTGTAAAACTATGTCTTTCACATCATCGGATGGGAAAATAACATTTCATATAAGGGATTTTATTACTTGCAACACATCTAATGTGGTATATTATGCTACCTGCCCGTGCTACAAAATTTATGTCGGACTCACATCTCGGGAGTTGAAAGTTCACGTACGCGAACATGTAAGGGATGTAATGGTGGCCAAAGATATCCAGGATGTCTCTACTTTAACCCCTTTCTGCCATGAGACGTACTATCCCGTCCATGTGACCTGGGACTTAATTCCCAGGGACAGGATAGTACGTCATAGCGATCAGAGGCGCTCACGTGGTGAGCGCTGCTGTTCGCGGCCGGGTGTCAGCTGATTATCACAGCTGACACCCGGCACAATGTGTCAGGGGCGGTCACGGACAGCCCCGACACGTTAACCCTTTGTACACCGCAATCAAACACGATCGCGGTGTACCGGGGGTTAAAGGGAAGCTTCGGCAGGGAGGGGGCTCCCTCCGTGCTTCCCTGAGCCCCCCACGGCAGCGCAATGTGCAGCACTGCTGCGGGGGGGCTTTTTCCCTACAGGCCCCCGGATCCAAGATGGTGACGAGGACCTTCGGGGGGCCTGTAGGGAGCTGACTTCCTCACTGCCTGCAAAGCGCAGACATGAGGAAGTCTGCAGCAGTGCCTGTGACAGATCGCTGATCTGTCACAGTGATCTGTGATGTGACAGATCAGCGATCTGTCACAGGACAGTGATGTCCCACCTGGGACAATGTAATAAAGTTAAAAAAAAAAAAAAAGTGTAAAAATAATTTTAAAAAAATCGCTAAATAAATTAGTAAAAAAAAAAAAATATTCCCCAATAAATTCATTTTTTGAAAATAAAAAAAACAATAAAAATACACATATTTGGTATCGCCGCGTCCGTAATGACCCGCCCTATAAAACTGTCCCATTAGTTAACCCCTTTAGCAAACCCTTTAAAAAATAAAAATAAAAAACAAAGCAAAAAATAATGATTTATTATCATACCACCGAACAAAAAGTGCAATAACGCGCTATCAAAAAGACACATATAAATATCCATGGTACCGCTGAAAACGTCAGCTTGTCCCGCAAAAAATGAGCTGCCACACAGCATCATCCTCAAAAAATTAAAAAAGTTATAGCTCCAGAATAAAGCGATGCAAAAATAATTATTTTTTATATAAAATAGTTTTCATTGCATAAAACCGCCAAAACATAAAAAAAGACCTAAATGAGGTATCGCTGTAACCGTACTGACCCGAAGAACAAAACCGCTTTAACAATTTTACCGCACGCGGAATGGTGTAAATGCACCCCCTCAAAAGAAATTCATGAAACGCTGGTTTTTGTTCATTCTGCATCCCAAAAATCGGAATAAAAAGCGATCAAAAAATGTCACATGCCCAAAAATTGTACCAATAAAACGTCAACTCATCCCGCAAAGAATAAGGCTGGTTTCACATTTGCGTTTTTTAGCGCTGGAAAAAAACGCATACGTGCGCATGCGATTTTTCCCCTATATTTAACATGGGTGCGCATACATGCGCGCTTGTAAGCGCATGTATGCGATTTTCATGCGCTGCGTTTTTTTGGGGTGTGCGTTGGTATTTTCCAGACGCTGCATGTTGCATTTTTTGGCCCTGGAAAAAAGCGCATGCGCACGTATGCGCACGTTTTGCGCTAAAAATGGCCATTATAGCCTATGGATGCGCATACGTGCGCACTGGCATGCGCAGGTATGCGATTTTTTAGCGCTGCGTTTTTTGGGTGGTGTCCACTTTTTATCCTAGTTAGAATCTTCTAAAGTCAAAAAAAAAAAGTCTATATAAAGGAGGTGCCTGCCAAAACTCTGCCACTACTACACTGACAGATTGAAGAGCAGACAGTCAACCAAGAACCCATTATATCAGCGAAGAATGTGAGTATATTACATTATATGCCTGTCCTTTTAAATTATGTATGTACTAATGATTTTTATTATTTTTACATGCAGTATGTCTTCAGAATCGGAGTATTCCCCATCGCGGCAGGAATTGGCGCAAGCAGACCGTGAGGTGATTATTTTCGTGCATCTGGTAAGTATATCTGCTGCTTCTCCAAATCTCTTACGTTTTTTTCAACTTTCTTAAGACATCGTCATCATCATCTGCGGACGGCACTAGTGAGGGCGAAGAGCAGGAGCAGCGAAGCCAAGTCCCGGTGGTGATACGGAATGTAAGTATCAAATGATTTGTAATGTTCTTTATTTTTTATCTTCTATTTTTACTCTTTTTTTTGTTTCTTTTTTTGTAACTTTTTATTCAATTTAAATTTGATTATTCTAATGAATGTGTTTTGTCTAGGTTCCACAACGGGATGAAGACGTCTACCTGGATAATGAGCAGCTCATCAGCCTGGTCCAGGAGCGTTCGCCGTTGTGGGACAGCCGTGACCGGCTGTACAAGGACAATGTGGTGACCCGGCGGCTATGGAATGAGGTGGCCGCAGCGTTGATGGATGGCTGGGACAGCGCCACAGCATCCTCCAAAAAGGCGTTTAGTGAGTATTTCCCTGCTCTGTATTGTGCCGCAGTGACTGTTGTCCTTGACGGCACTGTTGGGTTTCGTGCTAGGCGTATTCTAGCAGGAAACCCAACAGTGTCATCGGGGTCTACAGTGACTGCTTTGAGTATTGTATTGCTACATTGTGCCGCAGTGACTGTTGTCCTTGACGGCACTGTTGGGTTTCGTGCTAGGCGTATTCTAGCAGGAAACCCAACAGTTTCATCGGGGTCTACAGTGACTGCTTTGAGTATTGTATTGCTACATTGTGCCGCAGTGACTGTTGTCCTTGACGGCACTGTTGGGTTTCGTGCTAGGCGTGTTCTAGCAGGAAACCCAACAGTGTCATCGGGGTCTACAGTGACTGCTTTGAGTATTGTATTGCTACATTGTGCCGCAGTGACTGTTGTCCTTGACGGCACTGTTGGGTTTCGTGCTAGGCGTATTCTAGCAGGAAACCCAACAGTGTCATCGGGGTCTACAGTGACTGCTTTGAGTATTGTATTGCTACATTGTGCCGCAGTGACTGTTGTCCTTGACGGCACTGTTGGGTTTCGTGCTAGGCGTATTCTAGCAGGAAACCCAACAGTGTCATCGGGGTCTACAGTGACTGCTTTGAGTATTGTATTGCTACATTGTGCCGCAGTGACTGTTGTCCTTGACGGCACTGTTTTTTTTTTATCAACAGTGGACAAAGTCCGAACACGTTGGCGTTCGATCAAGGACCGCTTCAACAGTGATGTTCGTGCTGAGGGCCAGGTTCGCAGTGGATCTGCGTCAAGGACCAGAACTAGATACCGTCACTATCACGCGTTGCAGTTCCTAAGACCGGTCCTTGCCACAAGATCGTAAGTATTATACATTTTGGGTTTTTATTTTTATTAATCTGTGTTTTTCTAATCCACAGCTGATGCTTCTTGTAAAGGCATGGTAGTAATGATTTTCCTTTCTTCCACAGCACCTGGAGCAGCACCCTGCAACCTGGCCCTGGAGCGGTCCTTCCTCGGACGTCCTCTGACCCGTCCCAGCCATCCGACAGCCAGGAAGCACCTTGCAGGTCAACCACACACACAGCTGGTGACCAGGAAGCTGGGCCATCAGGTGTTCCCCTGTCCCAGGTCTCTGCCACTGGTTATGCGGGCACTACCCGCCAGCGGCAGAGGGCCTTGGACAGGAATGTCTTGCCCGAGTTTATGCATTTGAGCGAGACATTTAATTCCAGCCTCAAGTCACTGTCCGACAGAGTTGAAAGCGGTTTTGCACTCATGGAACGTGGTTTTAACCACTTTGAACACCGCTTCAATTCTGTAGAACAGCGCCTTGACCGTCTGGAGGCCGACCTCAACAGACCAGCACACCATTTTTTTAGTAAGATTGAAAAGGGCATGGCGGAACACCTTAGTCCTGATCAACAGCTGAATGTGCTGCAGGCCTGCAACAATGCTTTCTTGCAGGCTATGCAGCATAATCGGTACGGTCAGCAGTCAGTGGTGTCCTTTCCACCTGTGCCACCATTGACTCGCTTCACCTCACTACCGACTTGTGCTGCATACCACTGCACGGACACCTCTATTCAAAGCCAGGACACCCACCGTTACACCACCACAAGTCTGAGTGCAGCTGGTCACTTCACCGACACCACCATGGCAAGCGCTGCTCCTGTCTGGAGCACCACCGCCAATCCCATGCATGCGTGGAGCTCAGCCACCACTAGGCAAACATGGAACAGCCCTGCCGCTACAACAACATGTAGTAGCCCTGCCACCACCACTCTGCAAACCTGGGCCATCACTGCCGCCACCAGTCCTCCTGCAAGGACGAGCACTGACAACGAAGAGCAGCAGCAGCCACCTCAGCAGCAGCAGCCACCTCAGCAGCAGCAGCCACCTCAGCAGCAGCCGCCACCTCAGCAGCAGCCGCCACCTCAGCAGCAGCAGCCACCTCAGCAGCAGCCGCCACCTCAGCAGCAGCAGCAACCACCTCAGCAGCAGCAGCCACCTCAGCAGCAGCCGCCACCTCAGCAGCAGCCGCCACCTCAGCAGCAGCCGCCACCTCTGCAGCAGCAGCCGCGACCTCAGCAGCAGCAGCCATACCAGCAGACGGGGGACCTACATTCCATATTTGCCCCTACTTCAAGGCGAAATCAATCAAGGCGGGCATTGGGCCAAAGTCGGTCCAGGCACACAAGCCTACGGCGACATGCCATTACAACTAATGTACCTGAACAGATTTCCTCTCCTACAAGTGTTCCAAGTTTAATTCCCTTAACTGGACTCCCTTCCCCCACAAGTTTTGTTGCCCCTTCCCCTCAAACACCGTCTTCAACTGCAAGTGTTGCATATTCCCTGCACACACCCAAATTGAAACCATCTGCCCCCAAACGCCGTAAAAAATAATTTTTATTTTTTTTTTTGTGATAAAAAATAAATTTACATTTGTGGTTCACCATTAATAAGTTTCATTAATGTTGTTTGCGCCGCTCACACACACTGATGGGTAAATACATGTTAAAAACCAACCCAAGGGCTAGTATAGTCATATGTGAAATACCACGGCCTAGTATAGTCATTCCAAGGCCTAGTGTAATAACTCTAGTTTTACCAAATAGAATCTGGTTTCATGAAAAACAAACTGTTGAAACTTTTCTAAAAAATAAGTTTCTTTCTAGTTTCACCAGTTTGTTTTTTGTGAAACAAGATGCTAGTTGGTAAAATTCGAGTTATTACAGTAGGCCTTGGTATGACTATACTAGGCCGTGGTATTTCACATATTACTATACTACTAGCCCCAAGGCCTACTATACTCATATTTGAAATACCACGGCCTAGTATAGTCATTCCAAGGCCTAGTGTAATAACTCTAGTTTTACCAAATAGAATCTGGTTTCATGAAAAACAAACTGTTGAAACTTTTCTAAAAAATAAGTTTCTTTCTAGTTTCACCAGTTTGTTTTTTGTGAAACAAGATGCTAGTTGTTAAAAATCGAGTTATTACAGTAGGCCTTGGTATGACTATACTAGGCCGTGGTATTTCACATATTACTATACTACTAGCCCCAAGGCCTACTATACTCATATTTGAAATACCACGGCCTAGTATAGTCATTCCAAGGCCTAGTGTAATAACTCTAGTTTTGCCAAATAGAATCTGGTTTCATGAAAAACAAACTGTTGAAACTTTTCTAAAAAATAAGTTTCTTTCTAGTTTCACCAGTTTGTTTTTTGTGAAACAAGATGCTAGTTTGTAAAATTCGAGTTATTACAGTAGGCCTTGGTATGACTATACTAGGCCGTGGTATTTCACATATTACTATACTACTAGCCCCAAGGCCTACTATACTCATATTTGAAATACCACGGCCTAGTATAGTCATTCCATGGCCTAGTGTAATAACTTGTAATGGAGCAGATTACATGAGCAGATTACATTCATCCACTCAATGCTGACTTGTATTCCCCATGGACTTTCATTGGGGTTGGGTTTTGAGGGTTGTGTTTTGAGAAAATCACATACTTTGTTTTAAACTAGTTGCACAATTTTCTCTTGAAAAAAAATGGTTTCCTGATTCATGGCCTGCAGCTTTGCTCATTCCAATATATTTCACGCAGACTAGCAATGCTGCATTTTAACTCGTATGTGTATTTACCTGCCCAGGTGTGTGAACATAACAAAATTCAGTTATACATGGGAAGTTTTTTAATTAATTGGAGTTTAAAAAATATAGTGCACTCAGTAATGGTATCAAATAAGGATTTTTATTACCATAAACAACAACATTACACCATTTCATCTTGCCAGTGCACCCGTCCTACATCAGAAATAAAGTAGGCCGCAAATTTGTCCCTCATTTGGCCAACTTCAACGGATGACCTGAGAGTGTGCTGAGTGAATTCAGGCAATGGGTTAGGAGCATCATCGTCCAGTTCAAAGGTCGGGTGCTCTTTAGCCATCACAAAGTTATGTAGAACCACACAGGCCTTCACCACCTCATCGACTGTTTCAAGTTTAAGATTAATGGCCGTGCCCAGAATTCGCCATCTGGAAACAAGAATCCCAAAAGCACACTCGACAGTTCTTCTGGCCCTGGTCAGCCTGTAATTAAATATTTTTTTGGTGTGGTCCAAGTCCCGGCTGGAGTAGGGTTTCAGTAAGTTTCCGCACATTTGAAAAGCCTCATCGCCAACCATTACAAAGGGCAGTGGCGGAGCTTCGGTGTGAGGAAGAGGCCGTGGCATAGGGAAATTAAATTGGTTGCCATACAACCTCCGGCCCATGTCTGAGTTTTTAAAAGCCTGCGAGTCATTACCACGGCCAAATGCTCCAATGTCCACTGCTACAAACATACATCCGGCATCCGCAATTGCAATGAGTACTATTGAAAAGTACTTTTTGTAATTATAGTACTCAGATCCCGTTCTTTGGGGTTTGATGATCCGTATGTGTTTCCCATCAACAGCTCCCAAACAGTTGGGAAAATTGCATACTGTCCAGAATTTGTCAGCAATTTCCATCCACTTTTCAGCGGTGGGCAGGGGCATAAATTCTGGGCAAAGAACATTCCAGAGAGCCCGGCAGGTGTCAGCAACAATTCCAGACAAGGTAGAGATTCCAATACGGTGCTGGAAGTGTAGTGAGGATAGGGTTTCTCCAGTCGCCAGGAATCTGTGAACAGACAAAGAAGTAAAATTAATATTTATGTATATTATTTTTAAAAACTATAAAAAAAAATATTAGTACATTCACGAAAACTAATTACCCAAGGTTTTGAATACTAAATTTACAAAAAAAAACATCAGACCACACCCCTTTGTTTTTAAAACATACCGTAATGTCACCAGTAGCCGTTCCTCAGGAGGAATCGCACGACGGAGCTGTGTGTCCTGTCTCCGGATGGATTGTTGGACACGAGCAAGCAAATCCATGAAACTTTCGTGGGACATCCGGATATAATCAGTAAATTTCTCCGGGTTTGCACGTAGCTCGCTGTAGAGGGTGTGGTATGCCCCACGGCTCTCCCGGAGTTCAACAATCGGATGTATCCACATACGCCGCCGTCTTCGCTGCCTCTCTCTCTTCCTTTGTTCATGGCAAGCAACTGCATACGCCTGAGCCATCGCGATGTCCAAATCCAAGTTGAAGTGAAAACTCTTCCAGCGCAGATCCATGGTCACGAGAAGAATCAAGCAAATGTGAAGAATACTGTAGACAGGGTCTATATATATTAACATACCACACCCACAATGAAGTCCCATTGGTCTTGTGTGTTGTTGAATGGTTGTTTTTTCTTTTTTGTGGGGTTTTTCCAAAATCTGTAAAAAAACGCAAACGCACAAAAAACGCATACAAACGCGCAAAAACGCTGCGTTTTTTTCCTGCATGCGCATTAAAATGCTGGAAAAAAACGCAGCGTTTGTATGCATTTGTATGCGTTTTTTTAATGCGTTTTTTTTGCGGGAAAAACGCGCTGCAAAAAAAAGCAAGTGTGAAACTAGCCTAAGACCTCACATGACTTGGTGGGTCAAAATACAGAAAAATTATAGCTCTCAATATGTGGTGATGCAAAAACTATTTTTACAATAAAATGCGTCTTTTAGTGTGTGACAGCTGCCAAACATAAAAACCGCCATAAATAGTAAATCAAACCCCCCGATATCACCCCCTTAGTTAGGGAAAAATAAATAAAAAACATGTATTTATTTCCATTTTCCCATTAGGATTAGGGCTAGGGCTAGGGTTAGGGTTATGGCTAGGGTTAGGGCTAGGGTTAGGGTTAGGGTTAGGGCTAGGGTTAGGGCTAGGGTTAGGGCTGAGATTAGGGTTAGGGGTGTGTCGGGGTTAGGGTTGGAGTTATAATTGGGGGGTTTCCACTGTTTGGGCACATCCGGGGCTCTCCAAATGCAACATGGCGATTGATCTCAATTCCAGCCAATTCTGCGTTGAAAAAGTCAAATGGTGCTCCTTCCCTTCCAAGCTCTGCCATGCGCCCAAACAGTGTTTTACCCCCACATATAGGGTAACTGCATACTCAGGGCAAATTGCAAAATAACTTTTGGGGTCCAATTTCTCCTGCTACCCTTAGGAAAACAAAAAATTGGGGGCAAAAATATCATTTTTGTGGAAAAAAATGATCTTTTTATTTTCACGCCCAGGCGTTATAAACTTCTGTGAAGCACTTGGGGGTTCAAAGTGCTCAAAACACATCTAGATAAGTTCCGTGGGGGTCTAGTTTCCAAAATTAGGTCAATTGTGGGGAGTTTCAATAGTTTAGGTACATCAGGGGCTCACCAAATGCACATGACACCCGCAGACCAATCCATCAAAGTCTGCATTCCAAAACGTCACTACTTCCCTTCCGAGCCCCGACATGTCCCCATACAGTAGTTTTCTCCCACATATGAGGTATCAGGGTACTCAGGACAAATTGTGTAAGAGAATGGTCAGCTATAATATATTGAGCAGCCATGAGCAACGAGGCAGCCATCTTATGAAAGTTAGGAAAGAATATATTCAACTTTTACAATAGAAATAATACGATGTACTCTGTAAAATCAGATGGAGGATGTAAAATGAGATCATGCCCATTAACAAATTTAGTAGATGTGCACACAGGTAAATTGGATCAGCCTCAGGGCAATGAGAAAATAGAACCAATGAATATATGGAAAATATGTGTATTTATGATAGTGTTAGTAGGAAACAGACTTCTGCTATTGTCAAATGTATGAATTTATGGGTTTAGTCTAAGAGCAGTAATAAGATTAATGACAGTAGTTAGAGATAATATTGGATTTATGTGTTTTTTAATGTGGTCTGGTGAAAAGTTAATTACTGATATAATGTTGTGCCACTTCTTCTTTTGTCCAAAAAGATATGATGTAACCATATACGCCCTTTTGCTATAATATGTATACAGCTTGTTTGCATAATGTATAAAAAAGCCCCTGTTAATGTGGCTCGGGGCCATTCCATCGCCATCATGCCACTGTGCCTCACCATGGCCAGGGCACAGAGCATTAACATTGCCAGACTTCCTAGCGAATCTCTGCCCATCTGAATTCCTGTTTTTGCCCGCATGTTTCAACTTCTCTATCTGTTCTGTTTTGCCGTGTATCTCTGAATAAACTTCGACCTCAGCTTTAGAGGATTGTCTGCAGTTTGTTCCGGCTCTTCCAACTCTCCAAATCAGGACTCTCTTTCTCTTACAAATTGGACAACAACTTTTGGGGTCCAATTTCTCCTGTTGCCCTTGGGAAAATAAAAAAATTGGAGACTAATTGATCATGTTTGTGGAAAAAATACGATTTTTTTATTTTCATGCCTGGGCATTATAAACTTCTGTGAAGCCCTTGGGGGTTCAAAGTGCTCACCACACATCAAGATAAGTTCCTTAGGGGATCTTTTTTCCAAAATGGGGTCATTTGTGGGGGGTTTCCACTGTTTAGGTACATTAGGGGCTCTCCAAAGGCAACATGACACCTGCAGACCATTCCATCAAAGTCTGCATTGCAAAACGTCACTACTTCCCTTCCGAGCCCTGACGTGTGCCCGTACAGTACTTTTCTCCCACGTATGGGGTGTCAGCGTACTCAGGACAAATTGGACAACAACTTTTGGGGTCCAATTTCTCCTGTTGCAATTGGGAAAATAAAAAAAATCGGAACTAAAAGATGATGTTTGTTGAAAAAATACGATATTTTTATTTTCACGCCCTGTCTTTATAAACTTCTGTGAAGCACTGGGGGGTTCAAAGTGCTCACCACACATCTAGATAAGTTCCTTATGGGGTCTTTTTTCCCAAATGGGGTCACTTGTGGGGGGTTTCCACTGTTTAGGTACATCAGGGGCTCTCCAAAAGCAACATGACACCCGCAGACCATTCCATCAAAGTCTGCATTCCAAAACGTCACTACTTCCCTTCCGAGCCCCAACGTGTGCCCATACAGCAGTTTTCTCCCACATATGAGGTATCAGCGTACTCAGGACAAATTGGACAACAACTTTTGGGGTCCAATTTCTCCTTGTACCCTTGGGAAAATAAAAAAATTGGTGACTAAAAGATCATGTTTGTGGAAAAAATACGATTTTTTTATTTTCACGCCTGTGAAGCACTGTGGGGTTCAAAGTACTCACCACACATCTAGATAAGTTCCTTTGGGGGTCTAGTTTCCAAAATGGTGTCATTTGTGGGGGGTTTCTACTGTTTTGGTATATCAGGGGCTTTCCAAACGCGACATGGTGTCCAATCTCAATTCCAGCCAAAAACGTCAAATGACGCTGCTTCCCTTCCGAAATCTGCCATGCACCGAAATAGTGGTTTACCCCCACATGTGGGGTATTAGCGCACTCAGGACAAATTGCACAATATCTTTTAGGGTCCTGTTACCCTTGGAAAAATAAGAATTGAGGGTGAAAAGATCATTTTTGTGGAAAAAATATGATTTTTTAATTGTACGGCTGTATGTTATAAACTTCTGTGAAGCCCTTGAGGGTTCAAAGTTCTCCCCACACATCTAGATAAGTTCCTTGGGGGGTCTAATTTCCAAAATGGTGTCATTTTTGGGGGTTTCCACTGTTTTGGTACATCAGGGGTTTTCCAATCGCGACATGGTGTCCGATCTCAATTCCAGCCAAAAACGTCAAATGGCGCTGCTTCCCTTCCGAGCTCTGCCATGCGCCTAAATAGTCATTTACACCCACATATGGGGTATTAGCGTACTCAGGACAAATTGCACAATAACTTTTAGGGTCCTGTTACCCTTGGAAAAATAAAAATTGGGGTGAAAAGATCATTTTTGTGGAAAAAATATGATTTTTTAATTGTACCGCTGCACGTTATAAACTTCTGTGAAGCCCTTGTGGGTTCAAAGTTCTCACCACATATCTAGATAAGTTCCTTGGGGGGTCTAGTTTCTAAAATGGGGTCACTTGTGGGGGTTTCCCCTGTTTAGGTACATCAGGGGCTCTCCAAACGCGACATGGCGTCCGATCTGAATTCCAGCCAATTTTGCATTGAAAAAGTCAAACGGCGCTCCTTCCCTTCTGAGGTCTGCCATGCGCCGAAACAGTGGTCCCCCCCCACATAACAGGTATCAGCGTACTCAGGACAAATTGCACAATAACTTTTGCAGTCCAATTTGTCCTGTTACCCTTGGTAAAATAAAAAAAATTGAACCTGAAGTATTTTTTTTGTGAAAAAAGTTAAATGTTCATTTTTTTTAAATATTCAAAAAATTCCTGTGACGCACCTAAAGGGTTAATAAACTTCTTGAATGTGGTTTTGAGCACCTTAAGGGGTGCAGTTTTTATAATGTTGTCACTTTTGGGTATTTTCTATCATATAGACCCCTCAAAGTGGCTTCAAATGTGATGTGGTCCGTAAAAATAAAATGGTGTTGCAAAAATAAGAAATCGCTGGTCAATTTTTAACCCTTATAACTTCCTAACAAAAAAAAATTTTGGTTCCAAAATTGTGCTGATGTAAAGTAAACATGTGGGAAATGTTATTTATTAAGTTTTTTGTGTGCCATATCTCTGTGATTTAAGGGCATAAAAATTCAAATTTGGAAAATTGCAAAATTTTCGCCAAATTTCCGTTTTTTTCACAAATAAACGCAAGTTATATGAATGAAATTTTACCACTAACAAGAAGTACAATATGTCACGAGAAAACAGTGTCAGAATCACCGGGATCCATGGAAGCATTTCAGAGTTATAACCTCATAAAGGGACAGTGGTCAGAATTGTAAAAATTGGCCCGGTCATGAACTTGCAAACCACCCTTGGGGCTTAAGGGGTTAAAAACCCTCCTGTCATGATCCAGGTTGGATTATGACAGATAAATGCACAAGTAACCTTTTTTTTTCCTTAAGCTGCGTGCCTAAAGTTAGTTTTGCCCACGGTGGCCACTAGGGTCATTGCACTGTGGTGGTTTAAGTTCTAGTTTTGCCCCCGGTGGTCGTTAGGGTCATTGCACTCTGGTTACTTTAGTTTAGTGCACGTGATTATAAACAGATGTGATTGCTCTGGCTCTGACCTAAAAAAGAGTGTCAGGGGTTGCAATTACTGTTGGTGGAACTACAGAGAGAAGTTCCTGGCAGCTCAGGGGAGCTCTGGTGTTTTTAGCTTCAGGTGGAAGCTGAATTCAGGTGTCGAGCTTCAGGGGTGAAGCTGAACTTTGGTGTTCTACTCTGTTGCTTGAAGCAATAGCAACAGAGCAAAGCTAAGTGGTGTTTTCCTTGTTTGTGACTTCCCTTATGTGTGTTTCAGTGCAGTGGTGGAATTAGTTTCTGCACCGTCCATTTCACTAGAAAGGGCTAGGTGCAGGGCAAGCTAGGGTTTTTAGGTATCCTGCTCGGCGCCAGGTGCGGAACCTGCATAGGGACTGTCAGGAGTGTAGAGACACTGACTCAGGGGAGTGCAGGAGGTCTCCACATCCCCTTTCCCTATCGCAGGGCCCTCCATTGTATTGGTTTCACTGGTGGTTCCCTTTATTATTTAAATTCGCCATGCTGGAGGCGGTGTATCCAGATACACATGTAATTCTGAAATTCGCCTGCTGGAGGGGTGTATCCAGCTGCACGTTATATTATTTAAATTCGCCCCAGGGTCACGTGTGTCAGAGAATTTCGCCCTGCTGGAGGCGGTGTGTCCAGTCACACGTAACAATCACACCTCCCAAAGCATTTTAAGTTATTCCATAATGCTAACCCAAAGGATTTGATGGTCTGTGGAATTGATAAAATTGATTGTGGCGTCCGTGGGGGTAATATCAAGAAAATCCTCGCACAACACGAGTGTAGATGGATTGTGACACTAGATACTCTGGTACCCGCTGGTTTGACCAAAACTAATAGTTTTGTGTCCTTCTTATAGATGGAGGGTTCAAATAGTGGGACCAGTATGGTGTTACCCCGGTTTCATAA
This sequence comes from Dendrobates tinctorius, assembly GCF_039654945.1. Classification (NCBI taxonomy): domain Eukaryota; kingdom Metazoa; phylum Chordata; class Amphibia; order Anura; family Dendrobatidae; genus Dendrobates; species Dendrobates tinctorius. The sequence continues at coordinate 12,398,560 of NW_027361765.1, forward strand.
TTGATCCCTCCTTCCCCCTCCCTGTCTATTTCCTGTATAATTTGGGGCTCATTTTATCCTGTTTTATTTTTCCACGTGCAATATCATGAGTATTGATGTTTTGTGCTGTGATTTTAATTTGTTTTTGTATTTGTCTTTCGTAGTTATCACACATTTATACTTCTTATTATTATCATACCTACATATGAGTTGGATTCCCTGGTGCCTTTATTGTAGCTCGTTGGACCAGCACCTGTAGCCTGCTGCAGATGTTTTCCTCCAATAAACAATGTGAAGAACTTGGATATCAGCATATTGGATGTGTCTAGATGGACTAGCGATGTCTTGGAAATTTAGAGACATTGATGTTTGGAAAGTTTTCCCTTATTTTTTTTTTTTATTTCTTTTTGCTAATCATGGAATGAGGAAAATCACTATGAGCGGGTGGTAGTATGGCTTATTTTGTGGGTAAAAAGGAATAAATATATTAATGCTGTACTTGTAAGTAAAATGAGGTATTTTAGTATGATATGGCCAGATTGTATATACAGTACATCTCTGTTTGGTCATATTTACATTTTCCGCCCCCTGATTTCTTTACTTATTTTCACCCTCCCCTCTCCCTCCCCTCTTGTTCTTTTTCGCATTTTTTTGCATTGTATGTATATTAGTCCTATGTTCCCGGATCTCCGTGGCATGCATGAATTGTAATTATGTTTATTTATGTTTGCAAACTATATGGATGCTGTTGGTATATATTTTACTGTGCGCTTATGTTTTGATTATCTGATTTTTCATATGCGTAGTATCCAATATGTCTTATTTTGGTGCTTCAAGCCGATGGACACTTTTATTATGGCTGCCCGCAGCATGTCTTCACAAAAATGGGGCTGATCTTGTGCCGTGCGCAGTGTATCCGGTTTCAGCGTGCAATGTTCCGGCCATCAAATATGAGACGCGCGCAATTTAATGACGTCTAATGGTGTTTTCACCACGCCTGCGTGCGTCTCTATGATGGTGACTGGTCACTTCGCGATTGCCGCCCGGCCTCACTGGGCATGCGCCGCTATGATTACCGGCACCTGGGACACGGTATTTATTTGGGTAGGTGACGCTAGACAGACACTTCCCCTTGATAAAGCCGTGGCGAAACGCACATCGGGGTAGAGCGAGGTGTCCCCCTCTCTTGTATTGTCAACATGGGTAAGTGGCAATAAGCACCTTGAAGACTATGGGTATTATTCCCTTGTGATCAGTGTTGATTTCTGAGCAGCGTATAGCTGCAGATTTGATACTGTGATTCTTTTACTCTCCTAATCACCTCATATATATTTATTATATTTATAAATGTCTGATACAGGAAAGATGTATATCTTTGTACCGTGTTAGCCAGTAGATAGAAAAATATTCAGAATTGAGAGTCCTCAGTGGTTGATACCTTTTAATGGCTAACTGAAAAGATGGTAACACATTGCAAGCTTTCGAGACTAATCAGGTCTCTTCATCAGGCATTGACTAATACAACATCTGAAGAATCACATATATATGCACAACACAGCACAGAAAAAATGCAGTAGATAAGACAAGTGAATCAGGGCTACCATCCAAGAACATTTGAAAACCAAATTACAAGAGCCACCAGAATGTCAAGGAATCACCTGATACATTACAAAGCTAAAGAAGAAAATAAGTGGGTTCCTCTATTAGTCACCTACAACCCAAATCTGGAAGTGCTAAGGGGAGCTGCATGGAGATTACAACCTTTACTACAAAAAGATGCCCGATTACAATCCATTTTTCCAGTCCCCCCACTTCTGTGCTTTAGGCAGCCCCCAAATCTAAGAAGCATCATTGTCAGAAGCTCCCTGTCCTCTCCAACAGCTGCAGGAACCTTTCCTTGCAACCAGAAAAAATGTAAAACCTGTCCATTTATAATGACCACGGACACGATAAAGATCCCCAATTCACATCAGGAAAATACTTTCAGCTGCATTACATCTAATGTGGTGTACTTAATTATTTGTACTAAATATCCAACTGGGGTGTGTATGTGGGGGAGACAGGGCAAAAGCTTAGAACAAGGATGAATGCTCATCGTCACACAATAAGAGAAAAAAGAATGGATCTACCTGTGGCAAAACATTTTTGTATGCCTGATCACAACAACACCATGGATATGAAATTACTAGTATTGAAAAGTAACTTCACATCTCAGAGAGACAGGAGGGTCTGGGAGTATAAATTTATGATGACCTTTGACACTCTCAGTGCTGGAATGAATGTGTCGCATGGTTTTATGTCTTTTTACATCAATTAAGTAATTTGCTCCTAAGACTTTGTGGGGGCATCACAACACATTAGGAGACCCCAATCAGAGGACAATAAAACATCCAGACTCCTTATCTGTGAACTAGTCCAATATTTATGTTTCTCCCTATCCCATAATGATAATTCTGCTTCACGTCACTTGTTTTATCTATTGCATTTTTTCTGTGCTGTGCATATATATGTGATTCTTCAGATGTTGTATTAGTCAATGCCTGATGAAGAGACCTTAGTAGTCTCGAAAGCTTGCAATGTGTTACCATCTTTTCAGTTAGCCAGTAAAAGGTATCAACCACTGAGGACTCTCAATTCTGAATATTTTTATAAATGTCTGATAATTTTTTAAAAATTGTTACAATAAAGATTTGTCTTTTATGCATTCTATACCCTCTCTTCGTGGTTTATGGCTACTCCATTTTTCTTTTGGTCTGCAGCCCGTGTACTAGCAGTACAGAGTGCAAGTCTGACATGTTGTGAATGACTGGAGAGGATGGTGCAGGAGTATCTGGAGCTCAATGTCAATGCCACTGAGGGGTTTTAGAGCTTTTGCATTTTGGTCTTCAAAATGGACGAGTGGCCTAAGCTTGACAGTCACAACTTGGAGGTTTTATCATGCCCAGCAGCCTGCATTCTCTCAGAACGTGTCTTCAGCACTGCTATTAGTGTTTTGTTAGATAAGTGAATCCATCTGTCACCTGAAAGTGTAGTCATGGCTCTCCAATGACTTTTGAACCCCCAGTCACAGACTGGACAGACTAGGCGATGGTGTCATTTTTAGAGTCATGCATTGATCTCGCATTATTGCAGTCTGTGCCATCTTTGTGGTGTCTTCTGTGCCTGCTGTTGCTAATGCTGGTGATGTTACAAACAATTTTTTGAAATGTGGAGACTCCAAGTTGGGTCTTCATCTGGTGGGTGGCCTGTAGTAGAAGATCTGTCATAGCCCTCTTATACTGTTTCTACTCTGTGGAAATTGATGCCACTTTTGTGCTGTGTGACAGTTATTTTTTTGAAATGTGGAGACTCCAAGTTGTGTCTCCATTTGGTGAGTTGCCTGTGGTGTAGGGACTGTCAGAGGCCTATTATAATATTTCTACTCTGTGGAGACTGATGCCACTTTAGTGATGTGTCACAATTATTTTTTTGAAAATGTGGAGACTACAAGTTGGTTCTACATCTGGTGGGTTGACTGTGGTGGAAGGTGTGTCAGAGGCCTATTATAATATTTTTACTGTGTGGAAATGTATGCCACTTTAGTGTTGTGTGAAAATTATTTTTTGAAATGTGGAGACTCCAAGTTGGATCTCCATTTGGTGGGTTGCCTGTGATGGAGGGTGTGTCAGAGACATTCTATAATATTTCTACTCTGTGGAAATTGATGCCATGTTAGTGTTGTGTGACAATTATTTTTTGAAATGTGGAGACTCCAAGTTGGGTCTCAATTGGGTGGGTTGATTTTAATAGAAGGTGTGACAGAGGCCTATTAAACAGTTTCTACTCTGTGGAAATTTATGTCATTTTTGTGGTGTGTGACAATTATTTTTTGAAATGTGGAGACTCCTTGTTGGGTCTCCATTTGGTGGGTTGCCTGTGTAAGTTGTTCTCCTAGACAGGAGTGCCTGCACTTACTTTCAGTCAACTACCTGTGTTACTTTCATTACATTTTTCTAACAATATTACTGTATGAAACTGATGTTTGTGCCATCTGAGTGTGGCTGGAATAAACAAAAAAAAATTGAAGGTGTTGCATGAGGTATCAGGTCTCCAAGCTAAAAAGGCTTACACCACTCCCTTAATCACTAGATCCTCATTGAAACTTTAATTCCAAGCTGTAAATGCTGCTTCAGACCCTGATAATTCATGCATGGTCCATAGCTGACTGCTTCTGTGCCATTATAATAGGTTCTACTGTAGGTCAATTGATAAGTCAAGTACTTGTGTTAGTTTTCTTTAAATTTTCTACCAATAGTACTGTATGAAACTCATGTTTGTGCCATCTGAGTGTGGCTGGAATAAAACAAATAAAAATTGGAGGTGTTGCATGAGGTATCAGGTCTCCCAGAAAACAAGACTTACACTGCTCCCTTAAACACTAGGTCCTCATTGAAACTTCAGTTCCAAGCTCTTAATGCTGGGCCAGACCCTGATACCTCATGCATAGCCCATGGCTGACTGCTGCTATGCATTTGCAAATTTCTACTATGGATCAATAGATGTCACTTTTCATGGTGTCTGCCCCTAATTTTAGCTGTTTGGGTAGCTTTTTGCCACCCCTTATTGTGTTATGTATATGTTTGGTTTGTCCTTGCATTGAATCTAATGGGTTCCTGGTACGTTCGGCGAACACATTTGGTGAACGTCTAAACATTCAGTGAATCGAACCAAACCTTGATAGGTTCGCTCTTCTCTACTAATGAATACTCCCATCTGTTGTTAGTAACAGCAAGTGTACACTGATGGGAGTAGTACTCTCTCATCAGGCTATGCCTGTGACCGGCGGTAAACATTTTTACTAACTATCACACCTACTGGCTTACAATGTCATCTGACAGCGTGGGAACTGCAGCTCTGTGACTGGAAGTGATAATCTTTCCGCTTTCCGCTAATCAGAGCATGTGTTTCCCACTCTGTCATGCAAATGACAGCGTGACAAACCACAGAAGTTCGGGTCCTGATGAATGGGGTCCAGGTTCGGGTACCGTTCGAGCAACTGAAACAAACTTTTTTTTAGATATTTGGCTGAACCTGCCGGACTCGAAAATCCATGGGTTCTCCCATCACTCCTAGAGGGAAAAATCAGAACCCCTGTTTCACTGCAACTCACAACTCCGGAGTTGTGGTACATTGTTCTACTCTTCAGAGACACCTGCACAAATATGGCCTTCATGGAAAAGTCATCAGAAGAAAACCTCTCCTGTGTCCTCACCATAAAATTGACTGTCAGAAGTATGTAAAATAACTTCTAAACAAGTCTTATGCAATTTGGAAACAAGTCTTGTGGACCGATGAGGTTAATATAGAATTCTTTGGCCACAATGATCAACGGTATGTGTGGAGAAAAAAGGGCATAGAATTTCAGGAAAAATAACTTTTTGCCAACTATTAAGCATGGCAGTGGATCAATCATGCTTTGAGGTTGTGTTGCCGCCAATGACATGGGGAACATTTCATGGGTAGAAGGAAGAATAAATTAAATGAAATTTCAACAGTTCTTAATGCAAACATAACAACATCTGTAAAAAAGCTGCAGTTGAAAAGAGGATGACTTCTACAAATGGATAATGATCCTAAACACACGTCAAAATCCACAATAGACTACCTCAAAACATGCAATCTGAAGATTTTTGCAATGGTCCTCACATTCCTTTGATTGGAACATCATTGAAAATCTGTAGCTAGACAGGGCGTACAGGATCAAAGAGCATGAGTATGGGAACCTAAAAACTAGCTATCAGGATACAGACTGAAAAACTAAAGTTGCTCTGGCACCTTCCAATAGGGGAGGATGTCTTATATGCCAAATATCTTCCAGCTATAGGCTGGAGACATTTTTAGCAACGCATGCTGGCCCTTTAATAGGCCGAGAGCACTCGCCTTATGCACACTCCAAGAGTCCCAAGAAACATGCATGCCATGCACAAGTCTTGGGAGGCAGTAGATGCTGAGGGGATGTGGACAGGTGAGTGCTCATGCTGGGGTCTCTGCAAGGGAGTAGAAAAAAATACCAACATCAAGAAAAGAGGAAAGAGTTCAAGACAACTTAGTCAAATATAAGAAAAAGTAGACAAAATCTTTATGTATCATGTGACTAGTCACATGACCCACTTTGATAGATCATGTGGTAGGTCATGTGAGTAATACACATATGCTTTGGTGCACATCTGTGAAAGTAAAATGAAAGACATAGTGATGTGCGTGGTGCCGTATGCACATTTTTCCCTTATGTACAGCACTATATATAACATAATGCCATATATAATAGAGCAGTAGTGGGAGATAGTGATGAGGGAGCATGCTCGCAACTACTCAGTGCTCGCCCAAGCATGTCACTGCTTGAGATGCTTGGAGCTTGCAGAGTATTTGCGGGGATGCTTCGCGGGTACTCAGGTTCCCCTCCCTGCATGTTTGGTGCTCTTTGGTGAGTGATTAAACATGCAGGGATTGTCTGCCACACACTGTAATGCCACAGCCATGTTGGTTGTGGCATTACAGTGATTGGCTGGCCGCATAGCATCTTCAGGTCTATATGAGGCCTGGCGGTGCTATGCTCATCACCGCCAGCTCCAGAATCAGTCAGTGTAGTGAGAGTTGCTGCTGAACTAGGGAGAGATTTGCTTGTTTGGGACTTAGTATGGGTATACCATCCCTAATACACATAGCCAGCTCAACTAATAATCCTTCTTAGGACTAATAAAGCTGCATAGATATCAATGCTAGGCAGGCAGGCTGTGTATGTGGCAGACTTCTTTGCATATAGCAAGAGGGTCCATTCCAGTTCTGTGTGCAGCTTACTGTACATGTATTTAATTAATAAAAGATTATTTTTTGGGAAAAAATGGTGTGGGCTCCAGTGCAATTTTCGTAACCAGCAGAGGGAATGCTGATAGCTGAGGGCCAGTGTCTATAGCCTGGGAAGGGGGTAATACCCATGAAGCTTCCCATGTTATTAATATCAGGTCACAACTGTATACTTAGCCTTTACTGGCTTTTAAAATGTGGTTCCCCACAAAAAGTGATATGGGTCACCCTATAATTAATAACCAGCAAAGGCTATGCAGACTGCTTTGGGCTGATATTAATAGCCTAGGAAGGGGCCATGGATACTGGCCCCCCCAGGCTAAAAACATCAGCTCTCAGCTTCACCAGAAAAGCCGCATCTATAAGATGCACCAATTCTGGCACTTAGCCTTGCTCTTCCCACTTGCCCTTGCGGTGGCAAGTGGGTTAATAGTGAGGGGGTTGATGTCACCTTTGTATTGTCCGGTGACATCAAGCCCCCGGATTAGTAATGGAGGTGTCTATAAGACACCTATCCTTTACTAATCCTATAGTTGTATGGTAAATAAAGACACAGCCATAATAAAGTGCTTTAATTGAAATAATCACACAGACTCCTTTATTGAGTCTTAATTTACTATAATTACTGCATTACCTAATCCCTGACTCCCTCAATCTCCTATAACAAAAATAAAATAATAAACCAACATATAATATTCCCTGTCCGATGTAGTCCATTTAATGAGTGTCCCATGACGATCTCACGTGTAGAACAGTCATATCGGGGGATGTGACTGCTCTACCCGGCTTCCAGTCATACACTGGCAGGAGATTATCGCTCCTGCCCTGTATCACTGAGAGTTCACTAGAGTTCATGAGCTTTCACTTACGGCATCGCTGCATGTGAAAGTTCTCACACAGTGGTAGTGCCATAAGTGAGAGCTCATAAACTCCGATGAACTTTCACAGCAGTGCAGTCATACACTGCAGGAGTGATTACCTCCTGTCAGTGTCTCACTGGAGGCTGGGTAGAGCAGTCACATCTCCTGATGTGACTGTTCTACATGTGAGATCGCTGTGGGACATTCGTTAAATGGACTACCTCGGACAGAGAGTATTATGTGTTGGTTTATTATTTTACTTTTATTACAGGAGATCGAGGGCTTCGCTGGGAATAGGAGTTTAAATAAAAATGGAAAACTGTGTTTAGTCTTATTTCAAATAAAGGACTTTATTCTGGCTGTTTCTTTATTTACCATACAACTATAGGATTAGTAATTAATAGCTGCCTTATAGATGCTTGTAGATGCTTCTCCATTACTAAGCTGTGGGTTTGATGTCAGATGGCATTACAAAACTGACAGAAACCCCACATCTATTACCCCACTTGCCACCACTACAAGGAAAGTGGGAAGAGCTGGGCAAAGCACCAGAATTGGCACATCTAATAAATGCACCTTTTCTGGGCAGCTCTGGGCTGTTTTTAGGCTGAGGGGGGCCTATATCAATGACCCCTTACCAGCCTGAGTATAACAGCCCCCAGCGGCGAGCTTTAGCAAGGTTGGTTGTCAAAAATGGAGGGGACCCATGCCAGTTTTTTTAATTATTTATTTAAATAATTATAAAACAGCATGGGGACCACTCTATTCTTGATAACCAACTGTGCTAACGCTCATAGCTGAGGGTTGCAGCCCCCAGCTGTGAGTTTTGTCTGGTTGGTTAAAGAAAATAGGGGGGAACCCATGGTGGGTTTTTCATTCATTTATTTAGGTAGAGCGCAGGCGGCGGAGGAGGAATACCCGATCTTCCACTACTGCTGTCACTGTTATTAGCGGCATCAGGTGTCGGAAGATGGGAGTCAGAAATGCTTCCAGGGGTCTTCCCAATGCTGTTTCCATGTAATTTGAGCACTGTTCCCATCGATTTCTGCAATTTCTAGTCCCTCTGCAGACCGCCGGGCGAGCTGCTGGAAAAATGCTCGAGTTCCCCATAAACTTACATTGGGCTCGTTGCACGGGTCGAACACCTGAGCATTGCAATTTGCTCGACCCGAGCAACGAGCACCCGAGCCTTTTAGTGCTTGCCCATCATTTGTGGGAGATTATTTTTTCTAAGGGGCCACATAAAAGACCATGACTGTTGGGGATAGGTTTAAATAAATTCTGCTCAATATTAATAATGACATTAATTCTGCTCAATATTAATATTAACATATTAATTCTAATTATTTTTAGAATTACTGTATGATTTAATATTGTACAGAATTAGGTATGCTGATATCCCCCTATATGCAGTATGAGCCTCCACATAGCCGCCTCAATCAACAACCAAAGCGAATCCATGGGGCCCTGTTTATTTAGTCAGTTTAAAGATCCATCTATCTCATAACCACATTTCTATGGATATGGACTACACATATACAGCTCTGGCAAAAATTAACAGACCACTGCACAGTTTTATAAAAATCAGCTTCTCTAAATGTCTGTACACCTTATTCTACTTAATGTGCTTCTGATTAGGTGATCGCCTGTACCAAATCTTATTTAACAAAGGAAAGTATAAAAAAAAACCCTGTTGTGGTGTTCGCAATCCTCTTGCAATAGGACAAGCTGGATGGCAAAGCAAGTGCTAGTAATATCCCAAAAGTAATAGGAATGAAAAAATAACTTTTAACCATGCCAAAGGAATTGAAAAGAAAAGTCTTGAGTGAGGAAAAGAAGGGCTCAATTCTGCCTTACTACCAGAGGGATACAGTGAGTGTCATGTTGCCTCCATCCTTAAAATTTCTAAGACGGCAGTCCTTTACAACAAGGTCAAGCAGCAGACATTGGGGACAACAAAGCTAGAGACCGGCAGAGGGCGAAAACGGCTCTCCACTGACCGGGATGACCATCATCTTAATCGAATGTCACTCAGCAACCGCAGAATGACATCACATGTAACTACAGAAATGTCCAAAAACATATTACTGCATATATATAGGGATCTTCACTGTGAAAAAGATTCCCCAAATGTATGGAAAGTACAGGGGTGTGTAGATTCAGAATTAGCTCAAAAAGGGAGAATAAACCAAATAATAAATTTTATTCAGATTATAATACACATAATAAATATATTTAAAGTCATAAAATAACAAAAATACATATAAAGAGGAAAGGAATTTAAACCAAGTAAAGTGCACAAAAAAGTGATAAAGGGAATAAATGCAGGCTATTGGATCATGTAGCAATTAAGTAAGTCCCAACACATCAATGGAATAAGTCTATAATAGTCATTATAAGGTGCTAGTGCAGACAAAAAGATGCATAAATACATATAGGAGCAGCGACACATACCCATAATCAGCCTGTCCACGGTATCACTTACACTCTGACACGCGTTTCGCATTCAGCGTTATCAAAGGGAGGTGTGCATGTCATGTCATAGCAACCGCCTGGTTTATACGGCGCTAGTACTCACTCATAAGCCAATGATGTATTGCATGTAACACCGCCGCCCCCTGGATTACAGGTGCATCAATGCTGGCACCCGTTTGTGGGCCAATGGTATATCGCGCACGGCACCGCCGCCCCCGAGTCTCAGGTGCAACAGGGTTCGGCACACAGCTCCGGCGTGCAGGGAGGAAATCCTCTATGACGTCACATCCGCTTGCCGTCGGTAAAGAGGCCTTCAGCCAGAAGCAAGAGATTTGGGCGCAGTGCGCATGTGCGTCGCCATATTAGTGAAGCCCTATGTAAGGGGAAATCTCCCCAGTAAGACCGTACGTGCGCAGAGAGTATTGTAATAGCACCAGCAAAGGTTTTAAATAATGGTCAATAAATTTACATATTGGGTCACACAGCCCTCCTATGCCAGAGACTATGGGATGCCCTGGGGGGTCGACGGGATCCTTATGGATTTTAGGAAGGAGGTAGAAGGTAGGGACCCTAGGGAATTTAGTCAAAAGCCCATCCAAGATTTTCTTGGGGATAATCCCCTTTTCCCATCTTGGGTTAGAATTATAGAATTAGGTCCAGTTGACAAGAGAATGTGGTCAATGGATTTTGGGGAAGGAGTGAGTAGTAATTCTTATCTCTAAGTTGCTTAAGTGCTTCCGTCTCATATTTGTCAATCGGCCAGACCACAACATTCCCCCCCTTGTCCACTGGTTTGATAACTATACAATCAAAGGCTTTTAGCTCTTTCAAAGCACGCCTATGTTTAAAGCTGAGATTGTCTCTCTTAAGTCTAGGTGATATTTTTTTTAAATCCTCAGTGACCAAGCGCGCAAAAATGTCAACTTGCGGACAAATGGACAAGGGGGGAATGTCGTTGATCTGGGTAAAACTGATTGTGGAAATTTGGCCACACTCTCGGGCTCCTGTTCATCAAGTAATCCCTCCAATACCTCCAATGCCTCCTGCTCAGTCTCACCGCGGATGCCGATGTCTTCTCCGGGTCGGCGGTGCAACTTCTTAAGGACAAGCTTACGGCAAAAGAGGTGGAGGTCCTTTACCGTTGTAAAGAAATGAAAATTGTTACTGGGTGAAAATGATAACCCCAGACTCAGGACCTCATGTTGTGCCTGAGATAAAGCATGTGTCGAGAGATTAATTACCTCAAGATTGTTATTAAAACTGTGAGTTTTCTTAGCATGTTGATGTGGGGGAGTAATTTTTTTTTTATTCAGTTTTTTTGTTCCTCCTGGGATCTCTGATGTTTAACATCACAGATGAAATCTCAGCTTGGGAGTCACTGGTACTAGGCCATGGCTCATCCACATTGGTAAACGATGACATAGACCCAGATCTAGATCTGTTGTATGCACCAGGTTTATGAGTTCTCCTCCATTTATACATGGTCTTATTTTGAAAATCGAGATTGTTTCGTTGGAATTTGCGAGATTTAAAACTAAACATTTCTTTCACCCATTTTGGGAAGCATGCTTCAACATCTTTATTGAACTCATCTAGGGCAGTCACAGATAGGTCCTTCTTGAGATCCTTTTGGATCTCCTCAATCTCTTTTTCAATTTCCCTGAGTTTGGCATCGTCTATTTGTATCAATATTTCCATAAATTCCTTAGAACAATCACCATGACCTACAAAAGGAATGGCAAATGGCAGCTGGGGTGAAGTGCACAACAAGAACATAGTAACATAGTAACATAGTTATTAAGGTAGAATGAAGACTTTAAGTATATCTAGTTCAACCCATATCCTATCCTAACCTGCCCTAGCATGATGATCCAGAGGAAGACAAAAAAAAACCCTTGTGGCAAACTGTAAGCTTCACATTACATAGTAACATAGTTATTAAGGTTGAAGGGAGACTTTAAGTCCATCTAGTTCAACCCATATCCTATCCTAACTTGCCCTAACATGTTGATCCAGAGGAAGTCAAAAAAACCCATGTGACAACAGTAAGCTTCACACTGGGGAAAAAAATTCCTTCCCGACTCCACATACGGCAATCAGACTAGCTCCCTGGATCAACGCAATATTAAGGAAACTAGTGTATATACCCTGTAATATTATACTTTCCAAGAAAGGCATCCAGTCCCTTCTTAAATTTTAGTAGGGAATCACTCATTACAACATCATATGGCAGAGAGTTCCATAGTCTCACTGCTCTTACAGTAAAGAATCCGCGTCTGTGAGTATGCTTAAACCTTCTTTCCTCCAGACGTAGAGTATTCCCCCTTGTCCCCGTCACAGGTCTAAGAGTAAAAAGATCATTAGATAGGTCTTTGTATTGTCCCCGCATATATTTATACATTGTAATAAGATCACCCCGAAGCCTCCGATTCTCCAAACTAAATAACCCCAAGTGTAATAACCTGTCTTGGTATTGCAGACCCCCTAGTTCCCTAATAACCTTGGTCGCTCTTCTCTGCACCCGCTCCAGTTCAGCTATGTCTTTCTTATACACCGGAGACCAGAACTGTACACAGTATTCTAAGTGTGGTCGCACTAGTGACTTATATAGAGGTAAAATTATGTTCTCCTCATGAGCATCTATGCCTCTTTTAATGCATCCCATTATTTTATTTGCCTTTGCAGCAGCTGCCTGACACTGGCCGCTAAATGTGAGTTTGTCGTCCACCCATACACCCAGGTCTTTTTCAGTGACTGTTTTGCCCAGTGTTTTACAATTAAGCACATAATTATACATCTTGTTCGTTCTACCCAAGTGCATGACCTTACATTTATCCCCATTAAAGCTCATTTGCCATTTATCAGCCCAAGCTTCGAGTTTACATAAATCCTCCTGTAATATAAAATTGTCCTCCTCTGTATTGATTACCCTGCAGAGTTTAGTGTTATCTGCAAATATTGAAATTCTACTCTCTATGCCCCCTACAAGGTCATTAATAAATATGTTAAAAAGAATTGGGCCCAAAACTGACCCCTGTGGTACCCCACTGCTAACTGTGACCCAGTCCGAGTGTGCTCCATTAATAACCACCCTTTGTTTCCTATCCCTGAGCCAGCTCTTAACCCACCTACACATATTTTCCCCTATCCCCATTGTTCTCATTTTATGTATCAACCTTTTGTGTGGCACCGTATCAAAAGCTTTTGAAAAGTCCATGTACACCACGTCCACTTACCTCTTCAAAAAAGCTTATCAGATTAGTCTGCCATGAACGGTCCCTCGTAAACCCGTGTTGATATTGGGTCATGAGGTTATTCTTGTTCAGATACTCCAGTATAGTATCTCTTAGAAAACCCTCCAGGATTTTACCCACAGTAGAGGTTAAGCTCACTGGCCTATAATTTCCAAGTTCAGTTTTTGTCCCCTTTTTGAATATTGGCACCACATTTGCTATAAGCCAGTCTTGTGGTACAGACCCTGTTATGGAATCTTTAAAGATTAAAAATAATGATCTATCTATGACTGTACTTAATTCCTGCAGTACTCGGGGGTGTATACCATCCTTGCCCAGGGATTTGTCAATTTTAGTGATCTTTAGACGCCGCAAACAGTTCGTAACAGGCTCCTACATGCAGAGCTCAAGTCATGTAAAGATGGAAAAAAGCCTTTCTCCAATGAGAAGCAAAGGAGAGCCAAGCTGAAGTTTGCCAAAGACCATAAGGATTGGACCATAGAGTACTGGAGTAATGTCCTATGTCTCAGGCATGCACTTCATGCTAGACAATCCTGGAATTTACAGGAACTTTGAGGCTTTTTGCCGAGAAAAGTGTGCAGCTTTACCATCTGAGAAAATAAAGAACCTCATCTACAACTACCACAAAAGACTTCAAGCTGTCATTGATGTTAGAGGGGGTAATAGACGGTATTAAGAAATGGGGTATGTAAACTTTTAATCAGGGTCATTTGGATGTTTTGGGTTGTCATTATGCTTTAAAAAAGAAGACACAGTAGTTTGACAATAAATGGCTTCATCCAACCACTAACCATGAGTGGAGAAAGTCTTGGTGTTATCATTCATATTATCTGAAAAAAGGCCAAGAAAGCAAAAATTCTGCTGGGGTATGTAAACTTTTGAGCACAACTGTACATATGGCCTGAAAAGTTGTGTACTTAGCTTAATGGCATCTTCCTTAGACCCGTTTCCCCCCTCTTTTGGTCTTCCAGGGGTTCAATGAGAATAACAGCTCACAGGCCCAGGTAATATGCTGCTACGTACAATATGATCCCCACACAGCCCCTTATATACAGTATATGCCCGCAAACAGCCCCCTACATACAGTATGAGTACACACACAGCCCCTACATACAGTTCGAACTCTCACATAGCCCCAATATACATTAAGAGCCCCAACACAGCTACCTAAATACAGTATGAGCGCCACTTAGCTCCCTAGTTACAATGTGAGTCCTCACATAGCCTCCTATGTACAGTATGGGTATGTGAGGGAGCACCAGGGCTGTAGTCGTGGCTGAGACTAATGGCTCTTGCGCACCCTGGTCTCCCGTCACATACAAGAAATGTCCTTTTGTCAGTGTACATGCCTCTGCACCTTCAGGATCTCCTGAGTTGCTGAAGACCCCCTCCATACGATTGCTCACAAGCAGAGACACAGTCTAGCTTCAACTGTAAACAAATGACTTTACTTCTTTCCTTTTGCAGCACGCACTTATCAGACACAGCATCAGTGTAGGGTTCCATACAGTTTACAACCTTCACTTTCCCTGTACTCTTCCTTACGTCTTTCAGTGGGTGCCCGGGTCGTAACGTTCCATCCGGTACTGCAGTGCCCTCCCTGTTCAGCTTTACTACGTTCAGGAGTTGCCTCACCCATTTCGCCTCAGACAAGAGGGCATCTGCCCATGAAGTAAGCTGCCACATCATGAGCGACCTGCGTCCCTGTCCTGCTGTGGCTTTGGCTACAGCATTGGTTCTCACTGCTGCTGTGACTGCTGCCCTTCTGGCCCACTGACCCTGGATGGCTGGGCTTCTCACTTAAACGTTGCAGAGGCAACCGCATTGTAGGGGGCTCTAAGGTCCTACTATTCTAAACAGGGAAAACCTTTACCCTCTATGGTTGGCTTCCCCTAATTAACTGTTCCTAAAATGCTATGCACACTAATGTCCTGTACCTTCATCTAGTGTAATAACTGAGGTACTGCACTCTCCCTATTAATTATGTACAAATAGCTAGATACAGCAATAAATATCCAATTATACATACAAGGCAATGTATGAAGAAAGGGAGTGGAACATCTCACGGTCCCGATACACTCATTACAAGTACACACACAGCCCCTACATACAGTATGAACTCTCACATAGCCCCAATATGCAGTAAGAATCCTAACATAGCTACTTAGATACAGTATAAGCCCCACTTAGCTCCCTAGTTAGAATATGAGCCCTCACATAGCCTCCTATATACAGTATGAGCCCGCACATAGCTCCCTACATAAAGTATGAGCCGCCCATAGCTCTCTATATACAGTAGGAGACCGCACATAGCTCCTTAGCTATAGTATGAGGCCCCATATAGCTACCTATATACAGTACGATGCCCCATTTAGCCTCCTATTTACAGTACAAGCACTCAAATAGCTGACTATATACAATATGAGCCCTCTCATAGCCTCCTATATACAGTATGAGCTCGCACACAGCTGTCTATATACAATATGAGTCACCATATAGCCCCTTATAAAGTATGAGCCCCATATAGCCTCCTATGTACATCATGATCCCCAATATAGCCTTCTATAAATAGCAGGAGCCCTAACATAGATGCCTATATACAGTAAGAGCCCCCACATAGCTTCCGACATACAGTATGAGCCCCCATATAGCCTGTAAACATTATATGCCCCCACATGGCTGCCTATATAAAGCAAGAGCCCTCACATAGCTGCCTATATACAGTATGAGTCCTCACAGATATATAGTCACACATCTCATACACATATATAAAAATTAAAAAAAAACACTACATACTCACCTCATTCCCATTCCCCTGGCAATCTGTTCCAGTCCTCAAGCCTACACTTGTACTTGTGGCACATACATGCTGGCATGCCTCGACTTATGATATCATTGCGCTTCACTTCACAGCAGAGACTACGATAGCTCCCCTGGAGCTGCGCTGCTATTCTATATCGTCAGCAGTGGAGCACCAGGATAGCTCCCTGCAGGGTTATGTGCAAAACATTATAGCAAGGGCAATCTGACATTGGGCCCGCTCAGAGCCTCGGACCCTGGGCGGTAGCCCTTATTGGCCTCATTATAATCCGCCTATGGATGTATGTTTACACAGACTCAACTTTTTATGAGTTTACCATAATCAGTGTAACAAGGAAATACCAACTTCAAGAAGAGAGCAAAGAGTTCAAGACAGCTCAGTCAAACACAGTACATAAAAAAGTAGATTCAGAACTATTGTGGGAGCCATAAAATGGAGGGAGTAATTACCAGACAGTACAGGTTTAAATCTTCAAATAATCATTTCCTTATAGAAGCAGATTCCAATGATTCTTTCAGTCATTCCAAGTACTGTATTTTTTATGTCACATTCTATATGAATGTGCCAGATTAAGGACTGAGGCATGTTCCATCATGTGGAAATCTTCAGAGAAATGTCTGACTAAAGTTTTCTTTATAGCTTTGGCAACTGATTCCTTGACACATGGAAATCGTATGACTTTATTGTACAGAGTTTGATCTGTAGTGTATGAACTTGGATGACATGATTTTACTTTTGCATGAATTCTGATTTTTTTTTATAATGGGATATGATGAATCTGTTATATTGGTGCTATGACATCCAGATTATTTGGAAGTTATGAGGAGTAATATTCAAATGGATTTTCTCAATATCATAAATGGTTAAAATAGCAAAGTAATTGCAAAAACAATTTACTTCCCAGAGCCAGCGTCAGCACCCAGGCAAGTGTCGGGGTCCTGACCGGAGGAGGGGGCACTCGCCGTCGTAGATACTGGCGTGCCATAGGGGCCGAGTGCCAATGTCGGCGCCTGCGAGTGGGCCCCATACATATAGTATGAGTACACACACAGCCCCTCTATACATAGTAAGAACTCTCACATAGCCCCAATATACAATAAGAGCCCAAACATAGCTACCTAGATACTGTATGAGCCCCACTTAGCTCCCTAGTTACAAAATGAGCCCTCAAATAGCCTCCTATATACAGTATGAGCCTGCACATAGCTCCTTAAATACAGTATGCGGCCCCATATAGCTCCCTATATACAGTAGGAGACCGCACATAGCTCCTTAGATACCTCATGAGGCCCTATATAGCTACCTATATACAATACAAGCCCCCATATAACCTAGTTACAGTACGAGCACTCACATAGATGACTATATACAATATGAGCCCTCACATAGCCTCCTATATACAGTATGAGCCCGCACACAGCTGTCAATATACAATATGAGTCACCATATAGCCTCTTATATACAGTATGAACCCCCATATAGCCTCCTATGTATAGCACGATCCTCAATATAGCCTTCTATATATAGCAAGAGCCCCAACATAGATGCCTATATACAGTAAGAGCCCCAACATAGCTTCCTATATACAGTATGAGCCCCTATATAGCCTATAAACAGTATGCACCAACACATGGCTGCATATATTCAATAAGAGCCCTCACATAGCTGCCTATATACAGTACGAGTACTCACATCGCCTATATATATATATATATATAGGCACACATCCCATACATATATAAATAAAATAAAACACTACATACTCACCTCACTCCCATTCCCCTGGTAATCTGCTCCAGTCCCCGAGCCTACAATTGTACTTATTCTGCCTTCAGGCACGCTGACACGATGTGCAATCCAGCATACAGTATAAACCACAGCTCTGTCTTCCAAAATAAGCAGACTGTTCTCTGTAGTCTAACTTGTTTATTTGTGAACAGTATAGAACATGCGCAGTAAAACTACAAGGAATACAAATAATATGCGTAAGTACTGGGCAGATGATCATAGCTAACATAATCACAGAAGTGTACATTGAAATGCAAACATTACATAGGAATACATTAGTTTATGATTACATTTACTGAGAACTGGCAACTAAAGGGTTAATGACATCTCTTGGCTGCTAGACAGTAAATAACACCTCTCTGAATCACTGCATTGCAAGAAAGATTAAGCTTACCAGATATGCTTTAAGCCGGGTAGTGACTCAAGTAGAGAAGTTGCAGGAAAAACAAAGGTTACACAGGAGGACAAAATAGCATGTGCATCCTATGAGATCCACAGAAGCAAAGTTGCCCTTCTTCATCCCAGAATACATTGCTTCCTTCCCACAAAGCACTGCTTTAATCCCTTAGGGCATTGCTTCTGTTAAAGTCACAGATTTTATAATGCTATTGAAGACACTGCTATAAATTCAGCCACCACTAGATGGTGCTATAATTAACCCAGCAATAATAAAACATTCTTTGCCCTATTAAGATGGCAGAACCCTCCCCGCTTGGCATTAACTAATGCCACTTACAGGCTCTTTAGGCGAAAGCAATAGAATTAAGCTCTGCAACTGGTCTGAGGAATAGTTTACTCTCCCCAACCTTCCACACTTTGACCTCAACCTTGCGCACATTCTCATCTTTGCTTGGGAACACCTTGGTGATGAGGCCCAGAGGCCACTCATTTCGATGTGACTGACTGCCCTTCATGAGCACAATATCACCGGGTTTGATGTTCGGCTTGTCGATCTGCCACTTCTTCCTAGGCTGTAAGGTGGAGAGGTATTGCTTTCGCCATCTGTCCCAGAAAGTATTGGAGAGACTTTGAACTTGTCTCCATTGACGTCTGTAGAGGTCCTTGTTGCTGAATTCTCCCAGTGGAGCGCTAGGAGTGTCGGTTTTCTGAGTGAGTAACATGGCGGGAGTGAGACTGGTTGGATCTTCAGCATCACTGGAGAGTGCAGTCAATGGTCTGGCATTTATGATGGCCGAAACTTCTGCCAAGAATGTAGTTAAACCTTCGTGTGTGAGTCTTGTGCTACCTTCTTCCAAGAAGATAGCGTCTAAGATTCTGCGTGCTATTCTTATCATCCTCTCCCAAGCACCTCCCATGTGAGTGTGGTAAATTGAAGGTCCAGGTACATCCCTGTTCACGCAGGTATCTTTCTACACTGGTAATGTCTAGGTTGGAAGGAATTTGGAGTTCTTTCACTGCTCCTGCGAAATTTGTGCCTCTGTCAGAGCGAATGTGTTTCACGGTGCCTTTGATGGCAATGACGCGTCGGAGTGCATTTATGAAACTTGATGTGTCCATGGATTCAATCACTTCGATGTGGACAGCTCTGATGGACATGCAGGTAAACATAACTGCCCAGGGTTTTGCTTTGGCTTGGGCTCTTCTGGTGTGCCGTGCAACCAAAGACCACACCCTGAATACATCCAGTCCAACGTTGGTTAAGGGAGGATCCATACTAAGTCTGTCTGATGGGAGATTGGCCATCTTTAGGCTTTGAGTCGCGCCGCGGAGTTTGCGACAAGTCACACAGTTGAAGATGAGATTACTCACAAATCTCTTTGCTCCGACTATCCATAGTCCAGCAGTTCGTAGTTTCCCTTCGGTAAACAATCGGTCATGATGTTTCACCAAAACATGATGGTGCTGTACGAGCAGAGTAGTCACATGATGATGGCCAGGAATTATTACAGGGTGTTTTTCCACGAATTCCTCCTTAGCTTCCTGAAGACGACCTCCAATTCGTATCAGCTCGTTTTGGTCAATTATTGGATCAAGCTTTTTCAAGACGCTGTCTCTAGAAAAGGGTTGACCTTTGTTGAGGTTGTCTATTTCTTTGGCTTAACACTCGCGTTGTATGGTACGAATTATCGTGTTTTTGCCATTTTCCAGGTTCGGAGCGGTAAATGCGTGTTTGCAATGGTGCCAACCTTTACAAGACTTCTGACAGGTGGGTAAGCGTTGCCTCTGGGGTTTAAATGGTAGAGGGGCCATCCAACTCTTTGACTCATCTCTTACCATCTCTTGATCCATGATGTCCAAAAACAGTCTGTCTTCTATGGACATTGCTACCTTATTGTCCTCTTTTGTTCTGTGGAAAACTGTGCACCCTATGTGATCTTGGTCGCCATCACATGAGTGGTCTTCACAGGAAGGATCAGCTAATGGACAAGGTAGAGGAGCGTTGTGTGGCAACTCTTTTACCAGGAAGCTACTCTTACATGTCTGGAAAAGAGACGGATGTCCATTTTAAAGAGTACTGGTAAGCATGCTGTCAACTAAGGCTGGCTTGTGTGCTCCTCCTAGGCAGACGTCCCCTATGATGACCCATCCAAGGTCGTGCCTCTGTGCATACGGAGCATACCTGGAGCCGTTTATACATTCTCTAGTCTTGTGGACTTGTAGTATATCTCTTCCCAGAAGTAGAGCTATTTGGGTTCCTGGATCTAGGTCAGGTATCAGGTGGGCTATACGCTTTAGATGGGGGTGATATGTCGTCACCTCCCGTGAAGGTATTTCTGACCTGCTGTCAGGAATCTGGTAGCACTCCAGGATAGTCGGTAGTGATAGGCAGGTCTGGCCATCTATGGACTCCACTTTGTATCCGGTTGCTTTTCTCCTCGCCATTTCAACGGTACCCTCGCCATTTCAACGGTACCAGAACATGTTCTCAGGGTGTAGGGAGAACCAGGGCCTACAATGCTGAAGTTGTCAGAGAAGATGGACCCGGCTAGAGACCTGTTAATTTGGTCATCCAGGATTGCATATTCTTGAAGGCTGTATCCTTGTGGCCTGCGGGATAAACTCGGGCAAGGCAGATTTTTGAACAGGACCTTCCTCCTGTGAGTCCTCTACAGATCTCAGTACATTTAGAGCTGACATCCGGGGTGTCTTTGTCAGTGTCTTTCTGCTTTCCATCGTGCTCCTCTGCTTGTGACAACACTCGTGGAGGTGATCCAGGGTGCAAGGCTGTATTGTGATCCGTGCTGCTGCATTCTGCACATTTCACGCTAGCTTCACAGTTCCTGGCGAAGTGAGAGGTTGCGGCACAACATTTGAAGCAGATGTTGTTCTCCTGGAGGAAACCTTTATGATCCTCTAAAGACTTCTCCATGATGGCTCTGCATTTTAGTAGAGGATGTGGTTTCTTGTGTAGAGGACAATATTTACTGACATCCTGAGGTTTGCTCTCGTCTGGAGGGGTTTCATTCACCTTGTGAGGAGGGCCTGTGGAATTAATGTTAGTTTTGTGGACTGCCACGGATGTGTGGTGCCCCCAGGAGTATGGTCGCCACAGTGGCATTGCCTTCCTCCAGGGAGGGTGATGTTAGGCTTGGCGGCAATGAAGGGTCTCTCTAACAGTTAACCATGTCATGCAACACAGTTCCCACTACATGCCAGCAGAGGGAGCTCTGAACCAGAATTGGGGGAGGAGTGCTCTCTGAGGGCCAGGAAGGGAAATGAGTAGTTAGTGTGAGGAGGGCAACGTGTGTAGATGTGTGGAGAGAAGCTGGAGGTTGAGCTGAGGATAGAGAGCTCCCTCCCAGTGATAGCGCATGATCTGGAGCCTGGTTTCCACAGTTGTATGGATACTGAAGGTCCTGCAACAGAAATCAGAGGAATAGGAAGCTGTAAATGCTCTATTCCCAACTAAGACTCGGAGGCACAACAGCGACGGGTGAGCCAAGAGAGATAGAGGGCTACAGCTGTCTGCCATACGAGGTAGTTCTAAGAGAAGATAAGAAGGAGGAACTTCAGTGTAACACTGTACTGCATGTACCTCAAGCCAGAGCTAGGAAGGATACTACACAATCCATCTGATAGAGAGATCCCTGAGTTGCTTCCAGGCTAGCCTGCTCCTGTGTCATCTGTAACCAGGACCCTGGACTGCGTTTGCCAGGTAAAGGTAAAGAAACTGCACCCTGTTGTGTCCTTGCCTCCTTCCTGCAGCATCCTCAGCACTGCTACATCTCTG
This sequence comes from Dendrobates tinctorius, assembly GCF_039654945.1. Lineage (NCBI taxonomy): Eukaryota > Metazoa > Chordata > Amphibia > Anura > Dendrobatidae > Dendrobates > Dendrobates tinctorius. Next base: position 12,420,772 of record NW_027361765.1, read on the forward strand.
TGCCAAACACTGCACCCTCTTCCTAAACATTCCGCTACACTGCCCTGGGACCAACAGACCTACCTGTGGAGGGCTACAACATCATTGCTGCACTACACCATCTGTCTCAGAGGATCTGCTTGCAGCGTTGGCTTAACACCTCCCTTGTCGAACACCACAGGTGGCATCGCAAATCACTTATAAACTTTATTCCCAACTCAACCCCTTTTACATGGAAGCCCAGGGCCACGGACCGGGTCACCGCTGCTGTGACAACCCCCTCTGAGAGACCGGCCCGGTATCGAGTACCCCACAGCCCTGGGAGGGCGACCCAGATGTCTTACCGGGTTTGACACCAGTGGCAGTGGAACACGACAGAGTAAAATCAAAACCAGGGTCATTTCTAATCCTAGATTGTTTGGTGACAAAATCAGCAAATACAGTGAAAGGAGGAAATGATACATTATGATTGTGCTTATTCTCTGAACCACATGTAATCAACTTTTCTTGTAGGTTGTAAGGAAGTTTCTGTACTATCAGATTGACACCCCTAGTGGTATCTAAGAATGCCAATCCGGGCAAGTCTCCTTCCTGCTGAGCAACCTGCAACTCATTTAACAAATCTCTCAGTTCTCTAAGGTTTAGATAACCTTTAGGTCCCACCTTAGGAAAATCCTCAATTCTTTTATATAAAGCATTCCCTATGACTTCTACTGCCCCATAGCATTCATCGAGTCTTTCCCACACCTTATGTAGGGCTGTGCGAGGATGCTTTACATTAATGTCTCTCAGTCTTTTGGCATGCTCAACTGACTCACTTTCGAGCCACTTTACCAGGAGATCTAACTCCTCACCACAAGAAAGGTCCAGACCATGAATGGCATTCCGGAATGAGGCTCGCCATGACCGATAGTTCTTGGGTTTGTCAGTGAACTTTACAAGTCCCTTTGTAACCAGTTCTTGGCGGGCAAGGAACTTTGCAAGGTCCTTGATGGCTCCGTCAGTGCTGGCACGAGCCGGTGTGTGATAGTCATGTCTAGTGTGGTGTGTGGTGCATCATCATACCTGTAAGATGCTTGTGACTCCGGATAGTCTGTGTGGTACCTTGTTGGTGAAGGTGTCTCTTTAAGGCGGGATGGGAGCTGTACCTTCTTTTCAGAGGAATGGTAGCTGTAGTCGACATCTCTGTGCTGGACGTCTCCTCGTCTATGGTAGTGAAGCTCGGGGTTGGATCGCTGGTAATCAGCATGGGCTGATCAATATGATGCACCAGGGCTGTCATCTACGCCGGAATGTTGACGGACGTACTCTGCGACGCGTTGCGCTTGTTCCTGCTGCTCTAGATTTGGTCCGAGAATGCTGCTGTGTCTCTCAGAATCAGGATCTTTCATAGCTTCCAAATACTCTGCTTTAGCTATTGCAGCTGCTGTCTCTTTGTCTGCCGCAAGTCTTTCTAGCTCTGCTTGCAAACTAGCGGTTTCTGCATCTTGATCTGCTTGTCTCAGCTTTAGATGCATCTCTCGTTCGGTGAAGGAGGAGCTTGCTTTGGCTGCTTCAGCCTCGGCACGAGCGACAGCAGCTAGCTCTGCTAAGGATGACCTGCTGGAGCTTGCTCGTGACCTTGTTTTGAGTGAAGATGTACTTTTCCGAGACATTGTGCATTTAGCTGAGTGCTGCTTAGTATATTGGTGGGAAACAGTCTATGTATGGCAGCTTCCGTGTGGCGGGGAAGATGTAGCACTTCTGGCAGGCTGCGGTAGCGTTCTGCAGCTGTATGGCGGCTGCTGTGATACCCGTATGCGGAGCAGTGTGGGTGTTAGTGGTCCCGTTCAGTCTGTGCAATTACCGCATGCAACCGGCGGTCCTTTAATGAGCCCTGGGCTTGTCTCCTGCGGCTGTATGGCTGCTGTAGTACCCGTGTGCCAAGCAGTCTGGGTGATAGCGGTCCCTTACAGCCTGAATTCACTATCTCAGGCATCTGTTTTTCTATTCTGCCTTCAGGCACGCTGACACGATGTGCAATCCAGCATACAGTATAAACCACAGCTCTGTCTTCCAAAATAAGCAGACTATTCTCTGTAGTCTAACTTGTTTATTTGTGAAGAGTATAGAACATGCGCAGTAAAACTACAAGGAATACAAATAACATGCATAAGTATTGGGCAGATGATCATAGCTAACACAATCACAGAAATGTACATTGAGATGCAAACATTACATAAAGTAGGAATACATTGTGATTACATTTACTGAGAACTGGCAACTAAAGGGTTAATGACATCTCTTAGCTGCTAGACAGTAAATAACACCTCTCTGAATCACTACATTGCAAGAAAGATTAAGCTTACCAGATATGCTTTAAGCCGGGTAGTGACTCAAGTAGAGAAGTTGCAGGAAAAACAAAGGTAACACAGGAGGACAAAATAACATGTGCATCCTGTGAGATCCACAGAAGCAAAATGCCCCTTCTTCATCCCAGAATACATTGCTTCCTTCCCACAAAGCACTGCTTTAATCAAATAGGGCATTGCATCTGTTAAAGTCACAGGCTTTATAATGCTATTGAAGACACTGCTATAAATTAAGCCACCACTAGATGGTACTATAATTAACCAATAATAAAACATTCTTTGCCCTATTAAGAGGGCAGAACAGTACTTGTGGCATGCACATGCTGGCATGCACCGGCTTATGACATCATCGCACTGCACGAAACAGCAGAGGCAACAATAGCTCCCCTGGAGCTCCACTGCTATTCAATATTGTCAGCAGTGGAGCACTAGGAAAGCTTCCTGCAGGGTTATGTGCAAAACATTATAGCAAGGGCAATCTGACCATAGGCCCCCTCAGAGCCTCGGACCCTGGGCGGTAGCCCATATTGGCCTCATTATAATCCGCCTATGGATGTATGTTTACACAGATTTACTTTTTATGAGTTTACCATAATCAGTGTAACAAGGAAATACCAACATCAAGAAGAGAGCAAAGAGTTCAAGACAGCTCAGTCAAATACAGTACATAAAAAAGTAGATTCAGATCTATTGTTGGAGCCATAAAATAGAGGGAGTAAATACCAGACAGTACAGGTTTAAATCTACAAATAATCATTTCCTTATAGAAGCAGATTCCAATGGAGTAAATACCAGACAGTACAGGTTTAAATCTTCAAATAATCATTTCCTTATAGAAGCAGATTCCAATGATTCTTTCAGTCATTCCAAGTACTGTATTTTTTATGTCACATTCTATATGAATGTGCCAGATTAAGGACTGAGGCATGTTCCATCATGTGGAAATCTTCAGAGAAATGTCTGACTAAAGTTTTCTTTATAGCATTGGCAAGTGATTCCATGACACATGGAAATCCTATGACTTTATTGTAGAGAGCTTGATCTGTAGTGTATAAATTTGGATGACATGATTTTACTTTTAATAAAAATATATAGGGTTAACTTGCGCTAAAGTTTACACAGGTTATATGCAAAATACCCACCTAAAACAAGTACAATGACCCCATGAGAGGGCGAATTACCTTGAGTAAATGTTAGTTGGCAAGGAAGGAATTATACCGAGGAAGAGAATCTTCAGGAGTGAATCCAAGGAAAAAGGTCCTTTCCACTGATAATCAGTCGCTCTGAGATAACAGTTGTCTCTGATGCAAACAAGGGGGTCTAATCTCCCTGCATGCCGCTGTCCCGGCCGGAAACTAGCGTGCGGCTGGAGATGTAAAGCGCCGACCTATGCAGCTTACAGACGCTGCATAAGGGGAAAGCCTGCAATGTCCAAAAATGCTGCAGGACCTTGCGTGATGTCACAGTCCTGAGGAGAAGGGGAAGAGTACTGAGGAGATCATTTGCATATTCCCAGTGCCTTCTGGGATAAGTGAAAAATCTCCGCCAGCTCAACGATCACTGGGTTTTGGCCATTGCAGCTGAAAAGAGGAAATCAGAAAACCAGGGGATGAGTCCTGAGATCATTTGCATATTCCCAGTGCCTTCTGGGATAAGTGAAGAGTCTCCGCGAGCGCAACGATCACTGGGTTTTGGATGTTGCAGCTTAAAAGAGGAAATCGGAAAACCAGGGGAAGAGTCCTGAGGAGATCATTTGCATATTCCCAGTGCCTTCTGGGATAAGTGAAGAGTCTCATCGTTTTTAAGAAATCTCAATATGGAAGAGGCCAGGAGCCATTTGGTGAGTTGCATTTCTTGCTACATGTTCACAGACTTACCAGTGGAAAAGCCAAACTTCACATGCCACAAATGCAAGCTTGTGTCCCTGTTGGAGGAAAAGTTGCAAAATCTCGAAGAGAGGTTAGCTACGTTGAAGATCATTAAGGAAGATGAAGAGTTCTTAGACAGAGCAGAATTATCTCTTCATGTTACAGAAAGAGAAGAAATTTGAAGTGCACCTGAAGAAACAAAGGAATGGAGACATGTGACCCAGAGAAGCAGGAGGATCAGGAGGCAGTCAGCACCCATACTTCTCAGGAACCAGTACCAGGCTCTCACACAGAAAAGCGATGAAGAAATACATCAGGATAAGACTTTGCCCACAAACAGCAACCTTGTACGCCTTCAGAGTCCTCCTGGATGGAGAAAGAAAAATGTTGTGAAGAAGAAACGTAGAGTGGTGGTCATGGGGGATTCCCTGTTGAGAGGAACAGAGGCCGCTATTTGCAGACCGGATATAACTTCAAGAGAAATGTGCTGTCTTCCAGGTGCAAAAATTAAAGATGTGTCTGACAGGATATCAGGACTCTTCAGACCTACAGATGACTACCCATTCCTGCTACTACATGTGGGGACAAATGACACCGCAAGAAACGACCTGGAAACCATCTGCAGAGACTTTGAAGACTTAGGCAAGAAAGTGAAAGAACTGGGAGCGCAGGTGGTCTTCTCTTCCATCCTCCCAGTGGATGGCCATGGAACAAGGAGGTGGAATAAGATTCTGCAGGTGAACAACTGGCTATGTCGATGGTGCCGTCAGCAACGATTTGGATTTCAGGATCACGGAGTGAATTACCTATACAATGGACTACTTGCTAGAGATGGGGTGCACCTTACGAAGACTGGAAAACATGTATTTGGAAGTCGCCTTGCTACACTTGTAAGGAGAGCTTTAAACTAGAACAACATGGGAAGGGAAGCAAAAGACCAGAAAAAGCCATACACCTGACAAATGCTATTAAGAACTCTACTACTAGAAGTGGAAAGGAAGAACAAAGACAAAAGAATCTAATTAATAAAAATATTGGAGAAAGACAAACCAATCACAAACTAAAATGTTTCTATACTAATGCACAAAGCATGGGCAACAAACAAGGAGAATTGGAACTACTAACACAGTAAAAGAAATATGATGTCATTGGAATCACTGAAACTTGGTGGGACAATACACATGATTGGAATACAAGGCTAGAAGGATACAACTTATTTGCAAGAAACAGACTTGATAAACGAGGAGGAGGTGTCGCATTGTATGTTAGAAACGTGTGTATCTGCACAGAGATTGAAGCTTCAGAGACTGGGAGTTCTGTGGAAACTGTTTGGGTAAGAATACAAGGACAGAACAATGGAAAGGACACCATTGTAGGCATTTACTACAGGCCGCCTGTGCAAGCTGAAGATATGGATGAACTCTTTATGCATCAAATGGCCAAGTTCTCCAAAAAATATGACATAGTCGTCATGGGAGATTTCAGCTATCCAGACATTTGTTGGGAATCTCTCTCAGGCAAAACTAACAGGTCAAGGAAATTCTTATCCTCTCTTGCTGACAACTTTATCTTCCAAAAGGTAGGGGAGAAAACAAGGGGAACTGCTACCTTGGATCTAATCCTTATAAACAGGGAGGAAATGGTTGAGGAGGTAAAAGTGGCTGGGACCCTAGGAGGTAGCGACCATGCTATTTTAGAATTTTGGATAACTAGAGGAGGAAGACCTGTGAAGACTCAGACGTCAAGGTTAGATTTCAGAAAGGCAGAATTTAAGGGATTCAGAAAGAGAATTGGAGGGATCCAATGGCTGGATATCTGTTATGAATGGGAAACTGAGGAGGAAAAAAAAAGACAACAAGCTAAGTCTCAGAAAACCAGAGAAGTTGGTAACTATGCAGATTGCAGATCCCTGATCTTAACCGCACAACTAGCAGCAGTCGTGGAGCGTTCCTACGTTGGTCCTAGACGCCTCGTCACAACCGGAGAACTACATAAGCCTAAAGCAGAAAAAGAGGAAAACTAACTGCCCCAGAGCAGACCCCAAAGGAAAGACAGCCCCCCACATGTGTTGATGGTGAAACAAGATGAAAATACAAACAAAGGCAGGAAAATAGGCTGAGCAAATGATGAGGCCCGGCTAACTAAAAAGGATAGAAAAGGAAAGACACTGTCTGCAATCTGCCAAAAAAACCTACAAAAATATTGTCCAACACTTCTGATAGCAAAATTAACCCTGAAGTCACTAGACTTCTAAACCTATATCAGCACTCTGAAATATTCTGAGACAGAGCAAAAAAGAGGCCAATCTAATAAGGGACAAAAAGCAGATTGGCAAATACTGATTAATAGGAGTGGAATTTCAGCATAGCTCCAGCAGGGGCAGGCTGATTACACAAAAAACTGAATTGACCAACAAGCGCAAGTGTGAACAATAGCAAAAAACAAACTTAACTTGAGAAGACTGGAAGAGAGCTGAAGTCCAGGACCTGAGAAGTAGACTGAATCACCAGCACCCGGATAGGGCGTCGGCTGTCTTATAACCAGTCTGATACTCCAGAGATGTAATCGTTATTTTCCTCATCAGGTGGCAGATCACTACCACTTAAACCAACTGCACTACCTCCTGTCACCACCAGAGGGAGAACGGAAGGGGAACTCTCAACTGGGGGAGCAGAAAATGAGTTCATGACAGTACCCCCCCTTGAGGAGGGGTCACCGAACCCTCATCCATGCCACCAGGCCGATCAGGATGGGCCCGGTGAAAAGCACGAACCAATTTATTGGCATGAATATCAGAGGCAGAGACCCAAGAATTATCCTCCTGGCCATAACCCTTCCATTTGACCAAATACTGGACTCTCCGTCTAACCAAACGAGAATCCAATATTTTCTCTACCTCATATTCCACATTGCCTTTAACCAATACAGGATCTGGAGGTGCCGCCACAGGAACTACTGGCTCAACAAACCTCTTCAACAGTGACTTGTGAAATACGTTCTGGATTTTGTACGTAACTGGAAGAGCCAATCGAAATGAAACAGGATTAAGAATCTCCAAAATCTTATCAGGTCCAATAAATCTTGGCGTAAATTTTGGAGATGCAACCTTCATAGGAATATTCTTAGACGACAGCCAAACCATATCACCCACTTTAAACCGGGGAAACGCTGGGCCTTTTCCTGAGAGAGTGACAACTTATCCACCACTTGGTCCCATATCTGCTGCATTCTCACAACCACAGTGTCCATACCTGGGCAGGACGAAGATTCCACTTGCCCTGAAGAGAATCGAGGATGAAACCCAAAATTTACAGAAAAATGGTGACATCAGAGTGGCAGAACTAGCTCTATTGTTCAGCGCAAATTCGGCCAAGGGCAAAAATGAGACCCAATCATCTTGATCAGCAGATATAAAACATCTTAAATAAGACTCTAGGGTCTGGTTTGTTCTCTCAGTCTGCCCATTGGTCTGGGGATGAAACGCGGAGGAGAAGGATAACTGAGTTCCCAGATTGGACCAAAAGGCTTTCCAGAATCTGGAAACAAACTGGACCCCTCTATCGGACACAATGTTCTCAGGAATCCCGTGTAACCGAACCACCTGTTGTAAAAACAAGGGCACCAACTCATCGGAAGATGGCAACTTTGGGAGTGGTACAAGATGGACCATCTTAGAAAATCTATCACAAATCACCCAGATAACAGTCATTCTCTGAGAGACAGGAAGATCAGAAATAAAATCCATTGAGATATAGGTCCATGGCCTCTTGGGCACCGGCAGGGGCATCAGCAACCCACTAGAATGAGAACAGGGTTTAGACCGAGAACAAGTCCCACCGGACTGTACAAAATTCCTGACATCACGAGATAAGGCAGGCCACCAAAACGACCGACTCACCAAATCTCTGGTACCAAAAATACCCAGATGACCAGCCAATGCGGAGCAATGGACTTCAGACATCACTCTCTTTCTCCACTGGTCAGGAACATACAATCTTCCCATAGGGCAACGCTCAGGTTTATCCTCCTGAAATTCCTCCAGGGCGCATCTCAAATCGGGCGAAATGGCAGAAAGAACTACCCCCTCACCTAGGATAGTAGTAGGCTCGGTCACATTAAGAGAATCAGCAAAGAAACTCCTAGAAAGGGCATCTGCCTTAACATTCTTAGTGCCCGGAAGAAAAGAGACAACAAAATTAAAACGCGTGAAAAACAAGGCCTATCTAGCCTGTCTAGGATTCAAGCATTTGGCCGACTCCAGATAAATCAGATTCTTGTGATCGGTGAGGTCCACAAATTGATGTCTAGCTCCCTCCAACCAATGTCTCCACTCCTCAAATGCCCATTTCATGGCCAACAATTCCCGATTCCCCATGTCATAGTTGCGTTCAGATGGGGAAAACTTTCAAGAAAAGAAGACACAGGGATTCATCTTAGCAGTCACCGGGTCTTTTTGGGACAACACAGCTCCTGCACCAATCTCAGAAGCGTCCACCTCCACTTGAAATGGAAGTGAGACATCAGGTTGCCGTAAAACTGGAGCTGAAGTAAATCTCCGGTTAAGCTCCTGAAATGCTGAGACAGCCTCAGGAGACCAATTCAAAACATTAGCTCCCTTCTTGGTCAGATCAGTCAGTGGTTTGACAATACTAGAAAAATTACCTATAAATTTACGAAAGAAATTAGAAAAACCCAAAAACTTCTGGAGAGCCTTCAAAGAAGTAGGCTGAACCCAATCATAAATGGCCTGTATCTTGGCCGGGTCCATTTCAATAGTCGATGGAGACAAGATAAATCCCAAAAATGAAATCCTCTGTACACCAAAGAGGCACTTCGATCCCTTAACAAACAGGGAATTCTCCCTCAAAATCCAGAACACAGTCCGGACATGTTCCACATGGGAATCCCAATCACTAGAAAAGATCAAAATATCATCCAGATAGATGATCAAAAACTTATCCACAAAGTCTCGGAAAATATCATTCATAAAGGATTGGAAGACAGAAGGGGCATTAGAGAGCCCAAAAGGCATCACCAGGTACTCAAAATGTCCCTCCAGAGTATTAAACGCTGTCTTCCATTCATCCCCATGCTTAATGCGAATAAGATTATACGCCCCCTGAGTTCAAGCTTAGTAAACCAGCAGGCACTCTTAACTCTGGAGAATAAATCAGACATCAGAGGTAACAGATACTGATATTTAACCGTCATCTTGTTAAGGGAACGATAATCAATACACGGTCTTAATGAACCATCTTTTTTGGCCACAAAAAAAAACAGCGCCTAACGGTGACGAGGATGGTCTAATATGACCCTTCTCCAACGACTCCTTAATATAGGATCGCATAGCATCATGTTCGGGTACAGATAAGTTGAAGAGCCGAGCCTAGGGAAATTTACACCCAGGCATCAACTCAATTGCACAGTCTTAACTCCTATGAGGAGGCAAAGATGCAGACTTACTCTCACTAAAAACATCAGAGATATCAGCCAGATAATCAGGAATATCATGAGACTGAGGAGAGGTGGAGAAAACAGGAGCGTCCCTAAGAACACACTGACAACCCCAACTCACCACAAACACAGATTTCCAATCCAAAACTGGGTTATTAGTTTGCAACCAGGGGAACCCCAGGACAATAGTATCATGCAAATTATGCAGCACCAAAAATTTACAATTTTCTTGGTGGTCTGGGGCAACTCGCATTATCACATGGGTCCAAAACTGAGGTTTATTCTCCGCCAAAGGAGTGGCATCAATACCCCTCAAAGGAATGGGCGTCTGCAGAGGTGTCATGGACAAACCACAACGTTTAGCAAAGTCCAAATCCATCAGATTCAGAGCTGCTCCTGAATCCACAAAAGCCTTAGTGGAAAATGTGGACAAGGAGCAGATCAGAGTAATTGCCAAAAGGAACTTAGGTTGTATACTGCCCACAGCAAATGTGTGTGCAAAGCGTTTCTCTCGTTTAGGGCAGACAGAAATAGTATGAGAGGCATCTCCACAGAAAAAACACAGCTTATTACGCCTTCTAAACTCCCGATGTTGCACCCTAGACAAAACCCCATCACATTGCATAGGTTCAGACATTTGTTCAAAAGGTGGCAGCACCTTCCATGTAGTTTTACGTTCACGTAAACGCCGATCAACTTGAATGGCTAATGACATAGAGCCATCCAGACCAGAGGGAACAGGAAATCCCACCATAACATCTTTTACGGTCTCTGACAAACCTTTCCGAAAGAGAGTTGCCAATGCACTATCATTCCATGTAGTAAGGACCGCCCACTTTTGGAAGTTTTGGCAGTACAACTCTGCAGGATCCTGACCCTGGTTTAATGCCAACAGGGTTCTCTCAGCTTGATCAACGGCATTAGGTTCATCATACAACGACCCCAAGGCCTGAAAAAAATGCATCCACATTAGTCAGAATAGGATTTTCCGGTGTCAGAGAAAAAGCCCAATCTTGGGGATCGCCGCGCAGCAAGGAGATGACAATTTTAACCTGCTGCACAGAGCTCCCCGATGAGTTAGGCTTCAAAGCAAGAAATAATTTACAATTATTCTTAAAATTCAGAAATTTAGACCGATCCCAAGAAAACGCATCAGGAGTAGGAATCTTGGGTTCAGCAGCATGTGACTGAATAAGATAGGTGGAAATTCCCTGTACTTCAGCAGCAAGCTGCTCCACACGATCAGACAGTTGCTTAATCTCCATTAGGAATAAAATCCTCCTACGGCCCCAGAGAAAAAGAGGAAAAAATACATAATAATAAAAAAAAATTCTGACACTCTTTTTTTTCTTTCTCTAACAATTCTTTCCTGCTTTTGTGTACCCTAGAGTCTGCGGTAGGGCTGGTGATTCTGTTATGAATGGGAAACCAAGGAGGAAAAAAAAAGACAACAAGCTAAGTCTCAGAAAACCAGAGAAGCTGGTAACTATGCACATTGCAGATCCCTGATCTTAACTGCACAACTAGCAGCAGTCGTGGAGCGTTCCTACGTTGGTCCTAGACGCCTCGTCACAACCGGAGAACTACATAAGCCTAAAGCAGGAAAAGAGGAAAACTAACTGCCCCAGAGCAGACCCCAAAGGAAAGACAGCCTCCCACATGTATTGATGGTGAAACAAGATGAAAATACAAACAAAGGCAGGAAAATAGGCTGAGCAAACGATGGGGACCAGCTAACTAAAAAGGACAGAAAAGGAAAGACACTGCAATCTGCCAAAAAAAACCTACAAAAATGTTGTCCAACACTTCTGATAGCAAAATTAACCCTGAAGTCACTAGACTTCTAAACCTATATCAGCACTCTGAAATATTCTGAGACAGAGCAAAAAAGAGGCCAATCTAATAAGGGACAAAAAGCAGATTGGCAAATACTGATTAATAGGAGTGGAATTTCAGCATAGCCCCAGCAGGGGCAGGCTGATTACACAAAAAACTGAATTGACCAACAAGCGCAAGTGTGAACAATAGCAAAAAACAAACTTAACTTGAGAAGACTGGAAGAGAGCTGAAGTCCAGGACCTGAGAAGCAGACTGAATCACCAGCACCCGGATAGGGCGTCGGCTGTCTTATATCCAGTCTGATACTCCAGAGATCCAATCGTTATCTTCCTCATCAGGTGGCAGATCACTACCACTTAAACCAACCGCACTACCTCCTGTCACCACCAGAGGGAGAATGGAAGGGGAACTCTCAACTGGTGGAGCAGAAAATGAGTTCATGACAGATATCCTTAAAGACAAAAATGTCCAGGAAGGATGGGAAATCTTGAAAAATGAAATTCTCAAAGCACAATTGTTAACAATTCCGAAAAGAGGGAAGAATAGGAAGCATTTATGGAAACCAGGATGGATAAACACAGAACTTAAGCACATGCTAAAAAGGAAGAAAAAAATGTTTATTAAATGGAAAGAGGGAGACATATCTAAAGAAGAATATAATGCTGTCTGCAGAACCTGCAGGGCACAAATCAGACTATCTAAAGCTGACAATGAATTGAGGCTTGCAAGAGATGTCAAAAGCAATAATAAAGGATTTTGGGGATATGTCAAAAGTAAAAGAAAAGTCAAAGATGCTATAGGATTTTTACAGGATGAAAATGATGAAATGGTAAGACAGGATGTTGAGAAGGTCGAACTTTTAAATTCCTATTTTGCATCTGTTTTCTCTCAGAAAGGAAATGTAACATCAACTGTTCTTCACTGTCCTATTAAGGGAATAGAAGAATCCAGGATATCTATAAACAGAAAGCTAGTCAGGAAACACTTAGCTAACCTAAATGAATTCAAGTCTCCAGGTCCAGATGAATTACACCCCAGAGTACTGAAGGAGATAGCCGAAGAAATTGTTGAACCCCTCTCCATAATCTTTGAAAATTCTTGGAGAACAGGAGAAGTCCCAGAAGACTGGAGAAGAGCAAATGTTGTTCCTATCTTCAAGAAGGGGAAGAAGGTGGACCCAGGCAACTATAGGCCGGTGAGTCTGACTTCTATACCAGGAAAGAACTTTGAACAAATTATTAAACAACATGTATGTCAGTACCTGGATAAGAATGAAGTGATTAAACAGAGTCAGCATGGGTTTGTAACTAATAAGTCATGTCAGACTAACTTAATTTCCTTCTATAACGGAATCACTGATTGGGTGGATCAAGGAAATGCTGTAGATATAGTATATCTTGACTTCAGCAAAGCATTTGACAAAGTATCTCATACAATCCTTATTGAAAAAATGACTAAGTATGGAATGAACAAGGAAATTGTTAGGTGGATTCATAACTGGCTTAGTGATCGGACCCAAAGAGTGGTCGTAAATGGCTGCACATCCAGTTGGAAGAATGTCTCAAGTGGGGTACCACAGGGCTCTGTCCTGGGCCCTGTATTGTTCAACATCTTTATCAACGATTTAGATGAAGGAATTGAGGGTAAACTGATTAAATTTGCTGATGACACAAAGCTAGGAGGGATAGCTAATACTAGAGAAGAGAGAGAGGATTCAAAAAGATATAAATAAACTGGAGAAGTGGGCAGCAACTAACAGAATGGTTTTTAACAGGGAAAAATGCAAAGTACTATATCTGGGCAATAAAAATGAAAAAAGCATATACAGAATGGGAAGAATAGGGCTAAGCAACAGCACATGTGAAAAAGACTTGGGTATACTAATAGATCACAGACTGAATATGAGTCAACAGTGTGATGCAGCAGCAAAAAAGGCAAATGCAATTCTAGGATGTATTAACAGAAGCATACAGTCTAGATCACGTGAAGTCATTATTTCCCTCTACTCCTCTTTGGTCAGACCTCATCTGGAATATTGTGTCCAGTTTTGGGCACCACATTTTAAAAAAGACATCAACAAACTAGAGCAAGTTCAGAAAAGAGCAACCAGAATGGTGACCGGTCTGCAAACCCTGTCTTATGAGGAAAGGTTGCAGGATTTGGGAATGTTTAGTTTGCAAAAGAGAAGACTGAGAGGAGACTTAATAGCTGGCTACAAATATCTAAAGGGCTGTCACATTGTAGAAGGATCAACTTTATTCTCATTTGCACAAGGAAAGTCTAGAAGCAATGTGATGAAACTGAATGGGAGGAGACACAGATTAGATATTAGAAAAACTTTTTGACAGTTAGAGTGATCAATGAGTGGAACAAGCTGCCACGAGAAGTGGTGAGTTCTCCTTCATGGAAGTCTTCAAACAGTGGCTGGACAGCCATCTGACTGGGATGATTTAGCGAATCCTGCTTTGAGCATGGGGTTGGACCAGATGGCCCAGGATGTGCCTTCCAACTCTACGATTCTATGATTCTATGTGACAGGCAGAGAATAGCTAAGGAGCGCTGTGAGAGCCAAAAACAGGCAGAAATCCTACGCGTTACGGAATTCTCTGATTCCTTCTTCAGGGATGATTTTACTTTTGCATGAATTCTGAGTTTTTTGATGAGATATGACGAATCTGTTATATTGGTGCTATGACATCCGGATTATTTGGAATTTATGAGGGGTGATATTCAAAGGGGTTTTCTCAATATCATAATTGGTTAAAACAGCAAAGTGATTGCAAGAACAATTTACCTCCCAGGGCCGGCGTCAGCACCCGGGCAAGTGAAGGGGTCCTTATCAGGGGGGCCCACTCGCCGTTGTAGACATTGGCGTGCTATGGGGGCCCAGTGTCAATGTCGACGCCTGCAAGTGGGCCCCCTACATATAGTATGAGTACACACATAGCCCCTATATACAGTAAGAGCCCCAACATAGCTACCTAGTTACAATAGGAGCCCTCTCATTGACTCCTATACACAGTATGAGTCCGCACATAGCACCCTATATACAGTAGGAGACCGCACATAGCTCCTTATATACAGTATGAGGCTCCATATAGCTACCTATATACAGTATATATACAGTATGAGCCCCATATAGCCTCCTTTTTATGGTACAAGCACTCACATACCTGACTATATACAATATGAGCCCTCACAAAGCCTCATATATACAGTAAGAGCCTACACACAGGTGTCTATATACAGTATGAGTCACCATATAGCCTCTTATATGTAGTTTGAGCCACCACATAGCCTCCTATGTACAGCACGATCTCCAATATAGGCTTCTATATAGCAAGAGCCCAAACATAGATGCCTATTACCAGTAAGAGCCCCCACATAACTTCCTATATACAGTATGAGCCCCCACATGGCTGTCTATATACAGTATGAGTCCTCACATGGCATATACAGTTAGGTCCATATATACAGTATATATATATATATATATATATATATATATATATATACACATCCCATACACCTATAAATAAAGAAAAACACTATTTACTCAACCTACTCCAGTTCCCCTGGCAATCGGCTCCAGTCCTTGAGCCTATACTTCTTCTTGTGGCACGTACATGCTGGCATACACCAGCTTATGACATCATCTGGCTTCATGTCACATCAGAAGCGACGATAGATCCCCTGGAGCTCCGCTGCTATTCTATATCATCAGCAGAGGAGCACCAAGAAAGTTCCCTGTATGGTTATGTGCAAAACATTATAGTAAGGGCAATCTGACCATGGGCCCACTTGGAACCTTGGACCCTGGGTGGTAGCCCATATTGGCCTCATTATAATCCACCTATGTATGTATGTTTACACAGATTCACTTTTTATGAGTTTACCATAATCAGTGTAATAAGGAAATACCGACATCAAGAAGAGTGTAAAGAGTTCAATACAGCTCAGTCAAACACGGTACATAAAGAAATAGACTCAGATCTTTATTGTGGGAGCCATAAAATGTAGGGAGTAAATAGCAGACAGTACAGGGTTAAATCTTCAAATAATAATTTCCTTATAGAAGCAGATTCCAATGATTCTTTCAGACATAAAAAATACTTGGAATGTCACATTCTATATGAATGTGACAGATTAAGGACTGAGGCATGTTCCATTATGTGGAAATCCCCAGAGAAATGTCTGAGTAAAGTTTTCTTTATAGCGTTGTGTTTGGTCCAACAACTCCATTTCTGTCTATGAGTGTTCAATTGCTAGATTTGTATGCTGTTTATAAAGTTAAAACAAACAAAAAAAACTCCCAGAGGCTCACACAGGGAGAGCATGTGACTGTATTTCCTGTTTTCCTGTGTCTGTGTATGAGATAAGCTGCCTGCTGTAGATGATGCACAGATAGAGACACACAAATGATTTATTCCTGATCTATTAAGCTTATCATATATTGTTACTGAATAAAGAAGCTCTGTTGTCACATGCTTGGAGAGTATCCTGAATAATCCGCTGCCAACAGGTTATGGGCCCAGAGTGACACAGAACCCCAGAGTAACACAGCAACAGAAGCCCAGAGCAAAAGCAGTGCAGGGCAACAGACAGCGTCAGACTGGAGTACCTTGGGCCCACCAGAGAAAATCATTATTGGGGCACACTATGTAGCTACATAGAAATAAATACAAGACCACCAATTGTGTGGAAAAAGGAGCTAATATCAGGGTATGATATAAGGTAGTGCAAATCTTAATTATGTAGCAGGAGTTGGGGTAGCCTCCCTCATAGAATACAAAGCAGCCCCCTCATATAGTATAATGCAGCCTCCTCATAGAATATAATGCAGTCCCTATATAGAATATAATGCAGCCCCCTCATAGAACATAATGCAGTCATCTCATAGAATATAATGTAGCCCCCCATAGTGTATAATGCTGTCCCCTCATAGGGTATAATGCTGCCCCCTCATATGGTATAATGCTACCTCCTCATAGAGTATAATGCTTCCCCCTCATAGGGTATAATGCTGCCCCTTCATAGGGTATAATGCACCCCCTCATAAGGTATAATGCACCCCCTTGTAGGGTATAATGCACCCCCTCATAGGGTATAACGCACCCCCTCATAGAGTATAATGCTGCCCCCTCATAGGGTATAATGCACCCCCTC
Organism: Dendrobates tinctorius; assembly: GCF_039654945.1. Classification (NCBI taxonomy): domain Eukaryota; kingdom Metazoa; phylum Chordata; class Amphibia; order Anura; family Dendrobatidae; genus Dendrobates; species Dendrobates tinctorius. The sequence continues at coordinate 12,437,429 of NW_027361765.1, forward strand.
ATAGGGTATAATGCTGCCCCCTCCTAGGGTATAATGCTGCCTCCTCATAGGGCATAATGCACCCCCTCATAGGGTATAATGCTGCCCCCTCATAGGGTATAATGCACCCCCTCATAGAATATAATGCTGCTCCCCTCATAGGGTATAATGCTGCCCCCCTCATAGGGTATAATGCTGCATATAGATAGATAGATAGATAGATAGATAGATAGATAGATAGATAGATAGATAGATATGGGATAAATAGATATATGGATAGATGGATAGATAGATATATAGATAGATAGAAGATAGATAATGGATAGATAGATAGATAGATAGAGATAGATAGATAGATAGATCGATAGATATAGATAGATATAGATAGATATAGAGATATACATAGATAGATATAGATAGATAAAGAGATAGATCTATGGATAGATGGATAGATAGATAAATAGAAGATAGATAATGGATAAATAAATAGATAGATAGATAGATAGATAGATAGATATGGGATAAATAGATCTATGGATAGATGGATAGATAGATATATAGATAGATAGAAGATAGATAATGGATAGATAGAGAGAGAGATATATAGATATGGATAGATAGATAGATAGATAGATAGATATAGAGATATAGATAGATATAGATAGATAAAGAGATAGATCTATGGATAGATGGATAGATAGATAAATAGAAGATAGATAATGGATAAATAAATAGAGATAGATAGATAGATAGATAGATAGATAGATAGATAGATAGATAGATAGATAGATAGATATGGGATAAATAGATAGACCAATGGATAGATGGATAGATAGAAGATAGATAATGGATAAATAGATAGATATAGAGATAGATAGATGGATAGATAGATATATAGATAATAAATAGAGAGAGATAGAAAGATAGACAAAGATTGACAGAGATTGATAGACAGACAAACAGATAGATAGATAGATAGATAGATAGATAGATAGGCAGAGATTGATATATATATATATATATATATATATATATATATTGATAGAGAGATAGATATAGAGATATAGATAAACTATCTATATATATATATATCTATCTCTCTATCTCTATATCTATCTATTTCTATATGTAAGATAGAGACAGATAGATATAGAGAGAATGATAGATATGGAGAGAGATATTCATTCCAAATAAAAGCAGCACTCCATAGTAACTCTTTTCAAGTGGTAGTGAGTTTATTCAGCCCACATATCAAGGCAACGTTTCGACTCAACTGAGCCTTTCTCAAGCAGTGGGTGTTACAAAAAGGTGTCTATCCATTTAAGTGCATACAGTTTCTTTCATTATAGTCAATAGGATCCACATGTGCAAATAGTGCCAAAAGTGCTTTGTGCCTGTTACAATCTTTATGCTTTATATTAAACTCCATCTCAATAGTGTTTATGTGATTGATCATTAATCATATTAATTGTATAATACTACAGTGTCTCATATAATCCCTTTAGTTTACATACCACCACATGGAGGACGCCATGAACGCTGAAAACGCTGTATCTGGCGTTCCTGTAGCTCTACTGCGCATGTGCTATGAGTCATCAGCCCTGTCATATTCAGCCAGCCAATAGGAGAGCGTGTGTGGCATTTTCCCTCTCTGCACAGGCGCACTGGTGTATTCATCCCTTCAAAAGCGCCATATTGTGTGTGGCAGAAGGTCAAGTAACGCCACAAGTCCTTCATTTTCATCAATACTATATATTGCTACACTTGTAAGGAGAGCTTTAAACTAGAACAACATGGGAAGGGAAGCAAAAGACCAGAAAAAGCCATACACCTGACAAATGCTATTGAGAACTCTGCTAATAGAAGTGGAAAGGAAGAACAAAGACGAAAGAATCTAATTAATAAAAATATTGGAGAAAGAGAAACCAATCACAAACTAAAATGTTTCTATACTAATGCACAAAGCATGGGCAACAAACAAGGAGAATTGGAACTACTAACACAGGAAAAGAAATATGATGTCATTGGAATCACTGAAACTTGGTGGGACGATACACATGATTGGAATACAAGACTAGAAGGATACAACTTATTTGCAAGAAACAGACTTGATAAACGAGGAGGAGGTGTTGCATTGTATGTTAGAAACGCGTATATCTGCACAGAGATTGAAGCTTCAGAGACTGGGAGTTCTGTGGAAACTGTTTGGGTAAGAATACAAGGACAGAACAATGGAAAGGACACCATTGTAGGCATTTACTACAGGCCGCCTGTGCAAGCTGAAGATATGGATGAACTCTTTATGCATCAAATGGCCAAGTTCTCCAAAAAATATGACATAGTTGTCATGGGAGATTTCAACTATCCAGACATTTGTTGGGAATCTCTCTCAGGCAAAACTAACAGGTCAAGGAAATTCTTATCCTCTCTTGCTGACAACTTTATCTTCCAAAAGGTAGGGGAGAAAACAAGGGGAACTGCTACCTTGGATCTAATCCTTATAAACAGGGAGGAAATGGTTGAGGAGGTAAAAGTGGCTGGAACCCTAGGAGGTAGCGACCATGCTATTTTAGAATTTTGGATAACTAGAGGCGGAAGACCTGTGAAGACTCAGACGTCAAGGTTAGATTTCAGAAAGGCAGATTTTAAGGGATTCAGAAAGAGAATTGGAGGGATCCAATGGCTGGATATCCTTAAAGACAAAAATGTCCAGGAAGGATGGGAAATCTTGAAAAATGAAATTCTCAAAGCACAGTTGTTAACAATTCCAAAAAGAGGGAAGAATAGGAAGCATTTAAGGAAACCAGGATGGGTGAACACAGAACTTAAGCACATGCTAAAAAGGAAGAAAAAAATGTTTATAAAATGGAAAGAGGGAGGCATATCTAAAGAAGAATATAATGCTGTCTGCATAATCTGCAGGGCACAAATCAGATTATCTAAAGCTGAAAATGAATTGAGGCTTGCAAGAGATGTCAAAAGCAATAATAAAGGATTTTGGGGATATGTCAAAAGTAAAAGAAAAGTCAAAGATGCTATAGGATTTTTACAGGATGAAAATGATGAAATGGTAAGACAGGATGTTGAGAAGGCTGAACTTTTAAATTCCTATTTTGCATCTGTTTTCTCTCAGAAAGGAAATGTAACACCAACTGTTATTCACTGTCCTATTAAGGGAATAGAAGAATCCAGGATATCTATAAACAGAAAGATAGTGAGGAAACACTTAGCTAACCTAAATGAATTCAAGTCTCCAGGTCCAGATGAATTACACCCCAGAGTACTGAAGGAGATAGCAGAAGAAATTTCTGAACCACTCTCCATAATCTTTGAAAATTCTTGGAGAACAGGAGAAGTGCCAGAAGACTGGAGAAGAGCAAATGTTGTTCCTATCTTCAAAAAGGGGAAGAAGGTGGACCCAGGCAACTATAGGCCGGTGAGTCTGACTTCTATACCAGGAAAGATCTTTGAACAAATTATTAAACAACATGTAAGTCAATACCTGGATAAGAATGAATTGATCAAACAGAGTCAGCATGGGTTTGTAACTAATAAGTCATGTCAGACTAACTTAATTTCCTTCTATGACGGTATCACTGATTGGGTGGATCAAGGAAATGCTGTAGATATAGTATATCTTGACTTCAGCAAAGCATTTGACAAAGTCTCTCATACAATCCTTATTGAAAAAATGACTAAGTATGGAATGGACAAGGCAACTGTTAGGTGGATTCATAGCTGGCTTAGTGATCGGACCCAAAGAGTGGTCGTAAATGGCTGCACATCCAGCTGGAAGAATGTCTCAAGTGGGGTACCACAGGGCTCTGTCCTGGGCCCTGTATTGTTCAACATCTTTATCAACGATTTAGATGAAGGAATTGAGGGTAAACTGATTAAATTTGCTGATGACACAAAGCTAGGAGGGATAGCTAATACTAGAGAAGAGAGAGAGAGGATTCAAAAAGATTTAAATAAACTGGAGAAGTGGGCAGTAACTAACAGAATGGTTTTTAACAGGGAGAAATGCAAAGTACTACATCTGGGCAATAAAAAAGAAAAAAGCATATATAGAATGGGAGGAATAGGGCTAAGTGACAGCACATGTGAAAAAGACTTGGGTATACTAATAGATCACAGACTGAATATGAGTCAACAGTGTGATGCAGCAGCAAAAAAGGCAAATGCAGTTCTAGGATGTATTAACAGAAGCATACAGTCTAGATCACGTGAAGTCATTATTTCCCTCTACTCCTCTTTGGTCAGACCTCATCTGGAATATTGTGTCCAGTTTTGGGCACCACATTTTAAAAAAGACATCAACAAACTGGAGCAAGTTCAGAAAAGAGCGACCAGAATGGTGACCGGTCTGCAAACCCTGTCTTATGAGGAAAGGTTGCAGGATTTGGGAATGTTTAGTTTGCAAAAGAGAAGACTGAGAGGAGACTTAATTGCTGTCTACAAATATCTAAAGGGCTGTCACATTGTAGAAGGATCAACTTTATTCTCATTTGCACAAGGAAAGACTAGAAGCAATGGGATGAAACTGAATGGGAGGAGACACAGATTAGATATTAGAAAAAACTTTTTGACAGTTAGAGTGATCAATGAGTGGAACAGGCTGCCACGAGAAGTGGTGAGTTCTCCTTCAATGGAAGTCTTCAAACAGAGGCTGGACAGACATCTGACTGGGATGATTTAGCGAATCCTGCTTTGAGCAGGGGGTTGGACCAGATGGCCCAGGAGGTCCCTTCCAACTCTACGATTCTATGATTTCTATGATTTAATCCAGCGTTTTTACCTAAACCATGTAGTACCATTATCATAGTGTTCTTATAACACCTTTTGTCACAATATTGCTGCCAACATTTTTAACCGCTGTGTATATATAAACAAATCCATATAGCTGCTCCTTTTTCTTGATATAAAGGGATTTTAATAATATTATTATTTTGCCCTGGAACCCTGGACAACACCCTTGCCAGGTTGCCTCCGGGTTATCCAAACAGCCAATCACGTGCACCACATGACCTTCATCAGGCCTCCTGGTTCACTCCAGTGACTAAGGGCAATATATCAGTTATCCCCACAGCTATAATAATCCACTCGTCATCAAATTGATATATTATTGGCTGGCCTCATGACAGAACCAATATAAAAAACTTATTCATAGAAAAAACTTTTAGTCAAAAAGTCACTTCACAAAAATTGTTTTTTATATAAAAATTTTTTTTTTTACTTTCTAAAAAATATTTTTTTACAAAGGTCCATTCATCCTCCATGTTCTTAATATCTTCACCAGGGTAATTTCAACACTGTTACAAAGAGTGATATATCTAAAAAGGAATAAAAAGAAATTAAAATCAGGGATAATCACAAAAAATTATTCCCTATACATCCATAGGCTTTCAATACAGCACATAGAGAGGAACCCTTTCACATAACAGTATGTATTTTAAATTCAGCATTTAACCCTTTCGGTTTTAATGTATTCAGCTCATAGATCCACTTCAGTTCCTTTTTCCTAAGAATGAGTTCTCCATCACCACCCCTTCTCTGTATAGGGACCGTATCAATTATTCTAAACCTCAAGTCCCTCTCAGTATGGTTACACTCAACAAAGTATTTCGGGACCGGCAAATCAAGTTTCTTCTTTCTAATAGTATACCGATGTTGGTTTATTCTAGTTTTAAAATCCCATGTGGTTTCCCCAATATACCACAATTTACATGGGCATTCCAAAAGGTATATCACATGCTAGATATTGATTTATTTTATAGATTTTAGAAGTTTCATGATGTTGAAAAGTGGAAAGCATTAGTGGACAGTTCACACATGACAGACATGGGTAGCAACCAGTTCTTTTGCTACCCGTCAGAGTAACTTGTAGGTTTCTTTTCAAAGATCCAATGTCAGATTTAACTAAAAAATCTCCAATATTCTAATTCCTTTTATATGCAAAAAATGGTGGTACAGTTAGTTCCTCAACATGTGGTGAACACTTACCCAACATACCCCAATGTTTTTTTATAATCATGGATATATCTTTACTCTCCTCATTATATGTAGTTATAATTGGGATTCTTTTTAAAACTCTTCTCTTGCTGACATCCGACTTACTACTAATTAATTCTTTCCTATTTCTTTCCAAAGTTTTCCTTTTTACATTCTCCAACATACCTTGAGGGTAGCCCCTATTCATACATTTTTTGATCATAGTGTCCATAACTGTATCAACCTTATTATCCATTTTGACAATCCTCCTCACTCTCAATAGTTGGCTGAGTGGTATTGGTCTTACCATGCTACGTGGGTGTTGGCTGTCATATATGTACCAATAAATTGTTTTTCTCCGTTTCCTTAACAAACAATGTAGTAATTAATTAATGGATGCACATACAAGAACAACACATAAGTATCTAGAACAAGGGTCAATAATTGCAATGGTAGGCCTGGCACAGGGCCGGACTGGGACTAAAATGCAGCCCTGCCACACAAATCCCACCAGCCCACAAACTTTAACACTCATCAGCCCTGATCAGTGAATTTTTGCTATACTTTGTCATCCCCTCATCACTAGTGTTGAGCGATACCGTTCGATACCCAAAAATATCGTATCGGATGGTATCGCCCGATACGAAAAAAATATCGGGTATCGCCGATTCCGATACCTGAAGTCCCATTCAAGTCAATGGGACTTCCGGTATCGGAATAAAAAAAAGCCCTTTATTTCCTTGTTGGCTAATTCTACATAATTGAAAACAAATAAGAATCATGTAGAATGTATTGTGGGAGGTGGAGGAGACATTAAAGGCATAGTGGTTTATTCAAATCACATGGCATAGCATTAATTCAAATTTTTTTTTTCAAGACGTTCGGAGTTAAAAAGATATTGACTATGTTAACTTTTTTATATTTAGTCAGATATGTATGTTTCGCAACTTCCATGCTCTTCACCTTCTTTTGTACTTCTCCCACACTTTCTCCTTCATGATCCGCAGCAGTAGCATTTTTTTCATCAACTTTTTCTTCACCTTATTCATCTTCTTCTTCACCTTCTTCCCATTAATTTTTTTTTTCCATTCTTCATATTCTTCTTATTCAGCTATTATTAATTTTAATATGCTATTTCTTCATCTTCTTCCTATTCTTCTTTGTCTTCATTTTCTTATGGTGACAGGCATTCCTGTAGTACTTATCTATAAAAGTTATAAGATTACACCTTACATTCTGCCTGTCACTAAGATTTACAACAGGATTTGTCCGCGCTCAGCTTAGCCTGCGGCAGCAGGCATTTTCCAGGGGCACCACGAGGAGGAACGGACTCACCCCCATTTACTGCTTAGTCTTCTTCTGCTTATAATTTTGATTTCTTCTATGCTGATTTTTAGTCTTATGCTTAATGTTCTTCTGCTTTCTGTTCTTCTGCTTTTGCTTCTTCTGCTTCTTGTTCTTCTGTCTTTTGTTCTGTATCTTGGTGGTTGTCTTCATGTTCTTTGTCCTCTTGGTCTTATTATTTAGGGTCATATTTCAGGTCTTCTTTGGTGTGGTCTTCAGGGTCGTCGTCATCAGGGTCGTCATCATGGAGATCAATAAGGATTACCAAAGACAATTTCAAAAAGCTTGATCTTGGAAATGTAGCAGAAGGAACAAGAAGGCTGAGAAACTGGCGAGAACCAGCAGACAGTGCTGGCACCCGGATGGGTAGCAGAAGGAACAAGAGCCAATGGCACTACCGAGGAACAACTGACGGTGCTGGACCACGGTTACAAAGCAGAAGGTACCTGTGCTAAAAAGCACTACCAAGGACCAGCTGACGGTGCTGGACCTCAGATACCGAGATGGAGGCACCTAGGCCAAAGGCTGTGGCGAGAACCAGCAGACAGTGCTGGCACCCGGATGGGTAGCAGAAGGAACAAGAGCCAATGGCACTACCGAGGACCATCTGACGGTGCTGAACCACGGTTACTAAGCAGAAGGTACCTGTGCTAAAAAGCACTACCAAGGACCAGCTGACGGTGCTGGACCTCGGATACCGAGATGGAGGCACCTAGGCCAAAGGCTGTGGCGAGAACCAGCAGACAGTGCTGGCACCCGGATGGGTAGCAGAAGGAACAAGAGCCAATGGCACTACCGAGGACCAACTGACGGTGCTGGACCACGGTTACTAAGCAGAAGGTACCTGTGCTAAAAAGCACTACCAAGGACCAGCTGACGGTGCTGGACCTTGGATACCGAGATGGAGGCACCTAGGCCAAAGGCTCTGGCGAGAACCAGCAGACAATGCTGGAACCCGGGTGGGTAGCAGAAGGTACCCATTCAAAGCAAAGTAGCCAGGCCACAAGCCAGCCGCATTTACCGAAACCCACAGTCCTACAGGGGGTCCATGTCCCATTGGCACTACGGATCCAGCCTTCAGTGCCAGTTCCCGCAGCCCACATAGGAGTCACCTAAACTGCAGGCACCGTAGAGTCGGCTAACACGGCCGCAAGACGACAGGACAACGGAATGGTGGCATAGTGACCTTGACACTACTCGGAAACAGCAGGCGTGCTGAAAACAGGCTGGGCAACAGGGAGTACCCGTGCCAAAGACACTGCCGAGAACCAGCTGACGGTGCTGGAACCCAGATGGGTAGCAAAAGCTACAAGAGCCAATGGCACTACCGAGGAACAGCTGACGGTGCTGGACCACAGTTACTAGGTACCTGTGCTAGAAAGCACTACCAAGGACCAGCTGACGGTGCTGGACTTCGGATACCGAGATGGAGGCACCTAGGCCAAAGGCTCTGGCGAGAACCAGCAGACAGTGCTGGAACCCGGGTGGGTAGCAGAAGGTACCCATTCAAAGCAAAGTAGCCAGGCCGCAAGCCAGCCGCAGTTACCGAAACCCACAGTCCTACAGGGGGTCCATGTCCCATTGGCACTACGGATCCATCCTTCAGTGCCAGTTCCCGCAGCCCACATAGGAGTCACCTAAACTGCAGGCACCGTAGAGTCGGCTAACCCGGCCGCAAAACGACAGGACAACGGATTGGTGGCATAGTGGCCTTGACACTACCCGGAAACAGCAGGCGTGCTGAAAACAGGCTGGGCAACAGGGAGTACCCGTGCCAAAGACACTGCCGAGAGCCAGCTGACGGTGCTGGAACCCAGATGGGTAGCAAAAGCTACAAAAGCCAATGGCACTACCGAGGAACAGCTGACGGTGCTGGACCACGGTTACTAGGTACCTGTGCTAGAAAGCACTACCAAGGACCAGCTGACGGTGCTGGACTTCAGATACCGAGATGGAGGCACCTAGGCCAAAGGCTCTGGCGAGAACCAGCAGACAGTGCTGGAACCCGGGTGGGTAGCAGAAGGTACCCATTCAAAGCAAAGTAGCCAGGCCGCAAGCCGGCCGCAGTTACCGAAACCCACAGTCCTACAGGGGGTCCATGTCCCATTGGCACTACGGATCCAGCCTTCAGTGCCAGTTCCCGCAGCCCACATAGGAGTCACCTAAACTGCAGGCACCGTAGAGTCGGCTAACCCGGCCACAAGACGACAGGACAACGGATTGGTGGCATAGTGACCTTGACACTACCCGGAAACAGCAGGCGTGCTGAAAACAGGCTGGACAACAGGGAGTACCCGTGCCAAAGACACTGCCGAGAACCAGCTGACGGTGCTGGAACCCAGATGGGTAGCAAAAGCTACAAGAGCCAATGGCACTACCAAGGAACAGCTGACGGTGCTGGACCACGGTTACTAGTACCTGTGCTAGAAAGCACTACCAAGGACCAGCTGACTGTGCTGGACTTCGGATACCGAGATGGAGGCACCTAGGCCAAAGGCTCTGGCGAGAACCAGCAGACAGTGCTGGAACACGGGTGGGTAGCAGAAGGTACCCATTCAAAGCAAAGTAGCCAGGCCGCAAGCCAGCCGCAGTTACCAAAACCCACAGTCCTACAGGGGGTCCATGTCCCATTGGCACTACGGATCCAGCCATCAGTGCCAGTTCCCGCAGCCCACATAGGAGTCACCTAAACTGCAGGCACCGTAGAGTCGGCTAACCCGGCCGCAAGACGACAGGACAACGGATTGGTGGCATAGTGACCTTGTCACTACCCGGAAACAGCTGGCGTGCTGGAACCAGGCTGGGCAACAGGGAGTACCCGTGCCAAAGACATTGCCGAGAACCAACTGGCGTTGTTGGAGCCCAGGGACAATCATGGTGCAGGCCGAGGCCTACTTGGTGGCAGTTTTTGATTGTTTGTAGGCTACAACAGACTGTCAACGTGCTCCAATTAGGCATCTGTCTCCACTCTGTTTCCAGGATTTCACGTGACCACCAACACCGCCAGTTTATGCGTACAGCAGCCATCTGCCCAATCCACACGTGTTCCTGTGTTACTGGGGTTCTGTAATGTCAGCAGATCCCCTGATGTGTGTCTGCCACTGTCTCCTGCTCTGTCCACATTCCCACCGCTTGCAGTGGGAAGGTGGACAGCGCAGGAGACGGTGGCGGACACATATTGGGGGATCTGCTGACGTTACAGAACCCCAGTAACACAGGAACACATGTGGAATGCGTGGATGGCAACTGTGAGCAGGAACTGGCAGTGTTGGAGGTCAGGGGAAATACTAGAGACAGAGTGGAGACAGAGGCCAAATCAGAGAATGTTTAAATCTGAAGTAGTTACAATTTGGAGGCAGCAGCACTTTGCCCTCCACATAGCAGGGGATCAGCTGACGTTACTGACCCCCACTTTCACATGAACAAGTGTGTTTTTCTGTGTGGACAGCACTTCCGAGCACCAACTAGCGTTGTTGGAACCCAGGGACAATCAGGGTGCAGGCCGAGGCCTACTAGGAGCCAGGTGTAAAGCTGAGGTATTTTGACTTTGGAGAGAGCAGGACACTTTGCCCTCCACACAGCAGGGGATCAGCCGACGTTACCGACCCCCACTTTCACATGAACAAGTGTTTTTTTCTGTGTGGACAGCACTTCCGAGCAACAACTGACGAAGTTGGAGCCCAGGGATAGTCATTTTGTAGGCTGAGGCCTACTTGGAGGCAGTTTAAGATAAGACGTTGTTTGAAATTGGAGGCAGCAGCAGTTTGCCCTCCACACAGCAGGGGATCAGCTGACGTTACCGAACCCCACTTTCACATGAACGAGTGTGTTTTTCTGTGTGGACAGCACTTCCGAGCACCAACTAGCGTTGTTGGAGCCCAGGGAGAACCAGGGTGCAGGCCGAGGCCTACTTGGTGGCAGTTTAAGATTGTTTGTAGGCTACAACAGACTGTCAACGTGCTCCAATTAGGCATCTGTCTCCACTCTGTTTCCAGGATTTCACGTGACCACCAACACCGCCAGTTTATGCGTACAGCAGCCGTCTGCCCAATCCACACTTGTTCCTGTGTTACTGGGGTTCTGTAATGTCAGCAGATCCCCTGATGTGTGTCTGCCACTGTCTCCTGCTCTGTCCACATTCCCACCGCTTGCAGTGGGAAGGTGGAAAGCGCAGGAGACAGTGGCAGACACATATTGGGGGATCTGCTGACGTTACAGAACCCCAATAACACAGGAACACGTGTGGAATGCGTGGGCGGCAACTGTGAGCAGGAACTAGCGGTGTTGGAGGTCAGGGGAAATACTAGAGACAGAGTGGAGACAGAGGCCAAATCAGAGATGTTTAAATCTGAAGTAGTTACAATTTGGAGGCAGCAGCACTTTGCCCTCCACACAGCAGGGGATCAGCTGACGTTACCGAACCCCACTTACACATGAACGAGTGTGTTTTTCTGTGTGGACAGCACTTCCGAGCACCAACTGGCGTTGTTGGAGCCCAGGGACAATCATGGTGCAGGCCGAGGCCTACTAGGAGCCAGGTGTAAATCGGAGTTATTTTGACTTTGGAGGCAGCAGGAGAGTTTGCCATACACACAGCAGGGGATCAGCCGATGTTACCGACCCCCACTTTCACATGAACAAGTGTTTTTTTCTGTGTGGACAGCACTTCCGAGCAACAACTGATGATGTTGGAGCCCAGGGATAGTCATTTTGTAGGCTGAGGCCTACTTGGAGGCAGTTTAAGATAAGACGTTGTTTGAATTTGGAGGCAGCAGCAGTTTGCCCTCCACACAACAGGGGATCAGCTGACGTTACCGAACCCCACTTTCACATGAACGAGTGTTTTTTTTCTGTGTGGACAGCACTTCTGAGCACCAACTAGCGTTGTTGGAGCCCAGGGAGAACCAGGGTGCAGGCCGAGGCCTACTAGGAGCCAGGTGTAAAGCTGAGGTATTTTGACTTTGGAGAGAGCAGGACACTTTGCCCTCCACACAGCAGGGGATCAGCCGACGTTACCGACCCCCACTTTCACATGAACAAGTGTTTTTTTCTGTGTGGACAGCACTTCCGAGCACCAACTAGCGTTTTTGGAGCCCAGGGACAATCAGGGTGCAGGGCGAGGCCTACTTGGTGGCAGTTTAGATTGTTTGTAGGCTACAACAGACTGTCAACATGCTCCAATTAGGCATCTGTCTCCACTCTGTTTCCAGGATTTCACGTGACCACAAACACCGCCAGTTTATGCGTACAGCAGCCATCTGCCCAATCCACACGTGTTCCTGGGTTACTGGGGTTCTGTAATGTCAGCAGAGCCCCTGATGTGTGTCTGCCACTGTCTCCTGCTCTGTCCACATTCCCACCGCTTGCAGTGGGAAGGTGGACAGCGCAGGAGACAGTGGTGGACACACATTGGGGGATCTGCTGACGTTACAGAACCCCAGTAACACAGGAACACATGTGGAATGCGCGGACGGCAACTGTGAGCAGGAAATGGCGGTGCTGGAGGTCAGGGGAAATACTAGAGACAGAGTGGAGACAGAGGCCAAATCAGAGAATGTTTAAATCTGAAGTAGTTACAATTTGGAGGCAGCAGCATTTTGCCCTCCACACAGCAGGGGACCAGCTGACGTTACTGACCTCCACTTTCACGTGAACGAGTGTTTTTTTTCTGTGTGGACAGCACTTCCGAGCACCAACTAGCGTTGTTGGAGCCCAGGAACAATCAGGGTGCAGGCCGAGGCCTACTAGGAGCCAGGTGTAAAGCTGAGGTATTTTGACTTTGGAGGGAGCAGGACACTTTGCCCTCCACACAGCAGGGGATCAGCTGACGTTACTGACCCCCACTTTTACATGAACAAGTATGTTTTTCTGTGTGGACAGCACTTCCGAGCACCAACTAGCATTGTTGGAAGCCACGGAAAATCAGGTAGTAGGCTGAGGCCTACTTGGAGCCAGGTGTAAATCTGAGGTTGTTTGACTGTGGAGAGAGCAGGATACATTGCCATACACACAGCAGGGGATCAGCTGACGTTACTGACCCCCACTTTCACATGAACAAGTATGTTTTTCTGTGTGGACAGCACTTACGAGCACCAACTAGCGTTGTTGGAAGCCAGGGAAAATCAGGTAGTAGGCCGAGGCCTACTTGGAGCCAGGTGTAAATCTGAGGTTGTTTGACTGTGGAGGGAGCAGGACACTTTGCCGTACACACAGCAGGGGATCAGCTGATGTTACCGAACCCCACTCTACACATGAGCGAGTGTTTTGTCTGTGCGGACAGCACTTCTGAGCACCAACTGGCGGTGTCGGAGCCCAGGGAAAATCAGGTAGTAGGCCGAGGCCTACTTGGTGGCAGTTTGCGATTGTTTCTAGACTACTACTAACCGTCAACGTACTCCAATTAGGCCTCTGTCTTCACTCTGTTTCGAGTATTTCCTCTGGCTTCCAACCACGCCAGTTGCTGCTCTGAAATGCCGTCTGCACAACCCACACTTGTTCCTGTGTTACTGGGGTTCTGTAACAGCAGCTTCTCCCTAGAGGTGAGTCAGGCAATGTCTCCTGCTCTGTCCACATTTCCACTACAAGTAGTGGGAATGTAGACAAAGCAGGAGACATTGCCGTGCTCACCTCTGGAGATGAGCAGATGTTACAGGACCCAGGTAACACAGGAACAAGTGTGGATTGTGCAGACGGCACTTGAGAGCAGAAACAGGCGGTGTTGTAGGCCGGAGGAAATACTCAAAACAGAGTGGAGACAGAGGGCAAATCAGAGAACATATTAAATCAGAGGTAGTCAGAAGTTGTAGGCAGCAGGAGAGTTTGCCGTACACACAGCTGGGGATCAGCTGACGTTAGCGAACCCCACTTACACATGAGCGAGTGTTTTGTCTGTGCGGACAGCACTTCTGAGCACCAACTGGCGGTGTCGGAGCCCAGGGAAAATCAGGTAGTAGGCCGAGGCCTACTTGGAGCCAGGTGTAAATCTGAGGTTGTTTGACTGTGGAGTGAGCAGGACACTTTGCCATACACACAGCAGGGGATCAGCTGACATTACCGAACCCCACTTACACATGAGCGAGTGTTTTGTCTGTGTGGACAGCACTTCTGAGCAACAACGGGCGTTGCTGTAGCCCAGGAAATAAATTCAGGTCATAGAAACATGAACACAACAGGAGACCTGGATCCTGTTGCCAGCCAATTATTTATTCTGGAAGAGGACTGGCAAATTCAGGTGAGATCCAGGCCTTGTTCATTTTCACAAAAGTAAGCCGGTCAACATTATCGGCGGATAGTCGCGTGCGACGGTCTGTTACCACACCACCTGCAGCACTAAAGACACGTTCCGATAATACACTGGCAGCAGGGCAAGCCAGCACCTCCAAAGCATACTGGCTAAGCTCTGGCCATGTATCCAGCTTAGAGACCCAATACTTGAACAGGGAAGAGCCGTCTGGGAGAACACTAACAGGGCACGACAAGTAGTCTGTCACCATCTGACGGAAACGTTGCCTCCTGCTGACTGGAGCCGTCTGTGATGGTGTAGCCGTTTGTGGCGGTCCCACAAAACTTTTCCACATTTGGGCCATACTGGCCTTGCCTTGTCCTGCGGCACTGCCTCTGCTACCTCTTTGTGCAGAGCTTCCTCCACTGCCTCTACCCACATGGCTGCTTTGAAAAGCACTACCAGCAACACTTGCAGGGGGAATGGAGATCATGAGGGCCTGCACAAGTGTTTCTTGGTACTCCCGCATTTTTTGCTCCCGGTTCAACTGTGGTATGAGGCTTTGTAAGTTGTCCCAGTAGCGAGGATCTAGGAGGGTGTACACCCAATAATCAGCCGTGTGGAGAATGTTGGCGATGTGGCGGTCATTTAACAAGCACTGCAGCATGAAATCAACCATGTGCTGCAGACTGCCAACTGGACCGGAAACGCTGTCCCCAGCTTGAAGCAGCATCTCTGCCTGCTCAGCATCACCCCACCCTCGCTGTACACACTGACTACTAGAGCCTTGTGTACCTCCCTCCTCTGGAGAGATGTGTTCCTCCTCCTCCATTGACTCCTCGTCATCCTCCTCACTAAGTGATCCCTGCCTGGGCCTTTGTGTGGAAGCACGTTGCGCAGACTTGCCAGAAGCAGATGGCATTTCTGACTGCTCATCCTCGACCTCTTCAAAAACCTCCTCACTTAGTGCTTGTAAGGTTTTTTGAAGCAGACAGATGAGGGGGACAGTCATGCTGATTAGTGCATCATCTGCACTGGCCATCCGCGTGGAGTCATCGAAGGCACGCAAAACTTGGCAGATGTCCCTCATAGTGGCCCACTCAGTGGTGGTGAAGTGTGTCCTGTGCACAGTGCGACTTGTTTGCGCCTGATGCAGCTGGTACTCCATTACTGCTGCCTGTTGCTCACACAACCGCTCCAACATATGTAACGTTGAATTCCACCTGGTGGGGAGGTCACATATGATGCGATGTTCTGGCAGGCGGAATCGGCGTTGCAGAGATGCAATGCGCGATCTTGCCATGCTGGAACGCCGCAAGTGAGCACACTCTAGGCGAACCTTGTGCAGCAGTGCATCAAGATCCGGATAGTCCCTCAGAAAGCTCTGCATGACCAAATTGAGCATGTGTGCCAGACATGGTATGTGAGTGAGGTTGCCTAGGTCCAGAGCTGTCACTCGATTTCGGCCATTGTCACTCACTACCAAACCTGGCTGGAGATTCGCTGGCACAAACCACACATCGCTCTCCTGCTTGATGGCATTCCAGAGCTCCTGTGCTGTGTGGCTCCGATTCCCCAAAGAAATTAATTTAAGGATGGCCTGTTGACGTTTGGCCACACCTGTGCTCATATCTGGCCTAACAGGCTCACGGAGTGCTGATTCCGAGGAACTAGAGTAGGAGGAGGACTCAATATGTACAGACTTCATTTCTGCAATCCTTGTAGTTGGCAGAATACGTACAGAGCCACTCTCCAGATCTGTAGCCGGTTCCACAACATTGACCCAATGGGCAGTGAGGGAAAGGTATCGTCCCTGTCCATGGCTACTGGTCCACGCATCGGTGGTCAGGTGGACCTTGCTACTGACGGCATTTAGTAGTGCATTTTTAATTTTTCCCTCCACATGCTTTTGCAGGGCAGGGACGGCTTGCCTGCTGAAATAAAAGCGGCTGGGCACATTGTATTGTGGAACTGCCAATGACATAAAGTTCCGGAAGGTGTCAGTCTCCACCAGCCTGAATGACAGCATCTCAAGGGCCAGTAGTTTGGCAATGCCGGCATTCAGAGCCAGTGCTCGGGGATGGTTTGCCGAGTATGGCCGCTTTTTCTCCCATGTCTGTGCTACCGATTGCTGGTGAGTGGCCTGGGAGTGTGATGATGACTGCGAACGTGGTTCAGTGGGTGGAATTTCACTGGGTCTCTGGACAACAGTGGCAGTGGTTCTTCCATGGCGTTCCAGTGAGGAAGCCAAACCAGCTGTGTGTGAGCTGGAGGAAGAGGCCCCAACACGAGCTGAAGAGGTGGTAGGTGCTGCTGAAGGTTGGCCTACATCTTCAGTGTGTCTGTGTAACTCCACCTCGTGCTTGGTACGCACATGTTTCCACATATTTGTGGTATTGAGGTTGCTCACATTTTTCCCTCGTTTCACTTTCTGATGACACAGCTTGCATTTGACAAAGCAAATGTCATCTGCAACTGTGTCAAAAAAAGACCACGCTCTGCAAGTCCTGGGAGCGCCCGTTTTGTGTTTTGGAAGCGGATTGCTCCTCATGGGTGCCAAAGTGGAGGCTACAGGCAGCCAAGTCTGCCCCCGCCCTCTCCCTCCTCTTTTGGCCGTTCGGGGAATCTCTTCCTCAGAGCTGCTCTCACCACCTTCCTGTGGCTGACTCCATGATGGGTCAAGGACCTCATCATCTCCACTCCCCTCTTCAAGCACCGGCTGGTCCTGGGTTGTCTCGCCAGCACCGTACGCACCAGAAATTGGCAACTGAGTCTCATCATTATCAGATGAGCACTGAGGTGTGCTGACAATAGGCACTGGCCCACCCGCCTCTTCAGATTCAGAGGGACAAAGCAGTTGCGCATCACTGCATACTCCCTCTTCTTCACGCTCTAGAATGCTGCTTGGCTGGCCACCTCTTTTCAAGCCAACAGATTCTGAGAACAGAAGTAAAGATTGAGATGGCTCCTGTCCAGGGCTCTCAGACTGCCTTGGCAATTTAGCAGGTGGTGAAGAGACAGATGGTTGCTCTTCAGTGCTCTGGCCTTGGGAGGATGCGGAAGTCATTGAAGTGGATGCGTTAGCTGCCATCCATCCGACAATGGCTTCAATTTGTTCGTCACGCAGCAGTGGGGGTACGGCGAGGTCCTACAAAGCTGCGCATGAAGGACTGTTGCCTGGTAAAAGTGGGGGATGCCGGGTCACTGGTGGCCGCAGCAGACACCGAATCCCCACGTCCTCTCCCTGCTGAATCCCCCCGTCCTCTCCCTGCTGAAACTCCGCGGCCACGACCACGTGCCTTACTCCCTGCCTTCTTCATCTTGGTAGACTGATAAAGATAGGCAGAAAAGTAAAAAAGGGGTGGCTTAGTGTTCTTATTCCTGAACACCTGCTAACCAGTATAAGAAACACTAATTTGGCTAAGAGTGTGTGTACTACACTTTAATATGATCTAATGTGGCCTAGACAACTGTAAAGTGGACTGTTTGGTGAACTTTATTTCCTTTTTTTTTGGGGGGGGGAGAAAAGGATGTGACCAAAGTTTGAAAGCTATAGTATCACAAACTTTTTGGAGCGATTACAATGCAGGAAGCTAACCTACAATGCAATTGATGAGGCTCCAAAAAATAGGGTGATACTAGTCTGGCTGGCCCTGAAGGGCACAAGCCAGCAAAAAGGCTCCTCTATCTAATCCTATATAGTGTTTGCAACCAACCAATGACAATGGATGCGGTTGGAAGCACACTAATATAGGAGCAAAAATCTGGCTAAATTAGCTGCAAAAAAAGGACTATGTATGAGGCAGTGACGCACGCTGAGCGGACTACAGCTAGCGGTGGCTGTAGAACACACTGCAACGTGAGCTGCACTCACACACAGAGAGACCTATCAGACAGCCAAAAACAGTGCAGAGAAATGGGCTATAGCACTGAAAGGCTGCTGAAAGGCTCCGCTGTCCACTCCTTTAGTGTTTGCAACCAACGTATATGGATACGTATGGAAGCACACTATACAGGAGAAAAAAAAAGCAGCAATAAAAGAAAAATGTGTATGAGGCAGAGACACACGCTGGGCGGCCTACAAGCAGACGTGCCTGCAGGACACACTACACAGCGTGGGTCTGCACTCACACAGCCCTTGCAGACAGCTATTAAAACAGCGCTGCTGGGCTACAAAAATGCTACAGTGGTGGATTACGTAGCCTGGGTAGAGCAATAGATATTTTGGATCATCGCTATTTCTAACTGTCCCTCACAGTCTTCAACAGCAGCCTGTCCCTAACTGAATTCACAGCAGAGTGACCAGAAATGGCGGCTGCAGTGGTTTTTATAGTGCATCATGACATCATTTCAGCAGCCAATCACAGCCATGCCAGTAGTTAACATGCCTACATGCCTAACAGGATGTGCCCACACTTCTGAGGATCCCCATTGGCTGAATCAAATCGAGCGGGCTCCTAGCATTATGGGAACTTCCGATTCCGCTATTCGATATGAAAAAAGTATCGGAACTAAGTATCGGAATTCCGATACAGCTAATATCGGCCGATACCCGATACTTGCGGTATCGGAATGCTCAACATTACTCATCACTCTCTTATAGGAGTTATTTGAAGAGCCACATGTGAATGGCACCACAGTGCGTATGATTGACCATAGCTCCATTTACATGGCGCTCTTCAAAGCTACGTTTCCCAGGATCATGGGGGTCCCAGCGGTCTGATCCACAACAAACAGAAAGTCATCCCCTATCCCCACATAATGCTCCATACAGTATAACGGGCCCCATATATTACTTCATACAGTATAATGGGCCCAATATATTACTTCATAAAGTATAATGGGCCCATATATGACTTCATACAGTATAATGAGCCCAATATATTACTTCATATAGTATAATGGGCCCCATATATTACTTCACACAGCATAATAGGCACCCACCATTTATTACTTAATACAGTATAATGGGCACCATATCTTACTTTTCTTACTTTTGACTCTGCAAAACTCTTACTGTTTCTCTTATTCATTCTCGTCTGGACTATTGTAACTCTCTTCTAATCGGTCTCCCTCTTACCTCTCCCCTCTCCAATCTGTCTTGAATGCTGCAACCAGGATCATATTCCTCACCAATCGTTACACCGATGCCTCTACCTTGTGCCAGTCATTACACTGGCTACCCATCCACTCCAGAATTCAGTATAAACTTATTACCCTTACCCACAAAGCCCTCCATAGCTCAGCACCACCCTACATCTCCTCCCTTGTTTCAGTATACCACCCTACCCGCGCCCTCCATTCTGCTGATGACCTGAGGTTAGCATCCTCAATAGTCAGAACCTCCCACTCCCGTCTCCAAGACTTTACATGTGCCGCGCCAATTCTTTGGAATGCACTTCCCAGGTCAATACGATTAGTCCCCAATCCCCACAATTTTAAGTGTGCCCTGAAAACGCATTTATTCAGACTGGCCTATCGCCTCAACACATTAACCTAATCTATCCCTGTGTGACACAGCCAAAAGTTTTACCATAACCAGATTTCCCGCATCATGTTCCCACATGCTTTATGCATCCATTAGCCCTCTGTGTCTGTACTGTTACACACTTAACATTATGGCTGGTCCATACAATCAGGGCAACTGTTACCACCCACCTTTCGTGTCTACCTCTTTCCTCATAGACTGTAAGCTTGCGAGCAGGGCCCTCATTCCTCTTGGTATTTGTTATAATCTACTGTATGTGATTATTGTTATGCTGTAATGTCTATTGTCTGTTCAAATCCCCTGTGAAATGTAAAGTGCTGCGGAATATGTCGGCGCTATAAAAATAAAATGTATTATTATTATTATTACTTCATCCAATATAATGGGCCCCATATATTACTTCATACAGCATAATAGGCACCATATATTACTTAATACAGTATAATGGGCCCTATATATGACTTCATACAGTATAATGGGCCCCATATATTACCTCATCCAGTGTAATGGGCCCCATATATTACTTCATACAGTATAATGGGCCCCATATATAACTTCGTAAAGTATAATGGGCACCATATATTACTTCATACAGTATAATGGGCCCCATATATTACTTCGTACAGTGTAATAGGCAACATATATTACTTCGTACAGCAAAATGGGCACCATATATAACCGCATACAGTATAATGGGCCCCATATATTACTTCATGCAGTATAATGGGCACCATATATTACTTCATACAGCATAATGGGCACCATATATTACGTCATACAGTATAATGGGCACCATATATTACTTCATACAGTATAATGAGCCCCATATATTACTTCATACAGTATAATGGGCCCCATATATTACTTCATACAGTATAATGGGCCCCATATATTACTTCATACAGCATAATGGGCCCCATATATTACTTCATACAGTATAATGGGCCCCATATATTACTTCATACAGTATAATGGGCCCCATATTATACTTCATACAGCATAATGGGCACCATATATTACTTCGTACAGCATAATGGGCACCATATATTACTGCAGACAGTAAAATGGGCCCCATATATTACTTCATACAGTATAATGGGCCCCATATATTACTTCATACAGTATAATGGGCCCCATATATTACTTCATACAGCATAATGGGCACCATATGTTACTTCATACAGTATAATGGGCACCATATATTTCTTCATACAGTATAATGAGCCCCATATATTACTGTATACAGTATAATGGGCCCCAAATATTATTTCATACAGCATAATGGGCCCCATATATTACTTCTTACAGTATAATGGGCCCCATATATTACTTCATATAGTATAATGGGCCCCATATATTACTTCATACAGTATTATGAGCACCATATATTACTGCATACAGTATAATGGGCACCATATATTACTTCATACAGTATAATGGGCCCCAAATATTATTTCATACAGCATAATGGGCCCCATATATTACTTCATACAGTGTAATGGGCCCCATATAATTCTTCTACCCAAACCCCGCTGTTCTGGTCTCCTCAGTGTATTCTGATCCTCCGCACTGCTTGGCACAGGGACATCATTAACTTTACCTATATAATTGTCCACTTGGACTGATAGTAATTGTGATTTGTTTGTACCCTGTTGTCTGGCGCTGGCCCACTTTATGGGGGTGCTCAGGGCATATGATTATACACCAGTAAAAAGTATGAGAGGCTCAATGTGACCAGTGCCACCTAGTTTCCTACCCATCTTATTTGACAGGTACTGTGGGTACACTGACTTGTACTGAGGAAAAGAAAGAAAGAACAGAGAGAAAAAGAAAACCGAGAGAAAGAGAGAAAGAAAGAACAGAGAGAGAAAGAAAGAGGGGAAAGAAAGAAGAGAGAGAGAGAGAAAGAGGGGAAAGAAAGAAATAACAGAGAAAGAAAGAAGGAAAGAAACAGAGAGAGAAAGAAAGATTCTATAAAGATACTACAGCAGCCCGGCTCCCACTGTAGTGCCCACCTGAGCCTCCGGATGCAGGACATATCATGATCTGGTCACATGACCGGCATCCTGAGTCCACGGCGATCCTGATGTCCGCGCTGTTGGGGGAGGATACGGTGATGGATCTGAAGCATTTCCTGAAGTGCCTCCATGGTTCCGTCACAATCTCCTCCCGAAATTACCTCATTTCCAGTCAGCTTCTAGCACGTCACTTCCGGTGGAACGTCACGTGCGAATTTTAAAGTGCTCCTCGGGGCTCCGCTGTGTACTCCTGTGTCCGCGGGAAAAGTAGGCTCCCAGCCGGGGCAGTGGGGCAGAATCTCTCTCAAAATCGGGACTGTCCTGCTGGGAGGTATGAATGCTCCCCACCATACACCTTGTACACGTATGGCTCCACATACATCATACACACACGGTTCTGCTTTTTATGCCTCATACACACAGGGCTCCGTTCTGTACACCTTGCACACACACGGCTCCACTCAGTACACACATGGCTCCACTCCGTAAACCTCGTACACATACGGCTCTGCTCCGTACACCTTGTACACACGTGGCCACGCTCTGTAAACCTTGTACACAAATGGCTCCACTCCGTAAACCTTGTACACATGCAGCTTTGCTCCATACACCTTGTACACACGCGGTTCTGCTCCATACACCTCACACACGCGACCCTGCTCCGTACACCTCATACACGTGCGGTTCTGCTCCGTACATGTGCGGCTCTGCTCTGTACACCTCGCACATGCACTGCTCTGCTCTGTACACCTCGTACACGTGCTGCTCCGCTCCGTACACCTCGCACACGAGCTGCTCCACTCTGTACACCTCGCACACGTGCTGCTCCGCTCCATACACATGGCTCCACTCCGTGTACACACATGGCTCCGCTCCATACACACACACGGCTCTGCTCCGTACACACACACGGCTCTGCTCCGTACACATCTCTGCTCCATACACATGCGGCTCTGCTCCTTACACCTCGCACACACGTGGCTCCGCTCCGTACACCTCGCACACACACAGCTCCGCACACCCCACACACTCGCGGCTCTGCTCCGTACACCTCGTACACACACAGCTCCGCTTCGTGTACGCACACAGCTCCACTCCATACACATCTCTGCTCCGTACACCTCATACACACACACAGCTCCACTCCGTACATCTCGTACACACACACAGCTCCACTCCGTACAAATGTCTGTTTCGTACACCTCGTACACTTGCAGCTCTGCTCCGTACACCTCACACACTCGCGGCTCTGCCACATACACGCTGTAAACCCCCCTGACCCCACAAATAAACTTCCCTCATCCAGGACAATGACAGCCAGCACAGACAGCAGAGTCCTGCATAAAACAAGGGCTGATGTGCACAGGACCTGTGATGAGGTCATAGGAGGGGGAGGAGTCAGGGTCACATGATATCCGGATTGAAGATGCTACAGATGAGGAGAGGAGCGACTACAGGACCTGTGATGAGGTCACAGGAGGGGAGGAGTCAGGGGTCACATGATCAGGGGGCCCCTGACTCCTTCCCTCCTGTGATCTCACCAATTACAGCCTCTTGCATGACCGCAGCACCAGCGTGCAGAGGCTAAATTGTAGGTGCTGCGGGTAGAGGAGCGCATAATGCCACCCCTTGCTGCCTGCTGCTTCAGCACCTGGCTCAACTTGGCTCATTATAGCTGCGGCCCTGCGTCCTCCATGTGGTGGTATGTAAACTAGAGGGATTGTATGAGACACTGTAGTATTATACAATTAATATGATTAATGATCAATCACATAAACACTATTGAGATGGAGTTTAATATAAAGCATAAGGATTGTAACAAGCACATAGCACTTTTTGAACTATTTGCACAAATGGATCTTATTGATTATAATGAAAGGAACTGTATGCACTTAAATGTATTTTTGTAATGTAAAATGATTGACACTATTAAGAGATTGTTATATGGTCTATAAATAGACACTTTTTTGTAACACCCACTGCTTGAGAAGGGCTCAGTTGAGCCGAAACGTTGCCTTGATATGTGGGCTGAATAAACTTACTACCACTTGAAAAGAGTTACTATGGAGTGCTGCCTTTATTTGGAATGAATATTGGATATTGTGGCTGAAAACGGGACTTTCTGCCAGGGGCCGGGCACCCGAAGCTAAGTACTTGCGCTCTTCGGGCCTCCCTCCTCCTTCTATCATGGTGTTTTCTCTTCCTTCTTCTTCCTGTCTAGACTCTTTTCCCTCCACCGGCCCTCGCTCCTCCTTCTGAGGGTGGCGTCTTCTTCCTACTCCTCCATAACAGGCCAGTATACGAACCCCTCGGGGGGTGGGCCATGTTGCAGTTGCATAGAAGTTCAGGCAGGGGAGGCCCAGGAGAGTTTGCGGTCTTTTCCTAGGACCACCCATATTGTCACGCCCTTCTTCTCCATGCCGGCGGCCATTTTTAGAGTCCATTTTACAGTCTATTAATTTGGTTATTCTGCACATTTTCAGCAATGTTTAAGTCCAATAAATCTTAGGCACACAGAACCTGGTGGCACCGGGCTTCGTCATCCTGTTCATGATACCAAGTTGGGTCACCCTCCCAGGGCCGTGGGGTACTCGGTACTGGGCCCGACGAGCTTCAATGGGAGATGTCAAGGCAGCTGGGACCCGGCCCGTGGCCCTGGGCGCCAATTGTAAAAGGGAGAATGTTCAGTGTGCTTATGATGATTAGAATGAATGAGTCGTGACTAGTGTTGAGCGATACCATCCGATACCCTAAAATATCGGATCAGATGGTATCGGCCCGATACGAAAAAAGTATCGGGTATCGCCGATTCCGATACCGGAAGTCCCATTCAAGTCTATGGGACTTCCGGTATCGGAATAAGAAAAACCCTTTTCTGTCCTTGTACAGCCTCTCGGGGGGGTGTACGGGCCTTCCGGGGGTCTGTGCCGGCCTGCCGGGGTCTGTGCCGACTGCCCGAGGATCTGTATGGACTGCCGGGGGTCTATACCTGCCTGCCGAGGGTCTGTACCGGCCTGCCGGGGGGCTGTGCCGGCCCGCCGGTAGTCTGTGCCGACTGTCCAGGGGTCTGTGCGGACTGCCGGGGGTCTGTACCAGCTGTGGGGGTCTGTGCCGGCCTGCCGGGGGCCTGTGCCGGCTGCCAGGGGTCTGTACAGGCCTGCCGGGGGCCTGTGCCGGCCTGCCGGGGGCCTGTGCCGGCTGCCGGGGGTCTGTACCGGCCTGCCGGGGGGCTGTGCCGGCCTGCCGGTGGTCTGTGCCGACTGTCTGGGGGTCTGTGCAGGCTGTGGGGGTCTGTGCAGGCATCGTCTGATGGGACTATAAGTCCCATCGGGCGATGCCTGCTACCATGACGGTGATTGACACAT
Source organism: Dendrobates tinctorius (assembly GCF_039654945.1). Lineage (NCBI taxonomy): Eukaryota > Metazoa > Chordata > Amphibia > Anura > Dendrobatidae > Dendrobates > Dendrobates tinctorius. The sequence continues at coordinate 12,462,836 of NW_027361765.1, forward strand.
TAGCCAATGATGGGACAGTAGTAGTCCCATCATCCGGCTAATGTGTTGAATGTAAAAAAAAAAAAAAACATACTACATATATGCTACATGCATACTACATATATACTACATGCATGCAACATACATACATACTACATATATACAACATGCATGCAACATGCATACTACATATATACCACATATATACTGCATGCATACTACATATATACCACATATATACTACATGCATGCAACATACATATATACTACATATATACTGTATGCATGCAACATACATATATACCACATATATACTACATGCATGCAACATGCATACTATATATATATACCACATGCATGCAACATACATATATACTACATGCATGCAACATACATATATACTACATGCATGCAACATGCATACTGCATATACCCCACATATATACTACATACATGCAACATACATATATACTACATATATACTACATGCATGCAACATACATATATACCACATATACAGTTGTGGCCAAAAGTATTGACACCCCTGCAATTCTGTCAGATAATACTCAGTTTCTTCCTGAAAATGATTGCAAACACAAATTCTTTGGTATTATTATCTTCATTTAATTTGTCTTAAATGAAAAAACACAAAAGAGAATGAAGCAAAAAGCAAAACATTGATCATTTCACACAAAACTCCAAAAATGGGGCAGACAAAAGTATTGGCACCCTCAGCCTAATACTTGGTTGCACAACCTTTAGCCAAAATAACTGCGACCAACCACTTCCGGTAACCATCAATGAGTTTCTTACAATGCTCTGCTGGAATTTTAGACCACTCTTCTTTGGCAAACTGCTCCAGGTCCCTGATATTTAAAGGGTGCGTTCTCCAAACTGCCATTTTTAGATCTCTCCACTGGTGTTCTATGGGATTCAGGTCTGGACTCATTGCTGGCCAGTGGCCACCTTAGAAGTCTCCAGTGCTTTCTCTCAAACCATTTTCTAGTGCTTTTTGAAGTGTGTTTTGGGTCATTGTCCTGCTGGAAGACCCATGACCTCTGAGGGAGACCCAGCTTTCTTACACTGGGCCCTACATTATGCTGCAAAATTTGTTGGTAGTCTTCAGACTTCATAATGCCATGCACACGGTCAAGCAGTCCAGTGCCAGAGGCAGCAAAGCAACCCCAAAACATCAGGGAACCTCCGCCATGTTTGACTGTAGGGACCGTGTTCTTTTCTTTGAATGCCTCCTTTTTTCTCCTGTAAACTCTATGTTGATGCCTTTGCCCAAAAAGCTCTACTTTTGTCTCATCTGACCAGAGAACATTCTTCGAAAACGTTTTAAGCCTTTTCAGGTAAGTTTTGGCAAACTCCAGCCTGGCTTTTTTATGTCTCGGGGTGAGAAGTGGGGTCTTCCTGAGTCTCCTACCATACAGTCCCTTTTCATTCAGACGCCGATGGATAGTACGGGTTGACACTGTTGTACCCTCGGACTGCAGGGCAGCTTGAACTTGTTTGGATGTTAATCGAGGTTCTTTATCCAACATCTGCACACTCTTGCGTTGAAATCTCTTGTCAATTTTTCTTTTCCATCCACATCTAGGGAGGCTAGCCACAGTGCCATGGGCTTTAAACTTCTTGATGACACTGCGCACGGTAGACACAGGAACATTCAGGTCTTTGGAGATGGACTTGTAGCCTTGAGATTGCTCATGCTTCCTCACAATTTGGTTTCTCAAGTCCTCAGACAGTTCTTTGGTCTTCTTTCTTTTCTTCATGCTCAATGTGGTACACACAAGGACACAGGACAGAGGTTGAGTCAACTTTAACCCATGTCAACTGGCTGCAAGTGTGATTTAGTTATTGCCAACACCTGTTAGGTGCCACAGGTAAGTTACAGGTGCTGTTAATTACACAAATTTTTTGAACAGTGCCAATACTTTTGTCCACCCTCTTTTTTATGTTTGGTGTGGAATTTTATCCAATTTGGCTTTAGGACAATTCTTTTTGTGCTTTTTCATTTAAGACAAATTAAATGAAGATAATCATACCAAAGAATTTGTGTTTGCAATCATTTTCAGGAAGAAACTGAGTATTATCTGACAGAAATGCAGGGGTGTCAATACTTTTGGCCACAACTGTATACTACATGCATGCAACATGCATACTACATATATACCACATATATACTACATGCATGCAACATGTATACTACATATATACCACATATATACTACATGCATGCAACATACATATATACTACATGCATGCAACATACATATATACCACATATATACTACATGCATGCAACATGCATACTACATATATACCACATATATACTACATTCATGTAGCATACATATATACTACATGCAACATACATACTACATAAATACTACATATATACCACATGCATGCAACATGCATACAACATATATACTACATGCATGCAACATACTTACATACTACATATATACCACATGCATGCACCATGCATACTACATATATACTACATGCATGCAATATACATATATACTACATACAATACTTTCATACAATACATACATATAGACATACAGTACATATAACATAGAGTACATACTCACCATCACTTGTCACTTTGTTCCCCGAAGCCATTGTCATCTGTGGAATAAATATTAAAATAACAAACCACCAATATACTTACCCCTGATCCGCAGAAGTCCACGAGTGTCCCATGACGATCTTGCGTGGAGAACAGCAGAATCAGCTGATGCTACCGTTCTCTACGGGCTCCAGGAATCCAATGACGCGAGGTAGGTATCCTTCTGCACTGTATTCCTCCGCCACTGTAAAACAAAAGTCCCTAGTCTCACTTTACGGCATTGCTGTGTGAGAAATTTCCCTGGAGTCCGTAGAGAACGGTAGCATCAGCTGATGCTGCTGTTCTCCATGCAAGATCATCGTGGGAAACTCTTGGACTTCTGCGGATCAGGGGTAAGTATATTGGTGGTTTGTTATTTTAATATTTATTCCACAGATGACAATGGCTTCGGGGAACAAAGTGACAAGTGATGGTGAGTATGTACTCTATGTTTTATGTACTGTATGTCTATATGTATGTATTGTATGAATGTATTGTACGTAGTATATATGTATGTTGCATGCATGTAGTATATATGTAGTATGCATGTTGCATGCATGTGGTATATATGTTGCATGTAGTATATATGTAGTGTATATGTATGTTGCATGCATGTAGTATATATGTGGTATATGTGTAGTATGCATGTTGCATGCATGTAGTATATGTTGTATATATGTATGTTGCATGCATGTAGTATATATGTTGTATATATGTATGTTGCATGCATGTGGTATATATGTAGTATGCATGTAGTATATATGTGGTATATATGTATGTTGCATGCATGTAGTATATATGCAGTATATATGTAGTATGCATGTTGCATGCATGTAGTATATATGTTGTATATATGCATGTTGCATGCATGTGGTATATATGTAGTATGCATGTAGTATATATGCAGTATGTATGTATGTTGCATGCATGTAGTATATATGTTGTATGTATGTTGCATGCATATAGTATATATGTGGTATATATGTAGTATGCATGTTGCATGCATGTGGTCTATATGTAGTATGTATGTTGCATGCATGTAGTATATATGTAGTATGCATGTTGCATGTAGTATATATATATATATGTTGCATGCATGTAGTATATATGTGGTATATATGTAGTATGCATGTTGCATGCATGTACTATATATGTAGTATGCATGTTGCATGCATGTTGTATATATGTTGTATGCATGTGGTATATATATAGTATGTATGTATGTTGCATGCATGTAGTATATATGTAGTATGCATGTTGCATGTAGTATATATGTAGTATATATGTATGTTGCATGCATGTAGTATATATGTGATATATACAGTTGTGGCCAAAAGTATTGACACCCCTGCAATTCTGTCAGATAATACTCAGTTTCTTCCTGAAAATGATTGCAAACACAAATTCTTTGGTATTATTATCTTCATTTAATTTGTCTTAAATGAAAAACCACAAAAGAGAATGAAGCAAAAAGCAAAACATTGATCATTTCACACAAAACTCCAAAAATGGGGCAGACAAAAGTATTGGCACCCTCAGCCTAATACTTGGTTGCACAGCCTTTAGCCAAAATAACTGCGACCAACCACTTCCAGTAACCATCAATGAGTTTCTTACAATGCTCTGCTGGAATTTTAGACCATTCTTCTTTGGCAAACTGCTCCAGGTCCCTGATATTTGAAGGGTGCATTCTCCAAACTGCCATTTTTAGATCTCTCCACAGGTGTTCTATGGGATTCAGGTCTGGACTCATTGCTGGCCACATTAGAAGTCTCCAGTGCTTTCTCTCAAACCATTTTCTAGTGCTTTTTGAAGTGTGTTTTGGGTCATTGTCCTGCTGGAAGACCCATGACCTCTGAGGGAGACCCAGCTTTCTCACACTGGGCCCTACATTATGCTGCAAAATTTGTTGGTAGTCTTCAGACTTCATAATGCCATGCACACGGTCAAGCAGTCCAGTGCCAGAGGCAGCAAAGCAACCCCAAAATATCAGGGAATCTCCGTCATGTTTGACTGTAGGGACCGTGTTCTTTTCTTTGAATGCCTCTTTTTTCTCCTGTAAACTCTATGTTGATGCCTTTGCCCAAAAAGCTCTACTTTTGTCTCATCTGACCAGAGAACATTCTTCCAAAACGTTTTAGGCTTTTTCAGGTAAGTTTTGGCAAACTCCAGCCTGCCTTTTTTATGTCTCGGGGTAAGAAGTGGGGTCTTCCTGGGTCTTCTACCATACAGTCCCTTTTCATTCAGACGCCGACGGATAGTACGGGTTGACACTGTTGTACCCTCGGACTGCAGGGCAGCTTGAACTTGTTTGGATGTTAGTCGAGGTTCTTTATCCAACATCCGCACAATCTTGCGTTGAAATCTCTTGTCAATTTTTCTTTTCCGTCCACATCTAGGGAGGTTAGCCACAGTGCCATGGGCTTTAAACTTCTTGATGACACTGCGCACGGTAGACACAGGAACATTCAGGTCTTTGGAGATGGACTTGTAGCCTTGAGATTGCTCATGCTTCCTCAAGATTTGGTTTCTCAAGTCCTCAGACAGTTCTTTTTTCTTCTTTCTTTTCTCCATGCTCAATGTGGTACACACAAGGACACAAGACAGAGGTTGAGTCAACTTTAATCCATGTCAACTGGCTGCAAGTGTGATTTAGTTATTGCCAACACCTGTTAGGTGCCACAGGTAAGTTATAGGTGCTGTTAATTACACAAATTAGAGAAGCATCACATGATTTTTCGAACAGTGCCAATACTTTTGTCCACCCTCTTTGTTATGTTTGGTGTGGAATTATATCCAATTTGGCTTTAGGACAATTCTTTTTGTGTTTTTTCATTTAAGACTAGTGTTGAGCTTTCCGATACCGCAAGTATCGGGTATCGGCCGATATTTGCCGTATCGGAATTCCGATACCGAGTACCGATACTTTTTTCGTATCGGATACCGGAATCGGAAGTCCAAAATGCAATGAGCCACTTTTGTGGCTCTGATTGGCTGCCGAAATGACGTCATCATGATGCGCTGTCTGTGCGCATCATGATGCGCCGTCAGTTCTGGCCTTCGGGGGGCTGTGCCGACTGTCCGGGGGTCTGTACCGGCCTGCCGGTGGTCTGTGCAGGCTCAGGTGGTCTGTGCCGGCCTGCCGGGGGGCTGTGCCGGCCTTCCGGTGGTCTGTGCAGGCTCTGGTGGTCTGTGCCAGCCTGCCGGTGGTCTGTGCAGGCTCCGGGGGTCTGTGCAGGCATCGTCCGATGGGACTACAAGTCCCATCGGGCGATGCCTGCTACCATGACAGTGATTGACACATTAGCCAATGATGGGACAGTAGTAGTCCCATCATCCGGCTAATGTGTTGAATGTAAAAAAAAAAAAAAAAAAAAAATTTACATGCTAAATACATGCTACATACATACAACATACATACTACATATATACTACATGCAACATACATACCACATACTACATGCATACTACATACATGCTACATACTACATACATGCTACATACATACTACATACATAATACATATACAGTATACTACATGCAACATACATACAACATATATACTACATGCATACAACATGCATACTACATATATACTATATATACTACATGTATCATACATACTACATATATACTACATGCTACATACATGCTACATACATGCTACATACTACATACATAATACATACAGTATATACTACATGCATGCAACATACATACAACATATATACTACATGCATGCAACATGCATACTACATATATACTATATATACTACATGTAACATACATACTACATATATACTACATGCTACATACATGCAACATACATACTACATACATACTACATACATACTTCATACATAATACATATATACTACATGCATGCAACATACATACAACATATATACTACATGCATGCAACATGCATACTACATATATACTATATATACTACATGTAACATACATACTACATACAGTGGGGCAAAAAAGTATTTAGTCAGTCAGCAATAGTGCAAGTTCCACCACTTAAAAAGATGAGAGGCGTCTGTAATTTACATCATAGGTAGACCTCAACTATGGGAGACAAACTGAGAAAAAAAATCCAGAAAATCACATTGTCTGTTTTTTTTTCATTTTATTTGCATGTGTAGTAATGGCACCTGTTTAAACTTGTTATCAGTATAAAAAGACACCTGTGCACACCCTCAAACAGTCTGACTCCAAACTCCACTATGGTGAAGACCAAAGAGCTGTCAAAGGACACCAGAAACAAAATTGTAGCCCTGCACCAGGCTGGGAAGACTGAATCTGCAATAGCCAACCAGCTTGGAGAGAAGAAATCAACTGTGGGAGCAATAATTAGAAAATGGAAGACATACAAGACCACTGATAATCTCCCTCAATCTGGTGCGCCACGCAAAATCCCACCCCGTGGGGTCAGAATGATCACAAGAACGGTGAGCAAAAATCCCAGAACCACGCGGGGGACCTAGTGAATGAACTGCAGAGCACTGGGACCAATGTAACAAGGCCTACCATAAGTAACACACTACGCCACCATGGACTCAGATCCTGCAGTGCCAGACGTGTCCCACTGCTTAAGCCTGTACATGTCCCATCTGAAGTTTGCTAGAAAGCATTTGGATGATCCAGAGGAGTTTTGGGAGAATGTCCTATGGTCTGATGAAACCAAACTGGAACTGTTTGGTAGAAACACAACTTGTCCGCGCATCATGATGACTTCATTTCGGCAGCCAATCAGAGCCACAACAGTGGCTCATTGCATTATGGGAACTTCCGATTCCGATATCCGATATTGAAAAAATATCGGTACTCGGTATCGGAATTTCGATACAGTGAATATCGGCCGATACCCGATATTTGCAGTATCGGAATGCTCAACACTAGTCGTGACGCCACCTGTGGTGTTCGGCAATGAAGGTGTTAAGCCGACGCTGCAGACAGATCCTCTGGGACAGATGGTGTGGTGCAGCAATGATGTTATAGCCTTCCACAGGCAGGGCTTTAGTCCCAGGGCAGAGTAGGTGAGGTGACACTTAGATGGTGTAGTGTCGGGCACAGGGGATGAAGCAGTGCCAGGCAGGTTGACGCAGGAATAAGTGGAGGACACCAGGGCATGTAGTTCCAAAACTTTACTGACAGTCTGTTGTGGCACAAGAGCCCGCATCCGCGCCGTGTCCTCCGGGTCAGGAGCTCAGCCAACTTCCAGACAAGATGAAGTACTCCTTTCCAACACTCCGCCAACTTATGTGCCTTTTCTGAACATCTCCCTCTTAGCGCCTTTAGTGAAGTACTCACAGTACTGAGGTACACTGGAGTTCCTCCTGTCAGATGTTCCTATGAACTCTACTTGTACAGCAGACAGCTGTAGCCTGCTCCAGGGACTCCTTACTACCTAGTCCCGGCTCTCTTACGTTTCTGTTGTGCCCCCAAGTCTGGTGTGGGAATAAAGTGGTGACAACTTCTATTCCTCTGGTGTCTGCTACAGGACCATTAGTATCAATACAACCTCGGGGACCGGACCCCGGCCTTGCGCTTAGAACTTGGGAAGGGTTCTCCTCTAACCCTAATCCTTAGTTCTCTTCTTCTCCTCACGTTCCGTACTAATCCTTTTCTTCTTATGGAGAGTCAGGCTTTCTATCAAGTTCCTTTCCTGTGCCAGCGGACCCAGGTCACTGAGGTCAGCTGCAGCACTTCCTTCAGCCATCCCACTCAGGGGATCTTCTCTCCTCCTCTGACTCTGTCAGACTAACTAAATCCTAAACCCTTCCCGCTCTTTTAGTGCAGACTAAACTCCACCCGCCTCCCAGCTCGCTTCGTGTTCCAAGCAGAGAGCCACCAAAGGGTGCTTTGCTGCACTACTATGCTGTGTGGGATGCAGGTGTTGGAGCGTGGTCAGGTGTCTCCACCTTACCTGAATGGTGGGGTACTACACCTCAGGAGGAGGTGCAGTACCTCTGTGGCGACTGAACCCTCAGGGGCGCCACACTAACTATAGACCGGTCTCTAATCTTCCCTTCATCTCTAAACTCCTGGAACACCTGGTCCACTCCCGACTGAGCCGCTATCTCTCTGATAACTCTCTTCTCGACCCTCTCCAATCCAGTTTCTGCTCTCTACACACTACTGAAACTGCCCTCACTAAAGTCTCTAATGATCTACTAACAGCTAAATCTAACGGTCACTATTCCATGCAAATTCTCTTGGATCTCTCTGCAGCATTCGACACGGTGGATCATCAGCTCCTCCTCACTATGCTCCGCTCCGTCGGCATCAAGAACACCGTTCTCTCCTGGTTTTCCTCCTATCTCTCTGACCGCTCTTTTACTGTATCTTTTGCTGACTCCTCCTCATCTCATCTTCCCCTTACTGATGGGGTTCCTCAAGGATCGGTTCTAGGCCCCCTCCTCTTCTTTTTGTACACTGCCCCTATTGGTCAAACAATCAGTAGATTTGGTTTTCAGTACCATCTCTATGCTGATGACAACCAATTATACGCTTCTCCTGACATCACTCCTGCCTTTTTAAAAAACACCAGAAATTATCTAAACGCTGTGTCTAACATCATGTCCTCACTATATCTGAAACTGAACCTGTAAAAGACTGAACTCCTTGTGTTTCCTCCCTCTATTAATGTACCTATACCCGACACTGCTATTTCTGTGTGTGGTTCCACTATTACTCGCCAGCAACATGACCGCTGTCTTGGGATCATACTTGACTCTGAGCTTTCCTTTGCCCCCCCCACATCCGATCACCACATCCGATCACTGGCTGGCTCTTGTTATCTGCATCTCAAAAACATTTCTAGAATTCGACCTTTTCTTACCTTTGACTCAGCAAAAATTCTTACTGTTTTTCTTATTAATTCTTGTCTAGACTATTGTAACTCTCTTCTAATTGGTCTCCCTCTTACCAAACTTCCCCCCTCCAATCTGTCTTGAATGCTGCAGCCAGGATCATATTCCTCACCAATCGTTACACTGATGCCTCTACCTTGTGCAAGTCATTACACTGGCTACCCATCCACTCCAGAATCCAGTACGAACTTAATACCCTCACCCACAAAGCACTCCATGGCTCAGCACCACCCTACATCTTCTCCCTCGTTTCAAGTCAACCACCCTACCCGTGCCCTCTGTTCTGCTGATGACCTGAGGTTAGCATCCTCAACAATCAGAACCTCCCACTCCCATTGTTCTGTTATGTATTTCCGGTCAAGGATCACACTCCTTGGATATCTCCAGGCTTGTTTATTACATGAGACTTGTGATACATTTCTCCATTACAAGATGTCTGCTAACAACAACTAGCCAACAAGTTCTTACACTATATTACACACATCAAAGTAGTGAGACCCCTAGAGGCCACATCAACAAATAACATATTGCTACATCCTTTCTCTTTTAACTGAAAGAACAATAAAATTAACAAACAATGTATACCATGACCAAGTTAGAGCTATAACATAAGTCCAGTTAGATATAATCCTTGAGGTGTGCCGGCTTTCTGATAATTCTGCCAGCTCTAGTAACATAAGATGTGTCACTGCCTACATCTGGTAGTTCTTCTGATTCTGGTAATATGCCTTCTGATATTGTCTGTCTCTGGCCAGAATCCTCACCCTGATGGTCAGCTGTCACTGTTGGTATTTGACTTGTACTTGCTGCCTCGTTGTCTTGGGTGTCAGGATACTGCTCAAAAGGCCATGAAAATGAATTATCTCTTTCTTGTGATTTCCTCAGATATCTCCGATTTCTCCTTAGTCTTCTTCCTTCCTCTGTTAGAATTTCGTAGGACCGAGGTCCTAGTTTCTGGACAACTTTTGCCTTTTGCCAGTGTTTGTCAAACGTGCTGCTTGGCTGCAGCTGAATGTGGTCATTTCTCTGGAGCTCAGGCAGATCCTTTGCAGATTTATTGTAATAGAAAGCTTGCCTATCTGGATTCTTCTGTAATTTAGCTTTGATGTTTCCCAGAAACTTTGGCTTTAACAGATGACTAGCAGTTGGTAAGAGTGTCTTTGTACGCCTACTCATGAGCCTCTGTGCCGGACTGCTGTCTAGCCTTGAGTGGGTGTGTTTCTATGATCCAATATAGACAGATATACATCAGTACCTGCTTGTTTTGCTTTCTGCATGAGTCTTTTGGCTGTTTTTACTGCTGACTCTGCTTTCCCATTACTCTGAGGATATCTGGGAGAAGACATCTGGTGTTCAAATTCCCATTTCTTGCTGAAGGTTTTGATTTCCTACAAAGTAAACTGCCGGATTGTCCGAGAAAACAACATCTGGAATGCCATACCTGGCAAAATGGGCCTTGAGTTTTTTAATCACTGTTCCCGCCCTTGTGTCCTGCAACAAATCAACCTCCCAGAAGTTAGAGAAATAGTCCACTGTAATCTGGTATTCTTTGTCATTCCATGTGAACAAGTCCGTTCCTTTTTTTGATCATAGCCTATGTGGAATTTCATGTGGTTGCAATGTCTCCTTTGGTTGCTTATCACTACAGGATGCACAAAATTCACATTGTGCTTTATAATTTTCAATGTGGTTATTCATTCCTGGCCAATAAACAGATTCTCGCGCTCGACGTAGACATCCTTCCATGCCTAAGTGAGAAGAGTGCAATGTTTTCAGTATGTCTCTTCTGAGAACTTCTGGTATAACCGCCCTGTCTCCTTTAAAGATGATTGCTTGCTGCAGTGACAATTCATCTCTTATGTGGAAGAATGGTGAAACTTCCCTTGGAGCATGTTGCTTGTATTTTGGCCAGCCCTGCAAGATGACAGTCTTTAAACTCTGGAGACTTTTATCCTTCTCTGTGAAAGTCTGGATTTTCTTCAACTTTTCTTTTGACACTGCAAGATAGTTACAGATATTGATGGTTTCAATGTCTTTCTCCTCATCATTTGTGATAGGAAGGTAAGCTCTGCTTAGCATATCTGCAATCAGTAAGTCTTTTCCTGGACAGTACCCGATGTCAAAATCATATTTCTGAAGTCGTAACAGCATGCGCTGTAGTCTCTTTGGGGCATTTAGTAGTGGTTTCTTTGTAATGCTCTCCAAAGGTTTGTGATCTGACTGTACTCTTACCCGTCGACCATAGGTGTATTGGTGAAACTTCTCCAACCCAAATACCACAGCCAGTAGTTCCTTCTCAATCTGAGCATTTCCCTGCTCTGTTGTTGTAAGGGCTCTGCTTGCAAATGTGAGTGGCTGTTTGTTCTGCATTAATGTAGCTCCAAGGCCTTTTTCTGAAGCATCACATTGTACCACTACTTCTCGATCTGGATCAAAATACTTTAGGGTTGCTGCATCTGCAATAGCTTTCTTTACTGATTGGAAAGCAGTCACCTGGATTTCCGTCCATTCCCAGAGCACATCTTTGTGGGTTAGCTGTCACAGTGGCTCACACATGTCTGACAGATGACTGCAAAATTTGGAGAGATAATTTACCATGCCCAAAAATCGTTGTATTCCACAAACATCAGTAGGGGTAGGCAAATTTTGTATTGCTCTCACCTTTTCCGGATCCATTTTTACACCGTTTGAAGTCAGACGATGTCCAATATAGGCCACTTCTGTCATTTTCAGTTTGAATTTGTCCAAGTTCAGCTTTATGTGTTTTGCTCTGCATCTGTCCAAAAATTGTATCATCTTCTGATCGTGATCCTTGATTGCAGATTCCATATCTTCACCTTCTCCCACTATTAGTATATCATCTGCTATTGTCTTGACTCCAGGAAGTCCTTCCAAAGCCTGCATTAATGTCTGCTGGAACACCTCTGGAGCAGGTTTTCGTCCCATGGGCATTCTCAGCCATTTAAAACGTCCAAATGGTGAAGAAAATGTTGTCAATATACTTGATTCTTCAGTCAGTGCCACATGCCAAAATCCATTTTTCACATCACATACAAAAAATATTTTAGCTTTTGAAAGATCTGGTAGAACATCATCTAATGTCGGCATGGGGTAATGATTTCTTTTCAGCACCTTGTTGAGTGACTTAGGATCAATGCATATTCTTAACTTGCCAGATGGTTTCTGCACTATGACCAAACTGCTGATCCAATCTGTGCTCTTATGGACTGGTGCTATCATGCCTCTTCTCTGTAAATCTTGCAGTTCTACTTTAAGCGGTTGCATTAAAGCTACAGGCACTCTCCTTGTAGGTAATCTGATAAGCTGTACGGTGTTGTCAATTTCTAGCCTATATTTACCTTCAAAGCACCCATCACCTTCAAATAAATCAGCATACTTCGTTTTTATTTTCTGAATATCCAAGTCGTGCTCTGCATTTAGTTTGGGATTTGGTATATCCTGGGAAACTTCAACAGACATAATATTCTGAGACTGTACTTTTATGAAGTCCATTGCCTGAACAGCTTTTACTCCCAATAATGGTACATGGTTACCACCACGCAACACGGTAAATTCAACTCTATAACTCTTTCTGTTACATGGGTTCCGTATTTTGAGCTTACATGTCCCCATCGGTTTCAGAACACTTTTGTTGTACATCATCAGTACCTTGTCAGTTGGCTCAATAGAAACCTGTTTGTTCAGCAGAGCAGATGGAATTACATTGCAGCTTGCTCCACAATTCAACTGAAATCTAATGGGCTTTTCATCCAACAAGAATGTTGCATAAAGCTGCTTGGCATCCTTGCCTACTGACTGCCTGACTACATTGACTTTCTCTGCTGCAGGCTGCAGTTGTAGCCATGTAATATCATCTGCACTGTAAGTGTCTGTTGTCACAGTGTGGAGCTGTCTGAACTGTTTGCCTGTTCCTTGCCTGCAGACACCTGAGAAATGATTCTTCTTTCCAAACAATCTGCAGGTTTCACCTTATGCTGAACACTTGGTTTTGCCTCTCTCATGTCTTTTCCCACAATACTTGCAGTGGACAGTGCTTATAGGGGAGCTTGGTCTTGTCTTGTCTTTCTTTTCATAGATACTGCATGTACCTTATCATCATCATCATCACTGGTGCCTGCCATCATCTTCAGGCTGTGTTTTGACAGCTCAGCAGCCCTGCAGATTTGCATGCATTTCTCTAAATTCATGTCCTCTCTCAGTAATCTTTCCTTGAGATGACTGTCTCTTATGCCACACACCATTCTGTCTTTGATTAGACTGTCCCTGATCTCTCCAAAACCACATGTTGCTGCCAGCCTCATCAGCTCTGCCAGATATCTGTCCACATTTTCACCATCCTCCTGATGTCTTGTGAAAAAGTTATATCTTTCCACTGTCTCATTCTTCTTTGGGTCACAGTGTTTATCAAATGCCTGCACAATATCTGCTAGGAGGAGGTTGTCTGTGTGTGGGAGTAAGGTGTGGGCTAATTTTCTGCTATTTTCCCCAATAAGGTAATAAAACAGCTTCAGTGGGGGCCACTGTGAGATCCACATACAGTGTAAACTCTTCCTTTCAATGTCTCCAAGTCTAGGACAAATTACATGAAGTCACATCCAGTCCCTGAGGGGGCTTCAGACCAGTCTCCATTTTGCAGTAATGTCAGGGAGTCTGTACTTACAGGTGCTATGATTCTCTGTGATCCTCTGTACAGTCCCAGCCTCACACAAGCTCTGAGGATTTGCAGGTTCTGTGCCCAGCTGCCACCATGTTTTGTTATGTATTTCCGGTCAAGGATCACACTCCTTGGATATCTCCAGGCTTGTTTATTACATAAGACTTGTGATACATTCCTCCATTACAAGATGTCTGCTAACAACAACTAACCAACAAGTTCTTACACTCTATATTACGCACATCAAAGTAGTGAGACCCCTAGAGGCCACATCAACATATAACATATTGCTACACCCATCTCCAAGACTATACACGTGCTGCGCCAATTCTTTGGAATACACTTTCCAGGTCAATACGAGTAGTCCCCAATCCCTACAATTTTAAGTGTGCCCGGAAAACACATTTATTCAGACTGGCCTACCTCCTCAACACATTAACCTAACTATCCCTGTGTGGCACAGTTAGAAGTTTTACCATAACCAGGTTCCCAGTATCAAGTTCCCACATGCTTTATGCATCTATTAGCCCTCTGTGTCTGTACGGTTACACACTTAACATTATGGCTGGTCCAAGCAATCAGGGCAATTGTTACCACCCACCTTTCGTGTCTACCTTTTTTCCTCATAGATTGTAAGCTTGCGAGCAGGGCCCTCATTCCTCTTGGTATTTGTTAAGATCTATGTGATTATTGTTATGCTGTAATGTCTATTGTCTGTACAAGTCCCCTCTGAAATGTAAATTGCTGCGGAATATGTCGGCGCTATAGAAATAAAACATTATTATTACTATTATTATTATTATGAGGATAACCAAGAATGCATTAAACTTGCCAGCAGTGAGAAGATTAGTGCAAGGACTAAGCACATTGATGTAAAACATCACCACTTGTGTCACTCATTGCGAGTCTGAAAAGATGATAGCTGATGGTATGACAAAGCCATTATCAAGAGCCAAGCTTGTGGACTTCAGAACCGCAATGGGACTAACAGGATAAGTAGTTATTGAGTGGGGGTGTTGGAATATGTTTGGTGCAACGACTCCATTCCTTTCTATGAGTGTTCAGTTGTTTGATTTGTATGCTGTTTATAAAGTTAGAACAAAAAAAACTCACAGAGGCTCACACAGGCTGTGTCTGTGTATGAGAAACAACCTGCTGTAGATGCTGCACATATAGAGACACACAAATGATTTATTCCTGATCTATTAAGCATATTGTTCCTGAATAAAGAAGCTCTGTTGTCACACACTTGGAGAGCACAGTGTATCCTGAATAATTCGCTGCCAACACATTGGCAACTGATTGCGTGACACATGGAAATCCTACAATTTTATTGCACAGAGCTTGATCTGTAGTGTATAAACTTGGATGACATTATTTTACTGTTGCTTGAGTTCTGATTTTTTTAATGGGATATGATGAATCTGTTATATTGGTACTATGACATCCAGAATATTTGGAATTTATGAGGAGTGATATTCAAATGTTTTTTCTCAATATCATAAATGGTTAAAATAGCAAAGTGATTGTAAAAACAATTTACCTCCCAGAGCCGGCGTCAGCACCCGGGCAAGTGCCGGGGGTCTGTGGCGCCCCTGAGGGTTCAGTCGCCACAGAGGTACTGCATCTCCTCCTGAGGTGTGGTACCCCACTATCCAGGTAAGGTGGAGACACCTGACCACACTCCAACACTCACATCCCACACGCACACCAGGAGTGTAGCAGAGCAACCTTTGTGGCTCCCTGCTTGGAACACGAAGAGTGCTGGGAGGTGGGTGGAGCTTAGACTGCACAAGAGAGTGGGAGAATATTAGGAAAGGGTCAGTCTGTGAGAGAAGATCCCCTGAGAGGGATGGAGTGAAGGAAGTGCTGCAGCAGACTCCTGTGACCTGGAGCTGCTGGCACAGGAAAGAGCCATAGAAAGCCTGATTCTTCAGAAGGAAGATAGTTTAGTACGGAACGTAAGGAGAAGAAGAGATCAAAGGACTAGGGTCAGAGCAGAGCCCTTCCTCAAGTTTGAAGTGCATGGCCGGGGTCCGGTCCCCGATGTTGTATGGATACTGATGTTCCTGCAGCAGAAACCGGAGGAATTGAAGTCGTCACCACTTTATTCCCATCTAAGACTTGGGGGCACAACAGCAACGTGGGTCAGCCAGGACATGATACCAAGGAGTCCCCGAAGCAGGCTACAGCTGTCTGCCGTACAAGTAGAGTTCTGAGTAACATCAAGGAGGAACTTGAGTTTAATACGCAACTACAAGTACTTCAGATTAGGCGCTAGTGTGGAGACATTCAGAAAAGGCACATGTTGGAGCAGTGCTGGAAAGGTGTACTTTACCTTGCCTGGGAGTTGGCTGAGCCCCTGACCTGGAGGACACGGCACCGAAGCGGGCAACTGTGTGCACCAGACTGTGAGTAAAGCCTTGGAACTACATGGCCCTGTGTCCTCCACTTATTCTTGTACCCGGCTCTGCTATATCTACTTCTTTACATCTTCTCCCCACTTGCCAACCTCATCTACACTGCCCTGGGACTACAGCTTCACCTTTGGGGAGCTTCAACATCATTGCTACACCACACCATCTGTCCCAGAGAAGCAACCCTGCAGCGCTGGTCAAACTAACCAGAAACCACAGGTGGCATCACGAATCATCTCAACAACTTTATCCCCATCACCCCTTTTACATTGACCGCCTGAGGCCATGGACCGGGTCACTGCCCCTGTTACATTTCCAATAGAAATCAACGGGCCTGGCACTGAGTACCCCACGGCCTCTGGGGGCGAGTCCACTGTAATCTGGTATTCTTTGTCATTCCATGTGAACAAGTCCGTTCCTTTTTTTGATCATAGCCTATGTGGAATTTCATGTGGTTGCAATGTCTCCTTTGGTTGCTTATCACTACAGGATGCACAAAATTCACATTGTGCTTTAGAATTTTCAATGTGGTTATTCATTCCTGGCCAATAAACAGATTCTCGCGCTCGACGTAGACATCCTTCCATGCCTAAGTGAGAAGAGTGCAATGTTTTCAGTATGTCTCTTCTGAGAACTTCTGGTATAACCGCCCTGTCTCCTTTAAAGATGATTGCTTGCTGCAGTGACAATTCATCTCTTATGTGGAAGAATGGTGAAACTTCCCTTGGAGCATGTTGCTTGTATTTTGGCCAGCCCTGCAAGATGACAGTCTTTAAACTCTGGAGACTTTTATCCTTCTCTGTGAAAGTCTGGATTTTCTTCAACTTTTCTTTTGACACTGCAAGATAGTTACAGATATTGATGGTTTCAATGTCTTTCTCCTCATCATTTGTGATAGGAAGGTAAGCTCTGCTTAGCATATCTGCAATCAGTAAGTCTTTTCCTGGACAGTACCCGATGTCAAAATCATATTTCTGAAGTCGTAACAGCATGCGCTGTAGTCTCTTTGGGGCATTTAGTAGTGGTTTCTTTGTAATGCTCTCCAAAGGTTTGTGATCTGACTGTACTCTTACCCGTCGACCATAGGTGTATTGGTGAAACTTCTCCAACCCAAATACCACAGCCAGTAGTTCCTTCTCAATCTGAGCATTTCCCTGCTCTGTTGTTGTAAGGGCTCTGCTTGCAAATGTGAGTGGCTGTTTGTTCTGCATTAATGTAGCTCCAAGGCCTTTTTCTGAAGCATCACATTGTACCACTACTTCTCGATCTGGATCAAAATACTTTAGGGTTGCTGCATCTGCAATAGCTTTCTTTACTGATTGGAAAGCAGTCACCTGGATTTCCGTCCATTCCCAGAGCACATCTTTGTGGGTTAGCTGTCACAGTGGCTCACACATGTCTGACAGATGACTGCAAAATTTGGAGAGATAATTTACCATGCCCAAAAATCGTTGTATTCCACAAACATCAGTAGGGGTAGGCAAATTTTGTATTGCTCTCACCTTTTCCGGATCCATTTTTACACCGTTTGAAGTCAGACGATGTCCAATATAGGCCACTTCTGTCATTTTCAGTTTGAATTTGTCCAAGTTCAGCTTTATGTGTTTTGCTCTGCATCTGTCCAAAAATTGTATCATCTTCTGATCGTGATCCTTGATTGCAGATTCCATATCTTCACCTTCTCCCACTATTAGTATATCATCTGCTATTGTCTTGACTCCAGGAAGTCCTTCCAAAGCCTGCATTAATGTCTGCTGGAACACCTCTGGAGCAGGTTTTCGTCCCATGGGCATTCTCAGCCATTTAAAACGTCCAAATGGTGAAGAAAATGTTGTCAATATACTTGATTCTTCAGTCAGTGCCACATGCCAAAATCCATTTTTCACATCACATACAAAAAATATTTTAGCTTTTGAAAGATCTGGTAGAACATCATCTAATGTCGGCATGGGGTAATGATTTCTTTTCAGCACCTTGTTGAGTGACTTAGGATCAATGCATATTCTTAACTTGCCAGATGGTTTCTGCACTATGACCAAACTGCTGATCCAATCTGTGCTCTTATGGACTGGTGCTATCATGCCTCTTCTCTGTAAATCTTGCAGTTCTACTTTAAGCGGTTGCATTAAAGCTACAGGCACTCTCCTTGTAGGTAATCTGGTAAGCTGTACGGTGTTGTCAATTTCTAGCCTATATTTACCTTCAAAGCACCCATCACCTTCAAATAAATCAGCATACTTCGTTTTTATTTTCTGAATATCCAAGTCGTGCTCTGCATTTAGTTTGGGATTTGGTATATCCTGGGAAACTTCAACAGACATAATATTCTGAGACTGTACTTTTATGAAGTCCATTGCCTGAACAGCTTTTACTCCCAATAATGGTACATGGTTACCACCACGCAACACGGTAAATTCAACTCTATAACTCTTTCTGTTACATGGGTTCCGTATTTTGAGCTTACATGTCCCCATCGGTTTCAGAACACTTTTGTTGTACATCATCAGTACCTTGTCAGTTGGCTCAATAGAAACCTGTTTGTTCAGCAGAGCAGATGGAATTACATTGCAGCTTGCTCCACAATTCAACTGAAATCTAATGGGCTTTTCATCCAACAAGAATGTTGCATAAAGCTGCTTGGCATCCTTGCCTACTGACTGCCTGACTACATTGACTTTCTCTGCTGCAGGCTGCAGTTGTAGCCATGTAATATCATCTGCACTGTAAGTGTCTGTTGTCACAGTGTGGAGTTGTCTGAACTGTTTGCCTGTTCCTTGCCTGCAGACACCTGAGAAATGATTCTTCTTTCCAAACAATCTGCAGGTTTCACCTTATGCTGAACACTTGGTTTTGCCTCTCTCATGTCTTTTCCCACAATACTTGCAGTGGACAGTGCTTATAGGGGAGCTTGGTCTTGTCTTGTCTTTCTTTTCATAGATACTGCATGTACCTTATCATCATCATCATCATCATCACTGGTGCCTGCCATCATCTTCAGGCTGTGTTTTGACAGCTCAGCAGCCCTGCAGATTTGCATGCATTTCTCTAAATTCATGTCCTCTCTCAGTAATCTTTCCTTGAGATGACTGTCTCTTATGCCACACACCATTCTGTCTTTGATTAGACTGTCCCTGATCTCTCCAAAACCACATGTTGCTGCCAGCCTCATCAGCTCTGCCAGATATCTGTCCACATTTTCACCATCCTCCTGATGTCTTGTGAAAAAGTTATATCTTTCCACTGTCTCATTCTTCTTTGGGTCACAGTGTTTATCAAATGCCTGCACAATATCTGCTAGGAGGAGGTTGTCTGTGTGTGGGAGTAAGGTGTGGGCTAATTTTCTGCTATTTTCCCCAATAAGGTAATAAAACAGCTTCAGTGGGGGCCACTGTGAGATCCACATACAGTGTAAACTCTTCCTTTCAATGTCTCCAAGTCTAGGACAAATTACATGAAGTCACATCCAGTCCCTGAGGGGGCTTCAGACCAGTCTCCATTTTGCAGTAATGTCAGGGAGTCTGTACTTACAGGTGCTATGATTCTCTGTGATCCTCTGTACAGTCCCAGCCTCACACAAGCTCTGAGGATTTGCAGGTTCTGTGCCCAGCTGCCACCATGTTTTGTTATGTATTTCCGGTCAAGGATCACACTCCTTGGATATCTCCAGGCTTGTTTATTACATAAGACTTGTGATACATTCCTCCATTACAAGATGTCTGCTAACAACAACTAACCAACAAGTTCTTACACTCTATATTACGCACATCAAAGTAGTGAGACCCCTAGAGGCCACATCAACATATAACATATTGCTACACCCATCTCCAAGACTATACACGTGCTGCGCCAATTCTTTGGAATACACTTTCCAGGTCAATACGAGTAGTCCCCAATCCCTACAATTTTAAGTGTGCCCGGAAAACACATTTATTCAGACTGGCCTACCTCCTCAACACATTAACCTAACTATCCCTGTGTGGCACAGTCAGAAGTTTTACCATAACCAGGTTCCCAGTATCAAGTTCCCACATGCTTTATGCATCTATTAGCCCTCTGTGTCTGTACGGTTACACACTTAACATTATGGCTGGTCCAAGCAATCAGGGCAATTGTTACCACCCACCTTTCGTGTCTACCTTTTTTCCTCATAGATTGTAAGCTTGCGAGCAGGGCCCTCATTCCTCTTGGTATTTGTTAAGATCTATGTGATTATTGTTATGCTGTAATGTCTATTGTCTGTACAAGTCCCCTCTGAAATGTAAATTGCTGCGGAATATGTCGGCGCTATAGAAATAAAACATTATTATTATTATTACTATTATTATTATTATGAGGATAACCAAGAATGCATTAAACTTGCCAGCAGTGAGAAGATTAGTGCAAGGACTAAGCACATTGATGTAAAACATCACCACTTGTGTCACTCATTGCGAGTCTGAAAAGATGATAGCTGATGGTATGACAAAGCCATTATCAAGAGCCAAGCTTGTGGACTTCAGAACCGCAATGGGACTAACAGGATAAGTAGTTATTGAGTGGGGGTGTTGGAATATGTTTGGTGCAACGACTCCATTCCTTTCTATGAGTGTTCAGTTGTTTGATTTGTATGCTGTTTATAAAGTTAGAACAAAAAAAACTCACAGAGGCTCACACAGGCTGTGTCTGTGTATGAGAAACAACCTGCTGTAGATGCTGCACATATAGAGACACACAAATGATTTATTCCTGATCTATTAAGCATATTGTTCCTGAATAAAGAAGCTCTGTTGTCACACACTTGGAGAGCACAGTGTATCCTGAATAATTCGCTGCCAACACATTGGCAACTGATTGCGTGACACATGGAAATCCTACAATTTTATTGCACAGAGCTTGATCTGTAGTGTATAAACTTGGATGACATTATTTTACTGTTGCTTGAGTTCTGATTTTTTTAATGGGATATGATGAATCTGTTATATTGGTACTATGACATCCAGAATATTTGGAATTTATGAGGAGTGATATTCAAATGTTTTTTCTCAATATCATAAATGGTTAAAATAGCAAAGTGATTGTAAAAACAATTTACCTCCCAGAGCCGGCGTCAGCACCCGGGCAAGTGCCGGGGGTCTGTGGCGCCCCTGAGGGTTCAGTCGCCACAGAGGTACTGCATCTCCTCCTGAGGTGTGGTACCCCACTATCCAGGTAAGGTGGAGACACCTGACCACACTCCAACACTCACATCCCACACGCACACCAGGAGTGTAGCAGAGCAACCTTTGTGGCTCCCTGCTTGGAACACGAAGAGTGCTGGGAGGTGGGTGGAGCTTAGACTGCACAAGAGAGTGGGAGAATATTAGGAAAGGGTCAGTCTGTGAGAGAAGATCCCCTGAGAGGGATGGAGTGAAGGAAGTGCTGCAGCAGACTCCTGTGACCTGGAGCTGCTGGCACAGGAAAGAGCCATAGAAAGCCTGATTCTTCAGAAGGAAGATAGTTTAGTACGGAACGTAAGGAGAAGAAGAGATCAAAGGACTAGGGTCAGAGCAGAGCCCTTCCTCAAGTTTGAAGTGCATGGCCGGGGTCCGGTCCCCGATGTTGTATGGATACTGATGTTCCTGCAGCAGAAACCGGAGGAATTGAAGTCGTCACCACTTTATTCCCATCTAAGACTTGGGGGCACAACAGCAACGTGGGTCAGCCAGGACATGATACCAAGGAGTCCCCGAAGCAGGCTACAGCTGTCTGCCGTACAAGTAGAGTTCTGAGTAACATCAAGGAGGAACTTGAGTTTAATACGCAACTACAAGTACTTCAGATTAGGCGCTAGTGTGGAGACATTCAGAAAAGGCACATGTTGGAGCAGTGCTGGAAAGGTGTACTTTACCTTGCCTGGGAGTTGGCTGAGCCCCTGACCTGGAGGACACGGCACCGAAGCGGGCAACTGTGTGCACCAGACTGTGAGTAAAGCCTTGGAACTACATGGCCCTGTGTCCTCCACTTATTCTTGTACCCGGCTCTGCTATATCTACTTCTTTACATCTTCTCCCCACTTGCCAACCTCATCTACACTGCCCTGGGACTACAGCTTCACCTTTGGGGAGCTTCAACATCATTGCTACACCACACCATCTGTCCCAGAGAAGCAACCCTGCAGCGCTGGTCAAACTAACCAGAAACCACAGGTGGCATCACGAATCATCTCAACAACTTTATCCCCATCACCCCTTTTACATTGACCGCCTGAGGCCATGGACCGGGTCACTGCCCCTGTTACATTTCCAATAGAAATCAACGGGCCTGGCACTGAGTACCCCACGGCCTCCGGGGGCGAGTCCACTGTAATCTGGTATTCTTTGTCATTCCATGTGAACAAGTCCGTTCCTTTTTTTGATCATAGCCTATGTGGAATTCCATGTGGTTGCAATGTCTCCTTTGGTTGCTTATCACTACAGGATGCACAAAATTCACATTGTGCTTTAGAATTTTCAATGTGGTTATTCATTCCTGGCCAATAAACAGATTCTCGCGCTCGACGTAGACATCCTTCCATGCCTAAGTGAGAAGAGTGCAATGTTTTCAGTATGTCTCTTCTGAGAACTTCTGGTATAACCGCCCTGTCTCCTTTAAAGATGATTGCTTGCTGCAGTGACAATTCATCTCTTATGTGGAAGAATGGTGAAACTTCCCTTGGAGCATGTTGCTTGTATTTTGGCCAGCCCTGCAAGATGACAGTCTTTAAACTCTGGAGACTTTTATCCTTCTCTGTGAAAGTCTGGATTTTCTTCAACTTTTCTTTTGACACTGCAAGATAGTTACAGATATTGATGGTTTCAATGTCTTTCTCCTCATCGTTTGTGATAGGAAGGTAAGCTCTGCTTAGCATATCTGCAATCAGTAAGTCTTTTCCTGGACAGTACCCGATGTCAAAATCATATTTCTGAAGTCGTAACAGCATGCGCTGTAGTCTCTTTGGGGCATTTAGTAGTGGTTTCTTTGTAATGCTCTCCAAAGGTTTGTGATCTGACTGTACTCTTACCCGTCGACCATAGGTGTATTGGTGAAACTTCTCCAACCCAAATACCACAGCCAGTAGTTCCTTCTCAATCTGAGCATTTCCCTGCTCTGTTGTTGTAAGGGCTCTGCTTGCAAATGTGAGTGGCTGTTTGTTCTGCATTAATGTAGCTCCAAGGCCTTTTTCTGAAGCATCACATTGTACCACTACTTCTCGATCTGGATCAAAATACTTTAGGGTTGCTGCATCTGCAATAGCTTTCTTTACTGATTGGAAAGCAGTCACCTGGATTTCCGTCCATTCCCAGAGCACATCTTTGTGGGTTAGCTGTCACAGTGGCTCACACATGTCTGACAGATGACTGCAAAATTTGGAGAGATAATTTACCATGCCCAAAAATCGTTGTATTCCACAAACATCTGTAGGGGTAGGCAAATTTTGTATTGCTCTCACCTTTTCCGGATCCATTTTTACACCGTTTGAAGTCAGACGATGTCCAATATAGGCCACTTCTGTCATTTTCAGTTTGAATTTGTCCAAGTTCAGCTTTATGTGTTTTGCTCTGCATCTGTCCAAAAATTGTATCATCTTCTGATCGTGATCCTTGATTGCAGATTCCATATCTTCACCTTCTCCCACTATTAGTATATCATCTGCTATTGTCTTGACTCCAGGAAGTCCTTCCAAAGCCTGCATTAATGTCTGCTGGAACACCTCTGGAGCAGGTTTTCGTCCCATGGGCATTCTCAGCCATTTAAAACGTCCAAATGGTGAAGAAAATGTTGTCAATATACTTGATTCTTCAGTCAGTGCCACATGCCAAAATCCATTTTTCACATCACATACAAAAAATATTTTAGCTTTTGAAAGATCTGGTAGAACATCATCTAATGTCGGCATGGGGTAATGATTTCTTTTCAGCACCTTGTTGAGTGACTTAGGATCAATGCATATTCTTAACTTGCCAGATGGTTTCTGCACTATGACCAAACTGCTGATCCAATCTGTGCTCTTATGGACTGGTGCTATCATGCCTCTTCTCTGTAAATCTTGCAGTTCTACTTTAAGCGGTTGCATTAAAGCTACAGGCACTCTCCTTGTAGGTAATCTGGTAAGCTGTACGGTGTTGTCAATTTCTAGCCTATATTTACCTTCAAAGCACCCATCACCTTCAAATAAATCAGCATACTTCGTTTTTATTTTCTGAATATCCAAGTCGTGCTCTGCATTTAGTTTGGGATTTGGTATATCCTGGGAAACTTCAACAGACATAATATTCTGAGACTGTACTTTTATGAAGTCCATTGCCTGAACAGCTTTTACTCCCAATAATGGTACATGGTTACCACCACGCAACACGGTAAATTCAACTCTATAACTCTTTCTGTTACATGGGTTCCGTATTTTGAGCTTACATGTCCCCATCGGTTTCAGAACACTTTTGTTGTACATCATCAGTACCTTGTCAGTTGGCTCAATAGAAACCTGTTTGTTCAGCAGAGCAGATGGAATTACATTGCAGCTTGCTCCACAATTCAACTGAAATCTAATGGGCTTTTCATCCAACAAGAATGTTGCATAAAGCTGCTTGGCATCCTTGCCTACTGACTGCCTGACTACATTGACTTTCTCTGCTGCAGGCTGCAGTTGTAGCCATGTAATATCATCTGCACTGTAAGTGTCTGTTGTCACAGTGTGGAGTTGTCTGAACTGTTTGCCTGTTCCTTGCCTGCAGACACCTGAGAAATGATTCTTCTTTCCAAACAATCTGCAGGTTTCACCTTATGCTGAACACTTGGTTTTGCCTCTCTCATGTCTTTTCCCACAATACTTGCAGTGGACAGTGCTTATAGGGGAGCTTGGTCTTGTCTTGTCTTTCTTTTCATAGATACTGCATGTACCTTATCATCATCATCATCATCATCACTGGTGCCTGCCATCATCTTCAGGCTGTGTTTTGACAGCTCAGCAGCCCTGCAGATTTGCATGCATTTCTCTAAATTCATGTCCTCTCTCAGTAATCTTTCCTTGAGATGACTGTCTCTTATGCCACACACCATTCTGTCTTTGATTAGACTGTCCCTGATCTCTCCAAAACCACATGTTGCTGCCAGCCTCGTCAGCTCTGCCAGATATCTGTCCACATTTTCACCATCCTCCTGATGTCTTGTGAAAAAGTTATATCTTTCCACTGTCTCATTCTTCTTTGGGTCACAGTGTTTATCAAATGCCTGCACAATATCTGCTAGGAGGAGGTTGTCTGTGTGTGGGAGTAAGGTGTGGGCTAATTTTCTGCTATTTTCCCCAATAAGGTAATAAAACAGCTTCAGTGGGGGCCACTGTGAGATCCACATACAGTGTAAACTCTTCCTTTCAATGTCTCCAAGTCTAGGACAAATTACATGAAGTCACATCCAGTCCCTGAGGGGGCTTCAGACCAGTCTCCATTTTGCAGTAATGTCAGGGAGTCTGTACTTACAGGTGCTATGATTCTCTGTGATCCTCTGTACAGTCCCAGCCTCACACAAGCTCTGAGGATTTGCAGGTTCTGTGCCCAGCTGCCACCATGTTTTGTTATGTATTTCCGGTCAAGGATCACACTCCTTGGATATCTCCAGGCTTGTTTATTACATAAGACTTGTGATACATTCCTCCATTACAAGATGTCTGCTAACAACAACTAACCAACAAGTTCTTACACTCTATATTACGCACATCAAAGTAGTGAGACCCCTAGAGGCCACATCAACATATAACATATTGCTACACCCATCTCCAAGACTATACACGTGCTGCGCCAATTCTTTGGAATACACTTTCCAGGTCAATACGAGTAGTCCCCAATCCCTACAATTTTAAGTGTGCCCGGAAAACACATTTATTCAGACTGGCCTACCTCCTCAACACATTAACCTAACTATCCCTGTGTGGCACAGTTAGAAGTTTTACCATAACCAGGTTCCCAGTATCAAGTTCCCACATGCTTTATGCATCTATTAGCCCTCTGTGTCTGTACGGTTACACACTTAACATTATGGCTGGTCCAAGCAATCAGGGCAATTGTTACCACCCACCTTTCGTGTCTACCTTTTTTCCTCATAGATTGTAAGCTTGCGAGCAGGGCCCTCATTCCTCTTGGTATTTGTTAAGATCTATGTGATTATTGTTATGCTGTAATGTCTATTGTCTGTACAAGTCCCCTCTGAAATGTAAATTGCTGCGGAATATGTCGGCGCTATAGAAATAAAACATTATTATTATTATTACTATTATTATTATTATGAGGATAACCAAGAATGCATTAAACTTGCCAGCAGTGAGAAGATTAGTGCAAGGACTAAGCACATTGATGTAAAACATCACCACTTGTGTCACTCATTGCGAGTCTGAAAAGATGATAGCTGATGGTATGACAAAGCCATTATCAAGAGCCAAGCTTGTGGACTTCAGAACCGCAATGGGACTAACAGGATAAGTAGTTATTGAGTGGGGGTGTTGGAATATGTTTGGTGCAACGACTCCATTCCTTTCTATGAGTGTTCAGTTGTTTGATTTGTATGCTGTTTATAAAGTTAGAACAAAAAAAACTCACAGAGGCTCACACAGGCTGTGTCTGTGTATGAGAAACAACCTGCTGTAGATGCTGCACATATAGAGACACACAAATGATTTATTCCTGATCTATTAAGCATATTGTTCCTGAATAAAGAAGCTCTGTTGTCACACACTTGGAGAGCACAGTGTATCCTGAATAATTCGCTGCCAACACATTGGCAACTGATTGCGTGACACATGGAAATCCTACAATTTTATTGCACAGAGCTTGATCTGTAGTGTATAAACTTGGATGACATTATTTTACTGTTGCTTGAGTTCTGATTTTTTTAATGGGATATGATGAATCTGTTATATTGGTACTATGACATCCAGAATATTTGGAATTTATGAGGAGTGATATTCAAATGTTTTTTCTCAATATCATAAATGGTTAAAATAGCAAAGTGATTGTAAAAACAATTTACCTCCCAGAGCCGGCGTCAGCACCCGGGCAAGTGCCGGGGGTCTGTGGCGCCCCTGAGGGTTCAGTCGCCACAGAGGTACTGCATCTCCTCCTGAGGTGTGGTACCCCACTATCCAGGTAAGGTGGAGACACCTGACCACACTCCAACACTCACATCCCACACGCACACCAGGAGTGTAGCAGAGCAACCTTTGTGGCTCCCTGCTTGGAACACGAAGAGTGCTGGGAGGTGGGTGGAGCTTAGACTGCACAAGAGAGTGGGAGAATATTAGGAAAGGGTCAGTCTGTGAGAGAAGATCCCCTGAGAGGGATGGAGTGAAGGAAGTGCTGCAGCAGACTCCTGTGACCTGGAGCTGCTGGCACAGGAAAGAGCCATAGAAAGCCTGATTCTTCAGAAGGAAGATAGTTTAGTACGGAACGTAAGGAGAAGAAGAGATCAAAGGACTAGGGTCAGAGCAGAGCCCTTCCTCAAGTTTGAAGTGCATGGCCGGGGTCCGGTCCCCGATGTTGTATGGATACTGATGTTCCTGCAGCAGAAACCGGAGGAATTGAAGTCGTCACCACTTTATTCCCATCTAAGACTTGGGGGCACAACAGCAACGTGGGTCAGCCAGGACATGATACCAAGGAGTCCCCGAAGCAGGCTACAGCTGTCTGCCGTACAAGTAGAGTTCTGAGTAACATCAAGGAGGAACTTGAGTTTAATACGCAACTACAAGTACTTCAGATTAGGCGCTAGTGTGGAGACATTCAGAAAAGGCACATGTTGGAGCAGTGCTGGAAAGGTGTACTTTACCTTGCCTGGGAGTTGGCTGAGCCCCTGACCTGGAGGACACGGCACCGAAGCGGGCAACTGTGTGCACCAGACTGTGAGTAAAGCCTTGGAACTACATGGCCCTGTGTCCTCCACTTATTCTTGTACCCGGCTCTGCTATATCTACTTCTTTACATCTTCTCCCCACTTGCCAACCTCATCTACACTGCCCTGGGACTACAGCTTCACCTTTGGGGAGCTTCAACATCATTGCTACACCACACCATCTGTCCCAGAGAAGCAACCCTGCAGCGCTGGTCAAACTAACCAGAAACCACAGGTGGCATCACGAATCATCTCAACAACTTTATCCCCATCACCCCTTTTACATTGACCGCCTGAGGCCATGGACCGGGTCACTGCCCCTGTTACATTTCCAATAGAAATCAACGGGCCTGGCACTGAGTACCCCACGGCCTCCGGGGGCGAGTCCACTGTAATCTGGTATTCTTTGTCATTCCATGTGAACAAGTCCGTTCCTTTTTTTGATCATAGCCTATGTGGAATTCCATGTGGTTGCAATGTCTCCTTTGGTTGCTTATCACTACAGGATGCACAAAATTCACATTGTGCTTTAGAATTTTCAATGTGGTTATTCATTCCTGGCCAATAAACAGATTCTCGCGCTCGACGTAGACATCCTTCCATGCCTAAGTGAGAAGAGTGCAATGTTTTCAGTATGTCTCTTCTGAGAACTTCTGGTATAACCGCCCTGTCTCCTTTAAAGATGATTGCTTGCTGCAGTGACAATTCATCTCTTATGTGGAAGAATGGTGAAACTTCCCTTGGAGCATGTTGCTTGTATTTTGGCCAGCCCTGCAAGATGACAGTCTTTAAACTCTGGAGACTTTTATCCTTCTCTGTGAAAGTCTGGATTTTCTTCAACTTTTCTTTTGACACTGCAAGATAGTTACAGATATTGATGGTTTCAATGTCTTTCTCCTCATCGTTTGTGATAGGAAGGTAAGCTCTGCTTAGCATATCTGCAATCAGTAAGTCTTTTCCTGGACAGTACCCGATGTCAAAATCATATTTCTGAAGTCGTAACAGCATGCGCTGTAGTCTCTTTGGGGCATTTAGTAGTGGTTTCTTTGTAATGCTCTCCAAAGGTTTGTGATCTGACTGTACTCTTACCCGTCGACCATAGGTGTATTGGTGAAACTTCTCCAACCCAAATACCACAGCCAGTAGTTCCTTCTCAATCTGAGCATTTCCCTGCTCTGTTGTTGTAAGGGCTCTGCTTGCAAATGTGAGTGGCTGTTTGTTCTGCATTAATGTAGCTCCAAGGCCTTTTTCTGAAGCATCACATTGTACCACTACTTCTCGATCTGGATCAAAATACTTTAGGGTTGCTGCATCTGCAATAGCTTTCTTTACTGATTGGAAAGCAGTCACCTGGATTTCCGTCCATTCCCAGAGCACATCTTTGTGGGTTAGCTGTCACAGTGGCTCACACATGTCTGACAGATGACTGCAAAATTTGGAGAGATAATTTACCATGCCCAAAAATCGTTGTATTCCACAAACATCTGTAGGGGTAGGCAAATTTTGTATTGCTCTCACCTTTTCCGGATCCATTTTTACACCGTTTGAAGTCAGACGATGTCCAATATAGGCCACTTCTGTCATTTTCAGTTTGAATTTGTCCAAGTTCAGCTTTATGTGTTTTGCTCTGCATCTGTCCAAAAATTGTATCATCTTCTGATCGTGATCCTTGATTGCAGATTCCATATCTTCACCTTCTCCCACTATTAGTATATCATCTGCTATTGTCTTGACTCCAGGAAGTCCTTCCAAAGCCTGCATTAATGTCTGCTGGAACACCTCTGGAGCAGGTTTTAGTCCCATGGGCATTCTCAGCCATTTAAAACGTCCAAATGGTGAAGAAAATGTTGTCAATATACTTGATTCTTCAGTCAGTGCCACATGCCAAAATCCATTTTTCACATCACATACAAAAAATATTTTAGCTTTTGAAAGATCTGGTAGAACATCATCTAATGTCGGCATGGGGTAATGATTTCTTTTCAGCACCTTGTTGAGTGACTTAGGATCAATGCATATTCTTAACTTGCCAGATGGTTTCTGCACTATGACCAAACTGCTGATCCAATCTGTGCTCTTATGGACTGGTGCTATCATGCCTCTTCTCTGTAAATCTTGCAGTTCTACTTTAAGCGGTTGCATTAAAGCTACAGGCACTCTCCTTGTAGGTAATCTGGTAAGCTGTACGGTGTTGTCAATTTCTAGCCTATATTTACCTTCAAAGCACCCATCACCTTCAAATAAATCAGCATACTTCGTTTTTATTTTCTGAATATCCAAGTCGTGCTCTGCATTTAGTTTGGGATTTGGTATATCCTGGGAAACTTCAACAGACATAATATTCTGAGACTGTACTTTTATGAAGTCCATTGCCTGAACAGCTTTTACTCCCAATAATGGTACATGGTTACCACCACGCAACACGGTAAATTCAACTCTATAACTCTTTCTGTTACATGGGTTCCGTATTTTGAGCTTACATGTCCCCATCGGTTTCAGAACACTTTTGTTGTACATCATCAGTACCTTGTCAGTTGGCTCAATAGAAACCTGTTTGTTCAGCAGAGCAGATGGAATTACATTGCAGCTTGCTCCACAATTCAACTGAAATCTAATGGGCTTTTCATCCAACAAGAATGTTGCATAAAGCTGCTTGGCATCCTTGCCTACTGACTGCCTGACTACATTGACTTTCTCTGCTGCAGGCTGCAGTTGTAGCCATGTAATATCATCTGCACTGTAAGTGTCTGTTGTCACAGTGTGGAGTTGTCTGAACTGTTTGCCTGTTCCTTGCCTGCAGACACCTGAGAAATGATTCTTCTTTCCAAACAATCTGCAGGTTTCACCTTATGCTGAACACTTGGTTTTGCCTCTCTCATGTCTTTTCCCACAATACTTGCAGTGGACAGTGCTTATAGGGGAGCTTGGTCTTGTCTTGTCTTTCTTTTCATAGATACTGCATGTACCTTATCATCATCATCATCATCACTGGTGCCTGCCATCATCTTCAGGCTGTGTTTTGACAGCTCAGCAGCCCTGCAGATTTGCATGCATTTCTCTAAATTCATGTCCTCTCTCAGTAATCTTTCCTTGAGATGACTGTCTCTTATGCCACACACCATTCTGTCTTTGATTAGACTGTCCCTGATCTCTCCAAAACCACATGTTGCTGCCAGCCTCGTCAGCTCTGCCAGATATCTGTCCACATTTTCACCATCCTCCTGATGTCTTGTGAAAAAGTTATATCTTTCCACTGTCTCATTCTTCTTTGGGTCACAGTGTTTATCAAATGCCTGCACAATATCTGCTAGGAGGAGGTTGTCTGTGTGTGGGAGTAAGGTGTGGGCTAATTTTCTGCTATTTTCCCCAATAAGGTAATAAAACAGCTTCAGTGGGGGCCACTGTGAGATCCACATACAGTGTAAACTCTTCCTTTCAATGTCTCCAAGTCTAGGACAAATTACATGAAGTCACATCCAGTCCCTGAGGGGGCTTCAGACCAGTCTCCATTTTGCAGTAATGTCAGGGAGTCTGTACTTACAGGTGCTATGATTCTCTGTGATCCTCTGTACAGTCCCAGCCTCACACAAGCTCTGAGGATTTGCAGGTTCTGTGCCCAGCTGCCACCATGTTTTGTTATGTATTTCCGGTCAAGGATCACACTCCTTGGATATCTCCAGGCTTGTTTATTACATAAGACTTGTGATACATTCCTCCATTACAAGATGTCTGCTAACAACAACTAACCAACAAGTTCTTACACTCTATATTACGCACATCAAAGTAGTGAGACCCCTAGAGGCCACATCAACATATAACATATTGCTACACCCATCTCCAAGACTATACACGTGCTGCGCCAATTCTTTGGAATACACTTTCCAGGTCAATACGAGTAGTCCCCAATCCCTACAATTTTAAGTGTGCCCGGAAAACACATTTATTCAGACTGGCCTACCTCCTCAACACATTAACCTAACTATCCCTGTGTGGCACAGTTAGAAGTTTTACCATAACCAGGTTCCCCGTATCAAGTTCCCACATGCTTTATGCATCTATTAGCCCTCTGTGTCTGTACGGTTACACACTTAACATTATGGCTGGTCCAAGCAATCAGGGCAATTGTTACCACCCACCTTTCGTGTCTACCTTTTTTCCTCATAGATTGTAAGCTTGCGAGCAGGGCCCTCATTCCTCTTGGTATTTGTTAAGATCTATGTGATTATTGTTATGCTGTAATGTCTATTGTCTGTACAAGTCCCCTCTGAAATGTAAATTGCTGCAGAATATGTCGGCGCTATAGAAATAAAACATTATTATTATTATTACTATTATTATTATTATGAGGATAACCAAGAATGCATTAAACTTGCCAGCAGTGAGAAGATTAGTGCAAGGACTAAGCACATTGATGTAAAACATCACCACTTGTGTCACTCATTGCGAGTCTGAAAAGATGATAGCTGATGGTATGACAAAGCCATTATCAAGAGCCAAGCTTGTGGACTTCAGAACCGCAATGGGACTAACAGGATAAGTAGTTATTGAGTGGGGGTGTTGGAATATGTTTGGTGCAACGACTCCATTCCTTTCTATGAGTGTTCAGTTGTTTGATTTGTATGCTGTTTATAAAGTTAGAACAAAAAAAACTCACAGAGGCTCACACAGGCTGTGTCTGTGTATGAGAAACAACCTGCTGTAGATGCTGCACATATAGAGACACACAAATGATTTATTCCTGATCTATTAAGCATATTGTTCCTGAATAAAGAAGCTCTGTTGTCACACACTTGGAGAGCACAGTGTATCCTGAATAATTCGCTGCCAACACATTGGCAACTGATTGCGTGACACATGGAAATCCTACAATTTTGTTGCACAGAGCTTGATCTGTAGTGTATAAACTTGGATGACATTATTTTACTGTTGCTTGAGTTCTGATTTTTTTAATGGGATATGATGAATCTGTTATATTGGTACTATGACATCCAGAATATTTGGAATTTATGAGGAGTGATATTCAAATGTTTTTTCTCAATATCATAAATGGTTAAAATAGCAAAGTGATTGTAAAAACAATTTACCTCCCAGAGCCGGCGTCAGCACCCGGGCAAGTGCCGGGGGTCTGTGGCGCCCCTGAGGGTTCAGTCGCCACAGAGGTACTGCATCTCCTCCTGAGGTGTGGTACCCCACTATCCAGGTAAGGTGGAGACACCTGACCACACTCCAACACTCACATCCCACACGCACACCAGGAGTGTAGCAGAGCAACCTTTGTGGCTCCCTGCTTGGAACACGAAGAGTGCTGGGAGGTGGGTGGAGCTTAGACTGCACAAGAGAGTGGGAGAATATTAGGAAAGGGTCAGTCTGTGAGAGAAGATCCCCTGAGAGGGATGGAGTGAAGGAAGTGCTGCAGCAGACTCCTGTGACCTGGAGCTGCTGGCACAGGAAAGAGCCATAGAAAGCCTGATTCTTCAGAAGGAAGATAGTTTAGTACGGAACGTAAGGAGAAGAAGAGATCAAAGGACTAGGGTCAGAGCAGAGCCCTTCCTCAAGTTTGAAGTGCATGGCCGGGGTCCGGTCCCCGATGTTGTATGGATACTGATGTTCCTGCAGCAGAAACCAGAGGAATTGAAGTCGTCACCACTTTATTCCCATCTAAGACTTGGGGGCACAACAGCAACGTGGGTCAGCCAGGACATGATACCAAGGAGTCCCCGAAGCAGGCTACAGCTGTCTGCCGTACAAGTAGAGTTCTGAGTAACATCAAGGAGGAACTTGAGTTTAATACGCAACTACAAGTACTTCAGATTAGGCGCTAGTGTGGAGACATTCAGAAAAGGCACATGTTGGAGCAGTGCTGGAAAGGTGTACTTTACCTTGCCTGGGAGTTGGCTGAGCCCCTGACCTGGAGGACACGGCACCGAAGCGGGCAACTGTGTGCACCAGACTGTGAGTAAAGCCTTGGAACTACATGGCCCTGTGTCCTCCACTTATTCTTGTACCCGGCTCTGCTATATCTACTTCTTTACATCTTCTCCCCACTTGCCAACCTCATCTACACTGCCCTGGGACTACAGCTTCACCTTTGGGGAGCTTCAACATCATTGCTACACCACACCATCTGTCCCAGAGAAGCAACCCTGCAGCGCTGGTCAAACTAACCAGAAACCACAGGTGGCATCACGAATCATCTCAACAACTTTATCCCCATCACCCCTTTTACATTGACCGCCTGAGGCCATGGACCGGGTCACTGCCCCTGTTACATTTCCAATAGAAATCAACGGGCCTGGCACTGAGTACCCCACGGCCTCTGGGGGCGAGTCAGGTCCACTCGCCGCTGTGGACACCGGTGCGCTATGGGGGTCCAGTGCCTATGGCAGCGCCCGCAATTAGGCTCCCCCACCTGCTTAGGGACCCGGCACTTGCGATACACATCTATTCTTGTTCCACCACTGCAGCATCCTCCGCATTCTCTGACTGTGACGTTCATGTCAGAGGGCATAATGACTTTACTAATATGCATCCTCTGCTTGAGCAGTCACAATGCAGAGAGCTGGAAGATGGTGACGCTGAGGAGTATGGAGCAGAGCAGCGGCCAGCGAGGAGAGGTATTTCATTTATTATTTTATTTTTTTGTAATGTTTGGAGCATCTTATGGGCTCAGTTACATATGGAGCATCTTATTGGGCCAATTACATATGGAGCAGTATATGGGGCTAATTATATATGAAATATGTTATAGGGTTAAATACATATGGAGCTTCTTATGGGGCCAATTACATATGTAGCAGTATATGCTGCCAATTACATATGGAGCATCTTATGGGGCCAATTATATATGGAGTATCTTATGGGGCCAATTACATTTGGAGCAGTATATGGGGACAAATACACATGGAGCATCTTATGGGGCCAATTATATATGGAGCATCTTATGAGGCCAATTACATACTGAGCATCTTATTAGGCCAATTACATATGGCGCAGTATGTGGGACCCATCATATACTAGAAATAGTCAGAGGCTTTTGCACTCCCACTTAGTAAGGCCTGTTTCACACTTCAATTTTTCGACATCAGTCAAAATCCGCCAAATTTTGTAAATGGCGGATCCGCTTTTCTTTTGGCAGATCCGCCTTTTTTCCCTTTGAATTACATTAGTGGCGGATTTTGGCGGAAGGTCGTCCGTTACGTCCGCTATTCAGCAGATCCGCCAGATTTCTGACGGATTCTGTCTGAGGTGGACGGACTTTGTAACGTTTTTTTTGTCTGCATCAAAATGGCACATCACGGCAGATCCGTCATCGTCCGCCATTCAATAGAATGGCCGCCTATGGGCGGCGGATCCGCCGGGATCCGCCATTTAGCAGAATCTGCCGGCGGAATCCACTTTTTCGCACTGAGCATGCTCAGAAAAAAAGATACTTTTCCAGACAGTCCAAAAACTATATAAGGTGGGCTAATTGGGACCAGACATGCAGTACCAGCATCAAGACGGAAGAAAGAAGATACCAGACACAGCCTGACAGCCAGCCAGCAAGCATCTGCCAGCATCCAG
Source organism: Dendrobates tinctorius (assembly GCF_039654945.1). Lineage (NCBI taxonomy): Eukaryota > Metazoa > Chordata > Amphibia > Anura > Dendrobatidae > Dendrobates > Dendrobates tinctorius. The sequence goes on from NW_027361765.1 coordinate 12,498,848, forward strand.
AGGCCTGCCACGAGACGCCAGCACTTGCCAATAGCAGGTCAGGACCAAGAGGCCTGCCACCACCGAGCCAGGACCGAGAGGCCTGCCAGTGCCAGCACCAACAGCCTGCCAGCAAAGACGCCTGCAAGTGTGAGTATAAGCTATGTGTGTTGCATTTCTGTGTGTCTGTGGCTTGTGTGTGTGTCTGTGGCATGTGTGTGTGTGTGTACTACCTGTGTGTGTGTACTACCTGTGTGTGTACCACCTGTGCACGTGTGTGTGTGTACTACCTGCGTGTGTGTGTACTACCTGTGTGTGTGTGTGTATGTATTACCTGTGTGTGTGTGTGCGCATGTGTGTGTACTACCTGCATGTGTGTGTGCACTACGTGTGTGTATTTTTATTATGCATTTTTTTCATAGTTTACTTTTTTATTTTTGTTGCATGTGTACTGCATTTTATTTTCATACTACTGTAATTTTATTTGAATATTTCAAAGTGTGCTGTAATTGTGTGTTGTTTGTATTGAATGTGGTGTTACTGGTATTGTATGTGGTGTCACTGTAACATGTATTCAGCAATTTATTTATTTTTATGCACTGTGGTATTTAAAATAAAGAGCATAGTAGCTCCTACTTGTAAAAAAAATGAAAACAAAAAAATTATAATAAATAAAAACTGTCTCCAAAAACTGTCTGTAGTATCATTGTAAAACCAGGTAAAAGTTAACTGTGGGTATACGTGCAATACCTAAACAAGGTCACGTTAAGTGTTGGTATACATGCAATACCTAAACAAGGTCACGTTAAGTTTGGGTATACGTGCAATACCTAAACAAGGTCACGTTAAGTGTGGGTATACGCTCACTGATAGATTCTCAGTTAACTGTGCATCAGGGAATTACACACATGCAATACCAAAACCAGGTCACTTTAAAGTGTGGGTATACGCTCACAGATAGATTTTCAGTTAACTCTGCATCAGGTAATTACGCACATGCAATACCAAAACCAGGTCACTTTAAAGTGTGGGTATACATACAATACCAAGGCTTTTTTTTTAAAGGGCAACACGAGGTGTAGGGTTGGGAAGGTTGCGCATTTCAAATATCAACATTCAATTTTTTGGGGTGGTTTTTCAATCAAAATATATCTGAACTTTTTCTTATCTTATTACAAGTGTGTTTATACTTGCAGATCCATTCACGAAGAACCCGCAAACCATACTGCAGCAGACCGCCAGACCACAGCATACCCACCAGACCGCAGCAGACCCAGAGAAAAAACTTAAATTTTCCCAGTACTTATAAACTCCTGAAAGCTTTTGTTATCCTTTGCATAGTAGCTAACAAGTGTATTTATACTTGCAGATCTGTTTAGGAAGGACCGCAAACCACACTGCAGCAGACTCGCCAGGCTGCAGCAGACCCGCCAAGCCGCAGCAAACCCAGAGAAAAGAGTTACATTTTCTCAGTAAGTATAAAGGCATGAAAGCTTTTGTTATCCTTTGTATATTAGCTTAACAAGTGTCTTTATACTTGCAGATCCGTTTAAGAAGGACCACAAACTGGACCGCAGCAGACCCACCAGGCCGTAGCAGACCCAGAGAAAAGAGTTACATTTTCTCAGTAAATATAAAGGCTTGAAAGCTTCTGTTATCCTTTGTATAGTAGCTAACAAGTGTATTTATACTTGCAGATCCGTTTACGAAGGACCGCAAACCGGACCGCAGCAGACCCGCCAGGCCGCAGCAAACCCAGAGAAAAGAGTTAAATTTTCTCAGTAAGTATAAAGGCCTGAAAGCTTTTGTTATCCTTTGTATAGTAGCTTAACAAGTGTGGTTATCCTTGCAGATCCGTTCAGGAAGAACCGCAAACCGGACCGCAGCAGACCTGTCAGGCCGCAGCAAACCCAGAGAAAAGAGTTAAATTTTCTCAGTAAATATAAAGGCCTGAAAGCTTTTGTTATCCTTTGTATAGTAGCTTAACAATTGTCTTTATACTTGCAGATCTGTTTAGGAAGGACCGCAAACCGGACCGCAGCAGACCCGCCAGGCCGCAGCAGACCCAGAGAAAAGAGTTACATTTTCTCAGTAAGTATAAAGGCCTGAAAGTTTTTGTTATCCTTTGTATAGTAGCTTAACAAGTGTCTTTATACTTGCAGATCCGTTTAGGAAGGACTGCAAACCGGACCGCAGCAGACCCGCCAGGCCGCAGCAGACTCGCCAGCCAGACTGCAGCAAACCTGCAAGCTAGGCCGCAGCAATAATGTCTTCTTCTGGGAGCTCCCCCTCACATCATCAACGAACTGAGGTAATATAAATAATGTTTTTTTACTCTTATTTTACACTTTTTTTAACCCTATATGCATGTATTATGTTTTCACAGGAAGCCGAATCTGAGGAGCTTCCAGGAGGAGACATGTAGGGTGGAGAAATGCAAGGAGGGGGAGCGCAGAGTGTAAGTTTAGCATATACAAACACTTGCATACAAAATGCTACACCCAACACAAACATTCATCACAGCACACACAATAACTACGCATCCATCCAAGCACATAACTTTTTTTTTTTTTACAGTCTTCATAATCTGGTGCCCGCAATAGAGCAACTCCCAGAACATCCCAGCGTCGTCGAGGTGATGCTTCCAGTGTTTGGCGAACAGTGAGTAACCCTTTATTTGGGTGATTGATTAATGAACCTCATATGTCTGAATTTAATATTGCTTTTTTTTTTTCACAGGTTTCACAGCGTGCTTCCGACAGACCAGTAGAAGAGGGGATGATCATCGGTGTGGACACCCTCATCGAGGCTGTGCAACCGCGGGAGCCGCTGTGGGACATGGCAAACCGCTACCATGCCGACCAACCAACCACCCGACGGCTATGGGATGAAGTGTGTTCGGAGGTAATAGAGAACTGGGAGGAGCTCGATGCGATGGCCAGGGATTTTGTGCGTAAGTATTCTAATTTCAGTAACTTATATTACAGCATGTGAAGTGTTGAATACTAACCACTTTGTTTTTTTTTTTTTCCTTCACAGGTGACAGGGTTATCATACGGTGGCGGTCACTCAGGGATCGCTTCAAGAGGGACTTCAACAAGGAGATGCAGGCCCCGAGTGGATTGAGAGGACGCAGGAGCAGCCAGTATAAACACTACAGAGCCCTGTCGTTCCTCCGGTCGACAATGATGAGCAGAAGGTAAATATTCCAATGAGAAACAAAGAAATGGGGGTACCACCGAAAGGATAATTAAGGGGATCCAACCTAGACCTAAATAGTACATATGTTTGACAAAAAGGAGAGAAAGAAATAGGCCATGAGCAGGGTATCACCCTAAATATGACATAACATATGTAATACAAATTTTATTAAACACGGCAAACAGCAAAAATTCTTAAAAACATTAAAATGGTCACAAATGTGACACATACACAGATTATACAATGCTCATAATAGAGCAACCCACCTGCTACCAACTATCACCCTCACCGAGAATGATGCCTATATCCCTAGGTCCATGTAATCAGTTTTCTCAATAGAGTAAGCTCACACATAGGTAATAAAGAGCATATGAGTCAGAAACACCAATAATATACAAATACAATGAAAAAATGATGCAATTCCAACCCAATAATTACAAAAAACAGTACAAGGGATAATGTAAACCCAAGAAGATGCTCATCACTATGAGGTGTACAAAAAAGATAGAAATGCACACTAAATAGACCTCATATATGCGCAGAGGTACCCCAGCCCAAGATCAGGCATAGGGAAGATCAAGGACCAGATCAGCCAGACCATTAGGGGCTAGAGAGGGTCTAAGTGGACAGAAAAAATCTCCATAGCCTCCCCAAATGATAACCACACATACAAATCAGCATAATACAAAACCCATGAGAAGTGAAGTGGGGCAGGTAGAGCCAGAGACCCGACACATGTCGCCACTCTAGGTGGCTTCGTCAGGGGTACAAATTGCCAGTCAGCTGTGTCAATATATATGGTTGCATAGTTAGTAGATAGGGAGCAGCTGCGCCGCTGCTTACCATGACAGGGTTAACATCCAATATACCGGAGAGTCAGCGATTAGTCACTAATCCATAGCTATGGCTGACAGCTCACAGCAGCGGCATGTGACGTCACAGAATGCCAACTGCGCAAGCGTTGGTGTGCGGGAGACAAGGCACACATCCTGAATACAGGAAGTGAGAGAGAGCTCAATATTGCTACTGCGCAGGCGCCTGCAGTAGCCTACTGCGCAGGCGTCGGCGTATAGTAGACAAAGCGCACATCACGAATAAATGAGAAAGACCAATCAAGGGGACACTTGCGGTCATGTGACCAATTAACCCTCAAAGATATACAGCTCACTTGCTGTGATGATTATCTGCGCAAGCGTCGGCGTATAATAAACAAAGCGCGCGTCACAAATAGGTGAAGAGACACAATTAAGGGGACATTCTAAAGATACGCAGCACATTCACTGTAGTAATTATCTAAGTAGGCGATGACCAAAAAACACTCCCCCATAGGCGCTCCCGGCCAGAGTGAGACGTAGATAAGCACTGTATTACTAGTCATGCAGCTGCCATAGTCACCAATAGACGCACATCGCTGGAGAAAACAGTGATAAGGCGCAATACCTGTGATCTAAAGCGCCTGTACTTATACAAAGACCGTGCTGGTTCGGGGTTCAGTTGCCATGATGATCAGTTAAATAAACAGGACACTTAATGCTCAGCCAACTGGGCGGAGCTAACACGGGACACTGTTTATACTTAGCCAACTGGGTGGAGCTAACACACTCTTAAACAGATCTTATAAAAGATGGACCAGAAGGTAACTATTGACCTTTTTGTCTAAGCCAGTGCTATAATCTGTAGTTATAGGAATGACGACCACAAATAAAAGGATGAAAGAGCTCCTCATCACTGGTGCGCAGGCGCTAAAATAATAGACATGCTAGACTAAAATTAGTCACAAGCACATTTCTAACAGTAGTCAGTTCTAGAAATAGAGACGAGGCGCTACTGCGCAAATACCAGTATGCATAGTCTCACTCACAGCTAGGTTGGTTAAATAGCCAGCTAGGCAGTGGCTGGATAAACCGACCAGATACAAAGTAAATGGCCCGTCCCCAGACACACAAATACCCCTTGAGCAAGTGTGGACAAAAAGTTACGGTATGTAAATGATAAAGATCTTTATGCTCAGCGAAGTGGGCGGGGCTAACACACTCTTGCATACAAAATGCTACACCCAACACAAACATTCATCACAGCACACACAATAACTATGTATCCATCCAAGCACATAACTTTTTTTTTTTTTTTACAGTCTTCACAATCTGGTGCCCGCACTAGAGCAACTCCCAGGACATCCCAGCATCGTCGAGGTGATGCTTCCAGTGTTCGGCGAACAGTGAGTAACCCTTTATTTGGGTGATTGATTAACTATTGAGCTTTTTATCTATCCCAGTGCTATAATCAATAGTTGTAGGAACGACAACCACAAATAAAGGGATGAAAGAGCTCCTCATCACTGGTGCGCAGGCGCTAAGATAATAGATATGCTTGACTAAAATTAGTCACAAGCACATTTCTAACAGTAGTCAGTTCTAGAAATAGTGACAAGGCGCTACTTCGCAAATAGCAGTATGCATAGTCTCACTTATAGCTAGGTAGATAAAATAAATAGCCAGCTAGGCAGTGGCTGGATAAACCGACCAGATACAAAGTAAGTGGCCAGTCCCCAGACAAACAAATACCCAGAGAGCAAGTGTTGACAAAAAATTACGGTATGTAAATGATAAAAATCTTTATACTCAGCCAAATGGGCGGAGCTAGCACACTCTAATGCAAATCTTATACAAAAGAGACAAGAAGGTAACTGTTGACCTTTTTGTTTGTTAGCAGAAAGTAAATATTCCACACACCATTTCTGCAGTACAAATGTTTACATGTTTTGTTTTTTTTCAGCAAGGCCAAATGAAATATCAATATATTAATATATTTTTTTTATTTTTTATTTCTTTTATAGCACCATCTGCAGCACTCTGGAGCCTGCTTCTGAGTTGCCTCCCTCTGGAGGAATCCCTTCGGAGACCGCCACCAGTGAAAACATCGAGGTATCCAACCCCTCTGTACCTTCTCTCTTGTGTCATCCCTCTGTCCCATCCACCAGCACTGGAGCAGCAGGGCAGTCTTCAGCACATGAAGCTGCAGGTGACGATTTACAGTACCCTTTACTCCACCCCTCTGACACTGCCGCAACATCTCGACCAACTTTTGGCTCTGGACGGCAGCATCAGAGATGTCACGAAAGGATGACTTTGTCTGACTGTTTGAATCTGAATTCAACCGTCCAGAATGCATTCCGACTTTTAGGACAGCAGATAACTTCTGGGTTGAACATGATAAATCAAAATATCATGGAACTCAGAAGTTATATGGAGCGGATGAATTCAGAGTCAAACCAGGCGCCGAGACATATTTATTTTCAGTCAGTTGTCCGGCAAATGGAAGATTTAAATCCTCACCTACAGATGCATGTGATGCAACCATGTCACAATGCTCTAGTGACTGCAGTATCCCAGGCCTCCCAATCTACCCATGCACCTATTCCATCACCTTCTCATTCCACCGTTCATCCTCCCTCCGGCATTCCTCCCTTCATCCATCCTCCCTCCGTCCATCCTCCCACCATCCATCCTTCCATCATCCATCCTCCCACCACTCCTTCTCCTTTCTCTAATTCCCCATTCCATTCTTCCCAGTACCTTCCTTCTCCACTGCATTATACCCCAATGACCTCACCGTACCCACCCCAAGCCACACCTTCAACTCCCAACCCAACCTCATGTTTTAAACCCGCCTTCCACTTCTGATCCTCACCAACCTTGTTCCCAGTCCTCCCTTCCTTGATGTGGTCAACCCTGTTAACCCCTCTGATGATATCTCCACCCAACAATTCCAGCATTTGTAAATTTGTTAAACTCAAAAAAATAAATTATTTTTTGTTTCAAAACAATTTTATTGTGTGGTTTAATTTTTTTCTTTAGTGTTTAGTAAAAAAAAAAAACAACACCAGTGGTGTTGAGGTTAAATACACAACACTTGGGGAAAGGTAATACACAACAAAAAGGTTAAATGTACACCTGTGGTGTACAGGTATATACACAACACTTGGGTAAAGGTAATACACAACACTTTGGTAAATGTAAAAAAAAAGGTTAAATGTACACCGATGGTGTACAAGTATATACACAACACTTTGGTAAATGTACCATAACTCTGAAACAAAAAAGGAAATATTACAAAAGTTTTTCTTATACAAAAATGGAACCTTGGTATAAAATAACAAAAAAAAAAATTATACCTTGCCATCTTGCCTGTCAACTCTTCCTTCTGGTGAAACAAAATAATCAGCAAATGTGTTCCTCATTCTTGTCACTGACACAGTACTCCGAACACTTGTCTGGTGATTATCCCACAAGGTGGTTTCACAAACATTTTCTTCCATGGAAACAAGTTCCTTTGTAATTACAAAATTGTGCAGGATGACACATGCCTTCACCACATCATCCACACTCTCAGTTTTCATTTTAATGGCATTTAACAGCACTCTCCATTTTGATGTTAAAATCCCAAAAGCGCACTCCACCACTCTTTGCGCTCTTGTCAATCGATAGTTAAAGATTTTTTTCGTGTGTGTCAATTCATGACTTCCATATGGCTTCTGAAGATGTTTTGACAGTTGAAATGCATTGTCTCCAACACATACAAATGGCATTGGTGGGCCTGTTGTTCCAGGGAGTGGTCTTGGAGGTGGGAATTCAAAATTGTCTCCATACAAACGACGGCCCATTGCGGACATCTTGAATACCTGCAAATCATTGGATCGACCATACGCACTGTGATAAAACACTCCGGGATCGCCTTTGCTGGGGTCAAAGGTCACGTGCGCTCAGCATGAAACTCAGGCACACAGCCGGGGTCCGGGTATAACTGACACTGGGTCAGGTTTATTAAAGGTGAAAGCAATGCATAAAGGAAAAAAAACATAAACCAAATCCTTGCCTGTCAATAGAATGGCCGCCTATGGGCGGCGGATCCGCCGGGATCCGCCATTTAGCAGAATCTGCCGGCGGAATCCACTTTTTCGCACTGAGCATGCTCAGAAAAAAAGATACTTTTACAGACAGTCCAAAAACTATTTAAGGTGGGCTAATTGGGACCAGACATGCAGTACCTGCATCAAGACGGAAGAAAGAAGATACCAGACACAGCCTGCCAGCCAGCCAGCAAGCATCTGCCAGCATCCAGAGGCCTGCCACGAGACGCCAGCACTTGCCAATAGCAGGTCAGGACCAAGAGGCCTGCCACCACCGAGCCAGGACCGAGAGGCCTGCCAGTGCCAGCACCAACAGCCTGCCAGCAAAGACACCTGCAAGTGTGAGTATAAGCTATGTGTGTCGCATTTCTGTGTGTCTGTGGCTTGTGTGTGTGTCTGTGGCATGTGTGTGTGTGTGTGTACTACCTGTGTGTGTGTACTACCTGTGTGTGTACCACCTGTGCACGTGTGTGTGTGTACTACCTGCGTGTGTGTGTACTACCTGTGTGTGTGTGTGTATGTATTACCTGTGTGTGTGTGTGCGCATGTGTGTGTACTACCTGCATGTGTGTGTGCACTACGTGTGTGTATTTTTATTATGCATTTTTTTCATAGTTTACTTTTTTATTTTTGTTGCATGTGTACTGCATTTTATTTTCATACTACTGTAATTTTATTTGAATATTTCAAAGTGTGCTGTAATTGTGTGTTGTTTGTATTGAATGTGGTGTTACTGGTATTGTATGTGGTGTCACTGTAACATGTATTCAGCAATTTATTTATTTTTATGCACTGTGGTATTTAAAATAAAGAGCATAGTAGCTCCTACTTGTAAAAAAAAATGAAAACAAAAAAATTATAATAAATAAAAACTGTCTCCAAAAACTGTCTGTAGTATCATTGTAAAACCAGGTAAAAGTTAACTGTGGGTATACGTGCAATACCTAAACAAGGTCACGTTAAGTGTTGGTATACATGCAATACCTAAACAAGGTCACGTTAAGTTTGGGTATACGTGCAATACCTAAACAAGGTCACGTTAAATGTGAGTATACGCTCACTGATAGATTCTCAGTTAACTGTGCATCAGGGAATTACACACATGCAATACCAAAACCAGGTCACTTTAAAGTGTGGGTATACGCTCACAGATAGATTTTCAGTTAACTCTGCATCAGGTAATTACGCATATGCAATACCAAAACCAGGTCACTTTAAAGTGTGGGTATACATACAATACCAAGGCTTTTTTTTTAAAGGGCAACACGAGGTGTAGGGTTGGGAAGGTTGCGCATTTCAAATATCAACATTCAATTTTTTGGGGTGGTTTTTCAATCAAAATATATCTGAACTTTTTCTTATCTTATTACAAGTGTGTTTATACTTGCAGATCCATTCACGAAGAACCCGCAAACCATACTGCAGCAGACCGCCAGACCACAGCATACCCACCAGACCGCAGCAGACCCAGAGAAAAAACTTAAATTTTCCCAGTACTTATAAACTCCTGAAAGCTTTTGTTATCCTTTGCATAGTAGCTAACAAGTGTATTTATACTTGCAGATCTGTTTAGGAAGGACCGCAAACCGGACTGCAGCAGACTCGCCAGGCTGCAGCAGACCCGCCAAGCCGCAGCAAACCCAGAGAAAAGAGTTAAATTTTCTCAGTAAGTATAAAGGCATGAAAGCTTTTGTTATCCTTTGTATATTAGCTTAACAAGTGTCTTTATACTTGCAGATCCGTTTAAGAAGGACCACAAACCGGACCGCAGCAGACCCACCAGGCCGTAGCAGACCCAGAGAAAAGAGTTACATTTTCTCAGTAAATATAAAGGCTTGAAAGCTTCTGTTATCCTTTGTATAGTAGCTAACAAGTGTATTTATACTTGCAGATCCGTTTACGAAGGACCGCAAACCGGACCGCAGCAGACCCGCCAGGCCGCAGCAAACCCAGAGAAAAGAGTTAAATTTTCTCAGTAAGTATAAAGGCCTGAAAGCTTTTGTTATCCTTTGTATAGTAGCTTAACAAGTGTGGTTATCCTTGCAGATCCGTTCAGGAAGAACCGCAAACCGGACCGCAGCAGACCTGTCAGGCCGCAGCAAACCCAGAGAAAAGAGTTAAATTTTCTCAGTAAATATAAAGGCCTGAAAGCTTTTGTTATCCTTTGTATAGTAGCTTAACAATTGTCTTTATACTTGCAGATCTGTTTAGGAAGGACCGCAAACCGGACCGCAGCAGACCCGCCAGGCCGCAGCAGACCCAGAGAAAAGAGTTACATTTTCTCAGTAAGTATAAAGGCCTGAAAGTTTTTGTTATCCTTTGTATAGTAGCTTAACAAGTGTCTTTATACTTGCAGATCCGTTTAGGAAGGACTGCAAACCGGACCGCAGCAGACCCGCCAGGCTGCAGCAGACTCGCCAGCCAGACTGCAGCAAACCTGCAAGCTAGGCCGCAGCAATAATGTCTTCTTCTGGGAGCTCCCCCTCACATCATCAACGAACTGAGGTAATATAAATAATGTTTTTTTACTCTTATTTTACACTTTTTTTTAACCCTATATGCATGTATTATGTTTTCACAGGAAGCCGAATCTGAGGAGCTTCCAGGAGGAGACATGTAGGGTGGAGAAATGCAAGGAGGGGGAGCGCAAAGTGTAAGTTTAGCATATACAAACACTTGCATACAAAATGCTACACCCAACACAAACATTCATCACAGCACACACAATAACTACGCATCCATCCAAGCACATAACTTTTTTTTTTTTTTTTTTTACAGTCTTCATAATCTGGTGCCCGCACTAGAGCAACTCCCAGAACATCCCAGCGTCGTCGAGGTGATGCTTCCAGTGTTTGGCGAACAGTGAGTAACCCTTTATTTGGGTGATTGATTAATGAACCTCATATGTCTGAATTTAATATTGCTTTTTTTTTTTCACAGGTTTCACAGCGTGCTTCCGACAGACCAGTAGAAGAGGGGATGATCATCGGTGTGGACACCCTCATCGAGGCTGTGCAACCGCGGGAGCCGCTGTGGGACATGGCAAACCGCTACCATGCCGACCAACCAACCACCCGACGGCTATGGGATGAAGTGTGTTCGGAGGTAATAGAGAACTGGGAGGAGCTCGATGCGATGGCCAGGGATTTTGTGCGTAAGTATTCTAATTTCAGTAACTTATATTACAGCATGTGAAGTGTTGAATACTAACCACTTTGTTTTTTTTTTTTCCTTCACAGGTGACAGGGTTATCATACGGTGGCGGTCACTCAGGGATCGCTTCAAGAGGGACTTCAACAAGGAGATGCAGGCCCCGAGTGGATTGAGAGGACGCAGGAGCAGCCAGTATAAACACTACAGAGCCCTGTCGTTCCTCCGGTCGACAATGATGAGCAGAAGGTAAATATTCCAATGAGAAACAAAGAAATGGGGGTACCACCGAAAGGATAATTAAGGGGATCCAACCTAGACCTAAATAGTACATATGTTTGACAAAAAGGAGAGAAAGAAATAGGCCATGAGCAGGGTATCACCCTAAATATGACATAACATATGTAATACAAATTTTATTAAACACGGCAAACAGCAAAAATTCTTAAAAACATTAAAATGGTCACAAATGTGACACATACACAGATTATACAATGCTCATAATAGAGCAACCCACCTGCTACCAACTATCACCCTCACCGAGAATGATGCCTATATCCCTAGGTTCATGTAATCAGTTTTCTCAATAGAGTAAGCTCACACATAGGTAATAAAGAACATATGAGTCAGAAACACCAATAATATACAAATACAATGAAAAAATGATGCAATTCCAACCCAATAATTACAAAAAACAGTACAAGGGATAATGTAAACCCAAGAAGATGCTCATCACTATGAGGTGTACAAAAAAGATAGAAATGCACACTAAATAGACCTCATATATGCGCAGAGGTACCCCAGCCCAAGATCAGGCATAGGGAAGATCAAGGACCAGATCAGCCAGACCATTAGGGGCTAGAGAGGGTCTAAGTGGACAGAAAAAATCTCCATAGCCTCCCCAAATGATAACCACACATACAAATCAGCATAATACAAAACCCATGAGAAGTGAAGTGGGGCAGGTAGAGCCAGAGACCCGACACATGTCGCCACTCTAGGTGGCTTCGTCAGGGGTACAAATTGCCAGTCAGCTGTGTCAATATATATGGTTGCATAGTTAGTAGATAGGGAGCAGCTGCGCCGCTGCTTACCATGACAGGGTTAACATCCAATATACCGGAGAGTCAGCGATTAGTCACTAATCCATAGCTATGGCTGACAGCTCACAGCAGCGGCATGTGACGTCACAGAATGCCAACTGCGCAAGCGTTGGTGTGCGGGAGACAAGGCACACATCCTGAATACAGGAAGTGAGAGAGAGCTCAATATTGCTACTGCGCAGGCGCCTGCAGTAGCCTACTGCGCAGGCGTCGGCGTATAGTAGACAAAGCGCACATCACGAATAAATGAGAAAGACCAATCAAGGGGACACTTGCGGTCATGTGACCAATTAACCCTCAAAGATATACAGCTCACTTGCTGTGATGATTATCTGCGCAAGCGTCGGCGTATAATAAACAAAGCGCGCGTCACAAATAGGTGAAGAGACACAATTAAGGGGACATTCTAAAGATACGCAGCACATTCACTGTAGTAATTATCTAAGTAGGCGATGACCAAAAAACACTCCCCCATAGGCGCTCCCGGCCAGAGTGAGACGTAGATAAGCACTGTATTACTAGTCATGCAGCTGCCATAGTCACCAATAGACGCACATCGCTGGAGAAAACAGTGATAAGGCGCAATACCTGTGATCTAAAGTGCCTGTACTTATACAAAGACCGTGCTGGTTCGGGGTTCAGTTGCCATGATGATCAGTTAAATAAACAGGACACTTAATGCTCAGCCAACTGGGCGGAGCTAACACGGGACACTGTTTATACTTAGCCAACTGGGTGGAGCTAACACACTCTTAAACAGATCTTATAAAAGATGGACCAGAAGGTAACTATTGACCTTTTTGTCTAAGCCAGTGCTATAATCTGTAGTTATAGGAATGACGACCACAAATAAAAGGATGAAAGAGCTCCTCATCACTGGTGCGCAGGCGCTAAAATAATAGACATGCTAGACTAAAATTAGTCACAAGCACATTTCTAACAGTAGTCAGTTCTAGAAATAGAGACGAGGCGCTACTGCGCAAATACCAGTATGCATAGTCTCACTCACAGCTAGGTTGGTTAAATAGCCAGCTAGGCAGTGGCTGGATAAACCGACCAGATACAAAGTAAATGGCCCGTCCCCAGACACACAAATACCCCTTGAGCAAGTGTGGACAAAAAGTTACGGTATGTAAATGATAAAGATCTTTATGCTCAGCGAAGTGGGCGGGGCTAACACACTCTTGCATACAAAATGCTACACCCAACACAAACATTCATCACAGCACACACAATAACTACGTATCCATCCAAGCACATAACTTTTTTTTTTTTTTTACAGTCTTCACAATCTGGTGCCCGCACTAGAGCAACTCCCAGGACATCCCAGCATCGTCGAGGTGATGCTTCCAGTGTTCGGCGAACAGTGAGTAACCCTTTATTTGGGTGATTGATTAACTATTGAGCTTTTTATCTATCCCAGTGCTATAATCAATAGTTGTAGGAACGACAACCACAAATAAAGGGATGAAAGAGCTCCTCATCACTGGTGCGCAGGCGCTAAGATAATAGATATGCTTGACTAAAATTAGTCACAAGCACATTTCTAACAGTAGTCAGTTCTAGAAATAGTGACAAGGCGCTACTTCGCAAATAGCAGTATGCATAGTCTCACTTATAGCTAGGTAGATAAAATAAATAGCCAGCTAGGCAGTGGCTGGATAAACCGACCAGATACAAAGTAAGTGGCCAGTCCCCAGACAAACAAATACCCAGAGAGCAAGTGTTGACAAAAAATTACGGTATGTAAATGATAAAAATCTTTATACTCAGCCAAATGGGCGGAGCTAGCACACTCTAATGCAAATCTTATACAAAAGAGACAAGAAGGTAACTGTTGACCTTTTTGTTTGTTAGCAGAAAGTAAATATTCCACACACCATTTCTGCAGTACAAATGTTTACATGTTTATTTTTTTTTTCAGCAAGGCCAAATGAAATATCAATATATTAATATATTTTTTTTATTTTTTATTTCTTTTATAGCACCATCTGCAGCACTCTGGAGCCTGCTTCTGAGTTGCCTCCCTCTGGAGGAATCCCTTCGGAGACCGCCACCAGTGAAAACATCGAGGTATCCAACCCCTCTGTACCTTCTCTCTTGTGTCATCCCTCTGTCCCATCCACCAGCACTGGAGCAGCAGGGCAGTCTTCAGCACATGAAGCTGCAGGTGACGATTTACAGTACCCTTTACTCCACCCCTCTGACACTGCCGCAACATCTCGACCAACTTTTGGCTCTGGACGGCAGCATCAGAGATGTCACGAAAGGATGACTTTGTCTGACTGTTTGAATCTGAATTCAACCGTCCAGAATGCATTCCGACTTTTAGGACAGCAGATAACTTCTGGGTTGAACATGATAAATCAAAATATCATGGAACTCAGAAGTTATATGGAGCGGATGAATTCAGAGTCAAACCAGGCGCCGAGACATATTTATTTTCAGTCAGTTGTCCGGCAAATGGAAGATTTAAATCCTCACCTACAGATGCATGTGATGCAACCATGTCACAATGCTCTAGTGACTGCAGTATCCCAGGCCTCCCAATCTACCCATGCACCTATTCCATCACCTTCTCATTCCACCGTTCATCCTCCCTCCGGCATTCCTCCCTTCATCCATCCTCCCTCCGTCCATCCTCCCACCATCCATCCTTCCATCATCCATCCTCCCACCACTCCTTCTCCTTTCTCTAATTCCCCATTCCATTCTTCCCAGTACCTTCCTTCTCCACTGCATTATACCCCAATGACCTCACCGTACCCACCCCAAGCCACACCTTCAACTCCCAACCCAACCTCATGTTTTAAACCCGCCTTCCACTTCTGATCCTCACCAACCTTGTTCCCAGTCCTCCCTTCCTTGATGTGGTCAACCCTGTTAACCCCTCCGATGATATCTCCACCCAACAATTCCAGCATTTGTAAATTTGTTAAACTCAAAAAAATAAATTATTTTTTGTTTCAAAACAATTTTATTGTGTGGTTTAATTTTTTTCTTTAGTGTTAAGTAAAAAAAAAAAACAACACCAGTGGTGTTGAGGTTAAATACACAACACTTGGGGAAAGGTAATACACAACAAAAAGGTTAAATGTACACCTGTGGTGTACAGGTATATACACAACACTTGGGTAAAGGTAATATACAACACTTTGGTAAATGTAAAAAAAGGTTAAATGTACACCGGTGGTGTAGAGGTATATACACAACACTTGGGTAGAGGTAATACACAACACTTTGGTAAATGTAAAAAAAAGGTTAAATGTACACCGGTGGTGTACAGGTATATACACAACACTTGGGTAAAGGTAATACACAACACTTTGGTAAATGTAAAAAAAAAGGTTAAATGTACACCGATGGTGTACAAGTATATACACAACACTTTGGTAAATGTACCATAACTCTGAAACAAAAAAGGAAATATTACAAAAGTTTTTCTTATACAAAAATGGAACCTTGGTATAAAATAACAAAAAAAAAAAATTATACCTTGCCATCTTGCCTGTCAACTCTTCCTTCTGGTGAAACAAAATAATCAGCAAATGTGTTCCTCATTCTTGTCACTGACACAGTACTCCGAACACTTGTCTGGTGATTATCCCACAAGGTGGTTTCACAAACATTTTCTTCCATGGAAACAAGTTCCTTTGTAATTACAAAATTGTGCAGGATGACACATGCCTTCACCACATCATCCACACTCTCAGTTTTCATTTTAATGGCATTTAACAGCACTCTGCATTTTGATGTTAAAATCCCAAAAGCGCACTCCACCACTCTTCGCGCTCTTGTCAATCGATAGTTAAAGATTTTTTTCGTGTGTGTCAATTCATGACTTCCATATGGCTTCTGAAGATGTTTTGACAGTTGAAATGCATTGTCTCCAACACATACAAATGGCATTGGTGGGCCTGTTGTTCCAGGGAGTGGTCTTGGAGGTGGGAATTCAAAATTGTCTCCATACAAACGACAGCCCATTGCGGACATCTTGAATACCTGCAAATCATTGGATCAACCATACGCACTGTGATAAAACACTCCGGGATCGCCTTTGCTGGGGTCAAAGGTCACGTGCGCTCAGCATGAAACTCAGGCACACAGCCGGGGTCCGGGTATAACTGACACTGGGTCAGGTTTATTAAAGGTGAAAGCAATGCATAAAGGAAAAAAAACATAAAACAAATCCTTGCCTGTCCGGCACTAAATAAACAAGGTACAACCTAACTACCAACTGGCGGGCTTCTCCCATCCAGCCAAACCACAGTTACAGTGGGCACTGCTTTCACTCACGTGTGTCTCTCACACAGACAGGCTTTCTGTGTCCCCAGGCTGAGACACTCACACAACCACCTGGCATCCTTTTATATCCGCCTCCCATTATTCATTAGTAACCAGGTGATATACTGACCAGTCTAGGCCACATAGGAAAGGTATCTGGGCGAGATATACCTGCCCTCATCCACTATTCCCACATGATTCTCACAGCACCAATGTCGACCGCAATAAATTTGCATTTTGAGTCTGCAATGGCCATCAGTACAATTGAGACGAATTTCTTATAGTTGAAAAATTCAGATCCGGATCCAATGGGTTTCACAAGCCTTATGTGCTTCCCATCCACTGCACCAACACAATTTGGAAACTGGCAGATTTCTTGAAAGTTGTCCTCAATCTCCAGCCACCTTTCCTGTGTTGACTGTGGAATGTACTCCTCCTTTAGACAATCCCACAATGCCCGGCAGGTCTGTTGGACTATTCCAGATATTGTAGATATCCCAAGCAGGAATTGGTAATGGAGGGAGGTGAAGGATTCTCCAGTTGCCAGGAATCTGTTAAAAAAGGGTAAAAAGTAAAATTAATACAAACTACAAGCAATAACATGACAATAAAAGTCTGCAGAATCTGAAAACTTTTGAAAAAAAGATAACTTTCCGAAGGGTCACCATCAAACGCTCCACCGGTGATATCGAAAAGCGCAAGTAGGTGTCCCTTCTCTGGATTTGCGCTCCGACACGCTCCACCAAAGTTTCAAACAGGCCCTGTCTCATCAGCACATAATTGAAGAACTTGTCCAGATTATCCCTCAATTCCAGATAAAGTGTAGAAAAAACTCCAAGGGTCAATCTCTGTGCATTTATAGGATGAATCCACTGCCGTCTCTTTCTTCTCCGACGAAGGATTCGCAGTCTTATTTCCTCCGTCTGCTGAGCAAGGATTGCGAAAAGATTGCACTCAAAATCAAAATCCACACAGATGCTATTAATATTCGCTATTACTCCTTCCATCTCTGCAACTAGCTCTACAACCTTTCAAAGATATTGTATTAAAACACCCTAGATATATTTTTCCACTAGTTTCCAGGATCCAATCACATTTGGGAGCATTTTCAAAGAGCCAATCATATTTGAGAGCATCCCATATTGAAGGTGTGGAACAACGGATCCGTCAGAAAACGGACTCAACGGATGGCAAAAACGGATGCCAGCGGATGGTACGGATCCGTTATTTGTTGGATCCGTATAAAAATCCGTATAGTGGATCCATCAAAAACGGATCCATACCATCCGCTTCCATCCGTTTTGCCACATTTTTAGCGGATCCGCCATTTTCAAAATTTGGCGGATTTTGACTGATGTCGAAAAACTGAAGTGTGAAACAGGCCTAAACAGGTGCTAAGAAGGAAATTCTATGTGAATTCTAGAAGAAACCTTTGGCACTCAAGATATGACACTTCTGAAATCATGATTACGTGTAACTCAAGAGTTTAAAATTCACAGCCGACTTATGAGAAGGACAAAAGAAAAATTCCAATATTTCACTTATTGGGCCTTTATTAAGGATGTCTATGTAAATAGCATAAAGAAGAAAGAAAAAAAGGGGAAAAAGTTCAAATAAACTTAAAAATGACACACATACTGTATGTTATATGCACAGGCTATGTAAAAAAAAAATCTTATGTTATATATAAAAATCATAAATTTGTATGATACATCAAAGTACATGACCAATATAATAAGTATTATCTAAAATATCGTTAATTTCATGATGGTGTGAATCACTTCATAAGGAATATGATGTATCAAAAAGAAATATATCAATCAATATCCGCCCAATGGGATCATGCAGCAGCTTAGTCTCCATCAACGTAGCTGAGAACAATATATGAAAAAAGGCATTCATTATCTCTATAGATCACACGTATGAGATTCTGCAAGAAGCCAGGGAGGAGAGGTCAAAGGTATTTAAGTGGAGAGAAATCTGCATCTAAAGGGATATATCTTGCAGAAAACCGCTATATATATCAAGTTTCTACCAAGATAAGTATAAGACAGAGTAGAGGAGAAAAAAGTGAAAAATAAACTGTGAATATAAAAAAACTACATACAAAAGGCAGGTACAACCATGGGGTCTAATGAGGCACCACATATGCCAATATTTTTATAGCACTCTTTGAGGAGAATTATGTTTATATTCACCCTCTCTTTCAGGAACACTCCATCCATTGGAAGAGATTCATCGATATGGCACTCACATTGGAGAACTCATTGGACCTTTCTGACGTCAGACAGTTCTCATGCTCCCGATACCATTAGAAAGGTCCTGAAAGTTCACAGCCAATGAACTCATTTCACCTAACTGACTAAATTTTCCCATGGTGCTTGAGCTAACATCAAAATGGTATCGGAGATATGAGTGTACATGTGTTTAATATGTGTGGCAACCATGAGACTCCCGTGTGCCGCATCAGTACCACCCGGGGGCACCAGGGATGCAGCGGTACACTGTTCACCGGCATCGGGTGCTGAAGAGGACTCATCACTCTCTTCTGCTCTGCCAGCGATCAGCACGAGCAGGGAAGAATGATAAGAGTTGTGTTCAAGTGAGAATACTGACAGTATGCGGTCTGCTGTCTGTTCAGAAATGACGGCACAAATAAGTGAGGGGGGTGTGTTTATATGTAAAATCATCCTTCAAGGGGATCTGTCACCCCATTTTAGCCCTATCAGCTGCTGTCACCACCATCAGGGGCTTATCTACAGCATTCTGTAATGCTGTAGATAAGCCCCCAATGGAACCTGAACGATAAGAAAAAAGGGTTAGATTATACTCACCCTGGCGTTCGGTCCGGTCCGATGGGTGTCGCTGTCCCGTCCAGCGCCTCCCATCTTCATACGATGATGTCCTTCTTCTTGCTTCTCCCTTGGCTCCTGCGCAGGCGTCCTTTATCTGCCTTGTTGAGGGCAGAGCAGAGTGCTGTAGTGCGCAGGTGCCAGACCTCTCTGACCTTTCCCGTCTGCACACTGCAGTACTTTACTCTGCCCTCAATAGGAAGTACGCCAGCGCAGGAGCCGAGAGAGAATCAAGGAGATCCATTCTTTTTTCCTTTATTGTGTGGTGATGAGAATTCATCCTTGTTCTCAGCTTTTGAATCAATTCACATCAGGACTACAAGATCCCAGGTACTTTCAGCTGCATCACATCTAATGTGGTGTACTTAATTATTTGTACTAAATGTCCAAATGGGGGGCTGTCTGTGGGGGAGACAGGGCAAAAACTGAGAATAAGGATGAATTCTCATTGCCACACAATAAAAGAAAAAATGGATCTACCTGTGGCAAAACTTTTTTTTATGCCTGATCACAGCACCATGGGTATTAAATAACTGGTATTGAAAGGTAACTTCAAGTCTCAGAGAGACAGAAAAGTTTGTGAGTACAAGATCATGGTGACCTTTGACACTTTCAGAGCGGGAATGAATGTGTTGCATGGATTTATGTCCTTTTACGTCAATTAAGGAATTTGCTCCTAAGACCTTGTGGAGGCATCACAACACATTACCAGACCCCAATCAGAGGACAATAAAACTTCCATTCCTTATCTATATAGTATAGTTCTATTATCTATATAGATAGTTCTGCTTCATGTCACTTGTCTTATCTATTGCATTTTTTCAGTGCTGTGTTATGCATAAATATGTGATTCTTCAGATTTTGTATTATTCTAGTCTGATGAATTTCTTTAAATGTGAACACTCCTTGTTGGGTGTCGTCTGAAATGACTGTCCCTATTATAATATTTCTACTGTGGTGAAATTGATGCCACTTTGGTGGTGCCTGCCAATACTTTTTGGAAATATGAACACTCTTGGTTGTGTGTCCATCTGCTGGATTGTGTGTAGTGAAAGACCTGTCATTCCCTATTATACCGTTTTTACTGTAGTGAAATTGATGCCACTTCTGTGGTGTAAAACCCTCATTTGTATAGATGTGAACACTTCTTGTTGGGTGTACATCTGCTGCATTGAGTGTAGTGGAAGAAGTGACGGTCCTTATTATAATATTTCTACTTTGGTGAAATTGATGACACTTTGGTGGTGTATGACAATACTTTTTGGAAATGTGAACACTCCTGGATGGGTGTCCATCTGCTGGATTGTGTGTAGTGAAAGACCTGTCTGCTATGATTGGGTCACCTAGGAGGAGAGCAAGTCCAAACTAAGCCACAGAAAACCAGAGAGGTTGGTAACTGTTAGGGTTCTAGGTAGGAACCCGAGAGTGGACACTCTGGGTCGTGGCTCTAGAGCCCCCAAGGGCGAGCAGACCAGGTGATGACCACCCCCTATACAGGGAGTGCTAGGGGCAGGCCCAAGGGAGATGGAACCACGACAGCCGGAACCAAAGGGACGACCCGGGGTGTATACAGGAGACAAGATCAGAGTGAAGGAGAGCATACCAGGGAGGGTATGGACCGAGGCAGGAGGAGACAGGCTGAGGGGGCCGGGATGGATCAGGACGAGGCAGAGACCAATAGCTGAAATAGAAGGGGGACACAAGGAGATTAGGAGACACTGGACCAAGGGATACTGGCAAAACACAAGATATGAGGGAAGAGGCACAATACATAGGAGACAGACAACTACAGAGGCAGCGGTACAGGCGAGGAACAGGCACGGTAGTAATACAGGATGGCTAGCGGAGGAACAGGAGCGAGACGTGGAAGGTAATGGGAATCCGCAGAGAGGCAGGTAGTTTTAACTTATAGCTCACGTCATTGATGCGACTCAAAACCTCAAATGGACCAATATAACGCCGGCCCAAATTATGAGAGGGAATATTAAGTCGGATGAAGCATGATGATAGCCAGACCCTATCGCCTGGATGATAAGGAGGGGCGTCAAGGTGTTTCTTGTCGGCGTACCACTTCATCTGATCCTTAGCTCTCTCAAGGGCCCCTTTTGTCTCCTCCCAAATTTTAGAGAATTCCGAGGACAAGGAGTCCGCCGCCGGCACGCCTGAGGCGGGGGAAACGGGAAGAGGAATGCCCGGATGCTGCCCAAAAACCACACAAAAGGGAGACTTCGAAGAGGATTCGCTGGGGTGATTGTTGTAGGTGAATTCGGACCAAGGAAACAGCAAGACCCAATTGCTCTGATGTGCATTAGAAAAATGCCGAACATAGGAGGTTAACACTTGATTGACTCGCTCCACTTGGCCGTTGGATTGCGGGTGGTAGGCAGAGGAGAAATCCAGGGTTACCTTCATTAAGCCGCAGAGGGCTCTCCAGAAACAAGAGATGAACTGAACACCGCGGTCTGACACGATAAGCCGGGGAAAACCATGAAGTCGGAAATTATGGTGCAAGAAGATCTTCACCAACTCGGGAGCAGAAGGCAGACCAGGCAGAGGGATGAAGTGGGCCATTTTGGAAAAACGATCCACCACCACCAAAATTACAGTACAGCTGGAAGACGGAGTTAGATCCGTGATAAAATCCATGGCGATATGGCTCCAAGGGACCGAAGGTACAGGCAACGGATGCAAGAGACCAGAGGGCAACTGTCTTGGGACTTTGTTTTAGGCGCAGGAGGAGCAAGAAGCGGTGAACTCTAAGACGTCCTGGTGGAGCGAGGGCCACCAATAATGGCTGGAGATTAGGGATAGAGTCTTCTTGGCTCCGGCATGCCCGGCGACTTTAGAGGAGTGTCCCCAACGCAGAACCCTTACTTTGTCATGGTCCAATACCAAGGTCTTGCCAGGTGGTGGATTGACCAGACTTAGAGGAGCTAGGGTGATGATCTTAGCTGGATCGATGATGTGGGCAGGACTCTCCTCTTCATCGGTAGGAAGAAACGACCTCGATAGAGCATCTGCTTTAGTATTCTTATTACCCGGCCGAAAGTGGAGCTCGAAGTCAAAGCGTCCAAAGAATAAGGACCATCTGGCTTGCCGAGGGTTGAGCCTTTGAGCAGACTGAACGTAGGCCAAATTCTTGTGGTCGGTAAATATGGTGAAAGGATGGACGGCTCCTTCGAGAAGGTAACGCCATTCCTCTAAAGCCAGTTTTATTGCAAGTAGTTCCTTGTCCCCGATGGAATAATTGCGTTCGGGAGGAGAAAAGGCTTTAGAGAAGAATCCACATGTGACAGCCCAACCAGTGGAGGTTCTTTGCAGAAGAACTGCTCCTGCTCCAACAGATGATGCGTCGACCTCGAGAATGAAGGGCCTATCGGCATCCAGGCGGTGGAGAACAGGCGCTGTAGAGAATTCCTTCTTCAGAGTTTGGAAGGCATCCTCTGCCTCAGGGGACCAGAGGTGGGGATTTGCCCCTTTGCATACGAGAGCAGAGATAGGCTTGGTTAAGGTGGAGAAATGAGGGATGACTTGCCTATAATAATTGGCAAAGCCGAGAAAGCGTTGAATGGCTTTGAGTCCAAGGGGACGAGGCCAGTTAAGGACAGCGGACACTTTCTCAGGATCCATCTTCAGACCAGACTTCGAGACGATGTAACCTAGAAAAGGCAGGGATGGTTGCTCGAAGACGCATTTCTCCAACTTGGCAAAAAGGTGGTTCTCTCTTAGACATTGTAAAATTTGCCGTACGTCTCACCGATGGGTAGAGAGATCTCGAGAAAAGACAAGGATGTCGTCTAGATAAACCACGACACAGGAGTAGAGGAGATCCCGAAAAATATCCTTGGCAAACTCCTGAAATACTGCTGGTGCATTACAGAGGCCAAAAGGCATAACAAGGTACTCATAGTGACCGTCACGAGTGTTGAAAGCGGTCTTCCACTCATCCCCAGCGCGAATTCGGACCAAGTTATAGGCTCCTCGAAGATCTAGTTTGGTAAATATTTGTGCTCCCCTCAGGAGATCAAAGAGTTTGGGGATGAGGGGCAACGGGTACTTGATCTTTATAGTAATGCTGTTTAATCCTCTGTAGTCGATGCACGGACGGAGCGAGCTGTCCTTCTTCTTGACAAACAAGAAGCCTGCACCCGCAGGAGAGGAAGACTTTCGTATGAAACCCTTGGCCAAATTCTCTTGAACGTACTCCGACATGGCTTGCGTCTCTGCCGGTTGAGAGCGGATAAATCCTACTCCTCGGAGGGATGGCTCCAGGGACGAGACTGATGGGGCAATCGTAGGGTCGGTGCGGCGGGAGGTTCTCGGCTTTCTTCTTGTTAAAGACGTCCGAAAAAGAACTGTAAGCGATGGGCAACCCGGAAGAAATGGAAAGGGAATGGGGACCACCCACGGGACGCAGTGGCAGCAGACACCTCGCCCCACAGGACTCCCCACAGCACAAAATATTGCCCTTATGCCAGTCCAAGGTAGGCTCGTGTGCCCATAACCAGGGAAGGCCAAGAAGAATAGGATGAGAGATGCCCACTAAGACATAAAAGGCAATTCTCTCTTTGTGCAAGGCTCCTACCTGGAGTTCTACCTCGTGGGTGACTAGGGTAATGGCCTCTTGAAGGGGTTTGCCGTCCATGGAAGTGAGGATCCGTGGAGTCTCTAAAGTCTTAACCGGGACCGAAAATTTAAGGACCTCCTCGAGCCTAAAAAAATCTCCTGCTGCGCCGGAATCCACATAGGCTGCCAAAGAAAAACGTTTACCACCAACGTGCAACAAGACGGACAGAGTGAGGGGTAGATAGGCATCACATACACCTAGGGAGGCCTCTCTTACCTGACCTAGGCGGAGGAGTTTTCCGGACGTTCCGGGCAGGCACGGACCAAATGAGAGGCACTGCCACAGTAGAAACAGAGACCCTGGGTGCGCCTCTCCTCACGGCGTTGTCCAGATAGTCTGAGTCGGTCCACTTGCATGGGTTCTGGCATAGAAGCTGAAGCGGATGTCCCAGACCGAGGACAGGGCGGTCCACGGATGGCTGGGGAAGAACGAGGAAGCCTCCTCTCACAAGCACGCTCTTGGAATCGTAGATCGATACACGTGGCCAGCGAAATCAGATCTTCTAAGGCAGTGGGGGTATCGTGACCAGCCAACTCATCCTTAATTCGACCCGCAAAACCTCGCCAGAAGGCCTCCACCAACGCTTCGCTGTTCCATCCCAAATCAGAGGACAGGGTACGAAATCAGATCGCGTACTGACCCACGGTTTGGGACCCCTGATGAAGGTTAAATAAAGATTCCATGGTAGAGGCCAGGCGACCCGGCTCGTCGAACACTCGACGAAACGCCTCAAAAAAGGTACTTAGCTGGGAGACCACAGGATCGTCCTGCTCCTAGAGAGGGTTAACTCATGCCAAAGCGTCTCCCTCAAGGTGGGAGACAATAAAAGCCACCTTGGCCCGTTCAGTGGGATATTGCTGAGGCAGGAGTTCAAAGTGGAGGCGGCACTGGTTCAGGAAACCCCGACACAGCTTGGGGTCACCGTTGTAACGAGGTGGCTTAGCTAGGCGGGCGGTGGGTGAGGAGCCAAAGCTGGAGCGGGAGATGCGGTGGCCGACTGCAGGGAGAGTAAGCAGTCATTTACAGAGGCCATATAACTGAGGATATGGGTCTGGGTATCTCTCTGCTGAACCAGCTCTTGCTGCAGTCCAGCCAATTGGGAGGCGTTCCCTGGATCGGAGGCCTGGAGCGCGGAGAGATGGGAGTCCATAGACTTCATGAAAGCCATGATACGGGTTTGATTCTCCCGCAAGTAGACTAGCTCTTTCTGAGCCGCAGCGGCTCCAGCAGGGTCCATGGCCTGTTTTTTTTGTTAGGGTTCTAGGTAGGAACCCGGGAGTGGACCCTCTGGGTCATGGCTCCAGAGCCACCAAGGGCGAGCGGACCAGGTGATGACCAATCCCTATATAGGGTGTGTTAGGGGCAGACCCAATGGAGATGGAACAACAACAGCCGGAACCAAAGGGGCGACCCGGGGTGTATACAGGAGACAAGATCAGAGTGAAGGAGAGCATACCAGGGAGGGTATGGACCCGAGGCAGGAGAAGACAGGCTGAGGGGGCCGGGATGGATCAGGATGAGGCAGAGACCAATAGCTGAAATAGAAGGGGACAGACGGAGATTAGGAGACACTGGACCAAGGGGTACTGGCAAAACACAAGATATGAGGGAAGAGGCACAATACACAGGAGACAGACAACTACAGAGGCAGCGGTACAGGCGAGGAACAGGCACGGTAGTAATACAGGATGGCTAGCGGAGGAACAGGAGAGGGAGGTAGGATGAGAGGACGGAGGAGGGAGTGATAGCAGGGAGACACCAGACAGGGATGCCAGGCGGGAAACAAGGCAGAAAGCTGACCGCAGCACAGAGGGTGCGCAGGGACCTGAGAGTCGGGGGTGACGCTGCGCATAGAATGCTTAGCACCACAGAGATTGACAAACAGGCATCTTACCTGCCAAGTTGCCAAGCAGAAATACCCAGTGGGTGCCGCCATGGTGGGGTGGAGCCACCGGGTCACGAGCTCCCAAGATGCCTGGCGGCTGGGGAAGAGCGCGCGTGCATGCATGGACCTCTGATGCGCCGCGACCCTGCAAAGCCAGACGGGGAACGGCGTGAGAGTGGACTGGGAGGGTGCTGGGAGGAGGAGGTCCCCAGGTGAGAGTCCAGAGAGTCCAGAGGTGTAACAGTAACTAAGCATATTGCAGACCCCTGATCCTATCCACACAACTAGCTTGCCTACGATGATCCTAGACGCCTCGGCACAGCTGGAGAGCTAACTAAGCCTAAAGCAAGAAGGGGAAATCTAAACTGCCCCAGAGCAGACCCCAAAGGAAAAGATAGCCCCCAAACATATATTGTCGGTGAGACAAGATGAAAACACAAACGCAGGTGGGAAAATAGACCGAGCAAACGATGGGGCCCTCACTGACTAGACAGGACAGGAAAGGAAAGACACTGTCTGCAATCATGCAAAAAACCCTGCAAAAAGGTCCAACATGTCTGATGCAAAAATACTGAAGTCGCACGACTTCGCCCACTATATCAGCACTCTGGTATATTCTGAAAGCAGAGCAAAAAGAGGCCAATCTAATAAGGGACAAAAACAAACTGGCACAAGCAGTAACATATGGATGGTGATTCAGCACAGCCCCAGCCGGAGCTGGCTGACCCACACAAAACTGAAAAAGACAAAACCAGATCAAATATGAACCGAATAGCAAAAGAACGCTTAGCTGAGCATGCAGGGACTGAGCTGGAAACTAAGACCTCAGGAGGCAGGAAAAATCACCAGCTGGGATAGAGGGAGTCGGCTGTCTTAAATCCAGTCTGAAATCCCAGATCTCCAATCGTTGTCCTCATTGTCCTGTTAATCAGATCAGCTCCATTACCTCCAGTAACCACCAGAGGGAGTCCAGAAAGAGAATTCGCAACCCCTCCAACAACCTGACCAGCTCCACCACCTTCAGCAGTAACCAGAGGTAGGCCAGAAAGCGAATTCACAACACCTGTCATTCCCTATTATACCGTTTTTACTGTAGTGAAATTGATGCCATTTCTGTGGTGTAAAACTCTCATTTGTTTAGATGTGAACACTTCTTGTTGGGTGTCCATCTGCTGCATTGAGTGTAGTGGAGGAACTGACTGTCCCTATTATAATGTTTCTACTGTGGTGAAATTGATGACACTTTGGTGGTGTATGACAGCACGTTTTGGAAAAGTGAACACTCCTGGTTGGGTGTCCAACTGCTGCATTGGGTGTAGTGGAAGAAATGATAGTCCCTATTATACTGTTTCTACTGTGGTGAAATTGATGCCACTTTGGTGGTATCAGCCAATAATTTTTAGAAATGTGAACAATTCCTGTTAGGTATCCATTTGCTGGTTTGAATGTAATGAAAGACCCATCAGTCCCTATTATGCAATTTCTACTGTAGTGGAATTGATGCCACTTCTGTGGTGTAAGGCCCTCATTTCTTTAGATGTGATCACTCCTTGTTGGAAGTCCGTCTGCTGCACTGGGTGTAGTGAAAGTCCTGCTGGTCCCTATTATACTATTTCTACTGTCATGAAATTGATGCCACTTTGAAGGTGTCTGCCAATAATTTTTGGAGAATGTGAAAACTCCTGGTTGGTTGTCCATTTGCTGGATTGTGTGAAGTGAAAGACCTTTCGGTCCCTATTATGTCATTTTTATTGTGGTGAAATTGATGCCACCTCTGGTGTAAGGCTCTTATTTCTTTAAAAGTAAACATTCCTTGTTGGAAGTCTATCTGCTGCATTGAGTGTAGTAGAAGAACTGATGGTCCCTATTATACTATTCTACTGTGGTGAAATTGATGCCACTTTGATGGTGTCTTCCAATAATTTATGGAAATGTGAACACTCCTGGTTGGTTGTCCATATGCTGGATTGGGTGTAGTGAAAGACCTGTTGGTCCCTATTATACTATTTCTACTTTGGTGAAATTGATGACACTTCTGTGGTGTCATGCCCTCATTTCTTTAAATGTAATCACTCCTTGTTGGGTTTCCATCTGCTGCTTTGGATATAGTGGAAGACCTGTCAGTCCCTATTATACTATTTCTACTGTTGTGAAATTGATGTCACTTTGGTGGTGTCTAAAAATAATTTTTGGAAATGTGAACACTCCTAGTTGGGTGTCCATATGCTGGATTAGGTGTAGTGAAAGACCTGTGGTGTAAGGCCCTCATTTCCTTTTCTTCAGCAATAAATTTTTATTGAGTTTTACAGGTTAAATAAAGAAAATCTTAATACAAACATATGCATAAGGGGATCTACTATATAATTGTCTAATTCTGTCTGTCTGTCTGTAATGGAAATCCTGCCTTGCTGATTGGTCGCGGCAGTTAGGCCACGACCAATCAGCGAGAGATGCTTAGTCATCGCGGCAACACGGCTGCATTGCTTATTGTACAGGCCCATTACAGCCGTTAAAGGCATCACTGCTGCGTCGCTCATTACACAGGCACCGTCCTGTACATATTCTGGAGTACAATACATTAGGTAACAGCAGAAAAGTGACTGCAGCTCTGGGTGTAACTGGAGTACAATACATTAGGTAAGATCTGAACAGTGACTGCAGCTCTGGCTGTAACAGTATAATACATTAGGTAAGAGCAGAACGGTGACTGCAGCTCAGGGTGTAACTGGACTACAATACATTAGGTAAAAGCAGAACAGTGACTGCAGCTCTGGGAGTAACTGGAGTACAATACATTAGATAACAGCAGAACAGTGACAGCAGCTCTGGGTGTTACTGGAGTACACTAAATTAGGTAACAGCAGAACAGTGGACCGGAAAATGCCAGGAGCATGGAGAGGAGAGAAAGAGTCCGGGGGCCGTCGGAAGGTGAGTATATAACTATTTTTTATTTTAACAGAGACTCTAGAATACCTGATGCGATCGAATCGGGCCACCATCTAGTACATATATAAGGGGATACAAGCAATGAACAAACCACAGGGTATGGGGACAAGGGAGGGAGAGAGGAAGCCCGAGGGGGGATATAATGTGCCTAAGTCCAGTAACAAGGCTCAAACAGAGACAGGGGAACCCAGAGCATTTAGACAGAACAAAGGAGTAGCAAAGGGGGTATGATTGGCATATTCCGCCCAGGAAACCACAGTTTCTCAAATTTATGAACTGTGTCTGTGAGTATGGCTGATAATTTGTTGTTAATCATATACCAAGAGAGACACCTTTTAACATCAGACAAATCAAGGCCTGTTTTTTTTTCCCAAGCCAGTGCTATGGTTAGTTTAGCTGCCAAAAATATAAATTTGATGAGGGATTGAATGTGACTAGGGGCAGAGCTTTCAAAGATTTTTTTTTAAAGTTAAGATTTGTGATTGAGAAGATCAGGTTGTATACTCTGATCCAAAATCTGAGTAATATCGGACATGACCACCATATATAAAACATGTCTCCTGTAGAAGTACACCCTCTGAAGCAATTGGGGGAATAGTTGGCTACTGCCTTGGCCACTCTGACTAGGGTCAGGTACCATCTAGTCAATACGTTATAATTTGTTTCAAGCATTAAGGTGTTTAATATTCCTCCAGTAGAAAAGGACCAAACTTGGGAACAATCCGAATTGCTTAGAATGGAACCAATATCAGACTCCCAAAGGGAAGTATAGTTCACGTAACACCTATGTGAGGGGTAGTTAATATAGGGGGAAATGATATTTTTCTTACAAGGCTGAGAATGAAATAATTCCATCAACATTAAAGAGATGATGGACTCTAGTGATCCCTGCAGTGACCCATAATCGAAAGTTTTTAAGGGACTCTGTCCTTGGGGGGAACTGGGGATTACCCCAAAGGGTGCTGAGTGGCAAAAATGGCGAAATTAAATGTGAAGAGTATTTCAGTGAGTCCCAAATCTTAAGGGAACATACCATGATGGGGATTGAATTTTGTTTACGTTGAGCTGGGGATTCAAAGTAAGGCATCAAGGGTACCTGGGGGGCATTCAGGAGCTTCCAGTGATAGCCACAAGGGTGGTTCTGAATAAGCATGATATAAGGTTAACTGGGCTAGTTGGGCTGCTTGGTAGTATTTGGAAAGGTTTGGTACTCCAAGACCTCCTTTCAAGCGATGTTGATAAAGAGTAGTTTTGTTAACCCTAGGGAGGCCACCCTTCCAAATAAATGTGTTGACTAGTCTTTGGGCTATTTTGAGGTAATGCGAAGGGACAGGGGTTGGCAGGACTCAAAATAGGTAGAGCAATTTTGGGAGTATTTTAAGTGCACATATACTGTAGCTGGATAGCTAATTTTTCAATTGCAAAAAGAAATAATAGGGCGATAGGGGACAGCCTTGATGAGTACCTTTTCTAATGGAAAAAGACGCAGAGGAGAAGCCATTGTAGCGAATGTAAGCCGAAGGGGAGCGACAAGGAGTGTGGATTCATGAAAGAAAATGTTCAGGGACCTTCCATTTCTGCAAGACTGCAAACAGATGTGGCCAAGTAACAGAATCAAAAGCTTTTTTAATTTCAAGCGATAATAGCATACATACTACGTTACGCTGTTTGCAGAGGTGCAATAGATGAAAGATTCTGCGTATGTTATCTGAGGCTTGTCTATAAGGGACAAAGCCGATATGGTCTCTATGTATCAATAGTCATAAGCCCGAGTTTAGATGCTGAGACATAATTTTAGCTAGGAGCTTAAGGTCTATATTGATAATAGATATTGGTCCATAGTTAGACCACAATAAGTGGTCTGAGTTTGGTTTCTGTATCATGGATATCCGCTGTTTACATTGGAAACCAGCTTGCTCGCTGGTCCTGATCGCTGGAGGGGCTGTCTATGTGACAGCTCACCAGCGATCAGCCTAATGATGTCCCAGCGATTCCATCCATGTCGGATCATTGGTGGGATCGCTGGGACACCGTTATGTGTAACGGGGCCTTTAGGAATCATTCAGAGTCCAGTTGAATGAGCGGGGTAATGGGTTAAGTGTTTAGCAAGTGAATTGAATTGGGAGATGATCAGACCAGGGAGTAGACTGAATAGAAATATTCAGCACATTCGGTATGAACGCCGGATGTGCAAAAATATGGTCTATTCTGGTGTAAACTAGATGACGTGGGGAGAAAAAAGTATAGTATTAGATCCCTCCACAAGTCCACCCATTGGTGTTGTGAGAGGAGTTTATTAAGAGAAGCTGAGTCTGCAGAAGGATGTGGTTCTGAAGGGGTTAGAGGATGGGGACCTATAGACTTATCAATGCTAGCTTTAAGTATACAATTGGAATCACCTCATACCAGTGTAGTGCCTTTGGCATGTTTGGAGATAAGTCAAATAGGTGTGAAAAGAAGGCAACTTAGTGAGTATTAGGGGCATAATAAGAAGCAATAGTAACTAGATCGTCATAGATAGAACCAGCCACCTTTAAGCAGCAACCTTTTTTGTCCATGACCAATGATTTGAAGACGAAGGCAACAAACTTCTTAAAGCAAATGGTGACACCTTTGGTTTTATTTGGAGCGTTTGCGGTAGAGAAGAGCAGATATGAGGAGGACAAAAAATTTGGGTACGAATTTGTTGACAAGTGAGTCTCTTGGAGACAAACCACGTCTACTTGTTGGAATCTATAATAGAAGAAGGTCTTAGTAGGTTTGTGTGGAGAGTTAAGGCCCCTTACGTTGTGAGACATGACAGTTAATGGCATGGTAAAAGAATATTAGCAGTGCATATGATGGCTCCTAATTGTGGTCTACAACTGGAATTGGGAGCAGTGTTTGGGAAAAGATTATATCGGTAGAGTTCACTCGGACGAGTAGAGGAGATGGGGAATTAAACAGGCAGAACAAACCATGTGACTTGTTTAGGATAAAGGGAACTTGTAGGGGAAAAAGGGGTAACCTTAAGAATGGCAAATCACAAAGTGCTAAGCAGCAGTGTGTAGGAACACTGTAGGGTCATGTGAATTTGCCATGGACAACTCATCTTATTATGAAATAGCTAAATTTAGTAAATAAAGGGAGGTTGGGGTAAGCTGGGTGTGTTAACAAACAAAGCTGCCAGGAAAGACTTGCATATACAAATACCGGAAAAATATACTTGCAGTTAGTAATGAGCGATCACTAAAATGCTCGAGTGCTCGTTGTTCGGGTTGAGCAAATTGGAATACTCGGGTACTCGGACAGAACAATGAGCTCAACGTAAGTCTATGGGAGACTAAGGTCTAAAAACATCTGAAAATGAAGGAAACCCGGCTCAAATGTCATGGGGACATCATGGGGATCGCCCCTGGAAGCATTCCTGACTCCTAGTTCACAGCTTTAAAAAATGTTGTCAGAGTTTCATGCCATTTTTACCAGTGCACCAAAAAACCTACCAAAACAAAACCAAAATGGATTTTGCTGGGAAATATGTTAAGGTACATCCTTTCCAGGTTAATGACTTGTGCATAAGGCAAAATAATTAACCCCAGACCAAAATGTTCTTCCACCACTTGGGCTATGTTCAGATGCAGCGTTTTTGAAGCGTTTTTCAACTTTAACATTTCTTTCAACCAATACAAATGCATTCACTGGGAAATGTCATTGTAACATTTAACAATCCTAGCTGGCCATGTGGTCTGTGACACATAAGCAGACACATCTTGTTTCATTTATGAAGGAGGGACTCTTAAAGTCACAAAGCCTATTTTTACAGGGGCGTCAGGCGGCATTAATCTCGTTAAAGGGCCATTATTAAACAGTGGATCTCCTAAATTGTTATTGTCTATGCAGTGAGTGGATGGGCTGCCAAGAATTACGATGCACCCCAATACCCCTTTCACGAGATGTCCAGGAGGGCTTCCATCAAAAATGTTGCATTGAATGCAAGGCCTGGCTTGCCCCAAAGTTATATGCACCCGAATAAGCTTTTCAAGCTACGTACTGGATGGCCACCGGAAAATCCACTTCACATTATTAATTTCGTAACCCTAAACTCTTTTCTTATGCATTGACTGCAAGGCCTGCCCTGCTGCCAAGTTATCTGCACCCCAATTTACCTTTGAACCCACATACTGGATGTGCACTGGAAAATCCACTTCACATTATTCTTTTTGTACTCCCATTCTTTTTTCTTATGCATTGACTGCAAGGCCCACAATGCTAACAAGTCATTTGCACCCCAATAAGCTTTTGAACCCAGGTACTGGATGGGCACAGGAAAATCCACTTCACATTATTCATTTTGTACTCCCATTCTGTTTTCTTATGCATTGACTGCAAGGCCTGCCCTGCTACCAAGTCATATGCATCCCAACATGCCTTTGAACCCACATTCTGGATGGGCACAGGAAAATCCATTTCACATTGTTCATTTCAAATATCCCAAACTCTTTTCTTATGCATTGACTGCAAGGCCTGCCCTGCTACTAAGTCATATGCACCCCAATATGCCTTTGAACCCAGGTACTGGATGGGCCCAGGAAAATCCACTTCACATTATTCATTTTGTACTCCCATTCTGTTTTCTTATGCATTGACTGCAAGGCCGGCCCTGCTACCAAGTCATATGCACCCCAATAACCCCATTACCCCCGTGGAAGAAACATGTAGGAGGGCCTCTTATCAAAAAATGTCCCCATTAAAAAGGAGTGGGTTTCCTAGACTTGTAATGCCCATACACTAAGTGTATTGGGCTGACAAACATTTTCCCCTGTGGGGTACACCTCATCCTTTTCCATAACAATTCTTTTATGCCCAGCAAAAAGACCCACCCTTGTCCGTAATTCGACACTGGCTGTAGCAGCACGGAACATGATAACGCTGGATAGCTGTCCACAACTCTTAATCTGCATGACTGCAATCTCCAAGACATATTAATTTAAACACTGCCTGATTGCGGTGAGCTCTGCCTGCACTGAGGCGAGTAGGATGATCTCTGCAGTGTTGGAATGTGTGTCTCATTAAGGCAGAGGTTGAGGGCGCAGGTGGAGGCCCTAGAGGAGGTCGAAGAGGCAGAAGCACTGGAGGAAGTGATAGATACAGAGGTTTGTCCCACAAGCCCTGGGGATTTCAAGACTTAGTGTCCAGTGACACCTTGGTGTATAGTGATTTAGTTCTCCATCTCTTGGTGTGTACTAGCTTAGTTCTGCAACCCAAGCTATTTTGTAGTTCTCCAACGCTTGTTGTCTGTTTGTTTAGTTCATGTTCAGGTGTGTATTTGTTTCTTTCTCCATCCTTAGCTGTTTAGTAGTTTAGTTCTCCAATCCATGTTGTCCAGTAGTTTAGTACTCCATCTTATGGTGTGTAAGTGGTTTAGTTCTCCATCCCTAAGCGCCCCACAAGCCTTGGGAATTCCATCACTTGTGGAGCAGCACCTTCCCTGACTTCCCCCACAGCCACCAGTCACCCAGTGCCAAGTTAGCGAGTTGTAACGCCTTTGTCCATGCTTGCTCATCCAGGTGTCAGTGTTGAAATTCACCCTGGCTGACATGGAATTTTTTAGGGAATGGGTGATGTTTTCTGTGACATAATGGTGTAGTGCAGGTACATCTTAGAAAAGTAATGGTGACTGGGCAGTTGGTACTGAGGGGCTGTGATGGCCATCAGCTTTCAGAAACCATCTGTATCCACAAGGTGGAAAGGCTGCATTTCCATGGCCAACAGATTGGATTGACCATCCAATTATCACAGAGATCACAGGCCTTGAGTCATCTAGAACCACCCACTGTGATCTTTAGAGCGAAGAGCTCTTAGCTGGCCCATATTGTCCAGACAATAACATGATTGGATGATGATCAGCAGAGGAGGCCTCAGGCTGTTCACAATAATTATTTCTGGAAAACTAATAGTGATCATACATATCCACCTCCGGATAAGAACACATGGAATATGTACATACTGTATACTGCTGTACTATCATTGCTAACTCCATGATAATCTCACACTCCTTGCTGAAATCAACAATCCTGTTTTTCAAAAAATAAATAAATACAGGTACATTGGATGCCATTAGGGATGAGCGAGTAGTGAAGTATTCGGACACGCTATACTCGTACCGAGTATACCATAATACTCGGGTATTCGGTACGAGTAGCGAGTCCAATGATAGTCAATGGAAAATGCGAGTAATTGCCTGCTGGACCCTACAAAGTGGTCTGGGTCTGAGGAAAAGGCTAAAAAATGTGTAAATGTTTAAAATAATGTATGCTGTAAACAAATGTATATAACATGGGGGCACCTGGTCAGGGGCTGCACGAGTGGTTTTACACCACTGCTTCACTAGAATGTGCAAACACTATTTGATCTCCTGTGGTTTTTTGCTGGAAGAGCGGGACTCGTACACCACTTACGCAGTGCCAGTGATATATCAGAAGTGCTGTAAGAGCGAGTGATGATGGAGGCAATCTTCTGACAGCTAAGTGTGTAAGTGGTGTAAGGAGAGCAATCTGCCCTATGGACTGTGTTATGGTTAACGCAGGAAGAAGCCACCCATCATCATCTTCATCACAAGGGATTCACAATTATAAAGCTTGAACTACTGTCATTGTTGTGCCACTGCCCAATGTGTAGGCATAGACATAGTGTCTTCAAAACATTAGCCCTAGGGGCTGTATCATGGTTGATGAAGGAAGCAAGACAGGTATGAAAAGCCAAACAATTATGATGTAGCTAGGACTACTAGCATAGAGGTGGCAGTGCCCAGTGCCAAGGCATAGCCATTGTGTCTAGAAAAATTAGCCCAAGGGGCTGTATCATAGTTGATGAAGGAAGCAAGACAGATCTGAACAGCCAAACAATTATGATGTAGCTAGGACTACTAGCATAGAGGTGGCAGTGCCCAGTGTCCAGACATAGCCATAGTGTCTCCAAAAATTCGCCCAAGGGGCATGATACCATGGTTGATGAAGGAAGAAGGGTCTCACTCTCATCACAAGTGCCTTCGATGGGAAGTATTAATTAACCTAACATTGTTTTTAGCTTATTGACCATGAGGATCATGTGTCAGAAGCAGGTTTTGAAAACGTGTACAAAGAAGAAAAGGGGCTTGTATGGGAAGGGATGGACGTGATCACCAATTTAAAAAAAAATAAAGTTTTGGATGACTTAAGGTTGGGATACTGTCACCTGGAGGGCTTAAATACTGTTGTGAAATCCAGTCCTTGTTAAATTTTATCAGAGTCAGCCTGTCTGTATTCTCTGTAGTCAACCGTGTGCGTGTATCTGTGATGACTGCCCCAGCAGCACTAAAAACATGCTCTGACATCACACTAGCAGCACGACAGGCCAGCACCTCCAAGGCATAGAAGGAGAGGTTGGACCAACTATGCAGCTTGGATACCCAGTAATTAAACGGTACAGAAGCGTCAGGAAGGACACAGGTATGGTCACTTACAAAGTCATTGACCATCTTGATCAACTTCTCAATCCTTGACATTGCTACTGATCCAGCTAGTCCTTGGTGATGAGCCGGTTTAATGAAGATGGCCCAGTTTGTGGACATTTTACCACCACCTCTTTTGGACCTGCGTGGCGTATCTCTCCCTATTAATGCATGCTGACCTTCTTGAAGGATTCCATTGTGAAACCCCTTGGTGACTGCAACAGTAGCGAAGGAAATTTGTCCTTGTACCGTGGGTCTAGAAAGGTGGCCAACCAGTATAGGTTGCTACTGAAAATGTGGATTACGCGAGGGTCTTGGCACAGACAGTCAGATATGAAGTGTGCCATGTGTGCCAAGCTACAAAGAGGCAAATGTTCTGTGACCCCTGAAGGAGGAACAATACTCATCCTCTCCTCACAATGACTCTCCACCTCCTCCTCTCCAGCCCACCCATGCTGGACACACATGAAGCTGGGGTTGGGATTCCCCTCTGTAGCATGAGGTGTCCCCTCGGTACCACTGAAAAAGAAGTCCTCTCCCTCCTCATTTTCATCATCATCTTCATCCCCCAATGTTACCTGATGATATTGGATGGGCTGGGTAGGATCACCCACTGGGAAATCTTGCTCCATACCCAGCTGCTGGGCACACAAAGATTCAATGATTCAATAATAGCCTGATCACCGCTCACAAGCTTGGTGCAATACTCAAAGTTATCAAGCACCTCACAAATATCAGCGATCCACACCTGTTAGGAGTCAGATTTCTGCACTTACTATGCAGGAATCTAGACCCTCACATTCTGCAGTCTCCTGCTTTGTCCACTGCAGAAGAGATTGCAGAGGGGATTGCTTTGCAGCAACTCTCTCCGGAGGCTAAGTCCTTCATTCCATCCTCTGAGCATGCTCGTAGGACGATCTCCCATTGGAGTTCAGGAGTCAGGTGCTCAGGTCCTGCTCCTGATTCCATTGGTCCAGCTCAGAGTTCTGGAGACTTCTGTAAGGTCCCGTTTGCTATAAAAGGCGCGCATGGCTGTTCCCGCCATGCGCTAGTATAGTCATACTTGCTGCTGTGTGTTTGTTGATGGATGCATGATCTGGTGAATGACCCATTTGAATCCCCATTCCTATGATATTACGAATGTGTGAGGGATTGAGTTAGAGCCAGTATTAGCACCAGCGCCAGCGCGCCATAGCTTCACAGCAACACCTGCTAGCGTCTAACATCGCGCCTGCGTTACTGCGGTGTTATATTGCGGCTTCCTCTACGCCGCGCTGCTGTAGCAGCCTTTTGTTGTGCGTTGGCAGTAGCAACGTTATTCACACTAATGGTAGGTCTTGGCTACTCCGGTGACCTTTTACCAATTGTGTGTCGCTGAGTCCCTGTGCTGCTAACAGGCTCAGCATTGCGTTATTTATTATTTGTTATAGCAGCTCTGTGTCTTCAACAGAGATTGCTTGTGGCACCGGGGTGAAATTAAACCCTGTGCACACTATCGCCATAGCGCTCTGTCATCTCCTAGCTGCGGTTTTTACATCCACCGCACGGTGGACCCCGAGCGGCGAACACACTTTATTTATATTTTTATTTAGTGTGTTCCGCCGTTCATAACATTATACTAGCACCAGGGTCTGGCTAGTAATGGCAGATCAGCAGCAACTCCTGCAGTGTGTGCGGCAGCTCCAGGGCTGCTTGGCCACTCTTGAGAGGGCTCTCTCAGCTGCGCAAGCCACTGATGCTGCTGTACAGGCACTCACAGACGCGGTAGGGCATATGTCCATGTCCTCCTTTGCGCCGACAGTTACCTGCCTCCCGTTGCCCGATAAATACTCTGGTGATGGTGCCTCCTGCAGGGGTTTCATCAGCCAGTGCTCAATCCTCCTGGAGCTGCTGGCTGCGCAATTCCCTACAGAATGAGCCAAGGTGGCATTTATTATTTCCCTACTGTTGGGAAAGGCATTGGAATGGGCTACGCCTTTATGGGAGTGTGGGGACCCCGAGATTCGGACCGCTGCCCACTTGCTAACAGCCATCAAGCAAGTCTTCCTCGGTCCACAGGTCACCCATGATAACTCTCTTCAGTTGCTTGCCTTGTCCCAGGGATCCCTCTTGGTTAGCCAGTACGCCGTCCGTTTTCGGACACTGGCGTTCGAGCTGGAGTGGTCCGATAAGGCACTTATCCCTGTCTTTTGGAGAGGTTTAGCGGAGCACATAAAGGATGCTCTCTCTACTAGAGAGATCCCTACTAGTCTGGAGGAGTTAATTTCCATCTCCACTCGTATCGATCTCCGTTTTTCGGAGCGCGGTATGGAGCGTGCTCACTCCAAACGGAGAGGTACTCCGGCTCCCAACTTTTTTGAGCCTCTAGAGCTGCCCGAGCCAAAGGTTCTACCCCCAGAGCCCATGGAGGTGTCTCGTGCCATTTTTGAGACATGCCCGGCTCAAGAGTCCATGTGCGGTTCTCACCATCTACACGCTGCTTCTCAGGAAGACAACGCCCCGCAATGGTCTGATTGTGAGTCGGTCGGCGAGACCTTTGTCCCTCCTCGCCTGCGGCCTAAGATTCTTGCATGGGCACACGCGTCCAATGCGGACGGCCACCGTGGTTATATGCAGACTACGAAGTCTCTGGCTGGATCGTATTGGTGGCCGCACAGGGCTCGGGATGTTAAAAAGTTTATTCGGGCATGCACCTCATGTGCTCAGGATAGCCTTCCTAGACGGAGTGTCATGGTCACGTGTGTCTGGTCGCAGATGATGTCGCAAGGCGAACCCATAACACACGTGACCCTGGATACACCGCCTCCAGTGGGGCGAATTTAAATAATAAGGGGGGAACCTGGGAAACTTTAACAATGGTGGGCCCTGCAATAGGGAAAAGGGAATTGGAGACCTCCTGAGCTCCCCTGAGCCAGTGTCCCTGCACTCCTAACGTTCCCTATGCCGGTTTCGCACCGGGCGCCGCACACGTACCTCAATGCCCTAGCTCGCCCTGACCCTAAACCCTCACTAGGGAATAGGTCGGTGCGGAAACTAATCCCACCACTGCACTAATAACACATATGAGGAAAGAGACAATACAGGGGGAACACCACTTAGCTTTGCTCTGTTGCGTGCGCTCCTAGCAACAGAGCCCACCACCTGTGTGCATCTTCTCCTCCACCCTGATCCATCACATAACTGGATCCATCACCATCGTGCAGCCTGGGAGCAGAGTCCATCACCACTTGCAGCAGTCCAGTACACAGAGTCCCAAGATGAGTCCAGCCTCTGCCAAGAATCCAAGCATGCTCGAGTCCAGTTCTCAGCAACCAAGTAGAGCATGCTGAGTGCAACTCTCTTCCTATTCGCCACTCCTCTAAGCCATGCCCGCACTTCCCGCCGACACCATAAACTGCGACTCCACCAAGCCATGCCAGTCCTTCCTGCAGACACCATTAGCTGGCACTCATTCTCTCTGGCTGACTGCGCAGGACTCCTATCCCGCTCCATCCTTCCACCAGGCTCTCCAACAACTCAGCAAGAAATATCACCAGCGGTGAGTGAACCCCCTAAGCACACCTTTATAGGGAGTCACACCTGATCCCTAATTAAGTGAACATTAACCTAAACCTAAGGTGCGATACCGCTAACCACCACCGGGGACAGTCAAAACACCTTTGAACTCAACCAAAGTAAAAAAGTTAACTTTGTGCTTTTAATACCGCCAGATCCAACACTGGATCATGACACGGAGTGTGGCAACGGAAGTCGACACACGACGGCGTTCCCCTGAAACTCCCACTCCCATTATCTCCCGGGTGTCCCTCTTGAAACCTGGTGACCTGGCCTCTGCTGATACCTTCCGTGTGTCCCGGTTTTCTGTTTCACCTACCAGGACATCAGGCTCACCTTTGGATGAGTCTGAGGCTTGTGCCACTGTCGCGCACAGGCTGGTGGAACGGAGGGTTCAGGGAGGGGGGGGCCCTAGGAGGGGGGGTAATGTTAGGAGTCAGATTTCTGCCCTTACTATGCAGAAATCTAGACCCTCACATTCTGCAGTCTCCTGCTCTCTGTCCACTGCAGAAGAGATTGCAGAGGGGATTGCTTTGCAGCAACTCTCTCCGGAGGCTAAGTCCTTCATTCCATCCTCTGAGCATGCTCGTAGGATGATCTCCCATTGGAGTTCAGGAGTCAGGTGCTCAGGTCCTGCTCCTGATTCCATTGGTCCAGCTCAGAGTTCTGGAGACTTCTGTAAGGTCCCGTTTGCTATAAAAGGCGCGCATGGCTGTTCCAATTGTGTGTCGCTGAGTCCCTGTGCTGCTAACAGGCTCAGCGTTGCGTTATTTATTATTTGTTATAGCAGCTCTGTGTCTTCAACAGATATTGCTTGTGGCACTGGGGTGAAATCAAACCCTGTGCACACTATCGCCATAGTGCTCTGTCATCTCCTAGCTGCGGTTTTTCCATCCACCACACGGTGGACCCCGAGCGGCGAACACACTTTATTTATATTTTTATTTAGTGTGTTCCGCCGTTCATAACAACACCCACTCGACAGTTGTTATGTGTCTTGGCTGAGTCTCAGTGTGACGGGAATGTTTCAGCTGGTATTCAGAAAGCGCCCTCTGCTGCTCACTTACCCTTGCCAACATATTATATGTTGAGGTCCACCGTGTTGGCAGGTCACAAATGAGTCTGTGGTTTGGCAAATTAAATTGCTTTTGAAGCGCTGCAAGATCGGCAACAGCAGCTGAGGAGTGGCAGAAATGGGCGCAAATACGGCGCACCTTCTCAAGTAAGTATGGCAAGTCAGGATATGTTTTAAGATATTTCTGCACCCCCAGGTTCAGCACGTGATCTATGCATGGCACGTGTACCAGCTTCCCTAACTTTAAAGTCGCCACCAGGTTACGCCTATTGTCGCAGACAACCAGACCAGGTTGGAGTTGCAGTGAGGAGAGCCACTGATCGGTCTGTTGTTTTATTCCTTGCCACAGCTCTGCTGCAGTGTGTGTTGTTTCACCTAAGCAGATCAGCTTCAGCAGAGCGTTTTGCCGCTTTGCCGATGCGCTGCTGCACAGCTCCCAACTTGGGAGTGATGTGGAGGGTAATTCAGCATAGGATGACGAGGCAGAGGATGAGGAGGAAGAGGGGAGGCTGGATGTATATGATGAGGCGGAAACCGTGATTGAGGTTGGACCCGCTATTCGTGGCGTGGGTAGGATATGTGCCCTCCACCAGGCTGAGCCAGTGTGCCGGGACAGAGATGTATCGTCCCTGGCCACAAGTACTTGTCCACGTGTCTGTTGTAAGATGTACCTTCCCGGTTACGGCGTTGGTGAGAGCACGCTTTAGATTGTTTAAGACGTGCTGGTGTAACGCGGGGACGGCACACCAGGAAAAATAGTGCCGGCTGGGAACCGAGTATCGTGGGGAAGCCACATCCAAAAGATTACGGAAAGACTATGTCCCCACAAGCCTAAATGGCAACATCTCCACGGCTAGCAACTTGGCAATGTGCGCGTTCAGTATTTGTGCTTGTGGGTGCGTGGCTTGGTATTTACGCCTCCTTTCTTACATCTGGGGCACAGACAATTGGATGCTTTCCTAGGACAAACAAGTGGATGAGCTTGTTGTGGCCTGTGTCTGGGCAACCACAGCTTGAGGTATGATGATCACCTGCTTCCTGCCCAGCAGATTGGAAAGGACGTATCACAGACGACAAAGCAGTGGTTTGACCCACAGTCGCAGACACTGATTTGGTACCCTGTTGTTCAGCCCACCGACTAGGGTGCTTGGCTGCCATGTGTTTCCGCATACTGGTGGTGCTTTGGTTGCCTTTGCCCTGGCCTCTGCTCAGCTTCCTATAGCAGATGCTACAGAGGACAGCATTTGGTTTAGAATGACTATCGGAAAAAAATTTCCAGACAGCGGCTGAACGCACCCTTGCCTTGACTTGCGGCATAGAGGGATTGCTCTTGGCAACAGTTAACACACTTCGCACTCTGCTCAATTCAGTAGCCCTTGGTGGCTTTGTTGGTGCTACATATCCACCTTCATCCTCTGTGCTGCTGTGCTGGCTATGCGTGCCAACGGTCCAGGTCGGATCGGTGGTCTCATCATTGACCACCTCGTCATGAATGTCATCCTCCTTCCGTGTTGATATTGGCAACTGGCCAGATGGCAACTGTGTGTCATCACCATCAGCCTCCACCTCTCCATCCGGTATATCACGTGGATGAAAGTGGCTTTCTTCTGGCTGTGGGGTTTCAAATATTTGGCCATCATCAACAGACAATACCCCCTCATGTTCCTCTTCAATGTCGCACAGTGAGAGGCCAGAGGCAATGCAAGGAAATGGATCAAAGAGATCCTCTGAGTGACCAAGGTTGGGGTCAAATGTTTCCTGTGACTCCTGACTGGGTGATGAAATAGGAACAGGTTGAGAATAGGACGACCCAGCGTTATCTGTATGGACAGTAGACTGTTTTGTCATGGACGATTGGGTGCTGCTAGAACATTTCAATGAGGCCTTATCAGCCATCCAAGACAGTATCTGCTCTTGTTCTTCTGGCTTCCAGACCCGTTTATGTTCCAGACTTGGAAATTTCACCAGGAACCTAGATGCATCAACCTTCTTCGGTCTCCCAGACTCTGTGCCTTGTTGGGCACCAACGACCCCACGTCCACGTCCCTGTCCCTTCACAACAGCCCTTTTTGGAATTTTTTGATTTTTCTGCCATAGTTGCAGATGTTCAGATGCAGATATTGGGGAGCAAGGAGCAGTTAGTGCTTTGTGGAAGGTAGCACTACAGCCTAGTACTGCTTTGTGTTTTACAAACAGCACCGCAACAGCAGAAAAAAATTGCCCTGAGGTTTAAGGTGAGATTACGCAGCCCAGTCACCACATAAGACAGCGTTGCTGGCTGCGTGTCAGTTGTGCAGTGCCATGCGTGCGTCCTATTCGCTGTGAACACAGCACCGCTACAGCACAAAAAAATTGCCCTGAGGTTTAAGTTGAGATTACGCACCCCAGTAACTACATAAGACAGCGGTGCTGCCACTAAAAAATTGCCCTGAGGTTTAAGGCGAGATTGCGCATCACAGTCACCACACAAGATAGCGGTGCTGGCTGCGTGTCAGTTGTGCAGTACCGCGCGTGCATCCTATTCGCTGTGAACACAGCAGCAGCACCGCAACAGCACAAAAAAACTGCCCTGCAGGGGTAAATGAGACCCCAAAAATAGCGGGGAAAACTGTCACTACTCAGTCCCTGACCTTATACTTTCAGCTCTGAAAAGAGCTTTTGGGTTTTACAGAGGATTTCTGGATGATTTGCACAAAAAACGCAACTCTCCCTAGCAGCTGCTCACACTCTCCCTACACTTGCTGTGTTCTGCATGCAATGTGCAGAAAATGGTGGTGGCAGGGCTTAGATAGAGCCAGGCTATGATGACTCATAGGCTATGATGCTGGGTGGCCAGCCAATCATAGTAATGCCGCCCACAACCATGAAGGCTGCGGCATTACTGTGATTGGCAAATGCTGGGCGGGAGATCCGAGTAGTGCAAGGCGAGTAGTGATATACTCGCTATGTTCCGAGTACTGTGAGTACCACATTACTTGCCGAGTACCGAATACCCATGATTATGCTCGCTCATCCCTAGATGCCATTCTTCTATGGATGTTCACACCATTAGAGTCTTCCCCTTTGCTCACACACCCGCTGACTTGACCACTTTTCTGCCTTGCTGCTACACTTCATGTCCTCAGAAATGCAAACCCTTATCCTGGGGGACTTCAACATCCCCACCTCCCTAACTGCATCCCAACTTCTATCTCTAGTCACATCTCATGGCCTCTCACAACTTTCAACCTCTGAGACACACAAAGACGGTAACAACCAGATCTGGTCTTTGACTGGCTCAGTTCAATCTCCTACCTAAATTACTCACCTCTTACCCTTTCTCCCCCATACAATTAGGAGTATAACCACAACTTGCACATTTTTAGGCGCTCCCTAGAAATATATCTGTTTAAGGTGGCCTATCATGTGCCCAAATCAAAGTCCCTTTCATATATAGCCTATTCTCTGTACTTCTCTGAACATAATTTGCCATCAAACTCAAATGTACAAATAGTCTCATTCAGCCTTTATTTTCCCCCCATTTCCACAAGATGGTTGGATCATCACAGTGAGGGATGAGGCAGAATCAGAAGATGCATTTGATGGGGTGG
This sequence comes from Dendrobates tinctorius, assembly GCF_039654945.1. Taxonomy (NCBI): domain Eukaryota; kingdom Metazoa; phylum Chordata; class Amphibia; order Anura; family Dendrobatidae; genus Dendrobates; species Dendrobates tinctorius. The sequence continues at coordinate 12,543,472 of NW_027361765.1, forward strand.
ACAGTGGTTGGCGATACCCGCTAGTTTGCATTTTAGCACAGTGAGAATCCCAGATGAATGCATGTTGATTTCGCATGTGTTAGTTCATGCATGTAGTAGTCAAATTATTGCATTTTTAACTCTACTATGTCATTTTTAACAAAGTTGGCAGATAACGTGAATTGTGACATTTTTGCTGGTCTTAAAAAAAAAGACCCAAGTTAGGCAACTGCAGTCTCACGAACGGTGCTGGCCACTGACAGAGTTGGGTTGAGGATGCATTGATTGTTGTAGTTGCATAACTCTGTGTCTGCGGGAAGCCACAACATAACCTCCTTATCTTCCTCCTCCTCCTCTGCTGAGCTACTCAGCTGCATGCCTCTGGGTTTACACGAAGTGGGATCTACTATCTCATCGTCATCCTCTCTGTTCTCCCACTCTTTGCCCTGAAAGGTCACCCTCCTTCTCTTCCTACCCTGACAGCACAGTACAGTCTGCATGCACCTCATGTATCTTAGTCTCATCAGAATCACCTCCACCTCCCCGGGTTAACTTCTGGTGATAGGGGTTGAATTCTGCTTGGACCCTACTTCTGTGCAGATGATTTCCTTCTCTTGACTCTGTGAATCTTTGGAGTGCACTTGTGATGCCCATGGCAAAGATTGTGTGAACAGATCTGCAGACTCAGCCATCTGTGGTTCCCAACAGTCAGTTGGGCGGTTGGAGGGTTGTTGTGACGTGGGGGAAAACAAGGGTAATTTGGGTGGGTGCCAATCTGATGACTGTACTGTGTGTGGTGTTAAGATGGAGGAAGAGGAGCAGAGGCCACTTGATGCAGTGCTTGCAATCTAGTGAAGCATATTTTCTTTCTGGCCCTCATCTACAAAGCATACCACTGTGTGGCTGCCAAAGAAAGGGAGTAGAGTAGCCCATCCACTAACAGAAATTGTAAAAATGCTGTGCAATTGCTCATTGCAGCGAAACAAACCTACTTCTCATCTCTCATATCATACCTGTCTCACGACCCCAAACAGCTATTTAGTACTTTCAATTCTCTCATCCGTCCTACAGTTCCTCCTCCCTCTCCTCTCACTTCAGCTGAAGACTTTGTTTCATTCTTCAGGTAGAATATTGACAACGTAAGGCAAAGTTTTTGCTTAAAGTCCCCACAGCCCCTCCTCATAAGTACTCAACTCTCCTCCTCCAAAACCAACTTCACCATCACGGAAAATCAACTTTCCTCTTTACTCTCCAAATCACGTCTCATCACCTGTGAACTTGAACCAATAACGTCCCACCTCATTCCGAGCCATACCACAGTCTTCATCCCAAGCCTAACCCACCTCTTCAATCTGTCACTAACAACCAGTGTCTTCCCCTCCTGATTCAAACATACCTCGATCACACCAATCATCAAAAAGCCCTCCCTTGACCCATCCTCTCTGACTAGCTATTGCCCCATCTCACTTTTACCCTATGCCTCCAAACTACTGGAACAACAATAGATCTCCCACTTCTTCTCTTGCTCCCTCTTTGACAATATTGTTTCCGACCGCACCATTCCACTAAAACTGAACAACAAAGAAAAAATGGAGTTCCATACACAAGAAACATTAATAAAAAAGCAGTTTTTATTACATCAGAAAATTGCAAAAATGTAGCTAAAAAAAACACACAGTGGTATAACACATATGACCCTAGTAACATTTACATGGGTCCAGGGCATGTAACAAAAAGGTGTTATAAAAAAGCACATAAAGCAAAATAAAATCACATATCCAGCATCATACAAACTTTTATCCCTCTTGTCATGAATATGACCCTAAACTAACATAGTTATAATGGCGTTTTTACATCAAGGATACAGCCCTGAATTACAACCATTAAAGACGCCAATGAGGAAAAAGATTCAATACTAAGGCTACTTTCACACATCAGTTTTTTGCCGTCAGGCAGGATCTGGCTATTTTTAGAAAAAAAGGATCCGGCATAAATTTTGGAGAACTGTAGAAACGGATCCGTTTTTTTGCTGGATCCGTCTAGCAGGTTATATCTGTTCCTGGGGGCTGGCCAATTGGATCTGAGCATGCGCAGACTTAAAAAACCGGATCCGGTGGCTGGATCCGTCTTTTTCTGGATCCGGCGCATTCCGGCGCCCATAGACTTTCATTGTAGCAAAAAGCTGGAAGCGCCGGATCCGGCGCTTCCGGCTTTTTCGCCGGAGACAAAAAACGTTACAGTAGCCGTTTTTTCCAGACGCCGGAATGAGATAATTTGCCAGATCCAGCAAAAAACGGATGAAATGCAATGCCATCCGGCACGATCTGGCGCTAATGCAAGTCAATGGGGAAAAACTGGATCCAGCATTGCATTTTGCCGGATCCGGTTTTACAAAAAAAAGCCGGATCGCGCCTGAAGGCAAAAAACTGATGTGTGAAAGAGGCCTAAGGAAAAGTGCTTACCCATAAGTGGTGCTAAGGTGCCCGGGAGCCATGTACCACCCCTGAGGCGTGTTTCGCGTTAGGCTACTTTCACACTTCAGGTTTTCGGCGTCAGGCGCGATCCGGCGTCATGCCGGAACGCCGGATCCGGCAAATGTTTAGTAAAACCGGATGTGACGAATCCGGTTTTCTGCCGGATCCGTCTTTTTCTTGACAGACAAAACCGGATCCGTCTCATCCGGTCCATCCGTTTTTCTATCCGTTTTTCTATGGATTACGCCGGATCCGGTTTTTAAAATTGACCCTTGTGGCCTTCCGAACGGGATTGGCTACTGGAAAACTATATATAGCATGTTCCTACAGCCCTTCTTTGACAGGTTGTAGAGGAGAAAGTGCAGGTTGGAGAGAAGAGCAAGTTACTGGCGAAGATGGATGTTGTCATTGGAAATATTTTGAAGAATTTGGCGGATTTTATAGCGGAGGCGAATCGTTTGAGGGTGATTGTTCTGGAGAAGGAGAGAGCGAGACAGCAGCGCATCAGGCATCGTAGACGACGTTTGTGGATCCACCCCATCACAGCCAAGAGAATGACGCGTGGGGTCTATTCTACACTCTGCATGGACCTTCGACGAAACCCGGATAAATTTTTTGGATATGTTCGGATGAAAATGGAGAATTTTGATTACTTGGTGGAGCGCATTGCACACCTCATAAGAAAAGCGGACACCTATTGCCGCTTCTCTGTTTCACCCACAGAGCGTCTGATGGTGACTTTAAGGTAAGCCACATTTATTAGATGTGATCGCATCAGAGCACACTTTCACTGCAATCTTGTTGGTGGTAGTTTGTATCTCCAAGTGTTATAGCTCAGTTTTGGTATGTAATGCTGTGATTTAAAACTAATTTATTGTTTTTTAATTCCCCACAGATTTCTTGCAACTGGAGAATCCCTTTCGTCACTGCATTTCCAGTACAGACTCGGGATTTCCACCATATCTGGAATAGTGAAGTACACATGCCGTGCACTGTGGGACTCCTTAGCTGAAGAGTTTTTACCAGAGCCCACAACAGAGAGGTGGATTGAAATTGCTGACAAGTTTCAACAGATATGTCAGTTTCCCAACTGCTTGGGCGCTGTGGACGGGAAACATATCCGCATTGTAAAGCCAGCTGGATCGGGATCGGAATATTTCAATTACAAGAAATATTTTTCAATTGTCCTCATGGCCATCGCTGACGCGGAATACAAATTTATTGCGGTTGATATTGGGGCCTATGGCCGCTCCAATGACTCTCAAGTTTTCAAACTGTCTGCCATGGGGCGTAAACTGTATGGAAACACCTTCCAGTTCCCACCACCTAGACCGCTGCCGCAAACATCTGGTCCACCTATGCCATTTGTCTGTGTAGGGGATGAAGCCTTCCAGCTGTCAGAACACCTTTTGAAACCGTACTCTAGCAGAGGATTGACAAGACCAAAACACATTTTTAATTACCGCCTCACAAGAGCAAGAAGAATGGTTGAATGTACCTTTGGTATTCTGACAGCCAAATGGCAGGTCCTATTGACTGCGATCAACCTCAAGACAGAAACTGTGGACGAGGTGATCAAAGCGTGCGTGGTACTCCACAATTTTGTTATCTGCAAGGAACCCATTTCCATTGAGGACACCTCTGAAGAAACCACCTTGCAAGATTACCATGACATTACCACTAGAAGTTCTGTGACGGTTTCAGTAATGAGGGACAATTTTGCACTATACTTTATGTCACCTCAAGGCAGAGTACACTGGCAGGATGACAGAGTGTGAAAGATTTGTGCCCAACCAAACTTGTGTACCTTCTGTACCAACAGTATATACCTTTGCCAACCAAAGTTGGCTATCTTGTCATGGTCTCTATTTTTAGCTTTAGGCCACAGGTGTGTACCTGGTTGTGTTTTATGCAAAGTATTTCACCTTTTAACAAAAGTTGTGTACATTGTTATGAAATCACCAACAATAAACACAACTTTTTAGGTGAAATACTTTGCTTCAAACACAACCAGGAACACAACTGTGGCAAAAAGCTAAAATTTACCCACAGTTATATACCTAGTTTTGAATACCATTTCACCTTTTAAATACCCTGTATTTAACCTTTTTCGCCGCAGAAAGAAATGACAGACAACCAGTGTAAAATAATTTAACTTTTATTGAAAAATGTTTTTTTTAGTAAACTTTTTTAAAATTTTAATAAACTTGTTTAATAAAGCTTTGAAACCATAAAACTGGTCATTTTTATTTAAATACACACATTATAAATCTGTGTAGTGTGTGGTGGAAATACTGCTGTAGGGGCTGCGGGACACTTCGACACTGGGATTGTGGAGAGAGGACTGGGATCGTGGTGGGGAAGGAACAGTTAGAGGTGAAGGTGTGGAAAAAACTACAGAATGGGTGGACATGTGGGAAGCAGAAGAGGTGGTGGGTGGTGGAGTGGAGGGTTGGACAGGGACTGTAGGAGCAGATGATGTTGATGGCAAGTTGTATGGGGAAGGAGTTTGGTATGGGGCAGGTTGCTGGAAGTGGGGAGATGTCTGGTACGGGGCAGGTTGCTGGAAGTGGGGAGATGTCTGGTACGGGGCAGGTTGCTGGAAGTGGGGAGATGTCTGGTACGGGGCAGGTTGCTGGAAGTGGGGAGATGTCTGGTACTGGGGAGGTTGCTGGTACTGGGGAGTTTGCAGGTACTGGGGAGGTTGCTGGTACTGGGGAGGTTGCTGGTACTGGGGAGGTTGCTGGTACTGGGGAGGTTGCTGGTGCTGGGGAGGTGGATGGTGCTGGGGAGATGGATGGTGCTGGGGAGGTGGATGGTGCTGGGGAGGTGGATGTTATGTAATAGGAGGGGGAGGATGGAAAGTGGCTGGAGGGGGTGTAGATGTAATAGGAGGGGGAGGATGGAAAGTGGCTGGAGGGGGTGTAGATGTAATAGGAGGGGGAGGATGGAAAGTGGCTGGAGGGGGTGCAGGTGGAGGAACTACTGTGGTGGGAGGAGGAGGTTGGGAGGTAACTTGCTGGAGAGCAGCGTGGCATGAATGCATTACATGCATCTGCTGGGCAGGAGAGAGCGTTTCCATGCGCTCCACAACAGACCTGAAAAAGGTGTGGTTTGGCGAAGATCTTGCTTCTGAATGCATGGTTTGCAGAAGTGTCTTCACCTCCAGAATGCTGGAGTTGATCTGCTGATAGCCTGCGGAGATTTGCTCTGACAAGACTTTTAGACAGTTCTGGAAAGATGCATTCAGATGCAAGAACTCTGGCGCATAAGTCTTTTCCTGACCCCTCTGCCGCTGCCGCCCAGTACCCGCAGGTGTACTAGAGGTGGCAGGGGCAGAAGGGTGGGGTAAAGGGAAAGCGATCTCCTCACCAGCAGCTTCATGTAATGTAGGCGGCCACGATGCTCCTGTGCTGGTGGATGGCACAGATGGGTCGAATGTGTGGGAAGGCTGGGAAGGTGCAGATGTACCGGGGCGGTCGAAGTGTCCCTCGGTGCCGGTCTCCTCAGGGATCGCCTCAGAAGGGTCCAATCGTGCAGGCTCCCGAGTGCTGCTCACCGTGCTGTGGAATAAAGAGAAAAAAAAACAATTAAAATAGTGACATGGTATGGCCCTGGCTGAAAAAAAAAAGTTACATCTAAACATTTTTTTGTCACATGTGGTGTGTAATATTTACCTTCTGGTGAGCATTGTCTCCCGGAGGAACGACAGGGCTCGTGCGTACTTGTACTTGCTCCTGCGTCCTCCAGATCCACTCGGGGCCCGCATCTCTTTATTGAACTCCTTCTTGAAACGATCCCTCACAGACCGCCACCGCTTCACAATTCTCTCCCCTGAAACGAGAAAGGACAAAGTGGTTAGTATACAACATCAGTGTTTCCCAAACTCCAGTCCTCATGGTCCCCAGGGGTCATGTTTTCAGGATTTCCAAAGTAAATAGAAATCCTGAACACATGATCCGTGGGGACCACGAGGACTGGAGTTCTGGAAACACTGGTTTAAATCAAGCAACCGGTACTGTATATACTTACGCTCTTTAATCTAGGCCCGAGCTTCGAGGTCCTCCCAGCGGTCCACAAGGAGCGAACAGATTTCCTCCCAGAGTCGTCGGGTAACGATCAGGTCAGCATGGCGTCGGTCAGCCATATTCCAGAGCGGCTCCCTTTCTCTGACGAGATCGATGAGGTGGTCCACATCAATCCCTCCATCCTCACCGTCAGAGTCGGGAGCACGCTGTGAAGGCTGTTAAAGAAAAAGACAAAAATAACATAATTAGCCTCCACAAAAGAAATGAAATGAAAAGTGCAAAAAAAAACAAAGCAAAAATATTTATACTTACACGCTGGTGACCGCCGCGTTGCTGTCGCCGACGACCCTGAGAGGCACTGCGAGGACCTCTTGGCCGAGCACCAGATTGGGAAGATTAGAGAAGAAAACAAAAAATGTTATGTCTTTGGATGTAGGCATTTGTTTGCTGTGTGTGGTCTGCAGAACATTGTTTTCTATGTGTTGTGTGTAGTGTGATGTTGTGTTTCTGCGTTTGATGCAAAAAACTTACCAATTGTGAGCCCACTCCAAGTGTCTGTCCACCCCTTCCTTCTTCTTCTGGGAGCTCCTCTTCATCTTGTGATTCCTGTTTTGAAATAAAAGGCAATGAATACACATATATTACAGAGATGATGGATTTTGGAAATAAAAACTTACCGTCAAACGCTGACGATGCGAGGGAGGGCTCCCTGAAGATGTGCTGTCTTCCTCATGGCCAGACTCCATGGCTGTGGGTGGTGTTTCTGCTGCTGCCATTGCTGCTGCTGCTGCTGCATCTATTGGGCGGCTGTTGAATAAAGAGAAACAAAGGGCCAATGAATATCTTGATATTCCATAGCCCTAGTTTGGAGGAATGGGGGATTTGATAATTACCGTCTCTCATCTGCTGCTGGACTCCCCTCCCGCTGTTCAGCATGCTGCTCCATTTGGGGTGGTGCTGATGGTGCTGCTGCTGCAGATGTCTGCTGCCTTCTCCTGCTCCTGGTTCTTGGCTTGGGTGGCATGTTGGGTGTGGCTGAGGGTCCCATTGTCTTGCTTTTATATATGTCCTGTCGGCAGAGCTACTGAGCATGCTCAGACCAAAGAAACCGGATCCGGCCAGCGGATCCGGCTGTCGCCGATCCGGCGCATTTCGGCGCTCATAGGCTTTCATTGTATGAAAAAGCCGGACACGCCGGATCCGGCGTGTCCGCCTTTTTCGACGGATACAAAAAACGTTACAGTCAACGTTTTTTCCAGACGCCGGATCGCGTCACATTGCCGGATCCGGCGAAAATCGGATGAAACGCATGGCCATCCGGCTCGATCCGGCTCTAATGCAAGTCAATGGGGGGGAAACCGGATCCGGCATTGCATTTCGACGGATCCGGTTTTAGTCAAAAGCGCCGGATCGCGCCTGAAGCAGAAAACCTGATGTGTGAAAGAGGCCTAAGAGTTCTCAAAAGGGAATTTTTTCTTTGTTGTTTGGTTATGGTTTGGAGTATACATTATAGTCCTGAGACTTCATGGGTAAATGAAACAGTATAAATCCACTTGGATTACGCATTTATATGTATATCTGTTGATAATACCCATAGCTGAATTGGGAGTTTGATTATATTCCACTGAAACTGCCCTGACTAAAGTCACCAACGACCTACTACATGGCAAATTAAAGCAATGCTAGTTTGTCCTCCTCCCTCTCCTGGATCTGGCATCTGCCTTTGACACAGTGGACCATTCCCTCTTACTACAGGCTTTCTGATCTCTTGGCATTACAGGCTTGGCCCTTTGTTGGATCTCCTTGTACCTAATAGACAGGATATTCAGTGTCTCCCACTCACACACCACCTCCTCATCTTGCCCTTTATGTGTTGGTGTCCCCCAAGGTTCAGTTGTAGGACTGGGCACAGTTCTTAGGGTGCGCGCAGGCTCCCTCCCTCTTAAAGGGACTGCGCGCGTCCCCTGAGGGGTTCCCAACCAATAGCTGGGTTACACCTTATATTTAAGGCTCCTCCTCCAATATGGAGGTGCCTGAGTAATGTGGTTAGTTTGCCTTGCATGCTAGCTAGTTGTCAGGTTCCCCAGGTCTGCTTGTCTACCCCGTACTTGTCTGCTCATACCTTTCTGTGCTCTTCTGTCCATCAGTCCATCCAGCCTGCATCTGCCATGCTCATCTGTGTAACACCTGGTCCTGCCCGCACCTGCCAGTGCCCATTTGTGTAACACCCGGTCCAGTCTGCACCTGCCAGTGCACATTTGTGTAACACCCAGTCCAGTCTGCATCTGCCAGTGCTCATCTTTCTAATGCCTAGACCAGCCAACATCTGCCAGTGCCCATCTGTATAACACCCGTTCCAGTGCACACCTGCAGGGCTCATCTATCTAACACCTGGTCTGGACCACACCTGCCAATGCCCATCTTTGTAACACCCAGTTCAGTCCTTTCCTGCCAATGCCTATCTGTGTAACACCCAGTCCAATCTGCACCTGACAGTGCTCATCTGTCTAATACTCAGTCCAGCCCACACCTGCCAGTTCCTATTTGTGTAATACCCGGTCCAGCCCACACCTGCCAGTGCTTTTCTGTTCCTCAGCTGGTTCCATCTGCACCCGTGTTTCCGAGTCCTTACAGTGCCTGCCTGCATTCTACATCCCTCCTTTGGGCCATACCAGCCTACTCACTCTAGGCATCAGCTGCCAACCTCTGTAGGTCAGTCCTGGTGTAGCACCTGGTGCCACTTCCTAGTTCCTCCCTGGGTCACGGTTTTCACCTGCTGCCACTTACTCGAGGTTGGATTTGGTAAGCCACTTAGCTACACCCTTCCAGGCTTTCCAAAGGCTATAGCACAGAGGTTCTGAAACTTTGCCCATTACAATCTCCATCTGCTTGGTTTGCTGTAGTGGAAGAGGTGTCGGTCCTCATTATACTATTCTACTCTGGTGAAACTGATGCCACTTTGATAGTGTCTGCCACTAATTTTTGCAAATGGCAGATTCCTGGTTGGGAGTCAACTACCCGTGTTACTATTCTTAGATTTTTCTGACAATAGTAGTCTATGAAACTGATATTTGTGCCACCTGAGTGTGGCTGACCATGAAAGCAGGTTGTGCAATTGCATATGGTATCAGGGTTCCCAGGATAGCAGGCCTACAATGATGAATCACCCACCTCGTCTTAAAGGGGTTGTCCGGGCTTTTCACATAATCTCAGTACATATCTGGGCTGCAGAATTATGACAATAAGTAATTTACTTTCTGTCACTAGTTTGCACGGTTTTCTAGATATTCTGAACAGAACGTCCAAGGGGGTATGTGCTATGGCATTGAAATGAGAACTAGTCGTAACCTCCTACTTTACTCCAAACATGCCCTCTATAGCAACAACCCCATCCTCCATAGCTCAGGCCCTCCCCATCCACATGAAGAAACCCTCATGACACAGTAACAAATCCTCCCCCTCTAGCAGCCTCACTGCAGAGAGCAGACCACCCAGCTGTTCCTCCCCCAGACACACGCTGAACACTGATCTATGGAAAGTGAAACTAGTGAGGAGGAGGGAAAATGTATTCAGGGACAGGCTTCTCCCATCAGTATTTGTGTCATTAGAGACACAGTGCTCACACATACATTGCACCAAATCTGCTGCTGTGTAAAGACATCAGTGACAGAGAGCTGTCTCATTCACACAGCAGAGGCTTTGTCACACAACAGATTACATCAGTGACTGCCATCCCCTGTGCAGATTAGAAGCTGCAGACCCCCATCACTGGCCATCACACAATCTGTTCTCACTGCTGCCAGCAGCCTGGGACAGTGAGGGAAGGAATTACTGATAATGAGTTATGTATTGTAATCATGGAGTGGCCCAGAATACAGGACAATTTTCCCTCCTCACTAGTTTCAGTTTCCATAGATCACTGTTCAGTGTGTATCTGGGGGAGGAGCAGCTCTCTGCACTGAGGCTGCTAGAGGGGGAGGATTTATTACTGTGTGATGAGGGCTTCTTTATGTGGACGAGGAGGGCCTGTAGCTATGGAGGGTGGGGTTGTTGCTATAGAGGGCATGTTTGGAGTAGAGTAGGAGGTCACGAATAGTTCTCATTTCAATGCCATAACACTCCCTCCTTTGATGTTCTGTTCAGAATATCTAGAAAGCTAGTGACAGAAAGTAAATTACTTATTGTCATAATTCTGCAGCCCAGATATGTACTGAGATTATGTGAAAAGCCCGGACAACCCCCTTTAATTTTAACCCCTTTCCTACAATTGACGTAATATTCCGTCCATGTGACCATGGACCTAATTACCATGGACGGAATATTACGTCATCGCGATCAGCGGCGCCCACGTGGTGAGCGCCGCTGATCGCGGCCGAGTGTCAGCTAATTATCATAGCTGACACCCGGCACAATGTGTCAGGGACGGACCGCCCCCGACACGTTAACCCCTTGCACACCGCGATCAAACGCGATCGCGGTGTACCGGGGGTTAAAGGGAAGCATCGGCAGGGAGGGGGCTCCCTCCGTGCTTCCCTGAGCCCCCCACGGCAGCGCAATGTGCAGCGCTGCTGCGGGGTGCTCCTTTCCTCCAGGCCCCCGAATCCAAGATGGCGACGGGGGCCTTCGGGGGCCTGAGGAAGCTGGCTTCCTCAGTGCCTGCAAAGCGCAGGCATGAGGAAGTCTGCAGCAGTGCCTGTGACAGATCGCTGATCTGTCACAGTGATCTGTGATGTGACAGATCAGCGATCTGTCACAGGACAGTGATGTCCCACCTGGGACAAGGTAATAAAGTTAAAAAAAAAAAAAAAAAAAGTGTTAAAAAAAATCGCTAAATGAATTAGTAAAAAAAAAAAAAAATATTCCCCAATAAATCCATTTTTTTCAAAATAAAAAAAAACAAAAACAATAAAAGTACACATATTTGGTATCGCCGCGTCCGTAATGACCTGCCCTATAAAACTGTCCCATTAGTTAACCCCTTTAGCGAACCCCTTAAAAAATAAAAATAAAAAACAAAGCAAAAAATAATGATTTATTATCATACCACCGAACAAAAAGTGCAATAACGCGCGATCAAAAAGACGCATATAAATATCCATGGTACCGCTGAAAACGTCATCTTGTCCCGCAAAAAACGAGCCATGATACAGCATCATCCGCAAAAAAATAAAAAAGTTATAGCTCGCAGAATAAAGCGAAGCAAAAATAATTATTTTTTATATAAAATTGTTTTCATTGCAAAAAACCGACAAAACATAAAAAAACGACCTAAATGAGGTATCGCTGTAACCGTACTGACCCGAAGAATAAAACCGCTTTATCAATTTTACCGCACGCGGAACTGTGTAAACGCACCCCCCCAAAAGAAATTCATGAAACGCTGGTTTTTGTTCATTCTGCGTCCCAAAAATCTAAATAAAAAGCGATAAAAAAATGTCACGTGCCCGAAAATGGTACCAATAAAAACGTCAACTCGTCCCGCAAAAAATAAGACCTCACATGACTCAGTGGGTCAAAATACGGAAAAATTATAGCTCTCAATATGTGGTGATGAAAAAACTATTTTTACAATAAAAAGCGTCTTTTAGCGTGCGACAGCCACCAAACATAAAAACCGCCATAAATCGTAAATCAAACCCCCCGTTATCACCCCCTTAGTTAGGGAAAAATAATAAAACTAAAAGAAAATGTATTTATTGCCATTTTCCCGCTAGGGTTAGGGTTAGGGTAGGGTTAGGGTAGGGTTAGGGCTAGGGTTAGGGCTAGGGTTAGGGCTAGGGCTCAGATTAGGGTTAGGGGTGTGTTGAGGTTAGGGTTGGAGTTATAATTGGGGGGTTTCCACTGTTTGGGCACATCAGGTGCTCTCCAAAGGCAACATGGCGTCTGATCTCAATTCCAGCCAATTCTGCGTTGAAAAAGTCAAATGGTGCTCCTTCCCTTCCAAGCTCTGCCATGCGCCCAAACAGTGTTTTACCCCCACATGTAGGATATCAGCCTACTCAGGACAAATTACAAAACAACTTTTGGGGTCCAATTTCTCCTGTTACCCTTAGGAAAATAAAAAATTGGGGGCAAAAATATAATTTTGCGGAAAAAAATGTTTTTTTTATTTTCACGCCCAGGCGTTATAAACTTCTGTGAAGCACTTGGGGGTTCAAAGTGCTCTCCACACATCAAGATAAGCTCCGTGGGGGGTCTAGTTTCCAAAATGGGGTCACTTGTGGGGAGTTTCAATAGTTTAGGTACATCAGGGGCTCTCCAAACGCACATGACACCCACAGACCAATCCATCAAAGTCTGCATTCCAAAACGTCACTACTTCCCTTCCGAGCCCCGACGTGTGCCCATACAGTAGTTTTCTCCCACGTATGAGGTATCAGCGTACTCAGGACAAATTGGACAACAACTTTTGGGGTCCAATTTCTCCTGTTACCCTTGGGAAAATAAAAAAATTGGGGACTAATTGATCATGTTTGTGGAAAAAATACGATTTTTTTATTTTCATGCCTGGGCATTATAAACTTCTGTGAAGCCCTTGGGGGTTCAAAGTGCTCACCACACATCTAGATAAGTTCCTCAGGGGGTCTAGTTTCCAAAATGGGATCATTTGTGGGGGGTTTCCACTGTTTAGGTACATTAGGGGCTCTCCAAAGGCAACATGACACCCACAGACCATTCCATCAAAGTCTGCATTCCAAAACGTCACTACTTCCCTTCCGAGCCCTGACGTGTGCCCATACAGTAGTTTTCTCCCACATATGGGGTGTCAGCGTACTCAGGACAAATTGGACAACAACTTTTGGGGTCCAATTTCTCCTGTTACCCTTGGGAAAATAAAAAAATGGGGACTAAAAGATGATGTTCGTGGAAAAAATACGATTTTTTTATTTTCACGCCCGGACGTTATAAACTTCAGTGAAGCACTGGGGGGTTCAAAGTGCTCACCACACATCTAGATAAGTTCCTTGGGGGGTCTAGTTTCCAAAATGGTGTCATTTGTGGGGGGTTTCTACTGTTTTGGTACATCAGGGGCTTTCCTAACGCGACATGGTGTCCGATCTCAATTCCAGCCAAAAACATCAAATGGCGCTGCTTCCCTTCCGAGCTCTGCCATGCGCCCAAATAGTGGTTTACCCCCACATGTGGGGTATCAGCGTACTCAGTATACTTTGCACAATATCTTTTAGGGTCCTGTTACTTTTGGAAAAATAAGAATTGAGGGTGAAAAGATCATTTTTGTGGAAAAAATATGATTTTTTAATTGTACTGCTGTACGTTATAAACTTCTGTGAAGCCCTTGGGGGTTCAAAGTTCTCACCACACATCTAGATAAGTTCCTTGGGGGGTCTAGATTCCAAAATGGTGTCATTTGTGGGGGGTTTCCACTGTTTTGGTACATCAGGGGTTTTCCAATCGCGACATGGTGTCCGATCTCAAATCTAGCCAAAAACGTCAAATGGCGCTGCTTCCCTTCCGAGCTCTGCTATGCGCCCAAATAGTCATTTACACCCACATATGGGGTATCAGCATACTCAGGACAAATTGCACAATAACTTTTAGGGTCCTGTTACCCTTGGAAAAATAAAAATTGGGGGTGAAAAGATCATTTTTGTGGAAAAAATATGATTTTTTAATTGTACCGCTGTACGTTATAAACTTCTGTGAAGCCCTTGTGGGTTCAAAGTTCTCACCACATATCTAGATAAGTTCCTTGGGGGGTCTAGTTTCCAAAATGGGGTCACTTGGGGGGTTTCCACTGTTTAGGTACATCAGGGGCTCTCCAAACGCGACATGGCGTCCGATCTGAATTCCAGCCAATTTTGCATTGAAAAAGTCAAACGGCGCTCCTTCCCTACTGAGGTCTGCCATGCGCCGAAACAGTGGTTCCCCCCCACATATCAGGTATCAGCGTACTCAGGACAAATTGCACAATGACTTTTGCAGTCCAATTTCTCCTGTTACCCTTGGTAAAATAAAGAAAATTGAACCTGAAGTATTTTTTTTGTGAAAAAAAGTTAAATGTTCATTTTTTTTTAATATTCAAAAAATTCCTGTGACGCACCTAAAGGGTTAATAAACTTCTTGAATGTGGTTTTAAGCATCTTAAGGGGTGCAGTTTTTAGAATGGTGTCACTTTTGGGTATTTTCTATCATATAGACCCCTCAAAGTGGCTTCAAATGTGAAGTGGTCCCTAAAAATAAAATGGTGTTGCAAAAATGAGAAATCGCTGGTCAATTTTTAACCCTTATAACTTCCTAACAAAAAAAAATTTTGGTTCCAAAATTGTGCTGATGTAAAGTAAGCATGTGGGAAATGTTATGTATTAAGTTTTTTGTGTGCTATATCTCTGTGATTTAAGGGCATAAAAATTCAAAGTTGGAAAATTGCGAAATTTTCAAAATTTTCGCCAAATTTCCGTTTTTTTCACAAATAAACGCAAGTTATTTGAATGCAATTTTACCACTAACATGAAGTACAATATGTCACGAGAAAACAATGTCAGAATCACTGGGATCCATGGAAGCGTTCCAGAGTTATGACCTCATAAAGGTACAGTGGTCAGAATTGTAAAAATTGGCCCGGTAGTTAACGTGCAAACCACCCTTGGTAGTGAAGGGGTTAAGTTCAATTCAAATGTGTAAATGCTGGCCCAGACCCTGATTACTCATGAATGGCTTATTTATGCCATGCCATTCTAAAATTTGA
Organism: Dendrobates tinctorius; assembly: GCF_039654945.1. Lineage (NCBI taxonomy): Eukaryota > Metazoa > Chordata > Amphibia > Anura > Dendrobatidae > Dendrobates > Dendrobates tinctorius. The sequence goes on from NW_027361765.1 coordinate 12,558,660, forward strand.
ACTGTGGGTGAATTGAGGTCACTTTCCTGGTGTCTGCCCCTAATTTGATGTGTTTTGGCAGCTTTTGGGCCAGTTTGAAGGTGTTGTGTATGTGTTTTGTTTTTGCCTCCTATTGACTTGAATGACATTTGGTCATGTTCTGCAAATATTCGACAAATAAATCGGAGAATATTGAAGATATAGTGATCGTAATCCAAATCAAACTTTGAAATATTTGCACATCTCTAGCTATGACATAAAATAAGAAATTAGCAATAAAACCAGGGGGAGGGGCATCCAGTCAAGGAGAGTATCTCTTGTAGGTTCTTTGTTAAAGAGCTTGCAAGTGCTGCTCTGTAGCTGGCCGGATCACTAGTTCTACGCTCTATGCTACATCCTGCCACCCCATTAAAACCATACAAAATATTCCACTTGGTGAGCTTATACGAGTTATGAGGAATACTTCTTCAGATATTACATTTAAAAAATAACAATTTCAGGTTAATAAAGTATTAAAAAAGCATGGATATTCTCAGTGGATGTTGGACAGAGCGAACAGTTTGATTGCCGCTAGAAATAGACAGAATATGTTAAAAGAAAAAATATTAGATAATACAGCTCAGGCTTTTAATCAGATTACTTCAGATTACTTCTTTAGGCTAATTTCACATTAGCATTTTTTTGCGCAGTGCATTGTGCACAATAGAAATGCATGCAAAAAACGCATCATGTGTTTTTGCATGCGTTTGCGTTTTTATGCACATTCGTTCTCTAGTGGTTAAAACCAATGTCTACACATGTTTACGCCAAAAACGCATTCTCACGAAAATGCAGACGAACACATGTCCATGCGCACGCCTGCATTCCCATAGACTGTAGTGTGTTATTTTGGCACATTCCGTGCGCAAGCGTGCACATGCGTTTTTTTACGCCTTTCGGTGGACCCAAAAATGCAATAGGTTGCTTCTGGCGTGCCTAGGTGCACACCTTGAAAAAACAAATGCGCACAAAAACGCATACGAACACTTGCAAACGCAAGACCATGTGCACGCCATGATAAACATAGGTACGCATAACGTACGCGCATGGACGCGAACGATGCGCTGCGCAAAAAAACGCTAATGTGAAACCAGCCTAACACAGTAGAGTCCTCAGTTTGCTATATCATAATATGTTGGGTAATATTTTGAAACAACCTATTAGATTCCCTGCAAAAAGGGCACCATCTTTGGGGGATTTATTATCACTAAGCCTTTACATGAATAATACTACATTAAAGGGGTTGTCCACTACTTTTTATTAACCACCCATTGTATTCCCCTGGGGCCCCTAATGAATTTTGTATATATCTTGTGCTTCCAATACAGCCTCTGAGCTGCGCTATGCCGGCGGCTGTGTCCGGGTCACTTGACCCCCAGGCTGCAGCCGCCACTAACATCCGGTGATGTCACGTCAATTTCCTGACTCTGGAAATTCATGTGACATCATCAGCAGTCGTGACCCAGCCTCTGCACACTGCTGTCACTCATCAAGAGTGAAAGCAGTCTGTTGGTGGTGCTGCACCACACGTCACAGCCCCGTCGCTCTGCAGCATCTGTCTCCTCTCCCATCGAGTGACGGGGCTGTGCCGGGAGGTGCTGCAGGCTGTCTGCGAGGGAATCTGCTGGCTGTGCTGGGTGTATTGCAGGCTGTCTGTGGGGGGGGTCTGCTGGCTGTGCCGGGGGGGGTCTGCGGGCTGTACCAGGGGGTCTGCAGGCTGTCTGTGGGGTGGTCTGCTGGCTGTGCCGGGCGGTGCTGTGGGCTGTGCCGGGGGGATCTGCGGGGCGTATGTGTGTGTGCGTGTGTATGTGTATGCAGGAATCGTCCGATGGGACTACAAGTTCCATTGGTCTATGCCTGCCACACTGTCAGAGGAGGAGGAGGAGGGAGGGGTTTGGGTGTGTTTTGGAGTGGGTGTGCTAGGTGCTGGCTTACAGGCAGGGCCGGCTCCAGGTTTTTGTGGGCCCCGGGCGAAAGTATCTCAGTGGGCCCCTTTAACACGTACCACAATTCATGATGCAGATACGGCAAAGAAATATAGGTATAGTACAATGCCAAAGATATCACTTACTTCTTACATTACATGAGTAATCTCTATTGTAAATTCTACAATAGCTCAGAAACCAGCAAATCCTCACAGAGCACAGTGCGTGCCATAGTGGGGATTCAAAAGTTTTCATTTAAGACCAGACAGTATAGAACTCCATACAGTATTCTGGGCATCACAGTCTTCCATACAGTTTATTGGGCCCCATATATTGCTTCATACAGAATAATGAGCCTCATATAATGCTCCATACAGAATAATGAGCCCCAAATATTGCTTCATACAGAATAATGAGCCCCATATGTTGTTCCATACAATATAATGAGCCCCATATATTGCTTCATACAGTATAATGAGCCCTATATATTGCTTCATACAGAATAATGGGCCCCATATATTGCTTCATACAGAAAAAGGGTCCTCATATAATGCTCCTTACATAATAATGGGCATCATATAATGCTCTATACAGAATAATGGGCCCTATACAATGCTCCATACAGAATTCCACACAGAAAATGGGCCTCATATAATGCTCCATACAGAATAATGGAAACCATATAATGCTCCATGCAGAATAATGGACCCAATATAATGCTCCATACAGAATAACAGGCCCAATATAATGCTCCATACAGAATAAAGGGCCCAATATAATGATCCATACAGAATAACGGGCCCATTATAATGATCCATACAGAATAATGGGCCCATTATAATGATCCATACAGAATAACGGGCCCAATATGATTCATACAGAATAATGAGCCCCCATATAATGATCCATACAGAATAATGGGCCCCATATAATGCACCATAGAGAATAATGGGCTCATCTCCCCTGCTGGGCTCATTCTCATCTCCGCTGAGCTCATTTCCCCCCGGCTCACTCTCATATCCCCCGCTAGGCTCATTCCCCCCCGCTCACTCTCATCTCCCCCACTGGGCTCATTCCCCCCCAGCTCACTCTCATCTCCCCTGCTGGGCTCATTCCCCCCCGCTCACTCTCATCTCCCCCGCTGGGCTCATTTCCCCCCATCTCACTCTCATCTCCCCGCTGGGCTCATTTCCTTCCCCAGCTCACTATCATCTTCCCCGCTGGGCTCATTCCCCCCCAGCTCACTCTCATCTCCCCCACTGGGCTCACTCCCCCCCGGCTTACTCTCATCTCCCCCGGGGGCTGGGCTCATTCCCCCGGCCCCCCCGCTCATTCTCCCCCTGGACCCCCTGCCGCTCATTTTCAATGCCACTCACCTGAGTCCAGGCGCCGGTAACTTTTCCTGTGAGAGCGCGTGGTCACATGGTACCGCTCATTAAGGTCATGAATATGGCACCACGCCTATGGGAGTGGAGTCCATATTCATGACCTTAATGAACGGTGACACGCTCTCACAGGAAAAAAGATAGTGGTGAGTATGATGTTTTGCAGAGGGTGGAGGGCGGGGACTGACCCCAGACTTATAAATAAAAAAAAATTTGTTCAGGTGCCGAGTGGGCCCCCCCATCTTTCCAGGGCCCTGGCACTTGCCCGGGTGCTGACGCCGGCCCTGCTTACAGGCCAGTGCAATGCATCATGGAACTTGTAGTATTAGAGCACAGTAAGTCAGGAGAAAGGAAGTTGCCAATTAACCCCTTGAGAGCTGGAGCCAGCACTGAGGATGTGCTGCTAGAGCAAGATAAAAGGTAATATTGCTAAAATAAACATAGTGGATGTTTTTTGTGGCACATAATAGCAAGATTTATGGAAAAAAAAAGTTATAGTACTGGACAACTTCTTTAAGGGAAAAAACTTGGCTGAACACTATTGGATTTTTTAAATGTGGACATTGCACATGTCTATGTTGTGATCATATTGAGAATACAAGGGAATTTAATTCGATAACAATGAATAGATCTTACAAGATTAAATCATTTATTAACTGTAACAGTACCTTTGTAGTATATTTAATATCCTGTTTAATATCCAGAGTTCAATACGTGGGATGTACAACTAATCAATTATCAGGACTCATACCCATATATGTGAAAAAAAAGTTCCGATATCAGGACTGAAAAAACGAACAAGTGTCATGTGAGCACAATGCAATTTTTCTCACATAGCATCCGTATGATATCTGTATGACATCTGTATGACATGCATATGCAATGCGTTTATTTGTCTGCAACTATTTTTCTACAATCATACACAGGACCATTTACAGTGTTCTATGCCACAGAATGGTAAGATATCTGTATAAAATGGATGGCATATGGATGGCCCATATGCCGTGCAATTTTTTTCTCGCTACCATTGAATTGCATTGGCGAGTCTCATCCGAGATACGCAGCAAATAGCAGTATACTGCAATTTTTTTCTCAGTCTGATTTCAGCTGAGAAAAAAAATCACAGTTGAGATGTAACCCATTGAATAACATTTGTCAGAGTGCAATCCGATTTTTTTCTCGAATTGCACTGGTCCATTTTGCTAGCAAATGAGTATGAGCCCTAAGGGCTCAAAACCATTTACGAGAGAAAAAGCGGTCCGATTTTCGGACCTAAAAAACAGACAAGAGCTATGCGAGTGTCCTGCGAGTGTAATGTGATTTCCGTGCGAAACACGGAACATCGGTATTACATGCGCATGACATGCATATGCAATCCATATACAATGCGACTTTAACATGAGCTTTTACATACAGCAGTTCTCTCTATGTAAAAACTCATGTTAAAATAGCATTGTAAAAAAACACTACACATTGTTTAAAAAGCAAATAATCCTCAATATATATATATATATATATATATATATATATATATATATATATATGTGTGTGTGTGTGTGTATGTGTATATATATAGACAGATAGATAGCTTAAAAGCCGGCAGATGCCGGGTACAGTATATAATAGGTTAGAATATAATAGATAGAATAGATATATACATGTAGAATAGGTGTGTGTATATACATATATATATTTCTTAGAGATATAAGTAGCAGAATAGGTGACAATTCAATTATTGGCATCTGTAAAATCATTACAGAACCCGACAGGATATGAGACATGGTTTACATACAGTAAACCATTGCATATCCATTATTTTTTTCATATATCCCTCACTAATAGTGTTTGTAGTGTGTGTGTAAAATTTTCGCACTATAGATGTTAAATTAAAGGATTAATTCACGGAAAGAACTGGAGTGGGCTCCCACCCAATTTTCTCTGCTAGAGAGAGCAAGCCAGTGACTGAGGGCAGATATTAATAGCCTAGTATAGGACCATTGTTTTTGGGCCCCCCTGGCTAAAAAAAATCTGCCTCCGGCCACCCCAGAAAATGCTCATCTGTAAGATGCAGCGATTCCGATACTTACCTGCTCTCTTCTCACTGCCCTTTAGCGGGTGGCATATGGGGTAATAAGGGGTTAATGTCACCTTACTATTCTAAGGTGACATTAAGCCTGGTTAATAATGGAGAGGTGTCAATAAGACACCTATCTATTATTAATACACTAGTCTGAAAGGGTTAAAAACACACACACATTAAGCAAAAAGACTTTTAATGAAATAAATAAGTACACATTTTTTACATCTTTATTACACTCCCAATCCATTCGAAGCTATTGTTCTCCTGTAAAAAAAACAAAATGAACAAGCAACAATATCCCATATTCTCTATATATTCAATATATATATTATATTATGTATATATATATATTCTATATATAAATTGCATATATTTTATATGTATATATATTATATATACCATGTATATATATTAGATCTATATATATATATATATATATATATATATATATACACATAATATAATATATATATATATTGAATATATAGAGAATATGGAACATTGTTCCTTGTTTATTTTGACTTTTTTACAGGTGAACAATGGCTTCGAATAATAATAATATGTGTGCGTTACTGACATGTATTATATTTACTAACACAAGCATAATATTGACAATTACATTTTATTATTTATACAAAAGCCCTTAAATGTTATAAACACAGGTGCTCAAACTGTTTTCCATCACAATTTGCACAGCTTTGAAGTCGGCCTCTTATGCTTCGAAAAACATTTTTTGCACAAGTCTCTTTGGGTATTAATTTCTTGAAATGCATCTCTTATGTAATTTTTCAAATCACTGACGCTTTTTGGTTTTCGAATATAAACTTTGTCCTTGAGTACTCCCCAAAAGAAAAAATCCATTGGGGTCAAGTCTGGTGAACGTGCCGGCAAATCGAGTGGCCCTCTTCGGCCAATCCATTTATTAGGAAATGTTTCATCAAGATACTCGCGTACTACACTTGAATAAGGTGGAGGGGCCCCATCTTTTTGGAAATAAAGGTCATTTGAATTAGGCTGTTGCTGTAACTGGGGAACAACTTGATTCATTAGAATTTTACACCATGTTTGATAAATCTCCCCCTTCATAACCCTATTACACATACTGTCCACCTACTTTTGGACCACCCTGTATATATTCTATGTGTATATATCTAGTGTTTTGTGAGCTGTCAGTGTGATTTTACAGTAGCCGGACATGAATTGCTGGCTTTTCAAAGGGCACTGATGCATATAAATCGGACAGCACTTGCATGGTGCGAGTGCTGTCCGATTTTTTTCCCGCACCCATTGACTTGTATTGGCGAGTCTCATCTGAGAATCGCAGCAATACGCAGCATGCTGCGATTTTTTTCTCATTCCGATTTCAGCTGAGAAAAAAATTGCAAGTGAGATGTCACCTATTAAATAACATTGGTACGAGTGCAATCCAATTTTTTATCGAATTGCACTCGTCCGTATTTCTCGCCAGTGAGTATGAGCCCTGAGGCCGGAGTCACACTACCGCATAATACGGATGAGTGCTAGGTGATAAAAAAATAGCACTCCTCCCAATGTTAATCTAGGGGGAAGCTCCCATCAGCCGATTTTCTTTCTTGCATGTTTTATACGTGCGAGTGAAATCGTAGCATGCTGCGATTGTCAGCATATCTCGGCTGAGAATTGCCTACGCAAGTCTATGGGTGCAATAAAATAACGGATTACACACAGACCATGCATGTGACTTGCGAGAAATACGCAGGCATTGGCCAGGTGACAGGAAATTGCCTCAGCCATTATTCAGGAAGCTTTGGCATGCTAATTAGCCTAGGAAATTCTGGAACAAGGAAAAATCATGCCTCCATGGAGTACAGCAAGATGGCCAGGCAAATTAATGTCGACCTACTGATTGTACTTGTACAGGAGACCCCAGAACTTTAGGATGTACGTGATGCACATTATGCCGACCGTGCTCGCAAAGATGCCTGATGGAAAAGGATCTGCCGGCAAATTTTTCCAAACTATGCAGGAAGTACACCTAAGGTTCAGCAGGAAATGAGTAAGTACTAACCTAAATTTTTGACCTTAATGCACAAATGAAGCTAACAGGATCCTATGTGATGTTCTGCTTGTTAGCCAACATGTTTGCCATTATACACTTGTGAATTAGCATGCCACAGCAGCCTTTTAAGCTACATTTCACTATGCTTAAACTGTGATCCTAATGTCAAACTTTTTTGGGATTATTTTGCAGTGTGTCAGGTCACTATATGGTGGCGAAGCTGCCTTGACCAGTTCCACAAAGAGCTGCGGAATCAGGCCAGGATTGGGTCAGAGGGACCCCAAAAGCGGAAATACATCTATTACAACCACTTGAATTTTCTGTCACCAATTATGGATCTCCGTCCGTAAGTGCATGTTTCAACTCACCACACATTTGCCAAGTTGCCTTAATGTATGATAGTAAATTTTTGCTTTCACCACCAAAATAGAACCGAATCTAATATAACAGAGCGGGAGACAGGCTCTGACTCGGAGGTCCATGTGGACCCAGTTGGTGAAGGGGAAGAACAGGCTGGCCCATTATCCCAACAAGTTAGCAGTCAACAACCACCACCACCAGCATGGTCTTCTGCAAGACAGGAAGCAAATCAAGAAGAGGAGGACCGTGGGCAGAGTAGCAGCCCAACCCTCCTGCTTGATACCTCAACACAGGCTGCAGTAGTGTCACGGCATGGGTGACACAGAAGGAATAATAATAATAATAAAAAATTTTATTTCTATAGCGCTGACAAATTCCGCAGCACTTTACATTTCAGAGGGGACTTGTACAGACAATATACATTACAGTATAACAATAATCACATAGGTCATAACAGATACCAAGAGGAATGAGGGCCCTGCTCGCAAGCTTACAATCAATGAGGAAAAAAGGGGAGACACGAAAGGTGGGTAGTAACAGTTGCCCTGATTGTATGGACCAGCCATAATGTTAAGTGTGTAACAGTTCGGATGCAGAGGGCTAATGGATGCATAAAGCATGTGGGAACATGATGCGGGGAACCTGGTTATGGTAAAAAACTTTTGGCTGTGCCACATAGGGATAGATTAGGTTAATGTGTTAAGGCAGTAAGCCAGTCTGAATAAATCAGTTTTCAGGGCACGCTTAAAATTGTGGGGATTGGGGACTAATCGTATTGACCTGGGAAGTGCATTCCAAAGAATTGGTGCAGCATGTGTATAGTCTTGAAGACGGGAGTGGGAGGTTCTGATTACTGAGGATGCTAACCTCAGGTCATCAGCAGAATGGAGGGCGCGGGTAGGATGGTATACTGATACAAGGGAGGAGATGTAGGATGGTGCTGAGCAATGAAGAGCTTTGTGGGTGAGGGTAATAAGTTTGTACTGGATTCTGGAGTGGATAGGTAGCCAGTGTAATGACTGCCACAAGGTAGAGGTATCTGTGTTACGATTGGCGAGGAATATGACCCTGGCAGCAGCATTCAAGACAGATTGGAGGGGGGAGAGTTTGGTAAGAGGGAGACCGATTAGAAAGGAGTTACAATAGTCGAGACGAGAATGAATAAGAGAAACAGTCAGAGTCAAAAGTAAGAAAAGGTCGAATTCTAGAAATGTTTTTGAGATGCAGATAACAAGAGCGAGCCAGTGATCGGATGTGGGGGGGCAAAGGAAAGCTCGAAGTCAAGTATGACCCCAAGACAGCGGGAATGTTGCTGGGGAGTAATAGTAGAACCACACACGGAAATGGCAATGTCGGGTATAGGTACATTAGTAGCGGGAGGAAACACAAGGAGTTCAGTCTTTGACAGGTTCAGTTTCAGATATAGTGAGGACATGATGTTAGACACAGCATTTAAACAATTGCCGGTGTTTTCTCGGAAGGCTGGCGTGATGTCAGGAGAAGAAGCGTATAATTGGGTGTCGTCAGCATAGAGACGGTACTGGAAACCAAATCTACTGATTGTTTGACCAATAGGGGCAGTATACAAAGAGAAGAGGAGGGGGCCTAGGACTGATCCTTGAGGAACCCCAACAGTTAGGGGAAGATGAGAGGAGGAGGAGCCAGCAAAAGATACAGTAAAGGAGCTGTCAGAGAGATAGGAGGAGAACCTGGAGAGAACGGTGTCCTTGAGGCCAATGGAATGGAGCATAGTGAGGAGGAGCAGATGATCCACAGTGTCGAATGCTGCAGAGAGATCCAAGAGAATTAGCACGGAGTAATGACCATTTGATTTAACTGTTAGTAGATCATTAGAGACTTTAGTGAGGGCAGTTTCAGTAGAATGTAAAGAGCAGAAACCGGATTGGAGAGGGTCGAGAAGAGAGTTTTCTGAGACATAGTGGATAAGACGGGAGTGGACCAGGCGTTCCAGGAGTTTAGAGATGAAGGGAAGATTAGAAACAGGTCTATAGTTAGCGGCACAGTTTTGGTCGAGGGATGGTTTTTTAAGTAGTGGATGTATGATGGCATGCTTAAATGAGGAGGGAAAGATACCAGAAGAGAGAGAGGTTAAATATTTTAGTTAGGTGAGGGGTGACAGCAGGGGAAAGGGTCTGGAGTAGATGTGACGGAAATGGGTCACTGGTGCAAGTGGTTGGGCGAGAAGATGCAAGGAGCCTGCTTACTTCTTCTTCTGTGACTGGTTCAAAATCAGAGAGTGAGCTAGATGCAGTGGGGGAGGGAGGACAGTGCATGGTATGAGGTGATTGGGAGATAATTTCCTGTCGGATCTGGTCAATTTTTTCTTTGAAGTAATTGGCCAGATCGTCAGCTCGAAGTACCGTGGTAGGGGCCTGTACTCTTGGGTTGAGCAGAGAATGAAAAGTGTCAAAGAGACGTTTAGGGTTATTGGACAGTGAAGTGATGAGGGTGTTGAAATAGGTTTGTTTTTAGAGGTGAAGGGCAGTGTTGTATGTTCGAAGCATAAACTTATAATGGATGAAATCTTCGGGTAGGTTGGATTTTCTCCACAGACGTTCGGCGCACCTGGAGCACCGCTGCAGGAAACGTATTTGCAGGGTGTGCCAGGGTTGTCGCCATCTGTGTTGTGGTGTTCTATGTATAGAAGGGGCAAATTCATCCAGGGCACTTTGAAGTGTTTCATTGTAATGCTTCAATGCAGAATCAGGACATGAAAGGGAGCAGATAGGGGCCAATGAAGACTGCAAGTTCTTCATAAGTTTCTGGGTGTTAATGGCCTGTATGTTTCTATAAATATGGACAGTGGGGGTGACCTGAGCAGCCTGGCAGTTCTTGATAGAGAATGAAAGAAGGTTGTGGTCAGAGAGCGGGAGAGGGGAGTTTGCAAAATCATCCACTGCACAAAGCTGAGAGAAGACCAAGTCGAGGGAGTTCCTGTCTTTATACGTTGGAGAATTAGTAAGCTGCAAAAGGCCAAACGAGGAGGTTAGAGATAAAAGGTGAGTAGCAGATGGGGAGAGGGGAAGAGCAATGGGGATGTTGAAATCACCCATGATGAGGGTAGGGATGTCACAGGAGAGAAAATGTGGAAGCCAAGTGGCAAAATGCTCCAGGAACTGATGGGAGGGGCCGGGAGGACGATATACCACCGCCACTCGCATGGAGAAGGGGGTGTAGAGTCTGACTGCATGGACCTCAAAAGAAGGAAAGACAAGTGAGGGTACTTGGAGGGATAACCTGAAAGGTACATTTTGATGAAATGAGCAGACAAACGCCTCCACCTGCTCTATTGTCTGATCTTGGGGTATGAGAGAAGTGTAGTCCCCCGTATGAAAGAGCAGCAGCAGCGGTAGTGTCTGACTGCTGGATCCAGGTTTCAGTAAGAGCCAGGAGGTTAAGAGAATTAGAAAGCAAAAAGTCATGAGTGAAGGAGAGTTTGTTACACACTGAGCGAGAATTCCAAAGTGCACAATTAAAAGAGACAGATGGCATGCAGAGAATATTAATAAGATTAGAGGGGTTTCTGAGTGTAGCAGTTGGGGGGTTTGACTTTCTATAACATGGGGGACCAGGGTTGGGAGCACTGTCTCCTGCAACTAGGAGGAGGATAGAAAGAGTGAGCAGATGGTTAAGTGATTTGTGAGAGCGTCTCTGATGTTGAATGGTGGGACTGAATGGATCTGTGCAATTTAGCAATGCGAAAAGAGCGTGAGTGCCATACATAGGAGAGGAAAGGAGCGATGGGCCAATATGGACGGAGTGTAGAGAGTTAATACCTGGGCGATGGATGTGTGCAAATGCAGCGGCCAGGATATAAATTAGACAAATGCATATGGTAAATATTTGGGGTTGCCCAAATGTACAGGGAAGAGATTTATTTATTTGTCTTACCTGTCTCCTGCCCTGTCTAACTGCCATTTTATAACTGCCAGCGTACTTAGATACATATACTTCGATTACATGTACATAAATGCAACCCCTGCATAAATGCCTTCCCCAGGCTAGCTCTGAATTTATAGAAGGCCACTTCTAAGATCTTCCTTTTTTTTTTTTTTTCTCTCTCCTTACTCGTTAGCAATCAATCAAACTAAGTTAGGACAGCAGAACACAATGTATTTAGCAGATAAACAAGTGTCCAGGCCTACATGGATCATAAACCACTTTGAAAAGTTACTTGACCTCAATAGCATAAGGGGACAAGCAGGGTGAGTTGAAATAAATCTATACCATTATATATGCTGCAAAGATGAATGATAGAGGTTGAACACATGCAGGATTCAGTGAAGTTGCATTATATATGCTGCAAAGATGAATGATAGAGGTTGAACACATGCAGGATTCAGTGAGGTTGCTGGAAAGGCCGGGGTCACACTAACCGACGCAAAATACGGTCAGTATTTTACATGCGTAATACGGATGACAGACCCCTAAATAGTGCTCCGTATGTCATCCGTAATCAAGGTGTGGTCGCGTATTTTGCGCATGTCAGCATCCGTATGTAATCCGTATGGCATCCGTATGGCGAGATTTTCTCGCAGGCTTGCAAAATGGACATATAATGGAGCCCTATGACAGTTTTAATAAAGAAATGAAAGAATAGATATAGACACATAGAATGCGTGTATATATATATATATATATATATATATATACAGTCATATGATAAAGTTTGGGCACCCCTATTAATGTTAACCTTTTTTCTTTATAACAATTTTGGTTTTTGCAACAGCTATTTCAGTTTCATATATCTAATAACTGATGGACTCAGTTATATTTCTGGATTCAAATGAGGTTTATTGTACTAACAGAAAATGTGCAATCTGCATTTAAACAAAATTTGACCGGTGCAAAAGTATAGGCACCCTTATCATTTTCTTGATTTGAACACTGCTAACTACTTTTTACTGACTTCCTGAAGCACTAAATTGGTTTTGTAACCTCATTGAGCTTTGAACTTCATAGCCAGGTGTATCAAATCATGAGAAAAGGTATTTAAGGTGGCCACTTGCAAGTAGTTCTCCTATTTGATTCTCCTATGAAGAGTGGCATCATGGGATTATTCAACATAGCTTTTCAGGGGAAGGATCCAAAAAGTTGTCTCAGAGATTTAACCTGTCAGTTTCCACTGTAAGGAACATAGAAAGGAAATGGAAGAACACAGGTACAGTTCTTGTTAAGCCCAGAAGTGGCAGGCCAAGAAAAATATCAGAAAGGCAGAGAAGAAGAATGGTGAGAACAGTCAAGGACAATCCACAGACCACCTCCAAAGACCTGCAGCATCATCTTGCTGCAGATGGTGTCACTGTGTATCGGTCAACAATACAGCGCACTTTGCACAAGGAGAAGCTGTATGGGAGAGTGATGCGAAAGAAGCCGTTTCTGCAAGCACGCCACAAACAGAGTCGCCTGAGGTATGCAAAAGCACATTTGGACAAGCCAGTTACATTTTGGAAGAAGGTCCTGTGGACTGATTGAACAAAGATTGAGTTGTTTGGTCATACAAAAAGGCGTTATGCATGGAGGCTAAAAAACACAGCATTCCAAGAAAAACACTTGCTACCCACAGTAAAATTTGGTGGAGGTTCCATCATGCTTTGGGGCTGTGTGGCCAATGCCGGCACCGGGAATCTTGTTAAAGTTGAGGGTCGCATGGATTCAACTCAGTATCAGCAGATTCTTGACAATAATGTGCAAGAATCAGTGACAAAGTTGAAGTTACGCAGGGGATGGATATTTCAGCAAGACAATGATCCAAAACACCGCTCCAAATCTACACAGGCATTCATGCAGAGGAACAATTACAATGTTCTGGAATGGCCATCCCAGTCCCCAGACCTGAATATCATTGAACATCTGTGGGATAATTTGAAGCGGGCTGTCCATGCTCGGCGACCATCAAACTTAACTGAACTGGAATTGTTTTGTAAACAGGAATGGTCACAAATACCTTCATCCAGGATCCAGGAACTCATTAATAGCTACAGGAAGCGACTTTGCAAAAGGAGGATCTACAAAATATTAATGTCACTTTTAAGTTGAGGTGCCCATACTTTTGCACCGGTCAAATTTTGTTTAAATGCAGATTGCACATTTTCTGTTGGTACAATAAACCTCATTTGAATCCAGAAATATAACTGAGTCCATCAGTTATTAGATATATGAAACTGAAATAGCTGTTGCAAAAACCAAAATTGTTATAAAGAAAAAAGGTTAACATTAATAGGGGTGCCCAAACTTTAACATATGACTGTATATATGTATTCTATGTGTCTATATCTATTCTTTCGTTTCTTTATTAAACCTGTCAGTGTGAGTTTACTGTATAGCGCACTGAATTGCCGGCTTTGCTAAAAGACACCGGGTGCGTATTTCTCGCAGGTCACATGTGTGGTCCGTGTGTAATCCGTATTTTTTGCGCACCCATAGACTTGCATTGGCGTATTACGGCCGTAGTACGCTGACAATCGCAGCATGCTGCGATTGGCACGGAGCGTAGAATACTGATGAGAAATATACGGCTGGTGCGAGGGACCCCATAGAGAATCCTTGGTCCGTGTCTAATGCGTGCTTTTAGAGCCTCTCACTCTGCCGTATTCCTCGCCAGTGTGACCCCGGCCAAAGAGGTAAATACCTGTATGAAGAGAATAGAGATGCGTGTTAGATTCAGCCATGTTATAACTGCCAGCGTACTTAGATACATGTACTTTGATTACATGTACATAAATGCCACCCCTGCATGTACATAAATGCCACCCCTGGGAAGCTAAACACCACTGGGACCAAACGCCAAGTGGATACTGCGGTATTGAACTACCTGTCCCGCACTGCAAATGATGATGGGGAAGAGTCCTATGCCTGGAGTCTGGCTCGCTATCTCTGCACAATCCCCAGAGAAGTCAGGCTGCGGGCCAGAGGTGCTCTCCAAATCGTAATCGATGCATGCACCCCACCCAATAACCCAACTCAGATCTTGGCTTATCTAGAAAGATGGCAACTTTCACGGGAAACCGTCTCCAAATGCCTGTGCCACCAGAGGAAAACACAAGACCTGAAAGTGATCCCCCTTCCACACGTAGTCCATCCCCACAACTACCTCAAGGTGTAAGCCAACACCGCCCACAACATGGGCATGTATATCCTCCTTCAGTACATCACCAGTATGGCCACTTGACCATACCCAGTGGAGGAGAGTGGCCACTACATGGGTATGGTTGACATGAATATTCTGGGGTGTAGCCGCACATGGGCCCTGTCAATACCCTTGAGTGTGTCCAGCATTACCAAAGTGGACAGTACCAGCATATTCCACCCCAAGTACCTTCCATGCTCCATCATGCCGCCTCAGCCACCACTCAGCATCATGGCCAATTAGGCCAACAAAGTAACGAAAGCACTCAGGCTGCTGCTCCTCCATCTCCACCACCTACATATATAAATTTGTGAGTGTTTTTTGGCCTTGGTTTTATAATATTTTTGTAAAATTTAGTTTATTATTGTTTGCTTTTGTCAAACTTGGTTTCTGGCCTCCAATACAGGACATATTTGCCATATGACATTAATATGGTATGTTGTTATCTCACATGTGTTTTTGTGTTGTGTTTTTTTTTTCTTTTCCCTCTCAAACCAGCTTGTGGTGGCTCAGTGGGGTCACAAAGGTCACAAGCGTCTTGCTGTAACTCGGCGGGGTTACCAGCAGCTGTGTGTGAGCGGCAGCCAGAGGTGTCTGTGATTGGTGACAGCAGGAGCTATGGCAGTGCCAGCAAGAACTTGTGTGGTATCGTACTTAAAGGGCCAGTACAGGCCCAAGAGACAAACTGTTTTGCGTGAACTCTGGTCTAAGGAGGCCTGTTGAAAGGACATGGGGTGATCCCGAAAGGGGGTGGCAACCCAAAAAGGGGTGGAGTCCCTGGGGGAGGCGGAGTCCAAAAAGGGGATAGTGACCCAAAAGGGGAGGGGCATCCCAACGTGAAGGGGATGGGACATATGAACTGTTGCCAGGAGCAAATGTCCTATGTCTGTCCAATCTGCCTGGTGAACTACCCAGCCGGCATGATGCTATGGGGGTGTGGTCTCCAGATAAATAATGAAGAGATAGTTGGTCTGGTCAACCCAGAGAGCCCGGTGACTCTACTGAGGGTGGCTCCTAAGATACCCGGCAGAAAGGTTGGGGGTCACTTGCAACCACGGGGGCACTAAGGATTGTCCAGTGGCCCGGGTAGTCTTTGACACAGGTTGGGACATCGAGGGACAGGATGTCACGATAGTCCCGAATCTGCCCTGTCCAGTGGTTATAGGCCAGGATTCTAGACTGTTCTCTGTCTTGTGGGAGAGGGGAGTTCCTCTACAGCAGGGGGATGGAGACGTTTCTAATGTTGGGCTAGCAGACATTGAGATGGTGACGCTTGCTAAAGTGGAGAATTCAGTTGTAGAAGTGACCGGAAGAAGGGGTAAATCTGCCCAACTTATGGACCTGATGTCTCGTGACATGACGGATGGTGGGCTGGGAGATGAGACGACTGGAGCGGACACACGGTTAGACGGTAACTGGACGGTTCACTCATCTGATGGGGGTGACTCAGTCTCTGGGGGTGACTGTGGCTCTGAGAGAGAAAGGGAGCACGGACTAGAAGAGCTAGAGAAGGAAGTCTCTGAGCTCAAAGGTCTCCTGGCAACGTGGCAAGGTCTGAATACAACCCTCAGATAAGACGTAGGAGTACTCACAGAAACTGTAAGAGGTCTTCTGCGGGAGAAGTGGGACGAAGACTTAGAGTGGCCAAGACCGAGTGATGAACAGAGTGAAGACAAGAAGAAACTGAAAAGTATGGAAGCAGAGATGATTCATATGCAGGAGGAGCTTGCTGCTGCAGAGCGTGCTAAAAGGCAAGCACAGCAGGAAAGAGATGAACTGGCTGCTGAAATTGCCAACAACAGTGGTAAAGGTGCTCAGGCTTTGGAAGAAAAGAGATGTTTAGATTCTAACATTGCACAGCTTGAAGAAGAATTGGAGGAAGAACAAGGCAACGTTGAATTAGCCAATGACAGGCTGAGAAAGGCCACACTTCAGGTTGACCAGATGAATGCTGATTTGAATGCAGAAGGTAGTAATGCTCAGAAGAACGAGAATGCCCGTCAACTATTAGATCGCCAGAATAAGGAGTTAAAAGCAAAGTTACAAGAATTAAAAGGCTCTGTTAAATCTTAATTCAAGGCTTCAATCACTGCTTTGGAAGCAAAAGTTGCACAATTGAAGGAACAGCTTGATGCTGAAACTAAAGAGCGACAATCTGCAAGCATACAAGTATGTTGTACAGAGAAAAAACTGAAGGATGTACTAATGCAAATAGTTGATGAAAGGCGTAATTCTGAGCAGTACAAAGACCAGGTGGAGAAAAATAATGTTCGTCTGAAACAGCTGAAGCGCCAGGTGGAAGAAGCGGAGAAAGAGGCTCAACGTGCCAATGCTTTGCACCGTAAATTACAGCGTATACTGGAGGATGCTACAGAGACAGCAGATGCAATGAACCGTGAGGTTAATGCACTGAAAAGCAAACTTAGACGTTATGTTGTACCATTTGTTACAAGACGCATAGGAAGAAAAGGAGTTGACGGAGCGCACTGTAGAAGTGTGGTGACTAAACAGAGCCTAATGACGCAGACAGACTGTGACTGAAGGGCTAAAGCCCAAGACCGGTATTCTGACCGCTTGGGGCGGGGGAGGCCTAACGTAGAGATGAGGCCATATGACAGACAAAACAGACGGAGACGATTCTCTCAACCTGTTGGGCAAGGTGACATAGGTGCCCGGTCTCGAGATCCCTGGGTGATGTCGTGTGTTCAACCCCACAAGTTTGAACAGAGGGGGGAGGTATGTGGTGTAGTGTCCTCTGTGTCCGCTGGGGGCACTGTGTGGGTGTCCCAGGATAGCCATATCCAGGGTGGTAATAGGAGCAGGATCCTAAATGACCGTTATGTATCCCAAGGTGGGTGGCCTTGGGATGAAGGCTTGATTATGCGTTGATCAGCAGGGCTACTGCTGATGTTCTGTTCCAATTTGTTAGGGAAGTCTTCAGGTGGTTGGTGAGATGGGTGGAACCAACCACCTACAAATCCACCCAGGGGCGTGTGTCTAAAACTCCCATAGTGAATAGCATGTGTGCGAGTGGTTGTAGGACCTGCGATGAGGTCATAGCCATGTTATCCGGTGGGCGTGGCTACGGACCATATAAGGTGACCAGAATAGGTCACATGAGGGAATGCTTGGACCCGATTGGTCCGTATGGAAGGTCTCGTCTGGCTGGCGTGTTGGAAGATGTGGCTGCCTTCCTGAGAACACCTGTAGACGCCGTGAGTAATGGCGACATTTGTCTGACAATTCCCTAGAGGGAATGGATGTCTGCAGTGTGGTGAAGCAGCTAACAGGTAACCCGGACACGGGAGTGTAACTGAGAGACTGTATAGCCTATTGGCTTGATGAAGCACAGCCGGTGTGACCAGGACGGCTAAGGGGAGCAGAGCTCCAAGGTGAAAATACCCTGCAATCTACAATAAGACTGTTGCATATTGCTTTGGTTTACGATGATGAATAAACCACATGGACTATTTTGATGTTTTATGAAAAACTTGTGCCGGACCTGGTTATTTGGCTGCAAAGCGAGTATCCCCAACCCGAATAACATGCATTACCTTACATGTGTTTATCACACACACAGCAAAAAATTCATAACACAGACAATGCAAGGAGTATATCTCTCCGGCGAAACAAAATAATTAGTGAAGACATCCCACACTTTAAGTCCAGATGGTGGCCGACGTGGTTGATGTCCATGTGGAGTAGGCCCGACATTATTTACATCTGCAACATCATAAGCTTCGTTTGCAAGACAGTCATGTTTTCGGGTAAATTTGTGTAGTACCACACATTCTTTTATAACTTCATTAACATTTTGTTTGCTTAGTTGGATTGCAGACCGCAGAACCCGCCATTTAGCAGTGAGAATGCCAAAGGCACACCCCACTAGGCGGCGTGCACGGGATAGGCGGAAATTAAAAATTCTGCGCCATTGGTCCAGGGTTCGCCATGGATAGGGCCTCCGGAGGTTCCTGGTTAACTGAAAAGCCTCATCACCAATCATCACATAAGGCACTGGTTCAAGATTAGACCCTGGTAGCTGACGTAGAGGTGGAAGGTCCAACTGATTACTGCGCATATGCCGACCCATAATCGAGAAATTAAAGACTATGGAGTCTCCTGTTTGGCCATAGGCCCAAATATCTACTAATGTAAACATGTATGCGCTGTCGACCAGGGTCAACAGCACTACTGAAAAATATTCTTTGTAGTTATAATATTGTGAGCCAGAGATGGGCGGCTTACGTACACGGATGTGCTTCCCATCCATGCCCCTATACAGTTAGGAAACTGTCACGTCTCTTCAAACCCACGGGCTATACGCAGCCAGTCTTGTTTTTTTGGCTCAGGCAATACCACTTGATGCAGTTTTGACCAAATTTCAGAGCAGGTAGAGCGGATAAAGCCTGAAATGGTGGATTTACCCAGTAAGAACTCAAGGTGTAGGGCTGCATAGGACAGCCCAGTGGACAGAAAGCTAGAGGAAAAAAAAAATAATTATGATCTAAACAAATAACAATTTAAAAACATGACCCAACATTAAGGTTGGTAACATTCCGAAAAAGTCAGTAGAAGACGCACCTCTGCCGAAATAGACTTGCGCATCATGGTGTCCTTGTACGTGATCGCAGGGCGCACAGTCTCGAGAAGAATATCAAATGTGGTCAGGCTTATCCAACAATATTGATAGAACTTGTCTGGATGGCTGCGTAGTGAAGCATACAGACGGGGAAAATGGCCTTTTGTCACCCATCGTCTCAAAAGTGCATGGACCCACATTCTTCTCCGCCTCCTCGGAACAGCAATGGCTGGGTAAAGTTCCCCGAAATGCTGGGACAAAACCCAGTGTAAAAGAACCTACTCAGTGGTGTTAAAGTTTAGCCTCTATGACGTGTTGCACACAAGTCAGCTTGAGTAACACAACAGTAAACTAGGAGGAGGAGGGGACTTGTTAGTCAACCAAAAAATAGCTTTAAACATTAATTTCAGCTCAGAAATCATTCATTTGCTCATTTTGCATGAGTGTGATAAAATCACGCCTTACGGATGCCATACGGATATCACACAGATCCTTAGATGCGAGGAAATCGCATCATCGCATTTAAAACAAATTACAATGGAAAACAGATCAACATACGGAAAACAGTTGTGTGATTATCGCATTACAAAATTGGACCGATTTTTTACACGTTGTGTGTGACTCCATCCTAAAAGTAAGACTCAGACGGCATCTCTCTGATGCAGCCAACAATAAAATAGTTACCGTAAATGCTCAGCTGCCTCAAAGCATTTCTCCTTGCAGCACAATGGGAACACTACAATGTGTAGGATTACTGGCATTGAAAGGGTGTTTAAACCTTTTAGAGGGAGAAACCACCATGGAAAGCTGTTATAAAGGGAATCAAGGGGAATTTATACTTTGCAAACTAGAGCCCCTATGGAAATGAATATCAAACATGATCTAACGTACCATTACATATGAGTGTGTTTTTTTTTAATTTTTTTCTTGTGTTTTTTTTTCTTACTTATGTATTTTTCAATTCTTTATCTATGTCTATCTTTAGAATTTTAAACAAGTGTGATACCTCTTAGAGGGTGAGGAATTTTAAACGTGATTGTGTGTAATTAGACACATGGTTGGGATAGGATGTGGTATTTAAGGCTATGTACCCACGTATGCAGAAAATTCCTGACAAAAAAACGGACTCCTTCCCAGAAAACAGGCGGAAAAAAAACGCGATTGTTGCGCGTTTTTGCTGCAATTTTATTCCGGAGCGTCCCCAGTCTCAGGCTAAGTTCACATGTTGCGGAACTCCCGCGGAAGTTACCGCGAAAATTCTGGAATTCCATTCCGCAGGAAAATCGCATTTTAGGCTATGTGCACACGGTGCAGATTCTACTGCGGATCCGCAGTGGATTTGGCCCTGCGGATTCGCAGCAGAACTGCATGTCATGTACAGTAGCATCAAAGCCTATGTGAAACAAAATCCGCAGTGCACATGTTGCTTTTTTTCCGCGCGGATTTGGTGCGGAATGAAAAAGCAGCATGTCACTTCTTTTGTGCGGTTTTGCTGCACTTTTCCACCTGTCTATTCTAGAAATCTGCAGGTGGAAAACCCCACAAAACATGCAGTGAAACCACACAAAAAATGCACTAAATCCACAAGAAATGCAGGTCATTAGACCTGCAGATTTAGTGAATTCCGAGCGGAAAATGAATGCACCAAATACGCATCGTGTGCACATACCCTGAAATTCCCGCGATTTTCCTGCGGAAAAACTAGGGATTTGCAAGCGTAATTAGCTTGCAGAATGCTAGCGTTTTCCAAGCGATCTGTAGCATCAATTGGGGAACTGATTGACAGGATGGTCACACTTGTCAAACATAGTGTTTGACTAGTGTGACCAACTTTTTACTATTGAGGCTGCCTATGCAGCATCAGTAATAAAAAGATCTAATGTTAAAAATAATAAAAAAATAAAAAAAATCGGGTTATATTCATCTTCCCACGGAGCGTCCCCAGGCCTCCGTGATCATAGAATCATAGAAACGTAGAGTTGGAAGGGACCTCCTGGGCCATCTGGTCCAACCCCCTGCTCAAAGCAGAATTCGCTAAATCATCCCAGTCAGATGTCTGTCCAGCCTCTGTTTGAAGACTTCCATTGAAGGAGAACTCACCACTTCTCGTGGCAGCCTGTTCCACTCATTGATCACTCTAAGGCCGGGGTCACACTGGCGAGGAATACGGCCGAGTGGGAGGCGCTAAAAGCACGCATTAGACACGGACCAATGATTCTCTATGGGGTACCTCGCACCAGGCGTATATTTCTCATCCGTATTCTACGCTCCGTACCAATCGCAGCATGCTGCGATTGTCAGCGTACTACGGCCGTAGTACGCCAATGCAAGTCTATGGGTGCGCAAAATATACGGATTACACACGGACCACACATGTGACCTGCGAGAAGTACGCACCCGGTGTCTTTTAGCAAAACCGGCAATTCAGTGCGCTATACAGTAAACTCACACTGACAGGTTTAATAAAGAAACGAAAGAATAGATATATACACATAGAATACATATATATATATATATATATATATATACACGCATTCTGTGTGTCTATATCTATTCTTTCATTTCTTTATTAAAACTGTCATAGGGCTCCGTTATATGTCCATTTTGCAAGCCTGCGAGAATATCTCGCAATACGGATGCCATACGGATTGCATACGGATGCTGACATGCGCAAAATACGCGACCACACCTTGATTACGGATGACATACGGAGCACTATTTAGGGGTCTGTCATCCGTATTACGCATGTAAAATACTGACCGTATTTTGCGTTGGTTAGTGTGACCCCGGCCTAACTGTCAAAAACTTTTTTCTAATATCTAATCTGTGTCTCGTCCCATTCAGTTTCATCCCATTGCTTCTAGTCTTTCCTTGTGCAAATGAGAATAAAGATGATCCTTCTTCAATGTGACAGCCCTTTAGATATTTGTAGACAGCTATTAAGTCTCCTCTCAGTCTTCTCTTTTGCAAACTAAACATTCCCAAATCCTGCAACCTTTCCTCATAAGACAGGGTTTGCAGACCGGTCACCATTCTGGTCGCTCTTTTCTGCACTTGCTCCAGTTTGTTGATGTCTTTTTTAACATGTGGTGCCCAAAACTGGCACTAATACAGCACGGCACAGAAAGAGGACACTAGAACTACTGATGGAGTCATTTTGACTCCTTTCGTTTTTTATTTCTCTTCTGTGACTACATTTTTCAGAATTCCGGCTTGAAACTCGGTGACTTTTCCTCAAATATGATGTGAAAAAAGATTTTGTGAGAATAAATAATTTTGGTGAAAAATTTGCGCGTTTTTTTCAAAATTTACCAAGAACTACTGAAGGGAGTCATTTTGACTCCCTACTATATTTTGAGGTCCTTTTGTCACTAAATGTTGCTATAAAGTTTTGTGCATAATTTTTTCACTCTGTCTTATTTACCCTAATGTTCATATAGATGTAGTTCAATTTACATGTCAACTTTTCACATTTTCCTTGTGTTTTACCTGCTTGTATTACTGTGTAATGCTGAACAAAATAGCTTGTTTACTCTAGGCTCTTATCTTATGCTAATGAAGGGTGGTGTTTTTCTAAGGTCCTAGCAGGAGACAGTATTCTGGATAGTAACTTTACTTTCAGTTCAGCTGAAGAGAAAAAGAGAACAGATGCAGACATAGGAGCTCTGGAGACTCATACAGGTATGAATTGTTATGAAATAGTTTAGCGGTCTGTCAACTGATTCAGCCCACCTACTTTTGAAGGTGGCAGAACAGTTATTATTTCTTTTAGTTTTCATTTCATTTCTATTTTTCAGCAGGGAACTATATAGAATTATGGAATTTGTGAGGAATATGGAGAGAAGACGTTTGATAAAGCCTCAGGATATTCTGGCTACTTTGCAATCCATACCGGAGGATGAATCCGAATCCGAATTGCAGGAACATGTATTTGATTCTGACAGTGATGAAGATTTCATTCCTCAGAACATATCAAGTGAATCTGAAGACTCAGAAGGAACAAATCCAGAAGGTAAGTAGTTATGTGTATTTATTTGTTCTTCCACACACTGAGTTATGGCCTGTGCACACTAGCAGAATTCTGGCTGAATAGCCATCTGGATATCCTTGCCGCAATACAGGCCGTACCTGCCCGCTCATGCCTGAAGCTCCGCTCCGAACCCCGGGCTGGAGCCGCTGTCAGGGACAGAGCAGCGCTTGCTTACGCGCGAGCACGGCTCCGTCCCAGACAGCGGCTCCAGCCCGGGGTTCGGAGCGGAGCTTCAGGTATGAAACTCCGCTTTGTACCTGTACCAAAAAATGTCACGCAAGGCATTTTTGCAAACGCTTGTGAGAGAGTTGAGTGGTCCTTATGTCACAGATAGGGAAAAGGGTTCCACGTCCCAAGTTTCTACATGCTCAGAAGTGATGGTTCAAACAAAATTTTGCCAGATCAAAGAAAAGTGCAAGAAAAATAGATCTGTCGGCAATTGTAAGACTTGTGGTAAGTCTTTGTGTGGGTAATGTACTGCCATAAATCAAAGGCAATGCCTAAAATGCGAAACACCAAATGTTTAGAAGGTGAATTCTGCGCCATATTTTCATTTTTATGCTCCTCCACCTACATTTTCTCTGCTT
The DNA here is from genome assembly GCF_039654945.1 of Dendrobates tinctorius. Taxonomy (NCBI): domain Eukaryota; kingdom Metazoa; phylum Chordata; class Amphibia; order Anura; family Dendrobatidae; genus Dendrobates; species Dendrobates tinctorius. The sequence continues at coordinate 12,582,812 of NW_027361765.1, forward strand.
TTTGTTCTTCAGTTGTTGTTTATATGTGTGCACTTGAATAAAAAAAAATGTTTGAAAAACGTCTATTATAATTATTGTTATTTTCTGTAGAAAAATAAGAAAAGCAGAAAAAAAACAATCAAAAGCATTACTGTTGGATCTCACAATAATAATACATTACAAAAAATATAATTATTAATAAATAACCACAAATGAAACTCTAAAAATAAACGAAAACAAGCAAGGAGTCAAAATGACTCCTTTCAGTAGTTCTAGGCGGGGTCACGAGTCCAGTAGTCCTAGTGTTAAAAATCCTCCAATAGCAGAAAACAGCAATGAAGCAACAAAGTTCACCCGTCCAGGCCTCCAGACAAATGCACTATCAGGATGCAGTGGACCCATATAATTAAGATAACACAGGTGCAAAAATACCAATGAAACAACCGCTCGCAGCCTACCAATACATGGAGGGGGCTGTTGCCTGGTATACTGATGCACAAAAAACTTGTATGCGGCGCTGTTCACACTATGGCCCACACAGCATCCAGGCCAGCCTAGTAGTGACACCCTTCTATTAGCTCAGGCGGGCTGGCCCAGCACTATCAAAATGCAAGCCATGGGGGCAGACACCGCAGTTTACAAGACCAAATGGGCCCAACTGCACCCTGAATAAAAAGTGCAAAAAACACATTTACAAAAAATGTGGAGTATTAGCTGATATTTTGCTGTTTTCTGCTATTGGAGGATTTTTAAGTCCTCTTTCTGTGCCGTGCTGTATTAGTGTTAGTATTTAGTGTTAGGTACCCGTAAACGTGGAGATCTTTGACGCAGGTTACGGGCTCACGTATTTTGGCCAAATATCAGCTAATACTCCACATTTTTTGTAAATGTGTTTTTTGCACTTTTTATTCAGGGTGCAGTTGGGCCCATTTGGTCTTGTAAACTGCGGTGTCTGTCCCCATGGCTTGCATTTTGATAGTGCTGGGCCAGCCCGCCTGAGCTAATAGAAGGGTGTCACTACTAGGCTGGCCTGGATGCTGTGTGGGCCATGGTGTGAACAGCGCCGCATACAAGTTTTTTGTGCATCAATATACCAGGCAACCGCCCCCTCCATGTATTGGTAGGCTGCGAGCGGTTGTTTCATTGGTATTTTTGCACCTGTGTTATCTTAATTATATGGGTCCACTGCATCCTGATAGTGCATTTGTCTGGAGGCCTGGACGGGTAAACTTTGTTGCTTCATTGCGGTGCCCAAAACTGGACACAATATTCCAGATGAGGTCTGACCAAAGAGGAGTAGAGGGAAATAATGACTTCACGTGATCTAGACTGTATGCTTCTGTTAATACATCCTAGAATTGCATTTGCCTTTTTTGCTGCTGCATCACACTGTTGACTCGTATTCAGTCTGTGATCTTTTAGTATACCCAAGTCTTTTTCATATGTGCTGTCACTTAGCCCTATTCCTCCCATTCTGTATATGCTTTTTTCATTTTTATTGCCCAGATGTAGTGCTTTGCATTTCTCCCTGTTAAAAACCATTCTTTTAGTTGCTGCCCACTTCTCCAGTTTATTTATTTCTTTTTGAATCCTCTCTCTCTCTTCTAGTATTAGCTATCCCTCCTAGCTTTGTGTCATCAGCAAATTTAATCAGTTTACCCTCAATTCCTTCATCTAAATCGTTGATAAAGATGTTGAACAATACAGGGCCCAGGACAGAGCCCTGTGGTACCCCACTTGAGACATTCTTCCAACTGGATGCGCAGCCATTTATGACCACTCTTTGGGTCCGATCACTAAGCCAGTTATGAATCCACCTAACAGTTGCCTTGTCCATTCCATACTTAGTCATTTTTTCAATAAGGATTGTATGAGAGACTTTGTCAAATGCCTTGCTGAAGTCAAGATATACTATATCTACAGCATTTCCTTGATCCACCCAATCAGTGATTCCGTCATAGAAGGAAATTAAGTTAGTCTGACATGACTTATTAGTTACAAACCCATGCTGACTCTGTTTAATCGCTTCATTCTTATCCAGGTACTGACATACATGTTGTTTAATAATTTGTTCAAAGATCTTTCCTGGTGATGATCCAGCCGGTCCCGTTCCCAGTGATGCATTGTGGCAATGACCTTTTATTGACGTCGCAGTCTCGCGAGATGCGACGTCAGCAAAGGTCATTGCAATGCATTACTGGGAACGGGAGCTGCCGCGAGTATCGCTGAAGCCTGGGGATGCTGCACAGGACGCCAGAAGGTGAATATAACCCAATTTTTTAATTTTATTTCTTTTTTTTACAGGGATATGGTACCCACAGCCCGGAGGAGATTCTCCTCTCCTCTGAACCGTGGGTACCATCTGCAAATGTTCTGCTTACTTTTTGCATGGTGTGCACAGCCACATGTGGAAAGTAAGCAGAACAATGCACTCCTATGTGGGCGGAATCGCCGCGATTCCGCAAATTAATGAGCATGCTGCGGATTTTTCTGTGATGCGATTCCGCCGCAGGAAAATCTGCATTAGCACAGCATTGCGGAATCCCATAGGATTGCATGGGATGCTGTTTTTTTGCGTTTTCACGGCGGTAAAAACCACCACGAAAATGCGAAAAAACCTGAACGTGTGAATGCAGCCTCATAGAAAATAGTTAGAAATGCGGATTTTTCCGCGAAATTAATGAGCATGCTGCGTTTTGTACCGTGATGCGTTTTTTTCGTGTAAAAAAACGCAGCAATATGCACAAAAAGTGCAGAATTCATTAAAATGAATGGGATGCTTCTTTTAAGCGTTTTTGACGGTAAACGCGAAAAAAACCCGCTTACGTGTGCACACACCCTCAGGGGAACTTAGTATTGAATGGTATGCAAAGACTAAGAACTATTGTTTGAAACACGTCTGCCCACACTACCATTCCCATATGGGGGTTGAGAATTTTTTACATTGTGTGATCACTGTTTTATGATAAATATTTCTTCAATAAAAAATTTTTGAATTTTTTAATGGACTTGCTTGAGCTAGATTGTACATTGAACCATTGTTTTTCCTGTTGCATTACAGTTTCCATGCTCTGAGTCCAGTAACAACTGTTTTTTTTTTCTATTACTAAATACAGTACAGCTGGTTTCAGTGCCCTTGAGCTTCTCAGATGTAACAGAGGCAAAACTGCCTCTGCTTGCATCATCGGAGAGCTTACAGTTCAGACCAGTGTCGCAACCATTCCCTTGCTTTGAACTATAATCATCAAGAGACCTCATTGTTCCCTCCAGCAAGCAAAAAGCTAGGACAATGGGGAGTGATATGCTCTTCAAGCTTTGAGAAAACCCTTTTAAACAGCTTTTTTGTAATAAAATATAGTTACTGTTCATTTGATTTGGCAAAGCATTTTCCAGCAGCCTGTGGCCAAAAGAATTCTACAATTTACATTAGACAATAAACTGTCTGCGCTATAGCAATGTAGGACATTTCATTTCATGTAGCTTCTCTATTGAGAAAAAGCCACGCCAAGTATATTGAGTCAGAATATGGGTGGAGACTTAAAAACAGGATCTGCCAGTCCTTTACAATAAGTAATACTCAATCTGTTTAATCATTGGCTGCTTTATCAATGAAGTTATCTTTGCTTTACATATTTCACAAGCCTCTTATTTCTCTGAACAAACTACATAACTGCAGCTACTGCAGGTCGAGGATGTGATTATTAGGCTGTTGAATCTTAAAGAATTACGGAAAATGTGCCAAAAATTCCAGAGAAAACTATGGAGACTGAATTCAAGCCAAATTCTTATTTTTGGCAGCACTGCATTCTGCATCACGATGATGATGGTATATATTTCACTGGACTGTAACGTAGACTTTAGCAAGCAGAATGGTGATTTAAGGCTTGAATATTGCAGATATCTTTACTACCAGCAATTAAAGCTTCCAACCTCCGGGAGAAAGAATTGCTCCAAAATCATCAGTGGTGACCCGGATGAGGTAAGAAAGACTCTGATTGACAATTTAATTGTTGCAAATAGAAGAGTTCTTGCCACGGACACAGACTACGTAGAGTTAACCAAAGACTGTGCAAATTTTACAAAGGTGAAAAAGTACGTGATGTTCACTCTCAGTGAGGAGGAAAGAGATTATCCTATTGCCTATTCCATGGTGATCCATAATGACATTGAGCTGTTTGAAAGGTTGTTACGGTCCATTTACATGCCTCAGAATGTTTATTGCGTACATGTGGACATGAAATCTTCAGAAACGTTCTTTGAGGCAGTGAAAGCCATAGCTTCATGCTTTCACAATGTATTTGTGTCGTCTAAGAGGGAATCTGTGGTCTATGCGACATGGTCTCGTGTCCAAGCTGATCTAAACTGCATGGAGGACTTGTTGAACAGCAATGTTGACTGGAAGTACCTAATAAATACTTGCGGAACAGATTTCCCTTTAAAAACAAATGCTGAAATTGTCAAAAAATTAAAGCTTTTAAATGGCAAAAACAACATGGAGTCAGAGAAACCACCTTCACATAAGAAGAAGCGATGGGAATATCATTACGAAATAAAGGATTATCCAGTGTGGACAGATATTAAAAAAAATGCGCCACCCTTTAATATTCCAATTTTTAGTGGTAATGCCTATGTGTTGCTCACCAAAGATTTTGTGAGGTCCTTGTTTGAAAACTCAATGGTGAAAGAACTTATCGAATGGGCTAAGGACACATACAGTCCAGATGAGTTTCTTTGGGCGACACTTCAAAGACTTCCCGAGATGCCCGGATCTGTACACAGGCACATTAAATATGATATATCAGACCTAAATGCATTGGCCAGACTGGTGAAATGGCAAAGCCTTGAAGGAGACACGAACAACGGAGCCGCTTATTCTGTATGTACTGGGAAGCATAGAAGAGACGTGTGTGTCTATGGAACAGGCGACTTGCACTGGCTGGTCCAGCAGCACCACTTCTTCGCTAATAAATTTGATCCAAGAGTTGATGATCATGCTATTCAATGTTTGGAGGAATATCTAAGATACAAATTGTTTTATGGGAATCATGTATTATAAGCAGAAATGATAATTTATTAAACAGAAATTGCACTTCTTATCGCTAGCAATTGCTAATTATCTTTTTTATTTACAGAATTTATAATATAGTTTGCATAATTAAAATGTTTTATATTGATATTTAACACTTTAAAGTTAGCATGTAGTGAGTATATGGAGCTTGAAACATTAATTACATCATGAGATAGAACAGATGGAAAGTATTTCTGAAATCATTGAAAAACGTTTTAACAACTACGGTAAATGGAAAAAAAAGGAATTTCTCGGGAGTTCTATTCTGGTGATTCACTATGACTAAGGGCGCCAGAAACGCATCAGTGTTCTCTATGGAATATACACAATAATGCGACATATTGTTGTTGTTTTTTATCAAATGGAATAACATTTTGAAGTTTTTATACAAAGAATTGATGTGCAGTTTTCTCTGTTTTATTCCACTGTTCTTTCTGGTGGTTGGTGGGTGTCCCGACACTGGTGATCAATAGAAATAAAAATACATTTGTTTTCCTAGTTTTTTTTGGAGGTTTAACAAGGTGAAGCCGCTATAGCAAAGCAGTTTTTTTCCCATAAAGCAGCTTTATTGGCAGTTTGGACGTCATTTTTGTGGCGATTCTGCCACTGTAGGTGTTTTTTTTTCTATAATTTAAACTGTATGGGCGATGTGCATGAGCACGATGTCAGCATATGTGCGTTCTCAGCTCCTTCTACTGTCAGCATTGACTGCTCACTGCTGTGTGATCCTGTGGGCAATGAGGAGGAACTACAGACAAGAAGGATGAGAACGCACCTGCACACACTGTCATTGTGTATTCTTGATCCATGCAGTGTCAGTGCTCCAAAGTAAGAGTTGTCACTCACCATAAGAGGAGGTGTAGTAGATGGTAATAGAAGGGGCAGAACAACGCACACCAAAGAAGTATTGAGGACCTCTAATTTACATATGTAATAAAACTACAGGGTGGGCCATTTATATGGATACACCTAAATAAAATGAGAATGGATGATGATATCAACTTCCTGTTTGTGGAACATAAGTATATGGAAGGGGAGAAACTTTTCAAGATGGGTGGTGACCATGGAGGCCATTTTGAAGTTAAAGGACCCCTTAAAGGTAAAGAAATTATGCGTCAATGTAAACTGAAGCATATCCATCATATATACTAGTATTCCGACACCGATGGCCTCAGGGCCATTAAATATTATTTAAATATGTCTAATCTTTCAGCGGATTTCCAAAAATTGGTGATGGATATGCTTCAGTTTACATTGACGCATAATTTCTTTACCTTTAAGGGGTCCTTCTACCTACAGCTCCAGGGAACAGCTATGGGGGCCTCCATTGCGCCGGCCTACGTCAATCTGTTCCTGGGGCTGTGGGAGAGGGACCTCCTCCTGTTGGATCAGACTTCGCCGATGGACCGCGTCCCCCTTTGGATGCGGTACATCAACGATATTTTTCTGATCTGGCCGGGGTCGGTGGAACACCTACGTGAATTTATGTCCTTTTTGAATGATAATGACTGCAATATTCGTATTACATATCAATATGACATGAATTGTGTCGAATTTTTGGATGTTAAGATCAAACGCGATAATAGTAATACCATTCAGACCGATATCTTTAGAAAGCCAACATCAACTAATAGTTTGCTGCATGCCTCCTCCGCTCATCCGAGACATGTGATTCAGTCGGTTCCCATCGGTCAATTTCTCCGCCTTCGGAGAATATGTTCAAACAATGTTGATTTTGAAATTCAAGCGAAGGACCTCAAACAAAGATTCTACCAACGCGGCTATTGCCGTCGAATGGATAAAAGGGCATACCATCGTGCTAAATATTCATCTCGCCAAGATCTGGTACATAAATCATATACAAGAGGTACCGATGAGAAAGTTAGATTTGTTACCAACTATCATGCCCAGTTTGCCCGCGTGAAAGAGGCCCTTAATAAGTCTTGGCCAATTCTCAGAGCCGATCCGGTTCTGTCAAGACATATATCTGAGAGACCAGCAATCTCTACGAAACGATCGAAAAACCTTCGAGATTTACTCGTAAGAAGTCACTATATCGGCAATAAAAAATCTACCTTTTTAGATAGGGGTATTACTAGGCACGGATGTGTTCCCTGCAGGAACTGTGTGGCGTGTCCTAACATCGAGAGAACCAATTCTTTTCATAATGCCGAGAGATCTAGGACATTTGAGATTACGAAATATATTAATTGCAATACTCGCAATGTAGTTTATTTCGCAATGTGTCCATGCGGCTTGATTTATATCGGTCTGACTACACGTCCTCTCAAAGTACGAGTCAGGGAACACGTCTTGGGCATCCTGGCTGCTAGTGATCAAAGCGATATATCAACTCTTAAAACTATTCCGCGGCATTTCTATCAACATCATGGGTGTGACGCTACACTGTTGCGTGTGAGGGGCATTGATTCTGTTGATGTGACCATTAGGGCTGGAAGGGTGTCACAGCGTTTGGCTCAATTAGAGTCTCGCTGGATTTGGACTCTTGGCACCCTCCACCCCAAAGGTTTGAATGCACAAATTAGCTTTGTTCCCTTTCTCTGACTTAGGTGGCTGTTGGAGTTATCACATCTCTCGCTATGACAGTTATTTATTTAATTTTATTTCTTTTTTATGTATTCTTTATAGGTTTATCGGTTCCTTTCGCTTTGTGGTTGTTGCGTGATTTCCGGATGCTGTTTCAAGAATATATTTGATACCATTGACAAGAATATATCGGCTGTATCCATCTGACTGGATGAATTTCTCCATTTAAAATAAATTTAGATATATCTTTGTCCTGTGCGTCAGCTATTGTCTATATGTAGGGATGCCTTGTTCTTTTGTTCCTTATGTATATTTGCAGACAATCTGGCTATCTGTGAGTGATATCGATATGTATTAGCATAATGTTTCAACATTTGGTCATTGCTTACTAAATTATTATGTATATCACCATCCTTTTGTCATTTGTATTGATATTGTTAGCTAATTTTATTATTATTTTTTTATTATGTAACATCGTATAGATATATATTTTTTTGGTTATCTATACCTATGACTTTGATGTATTTATACTATGTATGACATAGAATGGTGAATATATGATATTTGTCTTATATCTGTGCATATTTATATAATGCCATTGAGTGATATTCATATCTATGTAGATATGGCATTAGACATAGTGACTGATGGCTATAGGTATTGCCTTATATGGCAACGTATGGATGCCATTTTATGGCGATGTTATCTTATTATATTTATAGCCTACTGTTCTAATAATGACCATGAATGACTACTGCCTGAATTTTTTGCATGGCTGTAGGATATTATGTCGATGTTCCTAAATGGCTATGATTGATATGCGTTAACATAGTATTATTGTTCTATATGCATGCGTGCTGCACCTTTTCAGTGCCCGCCGAACACTAGCATCTGAGGTATTGGCTGACGTCAGGTCACGCGATTGGTGTGCCGACGCCGCCCCCTTTGACGTCAGGTCACATGATCGGTGTGCCGACGTCGCCTCCCCTGATGTGGATGCCGGCTGAAACTGTTGTGGTACGTGATAGCGCGGATGCCAACTATGGCATTCCTCCTTATGGTTCTCTATGTTCGGGTTGTCTTCTCCCGCGTCCTCAGTTGTGTGCGCTGTGTCGAGATCTCCCGGCGCACCCTGAGTAGAGGCAGTTGAGCGCGTCCGCTCTTGTGGTTGCCGTAGCAACTGACATCACTTCCGGTTCATGCCGATTGGTTCCGGTTCTCTTTTTATACCTGTCACTTACATTCTGCGTCATGACCCCTGACGAAGGCTCGCCGAAACGCGCATCGGGGCGACGCGGTTTTGCTGCCATTTGCACTTTCCCTCTGACAGTATCTCCCTCGTGGTTCAGCAGTCCCAAGTGGGTATGTATTGGGTAATATATTCTTGTGTCCCTATAGCTCTGTATGTGTTAGGTTGAGCTGACCGGGGAGTTATTTCAATCATGTTTTTGGAATTGTACGATATTATATTTCCTACATTATGCTGTTTGGGGGGATGTGTATTCCCTCTTTTGGTGATGTATATGGCATAATATTGAGGGAATATATATTTATAAGATAAATTTGTTATCTGTATACAGAAATTGATAGTTCTATGATATGTATGGCAGTACAACTGTGTCCCGTCTGTTTTGGTTTTAATTTTAAACTGTACATAGCACTTTGGTGTATATCACTTGTACCTGCTGTATTTTTGGCAATTAATAAAATATTTATATATTTGTATTATTATGGACTCGATGATCGTTTTTTCTCCTCTTGGTTGTGACTACAATTGGGCAGCACAGTGGCTCAGTGGATTTCACTGCAGCCTTGCAGCGCTGGGGTCCTGGGTTCAAATCCCACCAATGACAACATTTGCATTGAGTATCAAATCCCACCAATGACAACATTTGCATTGAGTATCAAATCCCACCAAGGACAACATTTGCATTGAGTATGCATGTTCTCCCTGTGTCCTCCCACATTCTAAAGACACATTGATAGGGATTCTAGATTGTGAGTCCCAATGGGGACAGTGATGATAATGTCTGTAAAGTGCTGTGGAATTAATCTACTATATATTTGTATGTCTGTCTGTAATGGAAATCCTGCCTTGCTGATTGGCAGTTAGGCCGCGACCAATCAGCGACAGTTGCTTAGTGGCAACACGGCTGCATTGCTTATTGTACAGGCACATTACAGCCATTAAAGGCATCACTGCTGCGTTGCTCATTACACAGGCACCATCCTGTGCATATTCTGGAGTACAATACATTAGGTAACAGCAGAAAAGTGACTGCAGCTCTGGGTGTAACTGGAGTACAATACATTAGGTAAGATCTGAATAGTGACTGCAGCTCTGGCTGTAACAGCAGTATAATACATTAGGTAAAAGCAGAACAGTGACTGCAGCTCTGGGAGTAACTGGAGTACAATACATTAGATAACAGCAGAACAGTGACTGCAGATCTGGGTGTAACTGGAGTACAATACATTAGGTAACAGCAGAACAGTGACTGCAGATCTGGGTGTAACTGGAGTACACTACATTAGGTAACAGCAGAACAGTGACTGCAGCTCTGGGTGTAACTGGAGTACACTACATTAGGTAACAGCAGAACAGTGGACCGGAAAATGCATGGAGAGGAGAGAAAGAGTCCGGGGCCGTCGGAGGTGAGTATATAACTATTTTTTATTTTAACAGAGACTCTAGAATACCCGATGCGATAGAATCGGGCCACCATCTAGTGGTGCTATATGAGTAAAATAAGTTGGTGGCTAGTATCTTAGGCTTGGAGTGCAGCACTTACAAGCTCTTTGATATTGACTCTATTGTGCGCTAATGTACGAGTTGTCTTTCTAATCTAAAACCTCAGTATTCAGGGCACTTTGCGTAAAATAAGTGGGTTTTGGATTGCAGTTTGGGCACTCAGTCTCTATAAAGGTTTGCCATCACTGGGCTATCTCTGCACACACAGTCACTAATAGGGACTGCGGAGTCAGGATATCTCATCTGTGCAGGGTCAGTTGCAGTTTTTCGTGTATAATCTATTTTACAAAGTGAGTTGCTACACAGTCATAACATAAATATTTTAAATACGTTCAGGTATCTAAGTGAAAGAGCGACTGTAGGAGAAAATGATGCTTAGGGCAGGTTCTCACAAGCTTTTAGAAAACTTTTCATCCAGAAAAATAAGACAATTTTTTTCACATTTGTCATTCATATGCAATCTGTTTTTTTTTTTTTTTAATAATAATAGCAGATATTAATAATTTACTAGACTATTAACAGTTTCCTATGTTACAGAATTGCAATGTATCCGTAAAAATCGGCTTTGTTTATACAGTATGGCGTCTGATATTTTTTCCCACCCATAGAAATGAATGGGTGAATCTCATCTGTTTTACATCTGCAATTAGTACATGCTAAAAAATCTCTCATCTGCACTGCCCCACTACACTGCACTGTCCTTTCGTTTTTTTTTTTTTTTTTTAAAAAAAGTACTTGGATCGACAATACATTAGTGTGAACGAGCCCTAAGGGAAATAATCAGCCCACCACCACACACAAGTAAAGGATTGGGATTTATACAGGAGGCGTTCCTCTGTAGCAGGTAATATTCTTAGGGTATGTGCCAACGCTGCATACCGGCAGCGCTTTGGACTGAGCAGAAACCCCGCTCCGCCCAAAATGCTGCCCCCTTTTGTACGTGTGGTGATACCGCATGTGTTCATTGAACTGTGCGGAATCACCGCATCCTATCTATAGACTGGGTTATTTATCTTGCGGAGACTGAGCGTCTCCGTAAGATAAATAGACATGCTGCCGCCTATAAAGACGCATCGCTTGTCCGGTTACACAGAGAAGCCGGAGGCGTCCCTGCACGCATAGTGCAGATGGGATTTCATAAAATCCCCTCCAGTATGCTGTAACATCTGGCCCCTGCAGATTGGACGCTGAAGCTGTTCGCACCGTCCAATCCGCAGCAAATCCTGATGTAATCCGGATAGTGGAAACATACCCTTTAGGGTATGTGCACACGTTGCGGATTTGCTGCGGATCCGCTGCAGATTTGCTAGTGATTTACAGTACAATGTTATTCAAAAGAAAATAAAAACCGCTGTGCACATGCTGCAGAAAAATCTGCGTGGAAACGCAGCGGTTTATTTTCCGCAGCATGTCAATTGTTTGTGCGCATTTCGCAGCGTTTTTACACCCATTCCATTATAGGAATCTGCAGGTGTAAAAACGCAGGCGATATCCGCACAAAATCCGCAATAAATCTGCAGCAAATCCGCAGGTAAAACACGCGGATTTTGACTTGCAGATTCTGCCAAAATATGCAGATTCCGCGTGGAAAATTCCACACAGCAATCCGCAATGTGTGCACATACCCTAAATGTGAACAATACACTTGCTCCAGAGTACAAGGAAAACCTTCTTATTTCTTCAAGGTTCTGCATCCTTCTGTACATCCACAAAAAATGTCAACTTGCTTCTTTAACCAAACCTTACTCATGACATAAAAAGAATAGTACAAACACTTAGGCTATGTTCACATGCAGATAATTTCCTGCATTTCTCTGCAGCCAAAACCTGCTCTATTGGCAGTAAAACTGCAGCATTTTTGTGAGTGCAGATTAGATGTGTGCTTTGTCTACAGTACATCTTTAAATTCAAGAAACACGCAGTGAAAAACACCACAAAGACGACGCAAAAAATGGTTGTTGTGTTTTTGCAGCTTTTTTCACGTTCGCATTGCTTTATATTAGTGAAAAAATTCTGAAAAAATGATGAAAGAAGTGACAAACTGTAGATTTAAAAATGTTGGAGATCTCAAATTCAGTCAGGGAAAGAAAGTGTGAGCAAGACATTTCTGAGCTCTCATAGCTTTTGCTGGTACTGCAAGCTGTGCAGCTTTTAACTTGCATAAAACACGCAGCAGAAAAATGTTTATAAACGCTGCATGTGATCATAGCCTTACAGCGGCACGCTGAAAGCTAATTACAAAGTATCCTGCAGACATCTATGAACAATGGATGTAACTGATAATTCCTGCACACAATTTCCCTTATTGATCTGTTGCAAAAACAATAGGATATAATGGTCTGCTCACACTAGTGTGCCCATCAATTAGTAATAATTACTAGCGAACCAGCAATATGTCTGGCACATATGGAAGCATATTGCAACTTGCCTCTAATAATCATGTACTTATGCATTGCAAAATATACTAGTATAATTCCATTTAATAAATCTGCTATATATAGCAAAAGTGATAGCTGTCAGTGAATGACACTGCAATATATCCATTACAGACACAAGTGAAAAGCAAGTTACTTGCATAATTCCTAGGTTCACATGTATGTTTTGCAACCTGTAGTAATATAATACCATTTCATCAACCTGACCTATATAGCAAAACTTACGAGAGAGAGAGAATTTTTTTTCCTCCGCCAGACAGGATTTCAGGGTTAATGTTCTCTCTGATGGGGGTGATGGGGAGAGGGACAATGATGGGGAGAAGGAAATGATGGAAGTGGTGGAATTGGCAATTTCTACATGAAGGGGATCATGATGGGGCATATTTCTACATTAAGGAGATTTATCATGATAGGGCATAAGGAAATCATGATGGGGCACATTTCTGCATGAAGGGGATCACGATGAGGCATTTCTACATGAGGGGATCATGATGGGGCATATTTCTACATGAAGGGGATCATGATGGGGCATATTTCTGCATGAAGGGGATCATGATGGGGCATATTTCTGCATGAAGGGGATCATGATGGGGCATATTTCTGCATGAAGGGGATCATGATGGGGCATATTTCTGCATGAAGGGGATCATGATGGGGCATATTTCTGCATGAAGGGGATCATGATGGGGCATATTTCTGCATGAAGGGGATCACGATGAGGCATTTCTACGTGAAGGGGATCATGATGGGGCTTATTTCTGCATGAAGGGGATCATGATGGGGCATTTCTACATGAAGGGGATCATGATGGGGCATATTTCTGCATGAAGGAGATCATGATGGGGCATATTTCTGCATGAAGGGGATCATGATGGGGCATATTTCTACATGAAGGGGATCATGATGTGACATATTTCTGCGTGAAGGGGATCATGATGGGGCATATTTCTGCATGAAGGGGATCATGATGGGGCATATTTCTGCATGAAGGGGATCATGATGGGGCACATTTCTGCATGAAGGGGATCATGATGGGGCATATTTCTGCATGAAGGGGATCATGATGGGGCATATTTCTGCATGAAGGGGATCATGATGGGGCACATTTCTGCATGAAGGGGATCATGATGGGGCATATTTCTGCATGAAGGGGATCATGATGAGGCATATTTCTGCATGAAGGTGATCATGATGGGGCATATTTTTACATGAAGGGGATCACGATGGGGCATTTCTACATGAAGGGGATCATGATGGGGCATTTCTACATGAAGGGGATCATGATGGGGCATATTTCTGCATGAAGGGGATCATGATGGGGCACATTTCTGCATGAAGGGGATCATGATGGGGCATATTTCTGCATGAAGGCGATCATGATGGGGCATTTCTGCATGAAGGGGATCATGATAGGGCATATTTCTGCATGAAGGGGATCATGACGGGGCATTTCTACATTAAAGGGATCATGACGGGGCATATTTCTGCATGAAGGGTACATGATGGGGCATATTTCTACATGAAGGGGATCATGATGGGGCATATTTCTGCATGTAGGGAATCATGATGGGGCATTTCTACATGAAGGGGATCATGATGGGGCATATTTCTGCATGAAGGGGATCATGATGGGGCACATGTCTGCATGAAGGGGATCATGATGGGGCATATTTCTGCATGAAGTGGATCATGATGGGGCATATTTCTACATGAAGGGGATCATGATGGGGCATTTCTGCATGAAGGGGATCATGACGGGGCATATTTCTGCATGAAGGGGATCATGATGGGGAATATTTCTACATGAAGGGGATCATGATGGGGCATTTCTACATGAAGGGGATCAAGATGGAGCATATTTCTACATGAAGGGGATCACAATGGGGCATTTTTCTTCATGAAGGTGATCATGATGGGGCATATTTTTACATGAAGGGGATCACGATGGGGCAAATTTCTGCATGAAGGGGATCATGATGGGGCATATTTCTGCATGAAGGGGATCATGATGGGGCATATTTCTACATGAAGGGAATCATGATGGGGCATATTTCTGCATGAAGGGGATCATGATGGGGCATATTTCTACATGAAGGGTATCATGATGGGGCATATTTCTACATGAAGGGGATCATGATGGGGCATATTTCTGCATGAAGGGGATCATGATGGGGCATATTTCTACATGAAGGGGATCATGATGGGGCATATTTCTACATGAAGGGGATCATGATGGGGCATATTTCTGCATGAAGGGGATCATGATGGGGCATATTTCTACATGAAGGGGATCATGATGGGGCATATTTCTGCATGAAGGGGATCATAATGGGGCATATTTCTGCATGAAGGGGATCATGATGGGGCATTTCTGCATGAAGGGGATCATGATGGGGCATTTCTGCATGAAGGGGATCATGACGGGTCATTTCTACATGAAGGGGATCAAGATGGAGCATATTTCTACATGAAGGGCATCACAATGGGGCATATTTCTACATGAAGGGGATCACAATGGGGCATATTTCTGCATGAAGGGGATCACAATGAGGCATTTCTACATGAAGAGGATCATGATGGGGCATATTTCTGCATGAAGGGGACCACGATGAGGCATTTCTACGTGAAGGGGATCATGATGGGTCTTATTTCTGCATGAAGGGGATCATGATGGGGCATATTTCTACATGAAGGGGATCATGATGGGGCATATTTCTGCATGAAGGAGATCATGATGGGGCACATTTCTGCATGACGGGGATCATGATGTGACATATTTCTGCATGAAGGGGTAATGATGGGGCATATTTCTGCATGAAGGGGATCATGATGGGGCATATTTCTACATGAAGGGGATCATGATGGGGCTTATTTCTGCATGAAGGAGATCATGATGGGGCACATTTCTGCATGAAGGGGATCATGATGTGACATATTTCTGCGTGAAGGGGATCATGATGGGGCATATTTCTGCATGAAGGGGATCATGATGGGGCATATTTCTACATGAAGGGGATCATGATGGGGCTTATTTCTGCATGAAGGGGATCATGATGGGGCATATTTCTACATGAAGGGGATCATGATGGGGCATATTTCTGCATGAAGGAGATCATGATGGGGCACATTTCTGCATGACAGGGATCATGATGTGACATATTTCTGCGTGAAGGGGTAATGATGGGGCATATTTCTGCATGAAGGGGATCATGATGGGGCATATTTCTACATGAAGGGGATCATGATGGGGCTTATTTCTGCATGAAGGAGATCATGATGGGGCACATTTCTGCATGAAGGGGATCATGATGTGACATATTTCTGCGTGAAGGGGATCATGATGGGGCATATTTCTGCATGAAGGGGATCATGATGGGGCATATTTCTACATGAAGGGGATCATGATGGGGCTTATTTCTGCATGAAGGGGATCATGATGTGGCATTTCTGCATGAAAGGGATCATGACGGGGCATTTCTACATAAAAGGGATCATGACGGGGCATATTTCTGCATGAAGGGGATCATGATGGGGCATTTCTGCATGAAGGGGATCATGATGGGGCATTTCTGCATGAAGGGGATCATGACGGGTCATTTCTACATGAAGGGGATCAAGATGGAGCATATTTCTACATGAAGGGCATCACAATGGGGCATATTTCTACATGAAGGGGATCACAATGGGGCATATTTCTGCATGAAGGGGATCACAATGAGGCATTTCTACATGAAGAGGATCATGATGGGGCATATTTCTGCATGAAGGGGACCACGATGAGGCATTTCTATGTGAAGGGGATCATGATGGGTCTTATTTCTGCATGAAGGGGATCATGATGGGGCATATTTGTACATGAAGGGGATCATGATGGGGCATATTTCTGCATGAAGGAAATCATGATGGGGCACATTTCTGCATGACGGGGATCATGATGTGACATATTTGTGCATGAAGGGGTAATGATGGGGCATATTTCTGCATGAAGGGGATCATGATGTGACATATTTCTGCGTGAAGGGGATCATGATGGGGCATATTTCTGCATGAAGGGGATCATGATGGGGCATTTCTGCATGAAGGGGATCATGATGGGGCATTTCTGCATGAAAGGGATCATGACGGGGCATTTCTACATGAAGGGGATTATGATGGGGCATTTGGCACGTGTTGGCACTTCGTCATAAATAATTGGGTTTTAGGTTGCAGTTTGGGCACTCGGTCTCATAAAGGTTCGCCATCACTAGTGTATATTCAAGCAAAAATCAAGCTAGTGCGATTAATCATTTCTGCATTGCGGAATATAGTATAATATCATTTCATGAACCCAATATAGTACAGTATGAAATAGTGTGAAATTTTATTTCAATTTAAAATATATTTCTAACCAGATAATCTTGCAACAACATGTTCTCATCCTTATTAATAGAAACCTGACAGCTGATAATTGATGCCATAACCATGGGCAGCATATATCGGGAACTGGCGGTATGATCTCAGCCAGGTATGTTTGACTCTGAAACGTTGCATATCCTAAACATTACATAGGCTAACTATTTTTCTCATTCGGGTATTAAAGTAATTTTTCCAATGTCTCTATATCACTGTCATATTTTCTAACTTTTTTCCAATATATTGGTGAGAAATAAGTGTCTGTTTTTCCTATTTTTTTATACACAGGACCATGACTGCAGTATTGTAGAGGCTTCCTTCTGACTCTCCCTTTATTACCCCTGAACCTGTTCACATCACCAACCCACTCCCACAGATCCCAACCAAGTAAACACTTGTACCACCTTTTCTTTGGATTAATTGCCTACATTGGTGTTTTATTATACAAACATTACAATAAATAACATCAGTGAGGAGGTTCTTGGAGATCCAATACCTGGCAGAGACTAATAAATAATGAACCATTCAGCATTACCCCCGACTACAACCACAGGCTTGGGGGCACCTTTACTGTTGGAAAACCTTTTCCATATCACCAACTCCTTGAGACCCCACCCTGAAGAGTCCCAATATCCGACAGGCAATTGACCAAATTCCAAACATAAAGTGGATGTTACCATCCAACCAATTTACAAGAGGCACATCTTTGGCACCAACTTCAAGAACCTCCTCCCTACTGCCACAGTGAGCATTACCTGACTCCTCATAATGCAAGTCACCCCACCAAAAGAAATGCCCACTCCACTCCTTCTTGAATGCTTGAGGCCCATATAACAATCCCAACTGCATTCAGGTGCACCCCATCATGTCTCCAAAAATTCCCCTACCACGACTCCAGATCTGTGCCTCAGTACAATCGCTACGTTTCTTGCAGTAAAACTTTCCACTGCCCTGTTCACCTTTATCCTCGTCTTATGAAATCTTTCCATAGACTCAGCAGTGCGCCAAGTTTTTCTGGTTTTTCTGGGCACTATATCTGACCACACTAGCTTTGTTTTTGGATAAGTTGTTCATAAACGCAAAACATCACGGCAAATGTCCCTAATCAGATCCCTACACGGGTGAATCCCCAGATCATTACCCCCTACGTACAACCCCAGCACATACGGAAAATGATCTAACCAAACAAAATGGTGAAAATCAGGCAGTACCTGTTGTCAATTCATGCCTTGAATCTCAATCCACCTCACTATAACCTCATGCCTCATAAAACTCAAGTGAGGCCCATTTCTTCGCAAGTCAGCCCTCAATTACCCCAATAGACAAAAGTGTGCCCCCAAACCCACACTGGTACTCTTTTTATGGGAAAAAAGAGAGAGTGGAGGGTAGGGGAGGGAAGAAGGAGGGTGGAGGAGACCAAATTACTAAATCTATCTGTTTAAACAGACACTTTAATCCTTAATCCAGAAACAAGCGCCTCCCATTCCCCGATCCACCCTTTCCTCACATTAAATGATGCCTCACGTAAAGTTTGTATCTCTGAGACTCCCACCTGCCTATCTTCTGAACCACCTCAGCTGGGAGTCTCCATTTTTTTGCCTCAGTTGCAGCCCCGATGTGGAATAAGATGAGAATCTGTCAGCATTCAACCCCCAAAATTCCAGTGACTTCCTGAAAATTACCACAAACTGATACCAAGAAAGGAAAGACCCATTTTTGTGCTTCAACGATGGGCAAGAATGATCCACTTCTAAACTTAAATAACTTTTAAAACACTCTACTGGAGACCACCCTCAATGCCCCCAAAACAACCCCTTTTTCTCTTTCAACTTGATCTGTTTTTGACCACAGCACCTAAAACTTGAAGGAATTAGCTAATGCAAATGCATCCTGTAAACCTAAGAAGCCCTTAGAAATAGCAGGAAGGTCCGAAACAACAACAACCTATAGTGAAAATAAGGATCCTCCAAAAATAGAACTTTAAAATAAATGAATTTTTCTTGATAGAGACTTACAAACATGTATCTTAAAATCCAGAGATGCCCAATACCCAGATGGAGAACAGAAGGACACTGAGACAGACTGTGTCAAAAATACAGTTTTGAAACAACATGTCAAGAATCATTGTGCACAAAAAATTATTTAAAAAACACACTGCTCAAGAAAGAGGGTCTAGTTACATTTTTTGATATTTATATCTAGGTATGTGTCATATAGGAAAGTAAAGAAATAAGTGTGGAGTATTAATATGATCCTAGCATCAGTAGACGACTCAGATAACTAGAGCAGAGAGGCAATTACAAACAGCATTGTACAAAATAACAGTAAGGTATTTAGTAGACACAAGTGCTGAGGGGCTAAAATATCATCATGCTCATATGCTCAACAGCTGGAAAGTTTCAAGTGTGTCTGGAGAGGAGGAGATTTATGTAAAAGTACGGAATCGAATGATTATTTATAGGCAAACCCAATCCAGGCATAGTTCACATATGAATGTATAATATGGTAACCTGGCCTACAATGTCGGTAGGATAGAAATGGAGTATTAAATCAAAGCAGCACATGATATAAACTTGACAGTCAATGACAAACATTACCTATAGTGCATGGGTCTGGTCAGCGTCACCCCTTGATGTACCTTTTGATTTGTCTTCCTCAGAAGGGGTTTGTGGGGAATAGGGCAGAACAGAGGTCATATGTACTAGTATAGACGATCATTTGACACCCACCTGAAAGCGAATGAGTGCAGTGATTTGCCACATGCGGAGCACGCACCGGAAGTGCTGCAGTGGAGTTCCCCCAGCCATATGACTCTAGTGACCGCCACAGCAGCATTACATGATTCCGTGGTGAGGCAGCATCATGGGAAAGCCGCCCCACCAATGCATCACAAGGGCATGCCCCCCACATAATCGCATTCTGCGGTGTGAAATAGATAAATAGATCAATGCAGGTTCACATGGTTATATTATGTTGCATCCTGTATCATCATCTTTTTGTAAATGATGAGGATGGAGCAATTAAAATGGATAAAATGCTGATCCTAAGCAATTGAAATTAAGAATGCCATAACTACCCTACAATGTGGAAGATAAGTTAAATATGGGAGCGCCAAAACTCATTTGGTCATAGGGAGACAAATGCGGGCCCACATATCTCTCCCCACAGGGGACCAAATGAATTTAAGCTTGTAAACAAGAAAGACTAGAAAAAGGAAAAGAAGTTGACTCGGTGAGAGTGTGTGAAAAAATTGTCACTAAAAAATGTGAAAAGGTTTTATCGCCTTTACTCCCAAAAGGTAGTTTGCACGTTAATAAACAGCAAAACCACAAAAAGAGGACTTAAGGACTTAGAAATCCTCCAAAAATTATTAAAAAAACACCAGAAAAAAAGGCAGAAATGCTTAATTGCCCAGGCCTCCAAACAAATGCACTATCAGGATACAGTGGACCCATTTAAAGATGGCATCAACATAGGTGCAACAATACCGATGAAACAACAACTTTCAGCCTACCAATCCATGGAGGGGGTGGTTGTCTGGTATATTAGTGCACAAAAAATAATCTGTATGCGGTGATGTTCACATACAGGTAAGCATCTGGCTTACAGCCTATTAGTGAAGAACACACTTTTAGATAAGGTGGGCTGCCCAGTGCTACCAAAAATGCATCCTGTGTGAACAGACGTCACAGTTTACAGAGCCATCTGGGCCCAACTGCACCCTGAATGATAAATAAAGTGCAAAAAACACAAACATATGTGAGGTATTAGTTGATATAATGGCCAAAATATGGAAGCTCAGAACCCACGTCAAGGGTTCTCACACTTGCAAGTCCTAACACTAAACAGCATTCTAAAAACACCAGAAAAAAAGAAAAAAGGCAGAGATGCTTACCTGCCCAGGTCTCCAAACAAATTGTGAGAACTAGTGGAACTCCAAGAGAGAACCCGCTGGGCCACGACAATGAACCTCCCTCAGGCAAGCTGGCCTGGTGGACCACCCCCTATACAAGGAGCGTTAGGGGCAGGCCCAGGGGAGACTATCGCCGTGACAGCTGGTACCCAGGGAACGACCGTAGAAGACACTAGCGGAGGACAGGACGGACTAGCAGAGGCTGGCACGGCTGTGTCACAGGCAGGTGAGCATGGCTGAGACACAGACAGGCGGACATGGCTGAGACACGGGAACATGGGCAGGACTGAGACACTGGCAGGCAGACACTGCTGAGACACAGGGACCTGGACAGGACTGAGGCACAGGAAGGCGGACACTAGGAGAGAACACAAAAGATGACCAGGTGAGGACTAAGGAAAATGTGGCAATAGCGCAGGACAGGACAGGTAGGCTAGAGCATGGGGAACCACAGGGAAGCATGGAGTCTGAATCAAGCGTGGGACATAAATGATAATCAGGCACAGCCAGGAGGAAGAGGCTGCCTGATATGCAGAGCGCGCCGTGGGACTTCTGGGTCAGGGTCCTACTGGGGCATGGAGATGGCAGGAAGGAGCAGGTGCGCCGCTGAGTCTAGTGTGGGAGACACGCACGCGTGCCCGTAGAGATCCAGGGGCTGGCTGCGAGAGCGGGGACGCAGACACTGGGTGATGCGCACCAGCACTGGGAGTGCGCCAGGACGCCGAGGACAGGTAAGTATGCCGGGGCTCGGGGGGTGGCGGTGTGACAGGTGGAGATGGCGGCATGACAGTGCCCCCCCTCTTTACACCCCCTCCTCCTAAGGCTGGAAAGAAATCTTGCCAAGATTCGAGGAGCCTGGATGTTCTCCCGAGGCTCCCAAAATCTCTCCTCAGGACTAAAACCTTTCAAATCAACTAAAAATAAGGTTTCCCCTCTTAGCTTCTTCATAGCAAGAATATCTTTAACTTCAAAGACATCATTAGCAGAAACAGGCTGAGGCGAATGAGCAGTAGAGGCATGGAACTGGTTGAGGACAACTGGCTTTAAGAGAGAAACGTGGAAATAATTGGGGATGCGAAGCGAAGGGGGTAGCTTCAACTTGTAGGCGACATCATTAATGTGAGCCAAGACCTCGAAAGGTCCGATGTACCGAGGACCCAGTTTATACGAGGGAATCTTAAGGCGAACAAATTTGGAAGATAACCACACCTTATCACCAGGATGATAAAACGGAGTATCCAGATGCCTTTGGTCTGCATGTTTCTTCATTCTATCACATGCCCGTTCAAGTGCGATCTTGGTCTCCTGCAGACCATGGGGAACTCCTCGGACAGAAGATCAGCCGCCGGAAGACCCAAGACAGGAGGTACCAGCAGAGGCACTCCAGGATGTTGCCCATAGATGATAAAAAATGGTGACTTGGAAGAAGATTCGCTGGTGTGATTGTTGTAGGCAAACTCCACCCAAGGAAGCAAGCTGGACCAATCATTCTGGTGGGCGTTAGAGAAATGGCGGAGATAAGTTACCAGGATCTGATTCGTACACTCCACTTGACCGTTGGTCTGAGGATGGTAGGCTGAGGGGAAGGCTAGTGTGACATTCATGAGCTTGCAAAGGGCTCTCCAGAATCGGGAGGTAAACTGGACTCCTCTATCCGAAACTATATGTTGAGGAAAGCCATGAATTAAAAAAATATGGTTGATGAAGACTTTCACCAACGCAGGTGCGGAGGGTAAACCAAGCAAAGAGATGAAATGAGCCATCTTGAAGAATCGATCTACGACCACGAGGATGACTGTGTATCCAGAGGACTGAGGTAGATCAGTGATGAAATACATTGCAATTTGTTGCCATGGAGCCGAAGGGACCGGAAGCGGGTGTAGGAGTCCAGAGGGTAGCTGCCTATTAACCTTGTTCTTGGCACAAGACGGGCTGGAGGCTATAAAGCTTCAGACATCTTGGAGAAGGGTTGGCCACCAGTAGTAGTGGGACACAAGAATGAGGGTTTTTTTGAAGCCAACATGACCTGCGAGTTTGGAGGCATGTCCCCAGTATAAGACTCACCTCATATCTCTGAGAAAGTACCGCTCCGGCCCCGGTGGCTGAAGCATCCACCTCAAGAATGAAGGGTTTATTAGCCTCTGAACGATGTAGTACGGGAGCCATAGGAAAGGCATGTTTCAAGGAGAGGAAGGTGCTCTCGGCCTCAGATGACCAGATGTGGGGATTGGCCCCATTGCGGATTAGAAAGGAAATAGGACTGGTCAAGGAGGAAAAGTGGGTGATGAACTGCTGGTAAAAATTTGCAAAACCAAGGAATCGCTGGATCGCCTTGACACAATGGGGACATGGCCAATTGAGCACGATGAACATCTTTCCCGAATCCATGTGACGCACCCCAGAGGCCATGGGGTACTCGGTGCTGGGCCCGTTAACTTCAATGGAAGATGTCACAGCGGTGGTGACCCGGTCCGTGGCTTCAGGCGGTCATGTAAAAGGGGTAGAGTTGAATGGGGAAAAAGTTTATGTAGTGATTTGTGACGCCAGTTGGAGTGTTCGACTGTAGTATAGCCGGCACTGCAAATGATCCCTGGGGGAGTAGATGGTGATGGCAGTGCAGATGTTAAAACCCTCTCCAACCAGGGCAGGACCCCCAGAGATTGTGATGCAAGTAGAAGGCACGAAGTAATAAGGCAAGAGACAAGGAAAGTCACTTTATCATTTACTGTAGTTCAGATGTGTGACACCTCAGAGTCCGGTTGTCACAGTGACATTGCCTCCCTCTAAGAGGTGAAGTCATGCTTGGAGGCAGAAAGGGACCCCCATGCCAGGTAACAGAGATTAAAAATCACAATTTCTGCTGCAGGTCAGAAAAGGGAGCTGCCTTATAAATTCTGGCCAGCAGAGGGGGTTGGTGAGTCAGCTAGAAATCAGCTGAGGGGGTTGTCATGGAAACGAAGCAGCTGTGAGAGGAAAAATGACAGTTAAACATGACGTGAGGTAAAAGAGATCTTTCTGGAAGATCCTGTCAGATGAAGACAGGGAGCTGATCTGTGAAGAAGGAATAGGACAAGAGCAGAGACTGAGAGACTCTGGGGAAGCTAAAATACTGCATATAGCAGACCCCTGAGTGAAGCGCTAATAAAGAGAAAAGGGACATCAGAGTCCTAGGCTGACAGGAACTGTACGCCTTGATAGCCGAATCTGAAAGTACAGGGGACTGTAAATTCCTGTGCACATTAATCACCTGAGGGCACGGCAGCGGATAAGGAATCCGGGGCTGATGGTGAAAAGGACAGTACCCGTGGAATAGGGTCACGCTGACAGCCGTACAGGTTAGTGAAACCATCACGAATAGAGGGTCGCAGCATAGTTATATACAGCAGAGACCCACCCACATAGCGCAGAAAGGAAGGTCCTAAATCCCCATCAGGCAAGGTGGATCCCCTGAATGCCTCCAGGCGAGCCGGACTCATTCCATCACCTGTATGTGGTACTCCGGACTGCAACCTATTACCAATAAAAGGTAAAGAAACTGCACCTCTCTGTGTCTCTCTCTCATTTCTCTGCCCCCCAACGTTCACAGTCATTTTTACTATTCATTTAACATCTTTGCCCAGGGACTACAGCCCTATCTGTGGAGGGCTACAACATCATAGCTGCACCCAACATCCATCCCAGAGAAGCAACACTGCAGCGCTGGTCACCTCTGACTAGAATACCACAGGTGGCGTCACGTATTTCACCATCTAATAACTTTATTTTCATTTTTACCACATAAATACCACACAACTTTCCCCTATTTTATTACTGGACGCCTCTGGGCCACGGACCGGGTCTCCGCCGCCATGACACCGTCCCCCATTGAAGTCGACGGGCCCGGTATCGAGTACCCCCAGGCCCCGCGGGGCGCTCCAGATGCAGTTCAGAGGAGATATTACAACTCACCAGGCTACAGTCTGCTCTGCAGAATGAGAGTTTTCTTTCCTTGCTGTAACTCAGTGTAACCTCCTGCTGTTCTAATTCCTTCTGGGAC
Organism: Dendrobates tinctorius; assembly: GCF_039654945.1. Classification (NCBI taxonomy): domain Eukaryota; kingdom Metazoa; phylum Chordata; class Amphibia; order Anura; family Dendrobatidae; genus Dendrobates; species Dendrobates tinctorius. The sequence goes on from NW_027361765.1 coordinate 12,607,934, forward strand.
CAAGGCTTTCTGGAGTTTAGAACTTCCCAGTTTTGCCTTTACTCACTGTGTATTTTGCCTTCAGCAACTTGCAGTTTGAATCCTTTGTGATGCAGCTCAAGTTCCCACTTGGACTATCCTTCACTGATCCTAGGTTTTGCAGTATTTCTAAGGGAAAACACCTTTCTGCTGGATGTGCAATCCCACGCAGTCTCTCAGCTTACCACCCAGCGCTGAAAGCATGGTGTCATGATCCATGCTGGATCAGGACTGATAAAAAGCACAGGTAAACTTTTTTTTTTTCTTAAGCTGTGCTTAAGTTTGGTCTTTGCCCCCGGTGGACATTAGGATTATTGCACTGTGGTGTCGTTTGTTCTAAGTTTGCCCCTGGTGGTGGTGAGCGTCGTTGCACTCTAGTTTCTTTAGTTAAGTGCACATGATTATAATGCAGGTGTGATTGCTGGTTCTGCTATAAAAGAGTCAAAGGTGTTGCAATCAGTGTTGGTGATAGTGTTCATTTCAACCATCCTTGGTGGAGGAAGGAGCTGGAGAGCGTTCCTTGCAGCACTGTCACCCTGGTGTGGAAGGAGTCATAGGGGATTTCCTTGTAGCTCTGACAGAGCTTGGTGGCAGCGATTCAGGAGGAGAGCTGCATTCTGGTGGTGGACTCTGTTGCCAGGAGCAAGTGCAACAGAGTAAAGCTAAGTGGTGTTTCCCTGTTTGTGTTTTTCCTTAGTGTGTTTTAGTACAGCGGTGGGGCCAGTGCCTGCACCACCCAGCTCCCTAGCAAGGGATAGGTGTAGGGTGTTCTAGGGCGTAAGGTTCCTGATCAGCGCCCAGTGCGGAACCGGCATAGGGAACGTTAGGAGCGTTAGGGACACTGACTCAGAGGAGTGCAGGAGGTCTCCACGTCCCCTTTCCCTACCGCAGGGGCCCACTGTTGTAACTGTTTCCCCTTTCCCCGTGTCTTGTTGTTTTAGTTACCGGCCTGTGGGCCGTGTCACACAGGACAGTATCACGTGCCGCGTCTTGTTGTTTTAGTTACCGACCTGCGGGTCACGTCACACAGGGTGGGTCATCGTGACACATGGATGATCTAGGGGCTGGTTTCCTGCTTTTTAGCTCTTACTCCTGGATAAGCCACATGTCATCATGGCGTCCAGCAGGCGTACTTCCTCCTTCTTCACATTGAGAACAACCACTTGGCCCCTCCCCCTCCCAGTTAGGGTATGTCTGCAAAGCTCTCAGTTTCAGACAAGTGGGGGAGTGAGGCAAATTGTGTGTGTGTCTAGCAGAGAAAACATAACTTCCATTGCTCACAAAACACATACAGAACAGTACATATTTAACCCTTTTGTGGCGATTAAGAAGCAGGGTGCCACATTCCCCCTAGTTAAAGGTAGCACATCCTCGGGCTACACAAGGAAAATAAGCATATAACAAATCACATAACAGTTAACTTGAGTATAAGTAAACAGACACATTAGCTGAGTTGAAGTGGATTACAGCCCAAAACCAGTTCTGATTGTTTGGATCATCCCTGAGTGCAGCTGCAGGGCACACAGACCATAATAGAACATTCACTGCACTGGCTGTTTTAGATGGCTTCCTACCAAGGCACGATGAACAGTTTCTTCTTCTTGAGTTTAAGAGTCTTTACAAGAGTTCTTGTGGTAGAAAAAGACATAATATCTAATAAAATCTCACATCAGTCCATGTGGGCACAATTTCTTTAACATTTTCAATAACGTTACCTAATGCAAAGCTCAATGTTAGTACAACTCAAAAACTAAATTATTAATCTTAGAATATTTTACAAATCATTTCTATAGCGAGAAGGGTTTTGGCCTTGTTTGCTACACTGGGATCAGCTTCCTACAAATCTTTGAACCTACTATGGGTACAACAGGTTCACTGCTGACTGTGGGCAAGTTTTCTGATTCTTCCTCATGCACAGTGTTATTGGTTGGCATTAGCGACTCATTGCTTCCAGAACCACTTGGTGTCTCTCGTAAAGACCTTTGTGGGAACACCATCACTGGAACTACCACTGCATTGTTAACTTGTAGCCAAGAACTAGTGAATTCACCTAGAACAGTGCAAATCTTGATATCAGTCTTTTCTTTTTGCTGAGAGTCTTCCTTAGTCTCAACTCTTTCACACAATTGTGCTGGACATACTTTCAGATTGTCTCTGGATACGGTAGTACACGTTTTTCTGCCGTCTTTGGAGATAGTACACACTTTGCTGTTGTCATGACTAGATGGTTGAATAGTGTCAGGCTGAGCCTCCCATTGGTCATCTAACTTGTGGTTTCTTCTCTTTTTATTCAGCACCTGCTCACCTGTTGCTACAGCATGTCTATTAAAGTTCCTTTCCTGCTTTTGCCTAGCTTGCGCAAGACTTTCCTCTACACATTGTTAAACTTTCTGATACTGCAGTTGTCTTTCAGTATACCAATCAGTGTCCAATTGGCTGGATATGGTTTCAGGAGTTAGGACTCCCATTTCCACATCCAGTACGCTGGGGCATATCCTGTTGCACTGGTTGGGATATGGTTGTACATTTCATTCAAATCAGGCAATTTCTCAAGCCATTGGTTCCTTTCTTCCAGTGGTAGGATCTACAATAAATTGATCACCAGATAATTTAGTTTTTTGCAAAGACCATTGCCTTGTGGATAGTATGGTGTAGTTCTGATCTTTTTACATCCATAGAGGGAGCAAAATTCTGTCGGCACTTGATCTGGGTAGCCATGGGGTCTGCAGAAATATTCTTGGAATGCCTTTCCAGCTGATCTTGCTGTTTGGTCTTTCACCGGAATGACCACTAGGAAACGGGAATAGTGATCCACTATATTTAAGGCATAGGTCTACCCTGATCGGCTTGGGGTTATTTGCACGTGGTCTAAGGCCACCAGTTCCAAAGGTTTAGTGATGATGGGCTTCAAGGGGGCCTTTTGATTGGCAGAGTTCTTTCTTCTGAGATTACATGGGCCGCATTCTCTACACCACTGTTCCTCTCAGTAGGACGAAGCTTCCGACTGGCATAAGCAATGACTTTCTCCTTACCCTGCTGCACTTGGGATAGGACGGCTCCTAACCCAACATTGCTGGCATCGGTGTGCAGGATAAACGGCTGATCATAGTCTGGAAATGCTAAGATCTCTTCTCCAGTAAGTGCTTACTTAAGGCTGTTGAATGACTCCTCCAACCTAGCATTCCACTCTATCAGGGGACTCTTGCCTCTGGCCTTTTTCGATTGGCCAACTAGGAGATCATGAAGAGGGGCTGCCAATTTAGTAAAGTCTTTGATAAAGTGTCTGTAGTACCCCACTAGGCCTAGGAATTGTCTGACTTCTTGGATGTTGGTGGGTACTTGCCAGTCCCTGATGACAGTCACTTTGTCTGGGTCGGGTGCTACTCCTTCTGAACTCACGACACGGCCTAAATACTGCACTTTTGGCTTTAGGAGATGACATTTAGATGGTTTTACCTTTAAGCCGAAGTTGGACAACGCCTCCAAGACCTCTGCCAGGTGTTGCAGATGTTCCTCATAGGTCCTGGAATATACAATCACATCAGTCAAGTACTATAGCACAGTCTCAAAGTTCATGTGTCCTAGGCAACATTCCATGATTCTCTGAAAGGTTCCAGGAGCACTGCTCAGTCTGAATGGCATATACAGTAATTAAATTCACATAGCCCCATTGGGGTAGTGAACGCAATTTTTCTTTGCCTCAGCAACAGGAACCTGCCAGTACCCACTGGTTAAGTCCAAAGTGGAGAAGTACCTAGCTGATTTTAATGCTGCTAGAGACTCCTCTACGAGCGGCAAAGGGTATGCATCTTTGTGAGTAATTTTGTTGAGTTGTCTGTAATCAACAGACATGCGCATTGTTCCATCCTTCTTTTTGACGAACACCAGGGGAGCTGCCAAAGGTCTATAGCTATCCCTGATTGCCCCTGCTTGTTTCATTTCTCTTAGTATACCTTTTGCACACTGATAATGAGCTGGAGGTACAGGACAATACCTTTCTTTGATAGGTGGGTGATCTCCTGTTGGGATGTTATGTTGAAACCCTTTTACCTGCCCAAAATCCAAAGGATGCTTACTGAAAACCCTCTCGTATTCTTGCTCCATCTGCTGCACTCCATTTTTCTGATGTACAGGAGTGGAGTGGGTGCCAATATGTATCTTTTGGAAACATTACTCCATCTGAACAGAAGAGCCATTGCCATCTGTCGTTTCCTCCTCTCCACAGTTCAGAACACGTACCGGAACCCTGCCCCTTTTAACATCAACAATTCCCCTGGCTGTCAGCACAGTAGGTCTGCTATCTGAATAGACTGGTTCAAGGAGAGCTTGGTAGTCCCGTCCTCTGATGCCTATGGCTGCTCTGCACCAGATGAGGGTCTCACTCCTAGGGGGAAGCATAATGGAGTAGGGATCACTCACCCTTATGCTGCCAATCTCTCCACCAGTTAACACCACCTGCTGTTGCTGCACAAGGGCCTTGATATCCCTATTGAGGGCATGCTGTTCTTTGTACAGGGCAAATCCAGCTATGTCTTTCAAAATGGTTATGACCTCACTTAAACAATTTTCAATCACATTTGTGCCCAATGTTATGATAGATGGACACTCTCCTCTTTCCACCTCTACCACCACAATACCTTGAGCTTTGAGCTCCACCTTCCCCACTTTAATGACAACCTCGTTGTACCACACCAGTGTCAGAGGTTGACCATTACTTGCTATTAAAGACAAGTTACCATCAGGAAGTTGGGTGAAATCAGTCTCAGTCCAATATCTCTGGTACAGTGTGTGAGGCATTGTGGTTACCTGTGATCCAGTGTCCACGAGGGCGGTGAAGGGGATACCATCCACTACCATGAGTATAAGTTGACGTCCTCCAACATATCTGCTTCTCCAGTTAGTTGGACCAGATTGTCTTACTCCTGGGGGGTGGTCCTCGGTCCCAGGGGTTGCCCATTTAAAGGACATTCTCTTTCGATGTGATCCACCTTATTGCACCGTCTGCAGATGGGTCTTCCAGAAGAGTCAAATCGGTCTGTTGTTCTCCTGCCGGTGCGAGTCAGTTGTCGCTGATGTTGTGGCATCCTCTTTGGCCGTCACCATGGGAGATCATCCGGGCTGGATGCTAGTTGGATCCTCTCTGTGGGGGAATAAGTCTGGAGAGTCTGAACAGTTTTACATAGACTAGCCATATTTTTAGTCAGTTCCTGTACTTGCAGCCGTAAATCTGCAATAGAATCATCAACTGGAGTCTGCAGGCACCTGGGGTGAGGATACTGCCCCCTGGTGGTATGTAACTGCTGGATGATTAACTGGCACAGTGCAGACATAGGTAGATTCTCTTAAGATACGGATGGATCTGTCCTTAAACTGAACAAAGTCCATGTCAGGGTTCTGCAATGACATCATGCGCAGTTGTGCCTTACTGGAGTCAGACAGAAGACCTTCAATAAACTGTTCTTTCAGCATTTTGTTCTCATCTCTTACACTATCTGGATCAATTTGTTTAATGGCCTGCAGCGCCTCCTGCAGGTTAAGGGCATAGTCTGTAATAGTGTCCTATGATTTCTATCTGCAGCTGAAAAATCGCATCTTTATTTCTGAAGCAGTCCTGGTGTCAAAACTATCCTTTAATTTAGCAAAAATGTCTTTTACAGTCTTTTTATCAGTCGCTGGCCAAGATTTAACTTCTCTCTGAGCAGCGCCACTGAGCTGACTTATAAGTATACAGACTTTCTGTTCCTCTGACAAAGGGTAAATTTCAAACATGCTGCGCAGTTTCCCTTTAAAGTCACTTAAGGTGTGCGATTCGCCATTGTACTTTGGCAGCCATGTTGCACCCGGTGTATAAGGCATGATGAGAGGCAATATGGGAGCTGCAGCAGCTGCACCCTGAGCGTCGCTGGGATTAGACATCTTCCCCCCAGTTAACTTTTGCAGGGGTGCGACTCACCGTTTCAGTTGCTGTGGGTCGTTGCTCCTGTAGGACTTTAGGCACGCATGGATATCCTGTCCGAATCCTGTTCGTAGACGCCAAAAATTGACGTGTCCCAGAGGCCGTGGGGTACTCGGTGCCGGGCCCATTAACTTCAATGGGAGATGTCACAGCGGCGGTGACCCGGTCCGTGGCCTCCAGCGGTCATGTAAAAGGGGTAGAGTTGAATGGGGATAAAGTTTATGTAGTGATTCGTGACGCAGCACTGAAGGAGCCGAGGGGGAGTTGCCTTCCTAGCTCCATACCCGGAATCACCGAGCAGGGCATTAGGTTCCCCGGGGGATGCTTTAGGGAACTGTACTAGAACCAGGAACAAGAAGAGGGCAGGACTGAGAGTGGGAGAATTGCGCACGCTTTCAGCTGAGCAGCACAGGGACAGGAGCAGAGAGGACGCTGACACAGGAGAGGAGACGGGTGCGGCGACTGAACACTGAGGGACCGCAGACACAGACGGTGAGCACTGAGCACGAGACTGAGTACGAGAAGCCTGTCACTGCACTGCTTGGAGGGCTGGTCGCTCCCCTCATGGTAGAGACTTTGTCACACTGACAGACCGCGTGCCTTGACAAGACGCTCCCCTGCAGTGAGACCCTGTCTTACCCTGAGACACTTCCCTGTGACCATGGGACGTACCGTAACGTGACACTGACCTGCCAAGAGAGACTGTCCCAGGCAAAGCCCCTGACCCTGGTGAGAGAACACCGCTGCTGCAGCAGAGGGAAGGACCTTGAGTACAGGGGGATACCACCATCCGCATACCCCTTGGGCTCCCACGTTAACCCCCCATACGCCAGTTGGACTATACCTAGGACCACAGAGACAGAGGACATCAAGCACCGCTTGTGCCTTGGTGCCTACGTGGGAGAAGAGAGATCTCTGCAATCAAGACCTCCAGGAACTGATAAGTTTCTTCCCCATAAGAGAATAACTTTCTGCTGTTTTGCACCTCTGTTATTTCTCCAGTTTCTGATATTACCTTTTACAGCATTTTCTGTGTTATATTATATGTTTACCAGTATTACTCCCTGTAAATAAACCTTCGATTTTACTGTTGGTCTGCCTGCTCCGTGGTGACATATATTCCTCCTGCACGTTATTACACTTGGCGTAGTCGGCAGGATGTCACACAAAGACACGGACAGAGCGGACCAAGCAGTCAGGGAAGGCCCCAAGACTAGCATATCCTTGGGAGCCATGTTGAATAATCTGCCGAGGTTTACGGGGAACAATGTGACGTTATGGAACTGAACAGAGAGAATTCAGGGGTTACTGCGGATGCACCCCTTGGCACCAGCACTAGAGGCAGAAATAGCCTTGATGGCCCTAGAGGGGGAGGCACGGGACTCTGTCATGCATAAACCCCCCCAGGAAGAAATACTTTGCAGAAAGTGTTACGTATCCTAGAGGAGACACATGGGGACCCCACGGACATAGGGGAACTACGGATGCGACTGTTCCAGTGGGTGCAAAGAGAGGGGGAGACCATGACCCAGTTTATGAAGCCCTACAAGAGCTTCACACTGCTATCAAAAGAAAGGATGGGGTAGGTGTTGGGTCAGTAGACGTGGTGCTCAGAGACCAGATGGTGACGGGGTTACGTGATGGAATGATGAAGCAGGCTATGTGAGAGTGCCTGCGGGTGAAGCCAGGCATGACCTTTTCTGAAGTAGGTAGAGAGGCGCGCGAGCAAGAGCAGGATGTAACAGGCTCGGTGGGAAAGATGCGGAGCGGGGAGGCAACTAGCACTGAAGACAAAGTCCCCCGATGGAAGACCTGAGGATGGAGATCAGTCAGTTCTGAGAAGAAATGGCAACTTCCAGGAGCACCCAGGCAGAGGGGCCTGAACCATGGATGCGGGGAAGAGGAGCTGTTCCCCGAAGAAAAGCTACAGCTACCCCGAGAAGACGCCCTCTCACATGCTATACTTGTCATATTGCCCGGTGGTGTCCCCAGCGGAGCCGACCATCCCCACGGCTCCCGTTAAACTAGGGGGCTCCGAGCGCAAGGGACACCGCCCGGAGCGAGAAGAACAGAGGAGGAGTGAACTTAGAAATGGCCGGAGTGAGCCTCCCGACCCCCTGGAGGAGGCGTGGGCGGAGGCCATCATGACGGGGGGTTGGAAGTTTAGTGAGGGAAGGGTTAAAGGGGAGGGGGAGCTAGGTGGTATTTAAGACAGTGACTGGGGGGTGCCCGCCCTCTGTTCCTGTTTCTCCCAGCTCCAGAACAGTCCCACAAGCTTACCGGGATGTCTGGAGTGGATCAGGCCCTGGACAGACTGCGGGCGGCAGCGGCGGGGCAGCCTCCTGGATGGTTGGAGGCTCAAGTGGCTGGCCTGCTTCAGGGGGCGCCAGCGCAGGCCGAGGTGAGGGAGCGGAGGTTCAGGCGGGCGCGGCCTCCAGAGCGGTTATCGCCCGACACCGCTCCCCGGGCCTCGCGTCGCCGTCGGAGCCCCTCCCGGGACCCTCCAGGCCGTGTGACGCTGCCTTCCCCATCTATGGGGGCGCAGCCTGGGAGGAATCCTCACATGCGGCGAGGCCCTGGGCCGGCGTCCGGACCTTCGCCCCGGGGCAGGAAGGGGGCGGGGCCGGCACGCGCCCGACATCCGGCAGCACCAGCTCCTTCGGGGGGCCGCGGCGGTTATGGACGTGCCGCGTGGCCTGCCCCAGCTCCTAACGTTTCGGCCGCCGGCAGAGTGGCGGCCTGCCAGGCGGCAGGGCCGGGTCCTGTTTCGTCCCCCAGCGGTGCGGGGGAACCGGTTGGAGCGGGGGGGCGCTGCTGCGCTGGCCCCGCAGCGGCGCTTGCTTCTGACCCCCTGAGGATGTGTCACAGCCCTGGGGCTGCAGCAGGACCAGAGTGCAGCCTGGCTGAGTCGGGGCCGGCTGCAAGAAGATTTGGGCGGAGGACACTGTTGGGCACCCAGTTGCCGTGGGGGGCCCTTGGCGACCAGGTGCCTCGCGATTGCACGTCTGGAATGACTCTGGGCGGGGGGGGCCAGGAACCTTCGTATGTGGGTGTACCGCTGCCCGGTTCAGTCCGGTGGTCCAGGCCTCCTACCCCGGCTCAGGCTGCGGGCCGCAACAACGAGGCGGTGAGTTCGCCGCCGGGAGGCGCGAGGTCCACGAGGCGTCAGGGGATCCAGGATTTCCGTCTGGAGGGCACACAGCCCCCTCGCAGCCCGGTGAGTATGCGTCTATGTCCCCTGTTTGTCACCCGCTATTGTCTTCATCAGTGGTGGTAGGGGGCCCCTTAGCAGAATCCAGGGGCGGTGGGTTTGAGGCTGGGTTGAGCAGTTCAGGGTCCGCCGGGGGTGTATGTTATATGCTGGCGGATGTGCGTAGCTTGCTTTTACGTTTGGAGCGGGGTTTTGTTGGGTCGTCACCGGTAGCAGCGTGGGTTGGGCCACAGGGTGGCGGGTTGGCGGGTCAGGGCGCGGCTGCGTCGGGCCCTGGTGCTGGCGAGCCGGTGTCAGTGTCGGTGCAAACCGACAGAGAAAAGGAGTGTCGTGTGCATCTGGATGATCGGGCGCATGGCGAGGTGTATGTGTGCTTCGAAGGTTCGTTGGGGGCCCATTTAAAAAGGGAGGTGAAAGAGCGGATTTGGAAGGATGAATATGTGGAAATATTTTCGCTATTGCCTCTTGAGAAGTTTAATTTGGATAAAAGTAAGAAAGAGGATAGCAAAAAGGAAGAGGAGGAAAAGTGGAGGTGGCGCTTGATTCCTCAGACATTTGTAAATTGGCAGCAGGCTTTTGCCATTTTGGCGAGTGTTATTGGGGAACAGGCCCCCGATAATTGCTCCGCGTTGTTTTGTTATTTGGATGCTATTGGGGAGGCTTACAGAGTATATGGCGGTCAGGCGTGGCTGCGGTATGATGAGCAATTTCGTCAGAGGAAAGCTGTGCGTCCGGCTATCCGCTGGGACCAAAAAGACATTGGTTTGTGGATGCGTGTGATAGCGCAGAATAAGTCGGGGAGTTCCTATCATGGGGGGGCCGGAAGCACCAGCCAGAATAGCGGCACTTCCAGCTCTACGAATGGCGGGGGTCAAGGGCAGTCGGGAACGCACAAGGCGGGGGTGTGCTGGCAGTTTAATGACGGCCAGTGTAAGTTCGGGGCCAACTGTAAATTTAAACACCTCTGCTCAAATTGCAATGGTGCCTCACACGGGGCATCAAAGTGTTTCAAGAAAGGGAAGTCCAAATCGGGTGGGGGTAATTCACAAAGGGGAGACTCCAGTGAATCTGGAAAGGATGGTCCCCTATCTAAATAGATACCCTGATAGGGTAAGAGCGGGGCTGTTGTATTCAGATTTTAAGGAGGGTTTTCGCATTCCGGGTCCTCTGTTTGAAATCCCGTTGGTTTTACAAAATTTGCGCTCCGCTTTGGAGCATTCTTCAGTTGTTACGGAGAAAATCCGGAAAGAAGTTTCGTTTGGTCGCATGGCGGGCCCTTTCGTGTCCCCTCCTTTTCCGAATTTGGTGGTTTCCCCGTTGGGGGTGGTTCCGAAGAAGGAGCCCAATAAATTTCGGCTAATTCAGCATTTGTCTTACCCACGGAGAAGGTTGGTTAACGACGGTATTGATCCGGAGATTTGTTCGGTGGTATACTCTTCATTTGACGAGGCGGCAAGTTGGGTCCGGAAATGTGGTCGCGGTGCCCTTATGGCTAAGACTGATGTTGAATCCGCTTTTCGTTTACTTCCAGTCCACCCAGAAAGCGTGAGGTTGTTGGGCTGTTTTTGGGAAGGCAGGTTTTTTGAAGATAGGTGTTTACCTATGGGTTGCTCATTGTCTTGTGCCTATTTCGAGGTTTTTAATTCTTTTCTTGAGTGGGTCGTGTGCGACGTTTCTGGTTGTGATTCGGTGGTTCATTATTTGGACGATTTCTTGTGCATTGGCCCGGTGGATTCTTCACATTGTCTCAGGATTTTGAAAGCGATTGAGTGGGTGGTGGATCGGTTCGGGGTCCCGTTGGCACCCGAAAAAACTGAGGGCCCCAGTACGTGTTTGCGTTTTCTGGGGATCGTCATCGATACTGTCGAATGGGAATTTCGGTTGCCTGAGGACAAGCTTGAAGATTTGAGGTCTGAGGTGGTTCGTGCACGTCGGTTGCGAAAAATATCGTTGCGGGATCTTCAGTCGCTGTTGGGAAAGCTTAACTTCGCTTGTCGGGTGATGCCGATGGGTCGAGTTTTTTCACATAGGCTGGCTAGCGCTACTTCGGGGATTCGGGCTCCTCATCATTTTGTGAGATTGTCGGCGGAGCTCAGGGCTGATTTGGTGGTATGGGAGTCCTTTTTGGAGGAGTACAACGGTCGTTCGTTGGTAATGGCTGATGTGGTTTGTAACGATGCTTTGGATTTGTTTACGGATGCGGCGGGTGGATTCGGTTTTGGTGCCTATTTTGGAGGGCAATGGTGTGCCGCTCAGTGGCCCGCTGCGTGGGTTTCGGCGGGGTTGGTGCGTAACATCACGTTGTTGGAGATTTTTCTGATTCTGGTGGCAGTACATTTGTGGGGTCAGGATTTTCGGAATCGGCGCGTTCATTTTAATTGTGACAACATGGGGGTTGTGAGCGCGATTAATGGTCTTACTGCATTGTCCCCTCCAGTTGTCAGGGTTTTGCAGAAGTTGGTGCTATCATGTTTGTCTTTGAATGCGCATGTGACTGTGACGCATGTGCCTGGAGTGAAGAACGAGATAGCTGACTCTCTCTCTCGCTTGCAGTGGGATCGTTTTCGTTCCTTGGCTCCGGAGGCAGAGTTCGAGGGTCTGATTTGTCCAGAGGAGTTGTGGAGGGTGGCTTACGAACCACGCAGTCACTGATTGTATCGTCATTGGCACCAAAAACCTGGGAGGCCTACCGGAATGTGTGGCATATGTGGGAAGAGGTCCTTATGGCTGGCCCCACCAGTGGGGTTAGGCTTGAGCAAGAGGATCTGTTGTTGTCGTGGTTGGGGCAGGGCGCAAGCGAAGGTTGGTCTCGTGCGAAGGTGACACGTTTGTTGGCCGGATTGTCTTTCGGTTTTCGATTGCGCGGGTGCAGGGATGTCAAAAAAACGTTTCTGGTGAGACAGGCGGTGAAAGGTTTTCACCGTTTCCGTGGGGGGTGTGATTTAAGACGGCCCGTGTCGTTTAATATGCTAGAGCAATTGGGACTGGTTCTGGGATCGGTATGCGCAGATGGTTATGAGGTTGCGTTGTTTCGTCTGGCTTTTTCCTTTGCATTTTTTGGGGCACTGCGGATTGGGGAACTCGTGTCTCACAATAAAGAGTCGATGGGTGGGTTGCTAGCCAGGGATGTGGTTTTGACTTCCCAGGGTGTCGAGTTTTGGCTGCGTAGGTCAAAAACGGACCAGTCTGGAAAAGGCCGTCGAGTTGTGTTGGGTGTTGTGTCTGGTTCCGGAATGTGCCCGGTTCAGTGTTTGCGTAATTTTTGGGAACTTCATCCCAGTCTGGGCGGATCTTTGTTGTGTCACGCAGACGGTGGTAGTCTGTCTCGGTATCAGTTTGGCGCAGTGTTTAAGAAGTCAATTCGGTGTTTGGGGTTGGATGATTCTCGGTTTGCCTCTCATTCTTTTAGGATTAGGGTGGCGACTGAGGCAGCTGAGCGTGGTTTGGGTCCCTCTTTCATACAGCACATCGGCGGGTGGAGGTCTAATCGTTATCGCAGTTATGTTCGGCCTTCAGGTGTGCAGGAGGTGGGCCTGGTTGGTGGGGTTCATGGGGTCGATTAAATGTTACAGGGGTTGGAGCGTTATCTTTTTGCGATATGTTTTTCTGTGAGTATCGTTTTGTGTTTCAGGTGCGGAACCGCTGCTGGTCTGGATATTTGGTCACTCCTTTGTTTATTGGGGAGCGGTGAGAGCCGATGTCAGGAACGACGGCAGACAGTTGGGAATTTCCAGAACGGCGGCGGTGGTGCGGTGGATCGGTTTTAGGGGCCTGGTGTGGCATTGGGTGAAATTCACGAGTGTGTCCGGTTGGACCGGGCACCAGATGTTCTCGTTATTCATGCTGGGGGTAACGATCTGGCTGTCCGTCCCTTTCGGGAATTGATCAAGGACATTAAGCAAGATTGCTTGCGGTTGTGGGTAACCTATCGGGAGATCACGATTGTGTGGTCGGAGATTGTGCCACGTAGGCGTTGGCGGTCCATGAGATCGTTGGAAAAGGTCAACCGGGCCAGGATCAAGGTCAACAGAGCGGTGTCTGCTTTTATAGTTAAAAACGGGGGAGTTGCCGTGCGACATTTCGATTTGGAAAGGGTGAGGGCGATTACTGGTTGGCGGACGGGATTCACTTGAATGCAGTGGGTTCTGATATTTTGGCTCTTGCCCTTCAGGAGGGTATAGAGAAGGCTGTCGCTTGGCGGGTTGTGGGGGTCTCGGGTCATTGAGGCGTTCAAAGGCCCCTCATTGTGGCAGTTTTGGGGGAGGGGGGAGTCCTTGAAGTCGGTGGAAATTGGTTTTGGAGACTCTGTGGGTAGGGTCTCCTTCGTTTAAAGGTATGCTGGTCGTGATCTGGTGAAAGGTGGATGGGGTGTTTTCCGTCGGAAGAGGGCGGATCTCCAAGGAGTTTGTGGACAACAGCTATTGGTGTGCTGGTGCTCCCGAGCCTGTGGGGTAACGGCTGGGAGCAAATGGTCGGGGGTTGTTCACAATATTTTGGACTATTTCACCATGATCTTGTGGCTTTAAGGACTTCTCCTTCCAGGGTTAAATTCATTGTACTCATGTTATTTATGATACAGTGTTTATTGTTTGTTTGTTGTTATAATAAAAGGCTGCTGTGGCCATAAAATTCCAAAAGAAATACCGGTGTCTGTGTATTAGTTGGCGCCGAGGTGGGGGTGGTGATTTTATGGTCACGGTGGGGTTTTTGGGGGTAAGTCAAGATGCTTGTTATCCCCACGAGGTAAATACTTGACAATACCAACGTCAAGTCCCACCATCCTTGTTTCCATGTGCCCCTTGGTCTGGGCCGAAATCAACAGGAGAGCTGTGCGATGCCTGGTAGACACTGGTTCACAAGTGACAAACATGCCCGAAAATTTTTTTCATTGACACTTCACAGAGGCGCTGCGGCCTGAGTGGGGCCCAGTCATTAACCTTACGGCGGCCAATCACCTACTCATCCTGGTCGCAGGGGTGGTGTGGCTGAACATAGAAGTCTGTGGAAAAGATGTGGGGAGAAAAGGAGTAGTAATGGTAGATTGAAAAGCCGCTCGGGATCACACTGTAACCCTGGGCATGAACGTGCTTAGAGACCTCGGAAGCCTACTACTCAGCGAGATCCCAGATCAATTCTTATGACAGTGGAGTGACCAGACCCCACAGAATAAGGTCTTTCAACAACTGATCCGGGCAGCACGGGTCCGGGAAATCTGCAGCGGCGGAAAAGAACTAGGCAAAGTCATCATCCCTGCTTCTGTGAACCGAGTGCTACCCCCAGGACAGACCGTGCTTCCCCTGCCGGTGCAAGCAGGAGTCCCACTAGAAGGAGCGGAGGTGCAGGTGGAGCCTAGCCCAGCGGACCAATTGCCATCAGGGATACTAGTCGCACGGACCCTCGCCACTGTGCGAAACGGCACCATCCTTGTGTGCTGTGTGAACTTGGGAGAGACTGATGTGACCCTGGCTCCCAGAGCAGAATTGGCCCACATTCTAGGCGTACCAGATGAGCTGGTGCCCTCCGAAACAGTGCAGTTGACTGCTAAAACTGAAGACCCATGGTTGGTGACGGTGAAAGGGAGGTCACCCTAGATCCCCGGGTATTACAAGAACGCTGACGGATACTAGAGCAAATGCAGGCAGAACTCTCAGAAATGCCCTCTCATCAGGTTCCCCAGGTGGAGGCATTGCTGGGGAAGTACCAGGAGGTGTTTGCAAAGGATGACAATGATTTTGGGCGCACGACGGCCATTACCCATGAGGTACCCACTGGGGACGCGGCATCGATATGGGAGAGATATGGCCAGATACCCCCACAAATGTATCAGGAGGTTAAGGGAATGCTGTCACAGATGCTGAAGAAGGGAGTGATCCATGAGAGCCAGAGCCCGTGGGCTGCCCCCATCGTCTTGGTGCGGAAAAAAGATGGAACTCTACGTTTCTGTGTGGATTACCGCAGGCTCAACGCTTGCACAGTGCGAGATTCATATCCACTACCACGGATAGTGGAGTCCCTGTCAGCATTGGGAAATGCCGGATATTTTTCCACACTGGACCTGGCCAGCGGGTACTGGCAAGTACCCATGTCTGAACAAGACTGAGCCAAGACGGCCTTCATTCTCCCTATGGGCTATTTGAGTTTGACCGCATGCCCTTCGGGCTGGCCAACGCCCCGGGAACATTTCAGCGTCTCATGGAGCGGTGTCTGGGGGACCTGAACTTTGAAGCCACCCTGATTTACCTGGACGATATAATCATCTTTGCTCCCACCATTGAAGAACATCTCCAGAGACTGGAGCAAGTTCTGAGTCGGCTCCAAAAATTTGGTTTGAAGGTGAAACCCCAGAAGTGCCACCTCTTCTGAACACAAATTGACTATCCTGGGCACGTGGTGAAGCCCTCGCAGGAGAAGATCACTGTGGTGCAGGAGTGGCCAACCCCAAAAACCGTGAAGGATATACAAGCGTTCCTGGGACTCACAGGATACTTCCGGCGCTTTGTGAAGGATTTTACCCGCATCGCAAACCCCCTCCTGGAATTGCTGAAAGGAGAACCTTCATGTGCGAAGAACAGGAATGTACACTGGGGAGAGCAACAGGAGAAGGCATTCCGGGCCCTGAGGAAGGCCCTGACTGAGGCCCCGGTGTTGGCATATGCTGATTTCACGCAGCCGTTCATCTTGCACACTGACGGAAGTCTACAAGGACTCGGGGCAGTACTCTCACAGATGCAGAATGGGAAGGAGCGTGTCATCGCACACACCAGTCGCTCCTTACATGATTCAGAAAAAAATTGGGAAAATTACAGCTCATTCAAGCTGGAGTTGTTGGCGCTGGTGTGAGCGATGACTGAAAAGTTTGCAGAGTATTTGGCCGGCTAGGAAGTCCACGTGCGTACGGATAACAATCCGTTGGCCCACCTCAAAACAGCAAACCTAGGGGCCTTAGAGCAACATTGGGTAGCACGAATGGCAAAATTCCGGTACAGGATCTCCTACAGGAGAGGAGTGGAGAATACTTATGCGGATGCCCTTTCTCGAGTAGATTACCGCCCGCCAGCGCCCAGCCGGGATGAAGAGTTGGAAGCTATAGAGGTTCCAGAATTTGGAGGGACTGCCAGGATGGTGGCAGCGACGTGGGAGACAGCTCAAGGAAGTACACCGGAGAATTTGTTGGAACAACCCCATGATGAGTGGGTCCGGATACAGCAAGAAGATCGAGAGATAGCCCACTTGAGGCGGTGGCTCATAACCGAACAGGTGCTCAGCCAGAGTGAGCAGGCAGCCATGCCCCCTGAGATGTTGAAAATGTTGCACCAGTGGGAGCGGCTACAGTTACGGGATGGAATCTTGTACAGGAAAGTATACCTACAATCTTAACTGAGTTTCATTTGGCAAACGATCATCCCCTCGTCCCTGGTAGAACAGGTGGCTAAGGAAGCACACAAGAAGGGAGCACACTTTGGGAAGGAAAAAACATTTCAGTGGCTGCAACCGTTGTTCTATCATTCCCACATGAGGACCGTCGTGGAGAAAGTATGCCAGCACTGCCGAAATTGTGAGCTAGTTAAGCCGCCGGAACAGCGAGACCCTACAGAAACGGTGAGGTCCTCTGCACCCATGGAGTTACTGGCCATAGACTACTTGATGACTGGCCTAGCACACCATGGCTATGAACATTGCCTGGTGATGATCGACCACTATTCCAAATTTGCTGTGGTCACACCTACTCGGGACCAGACTGCCGAATCTGTGGCCTATGCTCTCTGTAAACATTTCATTTACGTGTACAGGTGTCCCAAGCGAATCCATTTGGATCAAGAAGCCTGTTTCCTGGGAAAGGTGATGGAGGATTTGCATCACTTGTACAAAATCGATAAGTCTCGGACCACCCCTTACCATCCACAGGGGAACGAAGCTCGTGAGAGATTCAACCGCACCCTGATCCAGACGCTGAGGACACTTGAAGATCAGAAAGCACGCTGGACTGAGTCCGTCCCCGAATTGGTGTGGGCATACAATAACCGTCAACACAGTACAGTACAGTACAGTACAGTACTTCACGCCCTATTTACTGTTCTTTGGCCGACCTGGGAAGGAACTGACTGAATTGGTGTTAGAGCCCGAGGAGGATTACCCACGGATGGGGGTGTACTCCTAGGTTCGAGAACATCGTCGCTGCCTACGGACCATTCAATGGTTGGTGCAGAACCTGCTCCGAGGGTTGGAACACCCGCAGGTCCCTCCCCAGAAGGGGACAGCCCTACGGCCAGGGAATCGAGTCTTAGTCAGAGAGAAGCGCCCTAACTAGAGTTGAGCGACTTTGGTCGGATCGGGTTTCATGAAACAAAATTTGTTTCAGATGAAACTCGTCCGACTAGGGCAAAAAAAGTCGGAGTTTCGTCCGAAACCCGACCCCAATGCAAGTCAATGGGAAATAAAAGTCGGCATTGAGTGGATGAATGTTAGCTGCTCAATGCCGACTTTTATTTCCCATTGACTTGCATTGGGGTCGGGTTTCGGACGAAACTCTGACTTTTTTTGCCCTAGTCGGACGAGTTTCATCTGATACAAATTTTGTTTCATGAAACCCAATCTGACCAAAGTCGCTCAACTCTAGCCCTAACAGCAAATTGGAGTGTCGGTGGGAGAAAAGCCCGTATAGG
This sequence comes from Dendrobates tinctorius, assembly GCF_039654945.1. Taxonomy (NCBI): domain Eukaryota; kingdom Metazoa; phylum Chordata; class Amphibia; order Anura; family Dendrobatidae; genus Dendrobates; species Dendrobates tinctorius. Next base: position 12,625,782 of record NW_027361765.1, read on the forward strand.
GTGAAGCGACGGCTCAGTAGGCGGGGACCCGTCTACGAAGTTCAGCCTGAAACAGGTGAAGAACTCCCCACTCGTACATTACATCGTAATATGCTGTGTCCCTGTTTGTCTCAAGATCTTCCAGAGGTGCCATCTGTCCCGGCGCCCCCAGTGGCTGAACCCGTGTTCGTTCCTGAGGACGAAGAAGACAGAGACTCTACTCCTTCAGGGAGACCCGGAAACTGGGCTGGTGCCTGAAATGACGGAAGTAACTGAGGAGGCTCCAACTTCCACTTTTCCGGTGGCTGATTCCACAATCTCCACTGATCTGAGACGTTCTGAACGATCAACGGCAGGTGTGCCCCCCAGACGTTACAATCAGGATGAATTCATCTGACAGAAAATTGTACGAGGTCTGGATGATTGATAGCAAAAACTCCAGAAACTCTCACCCGTGGAATGGGGAGCTCACGGAGAGGGGGAATGTAAGGGGGTGAAGCACCAAAGGAGCCGAGGGGGAGTTACCTTCCTAGCTCCGTGCCCGGAACCATCGAGCAGGGCATTAGGTTCCCCGGGGAATGCTTTAGGGAACTGTACTAGAACCAGGAACAGGAAGAGGGCAGGACTGAGAGTGGGAGAATTGCGCGTGCTTTCAGCTGAGCAGCACAGGGACAGGAGCAGAGAGGATGCTGACACAGGAGAGGAGAGGAGACAGGTGTAGCGACTGAACACTGAGGGACCGCAGACACAGGCGGTGAACACTGAGCACGAGACTGAGTACAAGAAGCCTGTCACTGCACCGCCTGGAGGGCTGGTCGCTCCCCTCCTGGTAGAGACTTTGTCACACCGACAGACCGCGTGCCTTGACAAGATGCTCCCCTGCAGTGAGACCCTGCCTTACCCTGAGACACTTTCCTGTGACCAAGGGACGCACCATAATGTGGCACTGACCTGCCAAGAGAGACTGTCCCAGGCAGATCCCCTGACCCTGGTGAGAGAACGCTGCTGCTGCAGCAGAGGGAAGGACCTTGAGTACAGGGGGATACCGCCATCCGCATACCCCTTGGGCTCCCATGTTAACCCCCATATGCCAGTTGGACTATACCTAGGACCACAGAGACAGAGGACATCAAGCACCGCTTGTGCCTCGGTGCCTACGTGGGAGAAGAGTGATCTCTGCAATCAAAACCTCCAGGAACTGATAAGTTTCTTCCCCATAAGAGAATAACTTTCTGTGGTTTTGCACCTCTGTTATTTCTCCAGTTTCTGATATTACCTTTTACAGCATTTTCTCTGTTATATTATATGTTTACCAGTATTACTCCCTGTAAATAAACCTTCCCTTTTACTGTTGGTCTTCCTGCTCCATGGTGACATATATTCCTCCTGTACGTTATTACACTTGGCGTAGTCGGCAGGATGTCACACAAAGACACGGACAGAGCGGACCAAGCAGTCAGGGAAGGCCCCAAGACTAGCATCTCCTTGGGAGCCATGTTGAATAATCTGCCGAGGTTTACGGGGAACAATGTGATGTTATGGAACTGGACAGAGAGAATTCAAGGGTTACTCCGGATCCACCCCTTGGCACCAGCACTAGAGGCAGAAATAGCCTTGATGGCCCTAGAGGGGGAGGCACAGGACTCTGTCATGCATAGACCCCCTATAGAAAGAAATACTTTGCAAAAAGTTACCTTTTACAGCATTTTCTCTGTTATATTGTAGGTTTACCAGTATTATTCCTTGTAAATAAACCTTCCCTTTTACTGTTGGTCTGCCTGCTCCATGGTGACATATATTCCTCCTACACGTTATTACAGTAGTATAGCCACCACTGCAGATGATCCCTGGGGGAGTAGATGGTGATGGCAGTGCAGATGTTTAAACCCTCTCCAACCAGGGCAAGACCCCCAGAGATTGTGATGTAAGTAGAAGGCACGAAGTAATAAGGCAGGAGACAAGGAAACTCACTTTATCATTTAGATCAACATGAAATCCAACCTATAATTATCAAGTGCCTTTTAACAATACAATAACCCGTCCGTCCCATAGGTAGTACGAATTACCCCGAGACAGAAATAGCACTATGCACAAACATAATAAAAACATTTACTTATTGAAACATATTAAAAAACAAACATGGAAAACCTCTATTATAAGACACGTAAATTGCTATATAAATCCAAAAGATCGATAATATTGGACAATGGAGAGATCATTAAATGTTAAACAATGGATGAATATAATATGGAAGAAATAATACCAAGAGGTAAGCCAAATAAATAATTGTAAACATTCAGCTCAAATCGCAATCATAGTTATTACTGAATTAGGAAAGGCTCCTCATGGACACTATACCATAAATAGCACAACTCACTCACCCTTCAAATGTCCAATACCACTAGGTACCACACGCCCCCTGAGGAAGAGGACGAAACGCGCGTCGGGGAGTGGGACACGCTGCTACTTACATCCATGTAAGCAAGTTGTGCTCTAATTGTTTCTGATTGCGGGTGTAGCATTATCTGCAAACACAGATTTTTATATAGTAGTGCTATTAAGCTACAAATATGGTTGGGGCACTCATAATTAATTGTGTTGCAAGAATCACTACCTAGTGGTATCGGACATTTGAAGGGAGAGTGAGTTGTGCTATTTATGGTATGGTGTCCATGAGGAGCCTTTCCTAATTCAGTAATAACTATGATTGCGACTTGAGCTGAATGTTTACAATTATTTATTTGGCTTACCTCTTTGTATTATTTCTTCCATATTATATTCATCCATTGTTTATTATTTAATGATTTCTCCATTGTCCAATATTATCGATTTTTTGGATTGATATAGCAATTTACGTGTCTTATAATAGAGGTTTTCCATGTTTGTTTTTTAATATGTTTCAATAAATAAATGTTTTTATTATGTTTGTGCATAGTGCTGTTTCTGTCTCGGGTAATTCGTACTACCTATGGGACGGACTGGATTTTGTCACTGCAGACGATTCTCTCTCAGATGCAGGAGTACTTGGCGGACGTCTTTTCCATGGGTAGACAGATCAAGAGAAAACACGAGAATGTCATCCAAGTACACTACCACACAGGAGTACAGTAGATCCCAGAACACATAGCTCACAAATTCCTGGAATACTGCGGGGGCATTGCACAAGTCGAAGGGCATGACCAAGTACTCATAATGTCCGTCCCGGGTGTTAAAGGTAGTCTTCCACTCGTCTCCGGGACAGATACGGATTAGATTGTAAGCACCACGAAGATCCAGCTTAGTGAAGATTCGTGCTCCCCATAGCCAGTCAAACAGCTCTGGAATGCGAGGAAGCGGGTACTTGTTTTTGATCGTGATATCGTTGAGACCTGAGTAGTCAATGCAGGGACGGAGGGACCCATCCTTCTTGACGAAAAAGAAACCCGTGCCTGCGGGCGAAGAGGACTTCCAAATAAAACCTCTGGCCAGATTCTCCTGGACGTACTCAGTCATTGCCTGGGTCTTGGCAGGGGACAACGGGTAGATTCAGCCCCTAGGTGGGGTAGAGCCTGGTACAAGGTCGATTGGGCAATCATATGGACGATGCGGGGGCAGGCTCTCTGCCTCCCTCTTGCTGAAGATGTCTGCCAAGGACCAGTAGGCCAAAAGGTAGGTCTGCAGGTAATGAGGTTGGCCGAGAAGAATCCGCTGGCTGGACGGGAAGCAAGCACCTTTTCTGGCAGGACTGACCCAATGCAGAATGTCCCCAGACCGCCAATCAAGGATGGACTCATGAGTTCTTAACCAAGGAAGAACCAGAAGAAATATATGGGACAATGAGGGCAGAACATAGAAGGCTATCTTCTCCCAATGCAAGGCTCTGATCTGTAGCTCCATTTCTTCGGTGACCTGAGTAACGGTCTCCCACAAGGGCCTGCCATCAACCGAAGCTATCCACTGGGGAGTCTCCAGGGATCTGACAGGAATCTGAAATTTTCTGACTGCCTCAAGCTGAATGAAGTTTCCTGCCGCAACTGAATCTATAGAGGCCACCTCAGAAAAACAACTAGAACCCCAATTCAACAGAATAGAGAGGGTCAAGGGCAGAGAGGAATCACAGACACCTAGGGAGGCCTCTCTTGCCTTTCCTAGGCAGAGGCGTTTCCTGGCCTCTCGGGACAAGAACACAGTAGATGGGTAGCGCTGCCACAGTAAAAGCAGAGTTCTTGTACGAATCTCTCTTTCCGGCGCTGTTCTGCCAGCTTGAGTCGGTCCACCTGCATAGGCTCTGGTGCAGAGGCTGTGGCCGCTGAGGCGGGTCATAAGCGGGAGGGATTATGTGTAGCTGAGGATAGATGGGGAAGTCTTCTATCTCTGATGGCCTCGTGGGAGCGCTCCTGGAAGCGCAGGTCAATGCGAGTCGCCAGAGATTAAATACTCCAAAGAAGTTGGTGAGTTGGTGTGTCCTGGCCCTTCAGCTCATCCTTAATTCGAGCAGATAGCCCTAGCCAAAAAGCTCCCACCAAGGCCTCATTGTTCCAACCCAGCTCGGAGGACAAAGTATGGAATCGGATGGCGTATTGGCCAACAGAGAGAGTACTCTGGTGAAGGTTAAAGAGGGACTCAGTGGTGGAGGCCAGACGTCCAGGCTCGTCGAACACCTTGCGAAAGGTGTCCAGAAAGGTGGAGAGTTGGGAGACTAGAGCATTGTCACGCTCCATGAGGGGATTCACCCAGGCTAACGCCTCCCCCTCCAGATGGGACACCACAAAGGCCACCTTAGCTCGGTCAGTCGGATATTGCTGCGGCAGCAGTTCAAAGTGTAGTTGGCACAGATTTATTAACCCCCGACACAACTTAGGATCTCCGCTATATCGTGGCAGTTTACCTAGATGGGGAAGCGGGTGAGGAGCCAAGGCCTGGGCAGGGGCAGAGGCGACGGACTACAGGGACTGAAGCCGGTTATCTACCGATGCTATATAATTGAGGATGTGGACTTGGGTGTCATGTTGCTGGGCGAGCTCCTGTTGAAGACTGGCCAGCTGGGAAGTATTCCCCGGATCTGAGGGCTGCAAGGCCGACAAACAGGATTCCATGGTTTTTAAAAAGGACATGATCCTCATCTGATTTTCCTGCAGGAACACCAGTTCCTTTTGGGCAGTGGCCGAGGTACCAGTGAGTTCCATGGCCTGATTATACTGTGAGAACTAGTGGAACTTCAAGAGTGGACTGACTGGGCCATGACAACAAACCTCCCTCGGGCGAGCTGGGAGTGTTAGGGGCAGGCTCAGGGGAGATTATTGCCACTACAGCTGGTACCCAGGGAAGGACCGTAGGAGACTCTAGCAGGGGACAGGACGGACTAGCAGAGGCTAAAACCGCTGAGTCACAGGCAGGCAGGCTCGGTAGAGACACAGGCAGGTGAGCACGGCTGAGACACTGACAGGCGGACACTGCTGAGACACAGGAACATGGGCAAGACTGAGACACTGGCAGGCCGACACGGCTGAGACACAGGGACACGGACTGGACTGAGGCACAGGCAAGCGGACACTAGGAGAGAACACAAAAGAGACAGGACAGGACAGGTAGGCTAGAGCACAGGGAACTGCAGGGAAGTGTGGGGCCTGAATCAAGCATGGGACACAAATGATAATCAGGCACAGCCAGAAAGAAGAGGCTGCCTGATACGCAGCGCCCGCCACGGGACTTCTGGGTCAGGGTGCTCCCGGTGCATGGAGAGTGCAGGAAGGAGCAGCCGGGGTGAGGCCGGGAAGTGTGCGCATGATAGCGGGGGGTGCAGCGTGACAGGCAGAGATGGCGCTGTAACACAAATGAACCATCAGGGCGTCACTAATAGGCTGTAAGCCAGATGCTCTGCATTAACTGTATGTGAACAACGCCGCATACAGATTATTTTTTCTGCACTTATATACCAGACAAACACCCCCTCCATGAATTGGTAGGCTGAGAGTGGTTGTTTCATCGGTATTGTTGCACCTGTGTTGTCACCATCTTTAATTGGATCCATTGCACCCTGATAGTGCATTTGTTTGGAGGTCTGGGCAGGTAAGCATCTCTGCCTTTTTTGTGTGTCTTTTGAATAATTTTTGGAGGATTTCTAAGTCCTCTTTTTGTGATTTTGCTGTTTAGTTTTAGGATTCAAACGTGTGAGGACCCTTGACGTGGGTTGCGAGCTTCCATATTTTGGCCATTATATCAACTATACCTCACAAATATTTATATGTGTTTTTTGCACTTTATTTATCTTTCAAGATGCAGTTGGGCCCAGATGGCTCTATAAACTGTGGCATCTGCTCACAAGGAATGCTGTTATGAATGGGTCACCGAGGTGAAAAAAGCAAAACAAGCTAAGTCACAGAAAACCAGAGAGGTTGGTAACTATGCAGATTGCAGATCCCTGATCTTACCACACAACTAGCAGTAGCCATGGAGCGTGCCTACGATATTCCTAGATGCCTCATCATGGCCGGAGGACTAAATAAGCCTAAAGCAAGAAAAGGGAAAACTAACTGCCCCAGAGCAGACCCCAAAGGAATAGATAGCCCCCACACATGTATTGACGGTGAAACAAGATGAAGGCACGAACACAGGCAGGAAAATAGGCTGAGCAAATGATGGGGCCCAAACTAACTAGACAGGAAAGGAAAGGAAAGACACTGTCTGCAACCTGCAAAAAACCCTACAAAAATCATGTCCAACACTTCTGATAGCAAAATTAACCCTGAAGTCACTAGACTTCTCCCACTATATCAGCACTCTGAAATATTCTGAGACAGAGCAAAAAGAGACCAAACTAGTAAGGGACAAAAAGCCAATTGGCAAAATACTGATAATAAGAGTGGAAATTCAGCACAGCCCCCAGCAGGGGCTGGCTGACCACACCAAAAAACTGAATAGACCAACAAAATCAAGTGTGAACATTAGCAGAAAAAGTAGCTTTAGATGACTTGTACAGAGCTGAAAACCAAGAGCTGACAAGCCAGAAGGAATCACCAGCAACTGAATAGGGCGTTGGCTGTCTTAAATCCAATCTGAGACTCCTGAGATCCAATCGTCATCCTCATTCTCAGGTGGCAGATCTCCACCGATCAAATCAGCCTCTCTACCTCCTGTTACCACCAGAGGGAGTCTGGGAGGAGAGCTCACAACTGGTGAACCAGAGAATGAACTCACAACAGTACCCCCCCTTGAGGAGGGGTCACCGAACCTTCATCCACGCCACCAGGCCGATCAGGATGGGCCCGGTGAAAAACACGAACCAATCTATTGGCATGAATATCGGAGGCAGAGACCCAAGAATTATCCTCCTGACCATAACCCTTCCATTTGACCAAATACTGGAGTCTCCGTCTAACCAAACGAGAATCCAATATTTTCTCTACCTCATATTCCACATTGCCTTCAACCAACACAGGATCAGGAGGTGCTGCCATAGGAACCACTGGCTCAACAAACCTCTTCAACAGAGATTTGTGAAATACGTTATGGATCTTGAACGTAACTGGAAGAGCCAATCGAAACAAATCAGGATTAAGAATTTCCAAAATCTTATAAGGACCAAAAAATCTTGGCTTAAATTTAGGAGATGCAACCTTCATAGGAATATTCTTAGACGACAACCAAACCATATCACCCACTTTAAACCGGGGACCAATGATCCTATGCCGGTTGGAAAATCGCTGGGCCTTTTCCTGAGAGAGTGACAACTTATCCACCACTTGGTCCCATATCTGCTGCATTCTCTTAACCACAGTGTCCACACCTGGGCAGGATGAAGATTCCACTTGCCCTGAAGAGAATCGAGGATGAAACCCAAAATTACAGAAAAAGGGTGACATCAAAGTGGCAGAACTAGCTCTATTGTTCAGTGCAAATTCGGCCAAGGGCAAAAATGAGACCCAATCATCCTGATCAACAGATATAAAACATCTCAAATAAGACTCCAAGGTCTGGTTTGTTCTCTCAGTCTGTCCATTGGTCTGGGGATGAAACGCAGAGGAGAAGGATAACTGAATTCCCAGATTGGAAAAAAAAAGGCTTTCCAGAATCTTGAAACAAACTGGACTCCTCTGTCGGACACAATATTCTCAGGAATCCCATGTAACCGAACCACCTGTTGTAAAAACAAGGGCACCAACTCAGCGGAAGATGGCAACTTTGGGAGTGGTACAAGATGGACCATCTTCGAAAATCTATCACAAATCACCCAGATAACAGTCATTCTCTGAGAGACAGGAAGATCAGAAATAAAATCCATTGAGATATGGGTCCATGGCCTCTTGGGCACCGGCAAGGGCATCAGCAACCCACAAGAACGAGAACAGGGTTTAGACCGAGAACAAGTCCCACAGGACTGTACAAAATTCCTGACGTCACGAGATAAGGCAGGCCACCAAAAGGACCGACTCACCAAATCTCTGGTACCAAAAATACCTGGATGACCAGCCAATGCGGAGCAATGAATTTCAGACATCACTCTCTTTCTCCACTGGTCAGGAACATACAATTTTCCCATAGGGCAACGCTCAGGTTTATCCTCCTGAAATTTCTCCAGGGCGCGACTCAAATCGGGCGAAATGGCAAAGAGAACTACCCCCTCACCTAGGATGGTAGTAGGCTCAGTGGCACTATTATTATTATTTATTGTTATAGCGCCATTTATTCCATGGCGCTTTACATGTAAGGAGGGGTATACATAATAAAAACAAGTACAATAATGTTAAACAATACAAGTCATGACTGGTACAGGAGGAGAGAGGACCCTGCCCGCGAAGGCTCACAATCTACAAGGGATGGGTGAGAATACAGTAGGCGAGGGTAGAGCTGGTCATGCAGCGGTTTGGTCGATCGGTGGTTACTGCAGGTTATAGGCTTGTCGGAAGAGGTGGGTCTTCAGAATCGGCAAAGAAACTCCTAGAAAGGGCGTCTGCCTTAACATTCTTAGTGCCCGGAAGAAAAGAGACCACAAAATTAAAAAGCGTGAAAAACAAGGCCCATCTAGCCTGTCTAGGATTCAAGCGTTTGGCAGACTCCAGATAAATCAAATTCTTGTGATCGGTGAGGACCACAACTTGATGCCTAGCTCCCTCCAACCAATGTCTCCAGTCCTCAAATGCCCACTTCATGGCCAACAATTCCCGATTCCCCACGTCATAGTTGCATTCAGATGGGGAAAACTTTCGAGAAAAGAAGGCACAGGGATTCATCTTAGAAGTCACTGGGTATTTTGGGGACAAAACAGCTCCTGCATCAATCTCAGAAGCATCTACCTCCACCTGAAATGGAAGTGAGACATCTGGTTGCCGTAAAACTGGAGCTGAAGTAAATCTCTGCTTAAGCAATTTACTTCAGCTTACTCAGCTCCTGAAATGCTGAGATAGCCTCAGGAGACGAATTCAGCACATCAGCGCCCTTCTTGGTCAGATCAGTCAGTGGTTTGACAATACCAGAAAAATTACCTATAAATTTACGATAGAAATTAGCAAAACCCAAAAACTTCTGGAGGGCCTTCAAAGAAGTAGGCTGAACCCAATCATAAATGGCCTGTACCTTGGCTGGGTCCATTTCAATAGTCGATGGAGATAAGATAAATCCCAAAAATGAAATCCTCTGAACACCAAAGAGGCATTTCGATCCCTTAACAAACAGGGAATTCTCCCTCAAAATCCGGAACACAGTCCGGACGTGTTCCACATGAGAATCCCAATCACTAGAAAAGATCAAAATATCATCCAGATAGATGATCAAAAACTTATCCACAAGGTCACGGAAAATATCATTCATAAAGGACTGAAAGACAGAAGGGGCATTAGTGAGCCCAAAAGGCATCACCATGTACTCAAAATGTCCCTCCGGAGTATTAAGCGCCGTCTTCCATTCATCCCCGTGCTTGATGCGAATAAGATTATATGCCCCCCTGAGGTCAAGCTTAGTAAACCAGCAAGCACTCTTAACTCTGGAGAATAAATCAGACATCAGAGGTAACGGGTACTGATATTTAACTGTCATTTTGTTAAGGGAACGATAATCAATACACGGTCTTAATGAACCATCTTTTTTGGCCACAAAAAAAAAGCCAGCACCTAACGATGACGAGGATGGTTTAATATGACCCTTCTCCAATGACTCCTTAATATAGGATCGCATAGCATCATGTTCGGGTACTGATAAGTTGAAAAGCCGACCCTTGGGAAATTTACACCCAGGCATCAACTCAATTGCACAGTCATAACTCCTATGAGGTGGCAAAGACGCAGACTTTCTCTCACTAAATACATCAGAAAAATCGGTTAGATAATCAGGAATATCATGAGACTGATGAGAGGTGGAGAAAACAGGAGCGTCCCTAAGAACACACTGACAACCCCAACTCACCACAGACCAAGATTTCCAATCCAAAACTGGATTATGAGTTTGCAGCCAAAGAAAACCCAGAACAATAGCATCATGCAGATTATGCAGCACCAAAAATTTACAATTTTCTTGGTGATATGGGGCAACTCGCATTGTCACCTGGGTCCAATACTGAGATTTATTCTCAGCCAAAGGAGTAGCATCAATACCCCTCAAAGGAATAGGCGTCCACAGCGGCGTCATGGAAAAACCACAACGTTTAGCAAAGTCCAAATCCATCAGATTCAACGCTGCTCCTGAATCCACAAAAGCCTTCGTGGAAAACGTGGATAAGGAGCAGATCAGAGTAATTGCCAAAAGAAACTTAGGTTGTATACTGCCCACAGCAAATGTATGTGCAAAACTTTTCTCTTGTTTTGGGCAGACAGAAATAATATGAGAGGTGTCTCCACAGAAAAAACACAGCTTATTACGCCTTCTAAACTCCTGACGTTGCGCCCTAGACAAAACCCCATCACATTGCATAGGTTCAGACGTTTGTTCAAAAGGTGGCAGCGCCTCCTGTGTAGTTTTACGTTCACGTAAACGCCGATCAACTTGAATGGCTAATGACATAGAATCATCCAGACCAGAGGGAACAGGAAATCCCACCATAACATCTTTTACGGTCTCTGATAAACCCTTCCGAAAGAGAGCTGCCACTGCACTATCATTCCATGTAGTAAGGACTGCCCACTTTCGGAATTTTTGACAGTATAACTCTGCAGAATCCTGACCCTGGTTTAATGCCAACAGGGTTCTCTCAGCTTGATCAACAGCATTAGGTTCAACATTCAACAAACCCAAGGCTTGAAAAAATGCATTCACATTAGTCAGAATAGGATTTTCAGGTGTCAGAGAAAAAGCCCAATCCTGGGGATCTCCGCGCAGCAAGGAGATGACAATTTTAACCTGCTGCACAGAGCTCCCCGATGAGTTAGGCTTCAAGGCCAGAAATAATTTACAATTATTCTTAAAATTCAGAAATTTAGACCAATCCCCAGAAAACACATCAGGAGTAGGGATCTTAGGTTCAGCAGCATGTGACTGAATGAGATAGGTGGAAATTCCCTGCACTTCAGCAGCCAGCTGCTCCACACGATCAGACAATTGCTTAATCTCCATTAGGAAAAAGAAAAAAAAATCCTCCTACGGCCCCAGAGAAAAAAGAGGAAAAAATATAAAAAAAAAAAAAATTCTGACCCTTTTTTTTTTTTTTAACAACTTTTTCCTGCTTTTGAGTACCCTAGAATCTGCGGTATGGCTGGTGATTCTGTTATCAATGGGTCAACGAGGAGAAAAAAGCAAAACAAGCTAAGTCACAGAAAATCAGAGAGGTTGGTAACTATGCAGATTGCAGATACCTGATCTTACCACACAACTAGCAGTAGCCGTGGAGCATGACTACGATGTTCCTAGACGCCTCGTCACGGCCGGAGGACTAAATAAGCCTAAAGCAAGAAAAGGGAAACCTAACTGCCCCAGAGCAGACCCCAAAGGAATAGATAGCCCCCACACATGTATTGACAGTGAAACAAGATGAAGGCACAAACACAGGCAGGAAAATAGGCTGAGCATATGATGGGGCCCAAACTAACTAGACAGGAAAGGAAAGGAAAGACACTGTCTGCAACCTGCAAAAAACCCTACAAAAATCATGTCCAACACTTCTGATAGCAAAATTAACCCTGAAGTCACTAGACTTCTCCCACTATATCAGCACTCTGAAATATTCTGAGATAGAGCAAAAAGAGACCAAACTAGTAAGGGACAAAAAGCCAATTGGCAAAATACTGATAATAAGAGTGGAACTTCAGCACAGCCCCCAGCAGGGGCTGGCTGACCACACCAAAAAACTGAATAGACCAACAAAATCAAGTGTGAACAATAGCAGAAAAACTTAGCTTTAGATGACTGGAACAGAGCTGACAAGCCAGAAGGAATCACCAGCAACTGAATAGGGCGTTGGCTGTCTTAAATCCAATCTGAGACTTCTGAGATACAATCGTCATCCTCATTCTCAGGTGGCAGATCTCCACCGATCAAATCAGCCTCTCTACCTCTTGTTACCACCAGAGGGAGTCTGGAAGGAGAACTCACAACTGGTGAACCAGAGAATGAACTCACAACAGGATGCATTTTGGTTAGCACTGAGCAGCCCGCCTGATCTAAAAGTGTGGGAGTCACTAATCGTCTGTAAGCCAGATCCTCTGCATTGCCTGCATGTGAACAGCACTGCATAAAGATTATTTTTTGTGCACTAATATACCAGACAACCACACCCTCAATGGATTGGTAGGCTGAGAGTGGTTGTTTCATCTGTATTGCTGCAACTGTGTTGCCGCTATCTTTAATTTGGTCCACTGCACCCTGATTTGTTTGGAGGCTTGGGCAGCTAGGCATGTTAATGACCAGGCCAATTTTTACAATTCTGACCACTGTCAAGTTAGGTGGTTATAACTCTTGAACGCTTCAACAGATCCTGGTGATTCTAAGAATGTTTTTTCAAGACATATTGTACTTCATGATGGTAAAATTTCTTCGACATGACTTGCATTTATTTGTGAAAAAAGTGGAAATTTGGTGAAAATTTTTAAAATTTTGAAATTTTTAAACTTTGAATTTTCATTCTCTTAAATCACAGAGATATGTCACACAAAATAGTTACTAAATAACATTTTCCACATGTCTATATTACATCAGCACTTTTTTCTGTTAGAAAGTTATAAGGGTTAATAGTTGACTAGCGATTTTTCATTTTTCCAACAAAATTTACAAAATCATTTTTATTGGAGACCACATCACATTTGAAGTCACTTTGAGGGGTGTATATGACAGAAAACACCCAAAAGTGACACCATTCTAAAAACTGCACCCTTCAATGTGCTCAAAACCACATTCATGAAGTTTATTAACCATTCAAGTGCTTCAAAGGATTTTTTGGAATGTTGAAAAAACAATGAACATTTAATTTTTTCCACAAAAATTTAATTCAGATCCAATTTTTTTTGACAAGGGTAACAGGAGAAAATGGACCCTAAAATTTGTTGTGTAATTTTTCCTGAGCATGCCAATGCCCCATATGAGGGAGAAAATTACTGTTTGGGCACATGGCAGGGTTCAGAAGGGAAGGAGCGTCATTTGACTTTTTGAATGTAACATTTTCTGGAATCATTAGCAAACATCATGTTCCATTTGGAGAGCACCTGATATGCCTAAACAGTGGAAACCCCCCACAAGTGACCCCATTTTGGAAACTCTACCACTCCAGGAATGTATATAGATGTGTGGAGCTTCACAGAAGATTATAACGTTGAGCCGTGAAAATAATAACATCACATTTTCCCCACAAAAATGTTATTTTAACCCCAAATTTTGCATTTTCAAAAGGAGAAATTTGCTATGGAATTTCTCCTGAGTACGTTGATACCCTATATGTGGTGGAATACTACTTTTGAAGCACAGTGCAAAGCTCAGACGGAAAGAGGCGCCATATTGGAGTTGAACTTATTTTACAAACTACACTCCCCAATGAATTAATTTATGGTGCATTGATCATATTGACACCACATGTGCCTCACAGAATTTTATACCATTGAGCAGTGAAGAAAGACATTACTTTCCTTCCACTAAAATGCTGCTTTAGCCTAAAGTTTTTAATTTTTTTAAGGGCTAATAGGAAGTTTTTTTTTGCAACAAACTGAGGTCCTTTTTTCCTGAGTGTGCCAATACCCTAGAAGCAATTGGGAAATATTTTTCAGGCACAGTGCAAAGCTCAGAATGCAAGGAGTGCCAGATTTTACAGTTATGATTTGCAGGTGCCATGACCAACTGGGAGAGTCCGTTAGGTGCCAGAACAGCATAACCCCCAAAAAGTGACCACATTTTACAAACTATACCTCTCAATGAAGAATTCTTTTAGGGGTGCAGTGATTATATTGACACCATGGGTGTGTCAGAATTTTATACCTTTGGGCAGTGAAAAAAAACTACATTTTTATCACCAAATTTTCGTTTTAGCCCCAAATTTTACATCTTCATACAATAAGGGGGTAAAAATGGCACCATATTTTGTACAACAATTTCTACTGAACATGGCAATACCCTATATGCGGCTGTGCAGTAATACTTAGCCATACAGAGAGACTTGGAAGGAAGAGAGTGCTATTTACCTCCTGGAGTGCAGATTTTCCTAGAACAGCTTGCAGACTCCATATACTGAGCCCCTATTTTCTAAAAGAGCAGAATCCCCCCTCAATGTTGTCGAGTGAAAATTGCAAACTGCCATTGTAATGAACACTGTGCTGTAGTGACCAGAACGTTGCAGTTGGCAGTACGTTATGCCCAACCTGTGCTTCTGAAGACATGCACCAGTAGGTTAGGTGGTGTCTCATCGATTCAGAAATGCTAAACATGTGGACGCTATATGTAGTTTAGGAACACTATGGGGCTCAGAAGGGAAGGGAGCATTTGGATTTTAGAGTGGAAAATTTATTTTGGAGGGTGAGGAACCATTTTGCTTTCCAAGAGCTTTTGTGCTACCAGTAACTTGGAAGCCCCCTATATTTCTGTTAACAGATGACAGATCTGAGCAGGACTTCCTTTTTATTGTGGATTGAGTTGAAGCTTTTATCGGGAACATTTTATATAATGTTTGGCATAACTCTCAACTTTTGAAGAAGGGAAAGAGGGACAAAGGCTGCAAATTTTATGCCACGCCCCCGACCACTCCTATTTCACAACTAGTCACACCCATGTCCATGCCCCAACCACACCCATTTAGCACTGCTGATCACATTGACTGGTACTGAGGGCACAGTGGCTGGCATTATGGGCATAGTGGCTGGTACTGTGGGCACACTGCTACTGAGGAAAAGAAAGAACAGAGAGAGATAAAAAAGAAAATAGAGAGAGAGAAAGAAGAGAGAGAGAAAGAAAGAACAGAGAGAGAGAAAGAGGGGACAGAAAAAAGAACAGAGAGACAAAAAAAGAAAGAGGGGAAAGAAAGAACAGAGAGGGAGAGAGACAGAAAGAGCAGAAAGAAAGAACAGAGAGAGAAAGAAAGAAAGAACAGAGAGAGAGAAAAAAGAAAGATTAGAGAAAGAAAGAGCAGAGAAAGAAAGAAAGAAAGAACAGAGAGAGAGAAAGAAAGTGCCTCCATGGTTCCATCACAATCTCCTCTCAAAATTACCTAATTTCCAGTCAGCTTCTAGCATGTCACTCCGGTGGAACGTCATGTGCGAATTTTAAAGCGCTCCTCGGGGCTCCGCCGTGTACTCCTGTGTCTGTGGGAAAAGTAAGCTCCCAGCCGGGACAGTGGGGAAAACTCTCAAAATTGGGACTGTCCTGCTGGATCCAGGACAGTTGGGAGGAATGAATGCTCCCCACCATATACCTTGTGTTAGGGGCTGGCGGAATGCACCAAATAAGGAAGATGGTAAATGGTATAAGGTGCGTTCGCAGCCCAGGGTCCACCGTGCGGAAGTGTAAACTGCAGCTAGACAATGACGAATGGGATATGATAGGAGGTAGCCGGACACCAGCGGGTAACCTCTAACCCGGTGCATGCAAGGACATGTGTTACCTCACAGAGTCCATACTAGCTGGCATATAAGCGTGACCTGTTGAGCATCACAGGTCACGACTCAGTGTAAATTACCACTCAGAGCGGGTGCCATGTCTACCCTGGCGGTCGTCACTAACCAGCATAAGCACAGTGCTGGAAAGTGCACCTATCTGCGCATGGCGCCAATCAGGCAGAGGCTGTGGTATCAGCAGTAAGTGATGCCTGTACTGACTGACACAGGCGCTACAGGAAGGAGAGCTGAGTACACTGCAGCGCTAAGCAGTGCAAGTGCTAGGTACTGACTAACTATAAGACCCTAACTCATGCATATCAAAGGGAGGGAGTCTACATACATGCGGTCACATGCTGACTAGACATGTGTGGCCTCACTCAATGAAAATGAACAGAGCGAGGCCGGGCACGTCTAGTTGGAATGTGGCCAGAAGTATATAAATCACATGCTTATGCTAATATATGACCATGTACTCTTGCTACCGGTAAGGGAGAATCCAAAAAGTGTGCAGTGCATTTGTTGTGAGAATTCAGAAGCCTGCAATGTCAGGATTCAGCTCTGCAGGTTCCAGTAGTCAGCACATGGAAACTTCACTCATATGCGATTTTCATACTTATGGTCCTGTGACAACGAGCTTGTCTTCCTGCTTCTCTCAGTTTCTCACTGAACATTGAGAGCATTAGGGAGAGCAGCTCGTCGGCACATGACTAAGTGTGTAAATCGCATATGTACTCGAGGGGGGGCGCCGAACCGAATTCTTGCCGCTGTGCCAGAAAGCCTAGATACACCTCTGTATGGACGCATATGTATACTCAGTCTGGACAACATGGCCCCCAAAGGGAGAGAAGGGAAAAAGAAGAGGTAAAAGTTCTTCTTTACATGTGTGATATTTTACCTTCCCCTCTTTCTTCTGCTTTCCTCTTTCTTTCCATTCCCCTCTTTAGGGTCTTGTCCAGACAAGAGTATTCCATTTAGGGTTACCTGGATACATTCAGGGACCTATATCCATATGATGGACTCTATATGCTTTGAGGTAGCGCTGTCATTCAGTTAGGGGATTCTCGCTTAGCCGCCACAAAACCAGATCCAGCACGGGTTTTCATAGTCCATGAGGTTTATTCATCATCATAAACCAAAGCAATATGCAACAGCATATAAACAGCAGAGCGTCCATTATAGCTTCACTCGGTAAACCCTGTGTTCACACAGGTTGTACAATATCCAGCATATAGGCTCTCTTAGCCTCATTTATCTCCCCACGCCCTCTGTTCAAACTTGTGGGGTTGAACACACAACATTGCACCAGGGTCTCGCGACCGGGCACTCATTACACCTTGCCCCACAGGTCGAGAGAACCGTCTCCATCTATCATATGGCCTCATCTCTACGTTAGGCCTCTCCCGCCCCCAGCGGTCAGAATACCGGCCCTGATCTTTGGCCCTCCAGTTACAGTCTGTCTGCGTCATCAGACACTGTCTAGTCACCACATTCCCAGAATGTCCGTTCCCCGACCAGCTCCTCCGGTTGGTACGGTCATCTGTCTTAATCAGGCCTACGGTCTGGCCTGAGTCTGACTCATTCAGGGTCTCATAGGAACTACGGTCTCTCAACGTCGTCCTGCCAGTCGAACCACCACTTGCTGACATTCTTCGGCTATCTGCCCTGTCACTTCTTGGTGGAACCCTTCGGGTCTTTACATCTTGTTGGGTTGGAGGCAGCCGCCACCTGGTATTCCGTACCTCTTTATTAATTCCTCGACAGTCCAGCCTCAACTGCTCAATTTCTTGCAGGTACCCCACTCGATACTCTACGAGCATCCGAAAATCTCTCAGGCTTTCCACGGAGCCAACCACCAGGATGGGAATCCTAGCCTCTTCACTGGATACCTGGTCTTCATCATCAGGAGGGATCCTCACCCTCACCACACCGGAGATGTTCACAAGGTCTTGCATTACCTTCCCAGATCTTCCAATGATTCTCCCAATCAGAGCTTTGGGTACCAAAACCACATCTTTCCGCAAACCCCGCTGATCCATATCCTCCCATGCTAACTCTAGGCGTCGAACAGCTTTCACATTACTCCGCCTGACCAACTGTTTGACGTGGAGACACTGTAGATGCATCTCTTTCAGGACAGCTACTCGGTTTGATGTATCTTCTCTGGCTGATACTATCACCAACTGCCGAGTCTCAGGTGCCCAGTGCACCTTACATGCTTTGACCGCCTCTTTGAAAGCCTCATGCACACCTTCCTCAGCACAGGCTTCTTGCATGTCTTCTGGTACATCAATCACAGATTGGAAGGTCGTGGTCTTGCTCTCTTCCTGGACCGAAGGCTCTAGCTTTACCACGGACACTTCCCTCACTACCGTTGACCCGACCGGGTGACTGTCTTCTTCAGTTCTTAACTCACCAACTTCACACGATTTGGTCACTTCATGACCCTTTGCCACGATGGCTATTGGCAGTTCTGTCTTATTATCACTCGCGCTCACCCACGGTAAGCCTTCGTCCAACTTCTCCCACAGAAGACTTTTTACTACTCCTCTGAGTTCCTCCATCTCTTCCTTGAGGTTCTTGTTCACACTTTCCCAGGTGGACAGGTGACCTCTGAGCTCCAAGACTTCTTTCTCGAGCCCCTCCACCCTCTGCTCGGCCATTTGTCTCAGGACTAGTGTTGAGCGATACCGTTCGATACCCCAAAATATCGTATCGGATGGTATCGCCCGATACGAAAAAAATATCGGGTATCGCCGATTCCGATACCGGAAGTCCCATTCAAGTCAATGGGACTTCCGGTATCGGAATTTAAAAAAGCCCTTTATTTCCTTGTTGGCTAATTCTACATAATTGAAAACAAATAAGAATCATGTAGAATGTATTGTGGGAGGTGGAGGAGACATAAAAGGCATAGTGGTTTATTCAAATCACATGGCATAGCATTAATTCCAATTTTTTTTTTCAAGACGTTCGGAGTTAAAAAGATATTGACTATGTTAACGTTTTCATATTTAGTCAGATATGTATGTTTCATAACTTCCATGCTCTTCACCTTCTTTTGTACTTCTCCAACACTTTCTCCTTCATGATCCGCAGCAGTAGCATTTTTTTCATCAACTTTTTCTTCACCTTATTCATCTTCTTCTTCACCTTCTTCCCATTATTTTTTTTTTTACATTCTTCATATTCAGCTATTATTAATTTTCAAATGCTATTTCTTCATCTTCTTCCTATTCTTCTTTTTCTTCATTTTCTTATGGTGACAGGCATTCCTGTAGTACTTATCTATAAAAGTTATAAGATTACACCTTACGTTCTGCCTGTCACAAAAGATTTACAACAGGATTTGTCCGCGTTCAGTTTGGCCTACAGCAGCAGGCATTTTCCAGGGGCACCTGTGATGAATGAGTCACCGTAGGAGGCAAAAACAGAAATGCTAGCTAAGTCCAGAAAACCAGAGAAGTTGGCAGCTATCGGATTGCAGACCCCTGAACCTATCAACACAACTAGCAGTAGCCGTGGGGGGTTCCTACGATGCCCTAGACCCCTCGATCACAGCCGGAGAACTATATAGCCTAAAGACAGAAAGGGAAATCTAAACTGCCCCAGAGCAGACCCCAAAGCAAAAGGCAGCCCCCAACATATAATGACGGTGAAGCAAGAAGAAAGAACACTAACACAGACAGAAAGATAGACTGAGCAAAGACGGTGCCGAAGCTAACTAGATAGGAAAGGACAGGAAGGCTGCTGTCTGCAATCCGTGAAAAACCCTATGAAAATAAGAGCCAACAGACTGACAGTGAAAAAGGCCCTGAAGACGCTAGGCTTCAAAAAGACTATGTCAGTACTCAGGAATATTCTGAAGACAGAGCAACCGGCAAAAGGAGATTAGCTCACCCCAGCAGGTAATGGCAGAATCCAGAAAAGCAAGGCAAACAAAAACAAAACACAAATGCAAAAAGGCAAAGCAGAAAACTTAGCTTTAGAGGAGCAGGAATCAGACTGGTCTCCTAGAAGTCCACAGAGAAATCACCCGCAGGGCAGAAGGGCGTCGGCAGCCTTATATCCAGTCCGTGACTCCACTCAGCCAGTCATCATCATTAGGCTCAGGTGCCTGATAATCAGGCTCATTACCTTCCTTTACCAGAATAGGGAGTTCACCAGACCTCAGTGACGAAGGGGAAAATGAACTCACAACAGGCACCACGAGGAGGAACGGACTCACCCCCATATACTGCTTAGTCATCTTCTGCTAATAATTTTGATTTCTTCTATGCTGATTTTTAGTCTTATGCTTAATGTTCTTCTGCTTTCTGTTCTTCTGCTTTTGCTTCTTCTGCTTCTTGTTCTTCTGTCTTTTGTTCTGTATCTTGGTGGTTGTCTTCATGTTCTTTGTCCTCTTGGTCTTATTATTTAGGGTCATATTTCTGGTCTTCTTTGGTCTGGTCTTCAGGGTCGTCGTCATCAGGGTCATCGTCATGGAGATCAATAAGGATTACCCAAGACAATTTCAAAAAGCTTGATCTTGGAAATGTAGCAGAAGGTACAAGAAGGCTGAAAAACTGGCAAGAACCAGCTGACAGTACTGGAACCCCTAGTGGCAGCAGAAGGAACAATAGCCAAAGGCACTGCTGAGGAAAAGCTGACAGTGCTGGACCCCGGTTACTATGCAGGAGGTCCCTGTGCTAGAAACCACTACCAAGGACCAGCTGACATTGCTGGACCTCGGATACCGAGATGGAGGCACCTAGGCCAAAGGCTCTGGCGAGAACCAGCAGACAGTGCTGGAACCCGGATGGGTAGCAGAAGGAACAAGAGCCAATGGCACTACTGAGGACCAACTGACGGTGATGGACCACGGTTACTAAGCAGAAGGTACCTGTGCGAAAAAGCACTACCAAGGACCAGCTGACGGTGCTGGACTTCGGATACCGAGATGGAGGCACCTAGGCCAAAGGCTCTGGCGAGAACCAGCTGACAGTGCTGGCACCCGGATGGGTAGCAGAAGGAACAAGAGCAAATGGCACTACCGAGGACCAACTGACGGTGCTGGACCACGGGTACTAAGCAGAAGGTACCTGTGATAAAAAGCACTACCAAGGACCAGCTGACGGTGCTGGACCTCGGATACTGAGATGGAGGCACCTAGGCCAAAGGATCTGGCGAGAACCAGCAGACAGTGCTGGAACCCGGATGGGTAGCAGAAGGAACAAGAGCCAATGGCACTACCGAGGACCAACTGACGGTGCTGGACCACGGTTACTAAGCAGAAGGTACCTGTGCTAAAAAGCACTACCAAGGACCAGCTGATGGTGCTGGACCTTGGATACCGAGATGGAGGCACCTAGGCCAAAGGCTCTGGCGAGAACCAGCTGACAGTGCTGGCACCCGGATGGGTAGTAGAAGAAACAAGAGCCAATGGCACTACCGAGGACCAACTGACGGTGATGGACCACGGTTACTAAGCAGAAGGTACCTGTGCTAAAAAGCACTACCATGGACCAGCTGACGGTGCTGTGCTTCGGATACCGAGATGGAGGCACCTAGGCCAAAGGCTCTGGCGAGAACCAGCTGACAGTGCTGGCACCCGGATGGGTAGCAGAAGGAACAAGAGCCAATGGCACTACCGAGGACCAACTGACAGTGCTGGACCACGGTTACTAAGCAGAAGGTACCTGTGCTAAAAAGCACTACCAAGGACCAGCTGACGGTGCTGGACCTTGGATACCGAGATGGAGGCACCTAGGCCAAAGGCTCTGGCGAGAACCAGCTGACAGTGCTGACACCCGGATGGGTAGTAGAAGGAGCAAGAGCCAATGGCACTACCGAGGACCAACTAATGGTGCTGGACCACGGTTACTAAGCAGAAGGTACCTGTGCTAAAAAGCACTACCAAGGACCGGCTGACGGTGCTGGACCTTGGATACCGAGATGGAGGCACCTAGGCCAAAGGCTCTGGCGAGAACCAGCTGACAGTGCTGGCACCCGGATGGGTAGCAGAAGGAACAAGAGCCAATGGCACTACCGAGGAACAGCTGACGTTGCTGGACCACGGTTACTAGGCAGGTGGTACCTGTGCTAGAAAGCACTATCAAGGACCAGCTGACGGTGCTGGACCTTGGATACCGAGATGGAGGCACCTAGGCCAAAGGCTCTGGCGAGAACCAGCTGACAGTGCTGGCACCCGGATGGGTAGCAGAAGGTACCCATCCAAAGCAAAGTAGCCAGGCCGCAAGCCGGCCGCAGTTACCGAAACCCACAGTCCTACAGGGTGTCCATGTCCCATTGGCACTACGGATCCAGCCTTCAGTGCCAGTTCCCGCAGCCCACATAGGAGTCACCTAAACTGCAGGCACCGTAGAGTCGGCTAACCCGGCCTGCAAGACGACAGGACAACAGATTGGTGGCATAGTGACCTTGACACTACCCGGAATCAGCAGGCGTGCTGGAACCAGGCTGGGCAACAGGGAGTCCCTGTGCCAAAGACACTGCCGAGAACCAGCAGACGGTGCTGGAACCCAGATGGGTAGCAAAAGCTACAAGAGCCAATGGCACTACCGAGGAACAGCTGACGGTGCTGGACCACGGCAGGAGGTACCTGTGCTAGAAAGCACTACCAAGGACCAGCTGACGGTGCTGGACCTTCGGATACCGAGATGGAGGCACCTAGGCCAAAGGCTCAGGCGAGAACCAGCTGACAGTGCTGGCACCCGGGTGGGTAGCAGAAGGTACCCATCCAAAGCAAAGTAGCCAGGCCGCAAGCCGGCCGCAGTTACCGAAACCCACAGTCCTACAGGGGGTTCATGTCCCATTGGCACTACGGATCCAGCCTTCAGTGCCAGTTCCCGCAGCCCACATAGGAGTCACCTAAACTGCAGGCACCGTAGAGTCGGCTAACCCGGCCGCAAGACGACAGGACAACGGATTGGTGGCATAGTGACCTTGACACTACCTGGAAACAGCTGGCGTGCTGGAACCAGGCTAGGCAACGGGGAGTACCCGTGCCAAAGACACTGCCGAGCACCAACTGGCATTGTTGGAATCCAGGGACAATCATGGTGAAGGCCGAGGCCTACTTGGTGGTAGTTTTAGATTGTTTGTAGGCTACAACAGACTGTCAACGTGCTCCAATTAGGCATCTGTCTCCACTCTGTTTCCAGGATTTCACGTGACCACCAACACCGCCAGTTTATGCGTACAGTAGCCGTCTGCCCAATCCACACGTGTTCCTGTGTTACTGGGGTTCTGTAATGTCAGCAGATCCCCTGATGTGTGTCTGCCAATGTCTCCTGCTCTGTCCACATTCCCACCGCTTGCAGTGGGAAGGTGGACAGCGCAGGAGACTGTGGAGGACATACATTGGGGGATCAGCTCACGTAACAGAACACTAGGAACACAGGAACACGTGTGGAATGCGTGGACGGCAACTGTGAACAGGAACTGGCGGTGTTGGAGGTCAGGGGAAATACTAGAGACAGAGTGGAGACAGAGGCCAAATCAGAGAATGTTTAAATCTGAAGTAGTTACAATTTGGAGGCAGCAGCACTTTGCCCTCCACACAGCAGGGGATCAGCAGACGTTACCGAACCCCACTTTCACATGAACGAGTGTGTTTTTCTGTGCGGACAGCACTTCCGAGCACCAACTGGCGGTGTCGGAGCCCAGGGAAAATCAGGTAGTAGGCCGAGGCATACTTGGAGCCAGGTGTAAATCTGAGGTTGTTTGACTGTGGAGGGAGCAGGACACTTTGCCATACACACAGCAGGGGATCAGCTGACGTTACCGAACCCCACTTACACATGAGCGAGTGTTTTGCCTGTGTGGACAGCACTACTGAGCACCAACTGGCGGTGTCGGAGCCCAGGGAATATCAGGTAGTAGGCCGAGGCCTACTTGGTGGCAGTTTTCGATTGTTTCTAGACTACTACTAACTGTCAACGTACTCCAATTAGGCCTCTGTCTTCACTCTGTTTCGAGTATTTCCTCTGGCTTCCAACCACGCCAGTTGCTGCTCTGAAATGCCGTCTGCACAACCCACACTTGTTCCTGTGTTACTGGGGTTCTGTAAGAGCAGCTTCTCCCTAGAGGTGAGTCAGGCAATGTCTCCTGCTCTGTCCACTTTTCCACTACAAGTGGTGGGAATGTAGACAAAGCAGGAGACATTGCCGGACTCACCTCTGGAGATGAGCAGATGTTACAGGACCCAGGTAACACAGGAACAAGTGTGGATTGTGCAGACAGCACTTGAGAGCAGAAACAGGCGGTGTTGTAGGCCGGAGGAAATACTTAAGACAGAGTGGAGACAGAGTGCAAATCAGAGAACATATGAAATCAAAGGTAGTCAGAAGTTGTAGGCAGCAGGAGAGTTTGCAGTACACACAGCAGGGGATCAGCTGACGTTACCGAACCCCACTTACACATGAGCGAGTGTTTTGTCTGTGTGGACAGCACTTCTGAGCAACAACGGGCGTTGCTGTTGCCCAGGAAATAAAGTACAGGTCATCGAAACATGAACACAACAGGAGACCTGGATCCTGTTGCCAGCCAATTATTTATTCTGGAAGAGGACTGGCAAATTCAGGTGAGATCCAGGCCTTGTTCATTTTCAGAAAAGTAAGGCGGTCAACATTATCGGCGGATAGTCACGTGTGACGGTCTGTTACCACACCACCTGCAGCACTAAAGACACGTTCCGATAATACACTGGCAGCAGGGCAAGCCAGCACCTCCAATGCATACTGGCTAAGCTCTGGCCATGTATCCAGCTTAGAGACCCAATACTTGAACGGGGAAGAGCCGTCTGGGAGTACACTAACAGGGCAAGACAAGTAGTCTGTCACCATCTGACGGAAACGTTGCCTCCTGCTGACTGGAGCCGTCTGTGATGGTTTAGCCGTTTGTGGTGGTCCCACAAAACTTTTCCACATTTGGGCCATACTGGCCTTGCCTTGTCCTGCGGCACTGCCTCTGCTACCTCTTTATGCAGAGCTTCCTCCACTGCCTCTACCCACATGGCTGCTTTGAAAAGCACTACCAGCAACACTTGCGGGGGGAATGGAGAACATGATGGCCTGCACAAGTGTTTCTTGGTACTCCCGCATTTTTCGCTCCCGGTTCAACTGTGGTATGAGGCTTTGTAAGTTGTCCCGGTAGCGAGGATCTAGGAGGGTGTACAACCAATAATCAGCCGTGTGGAGAATGTTGGCGATGCGGTGGTCATTTAACAAGCACTGCAGCATGAAATCAACCATGTGCTGCAGACTGCCAACTGGACCGGAAACGCTGTCCCCAGCTCGAGGCAGCATCTCAGCCTGCTCAGCATCACCCCACCCTCTCTGTACACACTGACTACTAGAGCCTTGTGTACCTCCCTCCTCTGGAGAGATGTGTTCCTCCTCCTCCATTGACTCCTCGTCATCCTCCTCACTAAGTGTCCCCTGACTGGGCCTTTGTGTGGAGGCACGTTGCGCAGACTTGCCAGAAGCAGATGGCATTTCTGACTCCTTATCCTCGACCTCTTCAAAAACCTCCTCACTTAGTGCTTGTAAGGTTTTTTGAAGCAGACAGATAAGGGGGACAGTCATGCTGACTAGTGCATCATCTGCACTGGCCATCCGCGTGGAGTCATCGAAGGCACGCAAAACTTGGCAGATGTCCCTCATAGTGGCCCACTCAGTGGTGGTGAAGTGTGTCCGGCGCACAGTGCGACTTGTTTGCGCCTGATGCAGCTGGTACTCCATTACTGCTGCCTGCTGCTCACACAACCGCTCCAACATATGTAACGTTGAATTCCACCTGGTGGGGAGGTCACATATGATGCGATGTTCTGGCAGGCGGAATCGGCGTTGCAGAGATGCAATGCGCGATCTTGCCATGCTGGAACGCCGCAAGTGAGCACACTCTAGGCGAACCTTGTGCAGCAGTGCATCAAGATCCGGATAGTCCCTCAGAAAGCTCTGCACGACCAAATTGAGCACACGTGCCAGACATGGTATGTGAGTGAGGTTGCCTAGACCCAGAGCTGCCACTAGATTTTGGCCATTGTCACTCACTACCAAACCTGGCTGGAGATTCGCTGGCACAAACCACACATCGCTCTCCTGCTTAATGGCATTCCAGAGCTCCTGTGCTGTGTGGCTCCGATTCCCCAAAGAAATTAATTTAAGGATGGCCTGTTGACGTTTGGCCACACCTGTGCTCATATCTGGCTTAACAGGCTCATGCAGTGCTGATTCCGAGGAACTAGAGTAGGAGGAGGACTCAATATGTACAGACTGTATTCCTGCAATCCTTGGAGTTGGCAGAATACGTACAGAGCCACTCTCCAGATCTGTACCCGGCTCCACAACATTGACCCAATGGGCAGTGAGGGAAAGGTATCGTCCCTGTCCATGGCTACTGGTCCACGCATCGGTGGTCAGGTGGACCTTGCTACTGATGGTGGTTAGTAGCGCATTTTTAATTTTTACCTCCACATGCTTTTGCAGGGCAGGGACAGCTTGCCTGCTGAAATAAAAGCGGCTGGTCACATTGTACTGTGGAACTGCCAATGACATAAAGTTCCGGAAGGTGTCAGTCTCCACCAGCCTGAATGACAGCATCTCAAGGGCCAGTAGTTTGGCAATGCCGGCATTCAGAGCCAGTGCTCGGGGATGGTTTGCCGAATATGGCCGCTTTTTCTCCCATGCCTCTGCTACCGATTGCTGGTGAGTGGCCTGGGAGTGTGCTGATGACTGCGAACGTGGTTCAGTGGGTGGAATTTCACTGGGTCTCTGGACAACAGTGGCAGTAGTTCTTCCATGGCGTTCCAGTGAGGAAGCCGAACCAGCTGTGTGTGAGCTGGAGGAAGAGGCCCCAACACGAGCTGAAGAGGTGGTAGGTGCTGCTGAAGGTTCGCCTACATCTTTAGTGTGTCTGTGTAACTCCACCTCGTGCTTGGTACGCACATGTTTCCACATATTTGTGGCATTGAGGTTGCTCACATTTTTCCCTCGTTTAACTTTCTGATGACACAGCTTGCATTTGACACAGCAAATGTCATCTGCAACTGTGTCAAAAAAAGACCACGCACTGCAAGTCCAGGGAGCGCCCGTTTTCTGTTTTGGAAGAGGATTGCTCCTCACGGGTGCCAAAGTGGAGGCTACAGGCAACCAAGTCTGCCCTTGCCCTCTCCCTCCTCTTTTGGCCGTTTGAGGAATCTCTTCCTCAGAGCTGCTCCCACCACCTTCCTGTGGCTGACGCCACGATGGGTCAAGGACCTCATCATCTCCACTCCCCTCTTCAAGCACCGGCTGGTCCTGGGTTGTCTCGCCAGCACCGTACGCACCAGAAATTGGCAACTGAGTCTCATCATCATCAGATGAGCACTGAGGTGTGCTGACAATAGGCACTGGCCCACCCGCCTCTTCAGATTCAGAGGGACAAAGCAGTTGCGCATCACTGCATACTCCCTCTTCTTCATGCTCTAGAATGCTGCTTGGCTGGCCACCTCTTTCCAAGCCAACAGATTCTGAGAACAGAAGTAAAGATTGAGATGGCTCCTGTCCAGGGCTCTCAGACTTCCTGGGCAATTTGGCAGGTGGTGAAGAGACAGATGGTTGCTCTTCAGTGCTCTGGCCCTGGGAGGATGCGGAAGTCATTGAAGTGGATGCGTTAGCTGCCATCCATCCGACAACGGCTTCAATTTGTTCGTCACGCAGCAGTGGGGTACGGCGAGGTCCTACAAAGCTGCGCATGAAGGACTGTTGCCTGGTAAAAGTGAGGGATGCCGGGTCACTGGTGGCCGCAGCAGACACCGAATCCCCACGTCCTCTCCCTGCTGAATCCCTCCGTCCTCTCCCTGCTGAAACTCCACGGCCACGACCATGTGCCTTACTCCCTGCCTTCTTCATCTTGGTAGACTGATAAAGATAGGCAGAAAAGTAAAAAAGGGGTGGCTTAGTGTTCTTATTCCTGAACACCTGCTAACCAGTATAAGAAACACTAGTTTGGCTAAGAGTGTGTGTACTACACTTTAATATGATCTAATGTGGCCTACACAACTGTAAAGTGGAGTGTTTGGTGAACTTTATTTCCTTTTTTTTTTTTGGGGGAGGGAGAAAAGGATGTGACCAAAGTTTGAAAGATATAGTATCACAAACTTTTTGGAGCGATTACAATGCAGGAAGCTAACCTACAATGCAATTGATGAGGCTCCAAAAAATAGGGTGATACTAGTCTGGCTGGCCCTGAAGGGCACAAGCCGGCAAAAAGGCTCCTCTATCTAATCCTATATAGTGTTTTCAACCAACCAATGACAATGGATGCGGATGGAAGCACACTAATATAGGAGCAAAAATCTGGCTAAATTTGCTGCAAAAAAAGGACTATGTATGAGGCAGTGACGCACGCTGAGCGGACTACAACGAGCGGTGGCTGTAGAACACACTGCAACGTGAGCTGCACTCACACACAGAGAGACCTATCAGACAGCCAAAAACAGTGCAGAGAAATGGGCTATAGCACTGAAAGGCTGCTGAAAGGCTCCGCTGTCCACTCCTTTAGTGTTTGCAACCAACGTATGGAAACACACTATACAGGAGAAAAAAAAAGCAGCAAGAAAAGAAAAATGTGTATGAGGCAGAGACAAATGCTGGGCGGCCTACAAGCAGACGTGCCTGCAGGACACACTACACAGCATGGGTCTGCACTCACACAGCCCTTGCAGACAGCTATTAAAACAGCGCTGCTGGGCTACAAAAATGCTACAGTGGTGGATTATGTAGCCTGGGTAGAGCAATAGATATGTTTGATGATCGCTATTTCTAACTGTCCCTCACAGTCTTCAACAGCAGCCTGTCCCTAACTGAATTCACAGCAGAGTGAATCCGAAATGGCGGCTGCTGCGGTTTTTATAGTGCATCATGACATCATTTCAGCAGCCAATCACAGCCATGCCAGTAGTTAACATGCCTACATGCCTAACAGGATGTGCCCACACTTCTGAGGATCCCCATTGGCTGAATCAAATCGAGCGGGCTCCTAGCATTATGGGAACTTCCGATTCCGGTATTCGATATGAAAAAAGTATCGGAACTAAGTATCGGAATTCCGATACAGCGAATATCAGCCGATACCCGAAACTTGCGGTATCGGAATGCTCAACACTACTCAGGACTCTTTCTCGTTCGAGATGTTCTTCCACTGTCTCCTTTATTAACTGCATTTCATGATCTTGTTCTCTTTTGGCCAGCACGTGGCGCACTACTACCTCTTTAATTATATTGTCAAAGGGTACAACTGGGTCAGTCCCGTCCACCGAGTGAACTGTCCCGTTACCGTTTAACCATGTTTTTACCCCAGTTGTCTCATCTCCCAGCCCACTAGCCATCATATCACGAGACGTCAGGTCCGTAAGTTGGGCAGATGTACTTCTTCTTCCGGTCAGTTCTACCTCTGACCTGTCCATGTCAGGAGCCGTCACTGTCTCAGTGTCTGCTGGCCCCACAGTGGAAACGTCTCCATCGTCCGACCATACATCATCAAACAATACAAAGTCCCGGCCCCTCTCCAAGGCATAGACTAAGTCCCGTGGTATCCCGCCCCCTTGGCACTCACCACCTTTGGTCCCCTCAACACATTACTCGGCCTACTGCATAGTTCACCGTGACCCCATGTTTACAGCGAACCCTAGCGTTTTTCTCGGTCAGAGATAAAACGAGAGGAGTTCCTGTCAGAGTCACGTGACTCTCTGAGTCCAGTCTACCAGAGACTCCTTCCCGATGCAGCATCACGGTACACACCTGTGGCCCGTCATTATCTGGAAAATACATGCCACACTCCTCAAAACTCATACAGACACACTGCGGTTCCCCAGACATACCAACTGAGGCAACCAGTGCTGCCATTTCCTGAACCACCCCAATTTGGGTCGCCACACCCTCCTGGGACTCCACCCCTTTTTGGGTTACCAACCCAATTTGGGTCACCGCCCCCCTCTGGGATGCCACTTCATTTTGGTTTACCTCCCCAATTTGGGTCACCGCCCCCTTCTGGGACTCCACCCCCTTTTTGACTACCACCCCGATTTGGGCCACCGCCCCCTTTTGGGATTTCCCCATGTCTGTTATAGCGGTCTTCTCAGACCACCGTTCACACAACACAGTTTAAGTCTTTTAACGATACCACACAAGTCCTTGCTAGCACCAGCACAGCTCCTGCTGTCACCGATCACCGACACCACCGGCTGCTGTTCACACACAGCGGCTGGTGTCCTCTTCGTAACCCCACCGAGTTACAGGAAGCCGCTTGTCCCCTTCGTAACCCCGCTGAGTTACCGGAAGCTGCTTGTCCCCTTCGTAACCCAGCCGAGTTACAGGAAGCCGCTTGTCACCTTCTTGACTCCCACTGAGCCACCGCAGGCTGAGTTGAGAAAAGAAAAAAAACACCACACAAAACCTCACGTGTCCTTTCTGTGTGCTATTCAGGACGTTCCGTCTCCTCTCCTGAGACCATCCAACACACAGGGTGCACCGGGTGCTATTCAGGGAGCGACCCTCCTCCCAGGGTTTCCCAACACACCGGCCACACCAACACACCACACAAAACTCACGTATCCTGTCTGTGTGCTATTCAGGACGTTCCGTCTCTGCCTGAGACCGTCCAACACACAGGGCGCACCAGGTGCTATTCAGGGAGGAGCCCTCCTCCCAGGGTTTCCCAACACACCAGCCTCACCAGGTCCAGGGGCTTAGCGGGTGCTCTTCAGGACATCCATCTCCTCCTGAGACTGCCCAACAGTCACACCTCACCAGGTCCAAGGTCATACCACATGCTCCAGGGATCCAATTCTTCTCCTACAATCTCCCAACACTGACCCTCCAGGACCTTGCTCACTGAACTCTCCAGGTACACAGTCTTTCACACTGACCCAGGTCAGTACAACACGAACACATGTCCATTACCTGTGTCGGCCCCACAGGTCCTCGGATACCTCTTCTCCACAGAGGCACCCTATCAGTCCCAGTCAAACTCACACTGAGATCATGACAGCACCCCCCTCTCAATGGGGGGCCTCTGGACCCCCCAGGCTTGCCCGGGTACTTAGCATGGAAAGCCCCCACCAGGCGATCAGCATGCATCAACCGGGCCAGTACCCAGGACCTGTCTTCCGGTCCATCTTCCTTCCAATAAACCAGGTACTGTACCAACCGCCGTACCAACCTGGAATCTACGATATGACCAACCTCGTACTCCACCTGCCCCTCGACCAAAACAGGAGGAGCAGCAGACTCGGAGTCTCCCCGGACTGCTTCAAAAGGTTTCAACAGAGATTTGTGGAAGACGTTAGGGATCTTGAAAGAGGGTGGAAGGCACAGCCTATATGCCACTGGATTGATTTTTTCCACAATCTTGTATGGGCCAATGAATTTGGGCCTCAACTTGGCTGAAGGAACCTTAAACTTCATGTTTCACGTGGAGAGCCAAACCTTGTCTCCAACCTGAAACGTGGGCCCTGGTGCTCATTT
Source organism: Dendrobates tinctorius (assembly GCF_039654945.1). Taxonomy (NCBI): domain Eukaryota; kingdom Metazoa; phylum Chordata; class Amphibia; order Anura; family Dendrobatidae; genus Dendrobates; species Dendrobates tinctorius. The sequence goes on from NW_027361765.1 coordinate 12,657,241, forward strand.
GCTGTCCACGAAAAACTTATACCTGCCTTGAGACCTAGATATACTCTGTTGAACTTCTGCCCACATATTCTGTAATCGTGGAACAGAGCCCTCAGTCCCGGGACACCCCGAGTCCACACGAGAAAACTCACCAAAATGAGGACTGAACCCATAATTGATCAAAAAAGGAGTCATACCCGTGGATTGACTCACCCGACTATTGAAGGCAAATTCAGCCAACTGCAGTGCATTGCACCAGTCATTCTGTCTAGCAGAGGTTAGACACCTGAGGATTTGTTCCAGGGACTGGTTAGTGCGCTCCATCTGACCATTGCTCTCAGGATGGTATGCAGACGAAAAGGACAGAGACATCCCTAATTTTTTGCAGAAAGCATGCCAAAACTTAGCCACAAACTGCACACCACAATCAGACACCACATTCAGGGGTACCCCATGCAACCGGATCACATGCTGCACAAACAACCTGGACAACATCTCAGCTGACGGTAGTGCGGACAGGGGTACAAAATGAGCCTGCTTAAAAAACCTGTCCACCACTACCCATACCACTGTATTACCTTTAGATGGAGGGAGATTGGTAACAAAATCCATGGATAAGTGAGTCCATGGTCTTTCAGGCACTGCCAAGGGCATCAGCTCCCCTGCCGGCCGGCTATGAGAGCATTTAGAACGAGCGCAGACCCCACAACCAGCAATGAATTTTTTTATGTCCGAACCAAGGGTAGGCCACCAAAAGATCCTAGCCACCGCCAGACGCGTGGCTGAAATACCAGGGTGAGCACTCAGCTTGGATTCATGGAACTCCTGCAAGAGTTTCAGGCGAAGTTGCTCTGGAACAAACAACTTCCCCTCCGGCTTGACCGCCTGGGCCCGCGACTGGGCCCCCTGAATCTCCCATTCCAATTCAGACGAGACCTCTGCTATCACAACCCCAGGGGGAAGAATGGAGGACGGTGGCTCAGGGGGCGACACCGGCTGAAAACTGCGCGATAAGGTGTCAGCCTTGACATTCTTAGACCCTGGACGAAATGTAATCGTTAACTGAAAACGGGAAAAAAAAGTGACCAACGGGCCAGTCCGGGCGTTAGTCTTTTAGCAGACTCAATGTATGACAAATTTTTGTGATCCGTGATTACCGTATCCGGGTGACTGGCCCCCTCCAAAAAGTGCCTCCATTCTTCAAACGCCAATTTGACCGCAAGAAGCTCTCTATTGCCTACGTCGTAATTTCTTTCCGCAGCAGTGAACTTCTTGGAAAAGAAAGCACATGGCCTGAGGTTGGTTAGAGTGGCAGGCCCTTGGGACAACACCGCCCCCACCCCCACCTCAGAGGCGTCCACTTCCACGACGAATGGTTTGGACGGATCTGGATGTACTAACACGGGAGCAGACATAAAGCTTCTTTTCAGGGTCGCAAAGGCCTCTTTTGCTAGCGAGGAACAGTTTCTCACATCCGCACCTTTACAATTAAGATCTGTGAGTGGTTTGACCACCTGTGAAAACCCCCGAATAAATTTGTGGTAATAATTGGCGAACCCCAAGAAGCACTGAAGACCCTTAAGGTCTCGGGGTTGCACCCAATCCGCAATGGCCTGCACCTTCTTGGGGAACAAGCGAAAACCCTCACAGGACACAATTAATCCCAAAAAAGACAATTCTTGAACAAAAAACACACATTTCTCCTATTTGGCATACAGATGATTTTCCCTCAGTCTTTGGAGAACGGTTCGTACATGATTCAGATGAGATTGACTGTCGGGAGAGTATATCAGAATATCGTCTAAGTAAATAAGAACAAAACGACCAATGAGATCCGAGAATACCACGTTGATGAAATTCTGAAGTATGGCTGGGGCATTGGTAAGACCAAACGGCATGACTAAATTTTCAAACAGTCCCTCGGTCGTGAGGAACGCGGTTTTCCATTCATCCCCCTCCTGGACCCTTATCAAATTATATGCCCCCTGAAGATCCAGTTTGGAGAACCGTTTTGCCCCTGAAAGTTGGTTACACAAATCGGGAATCAACGGAAGGGGGTACGAATTTCGTACCGTAATCTTGTTGAGCTCACGAAAATCGAGGCAGGGATGTAAGCCACCATCTTTTTTCTTTATAAAAAAAACCCCTGCCGCCACAGGTGACACTGAGGGACGTATGTGTGCTTTGCAAAGACTCTCAGCAATGTAATCTTTCATGGCCAAGCATTCAGGGCCAGATAAATTAAACAGACGGGCTTTAGGCAATTTAGCCCCGGGACTAACTCAATAGCGCAGTCAAAGGGTCTATGTGGTGGCAACCTCTCGGTCTCGCTTTCAGAGAACACATCTTCGAATTCTTTCAGGTACTCCGGAATACCTTCCAGCTCGACAGATGACACAGATACAGATTTAACAGGTTCAACCAATAGTGCAGACTTATCACATAACATCGAATCAATAAACCCCCACTGAACAATCTCCCCCGTTTTCCAGTTAATGACTGGGTTATGGCGTTGTAACCAGGGCATGCCCAACATCAATCCTGCTGGTAGATTGTCCAGAACCAAACAACTTAATTTTTCCACATGGGTAGCGCCCACTTTGAGCGAAAACAAGTCAGACATAAAGAGAATTCCCTCTTTAGTGAGGGGGAGGCATCAATGGCCACCACTTTGATCGGAACCTTAAGTCTAACTGTCCCTATCTTACAGCGTGTGACCAATTGGGAGGCAATGAGATTGATGGATGATCCGCAGTTCATGAAAGCTGTAGAGGGAAAACAACAATTGTCCACTAACAGTTCCACATGAAGCAACACCTTAGAAAACGAGGAAAAGGGTACCTGAGGGTCTGAGTAGTCTCCCCGCTGACTACCCAGACCTAGTCGTTTCTCGTCGACCGGGTTGAGGATGGACAATCAGGGCACTCCCTTTTCCAATGTCCCGTTTTACCACAGTAGAAGCATAGCTGCTTTTCTCTCCGGCGTTGTCTCTCCTTTTCCTTCAGGGAGAGAGCCCCTATGTCCATGGGCACAGAAACAGTCTCTTTTCCACTAGGAAACAATGGAGTCTCCACCTGTATTACCCCCCTGGCCCGCAGCCTGCGGTCCATCCGGACGGCCTGGGTCATGGCGTCCTCGAGTGAGTTAGATGGGGGATGTAATGCCAAGGCATCCTGTAACCGCTCGGACAAGCCTCTGCGAAAGAGTCCTTGGAGTGCGGCATCGTCCCAAGTGACCTCTGCGGCCCAGCGGCGGAATTCTGTACAAAACCACTCAGCCGAGTGTTTCCCCTGACAGACACTCATCACCATGTCCTCTGCCAATCGCACTCAGTCCGGCTCATCATATATGTGCCCGAGGGCCTCAAAAAGTGCATTCACAGACACTCTCTCAGGGGCAGTGGGAGGAAAGGAGAAAGCCCAAGCTTGTGGGGACCCTCTTAACAGAGACATAATGACCCCAACCTTCTGACTTTCGTCCCCAGAGGAACATGGCCTCAAACTAAAGAAGAGTTTGCACCCCTCCATGAAGACCCTGAACCCCTTTTTGTTCCCAGAAAAGAAATCAGGCAGTTTAACAGGTGGTTCTGGGGACACCAAAACAATATCACTCGCCCCAGCCCTCAGACACCCAGCAGCTAAAGCCCCCCGCACTGTGTCAGAAACCTGCTGCTGAGAACGAGCCAGAGCTTGCTGCTCCAGAGATAAACCCTGAAACATCTGACTCAGATTTTCCATTTGCTCAGCAAGAGATTGTATGGGATCCATATTTCTCAGCAGAGAAAGAAAAAAAAACCCAAAAACTTAATGGTCAGTTATAATGTCAGGATCTTGTCAGTGCCGGCGTGCAGCCTCCGCTGAGCAGGGACTCACCCGCACTGTAGGGGGGCCCGGGGTCAGGTACAGCTGGAGAGTACAGATACACAGGACCTGTGGACGCTGAAGTTTAGCAAGCAGTCACAGGACCTACGGTCTTGTGACTGCAAGGGGGCGGGGCTTAGCATCCTGCTTTCAGAGATGGCAGGACACTATACAGAAATACTCAGAGTCAGGCAAAACGGAGGTCATACACAGAGATATCAGTAAAGTACCAGGGATGAGACAGAACGGATAGTCAGGGCCAAGCAGAAGTCAAAACCAAACAGACATAGAAGGTACCAAGCAGAATCCAAAGGAACTTATTTTTCAGACTTTCATGCGCTGCTTGACATAATGCACAATCCAGTTATATTAAAAGATCAATCATTTATTCCCATTTATCCCAATGCGTTTTGAAGTGGAAAACACTTCTTCTTCAGGGGATGATAAATATTGACAATATGCTATTATTCAAAGGTTAAATACATACCGTCTTTGAAAATTGGCGCCAAAACAGTCACATGTTCTTTTTGCATAAATGTCAAAGTTCATAGTTCATAAATAGAGTTGAGCGATACCGTCCGATACTTCAAAGTATCGTATCGGATGGTATCGGCCGATCTTTAAAAAAGTATCGGTATCGCCGATTCCGATACCGGAAGTCCCATTCAAGTCTATGGGACTTCCGGTATCGGAATAAGAAAAACCCTTTCCTGCCCTTGTACAGCCTCTCTGGGGTCTGTACGGGCCTTTCGGGGGGCTGTGCCGGCCTGCCAGGGGGTCTGTGCAGGCTCCGGTGGTCTGTGCCGGCCTGCCGGGGGGCTGTGCAGGCTCCGGTGGGCTGTGCCGGCCTGCCGGGGGGCTGTGCCGGCCTGCCGGGGGGCTGTGCAGGCTCCGGGGGGCTGTGCCGGCCTGCCGGGGGGCTGTGCCGGCCTGCCGGTGGTCTGTGCAGGCTTCGGGGGTCTGTGCAGGCATCGTCCGATGGGACTACAAGTCCCATCGGGCGATGCCTGCTACCATGACAGTGATTGACACATTAGCCAATGATGGGACAGTAGTAGTCCCATCATCCGGCTAATGTGTTAAATGTAAAAAAAAAAAAAAAAAAAAAAAATTACATGCTACATACATACAACATGCATACTACATACATGCTACATTCATACTACATACTACATACATGCTACATTCATACTACATAAATACTACATGCAACATACATACTACATATATACTACATACATACTACATATATACTACATGCATGCTACATACATACTACATGCTACATACTACATACATACTACATGCATGCTACATACATACTACATGCTACATACATACTACATATATACTACATGCATGCTACATACATACTGCATGCTACATACATACTACATATATACTACATGCATGCTACATACATACTACATGCTACATACATACCACATATATACTACATGCATGCTACATACATACTACATGCTACATACATACCACATACATACTACATGCATGCTACATGCTACATACATACTACATATATACTACATGCATGCTACATACATACTACATATATACTACATGCATGCTACATACATACTGCATGCTACATGCATGCTACATACATACTACATACATACTACATACATACCACATATATACTACATACATACAATACATTCATACAATACATACATAGACATACAGTACATATAACATAGAGTAACATACTTACCAATACTTGTCACATTGTTCCCCGAAGCCATTGTCGTCTACGGAATAAATATTAACATAACAAACCACAAAAATACTCACCCACGATCCGAAGCAGTCCACGAGTGTGTCCCACGACGATCTTGGGTAGAGAACTGCAGCATCAGATGATGCTGCCGTTCTCTACGGGCTGCAGGAATCCAATGACGGAAGGTAGGTATCCTTCCGCACTGTATTCCTCCGCCACTTAAAAAAAAAAAAGTCCCTAGTCTCACTTTATGCCATTGCTGTGTGGGAATTTCCCACGCAGCAATGGCATAAAGTGAGACTAGGGACTTTTTTTTTTTTAAGTGGCGGAGGAATACAGTGCGGAAGGATACCTACCTTCCGTCATTGGATTCCTGCAACCCGTAGAGAACGGCAGCATCATCTGATGCTGCAGTTCTCTACCCAAGATCGTCGTGGGACACACTCGTGGACTGCTTCGGATCGTGGGTGAGTATTTTTGTGGTTTGTTATGTTAATATTTATTCCGTAGACGACAATGGCTTCGGGGAACAATGTGACAAGTATTGGTAAGTATGTTACTCTATGTTATATGTACTGTATGTCTATGTATGTATTGTATGAATGTATTGTATGTATGTAGTATATATGTGGTATGTATGTAGTATGTATGTAGTATGTATGTAGCATGCATGTAGCATGCAGTATGTATGTAGCATGCATGTAGTATATATGTAGTATGTATGTAGCATGCATGTAGTATATATGTAGTATGTATGTAGCATGTATGTATGTGGTATGTATGTAGCATGTAGTATGTATGTAGCATGCATGTAGTATATATGTAGTATGTATGTATGTATGTAGCATGTAGTATGTATGTAGCATGCATGTAGTATGTATGTAGCATGCATGTAGTATGTATGTAGCATGCATGTAGTATATATGTAGTATGTATGTAGTATGTATGTGGTATGTATGTAGCATTTAGTATGTATGTAGCATGCATGTAGTATGTATGTAGCATGCATGTAGTATGCATGTAGCATGCATGTAGCATGTATGTAGTATGTATGTAGTATGTATGTAGTATGTAGCATGTATGTAGTATGTATGTGGTATGTATGTAGCATGTAGTATGTATGTAGCATGCATGTAGTATATATGTAGTATGTAGTATGTATGTGGTATGTATGTAGCATGCAGTATGTATGTAGCATGTATGTAGTATGTATGTAGTATATATGTAGTATGTATGTAGCATGTAGTATGTATGTAGCATGCATGTAGTATGTATGTAGTATGTATGTAGCATGCAGTATGTATGTAGCATGTATGTAGTATGTATGTAGCATGTAGTATGTATGTAGCATGCATGTAGTATGTATGTAGTATTTTTTTTTTTTTTTTTTTTTTTTTTAACATTTAACACATTAGCCGGATGATGGGACTACTACTGTCCCATCATTGGCTAATGTGTCAATCACTGTCATGGTAGCAGGCATCGCCCGATGGGACTTGTAGTCCCATCGGACGATGCCTGCACAGACCCCCGAAGCCTGCACAGACCACCGGCAGGCCGGCACAGCCCCCCGGCAGGCCGGCACAGCCCCCCGGAGCCTGCACAGCCCCCCGGCAGGCCGGCACAGCCCCCCGGCAGGCCGGCACAGACCCCCACAGGGTGCACAGACCACCGGCAGGCCGGCACAGCCCCCCGGCAGGCCGGTACAGACCCCGGGCAGTCCACACAGCCCCCCCGGCAGGCCGGCACAGCCCCCCGGCAGGCCGGCAGAGACCCCCGGAAGGCCCGAAATGACGGCGCATCATGATGCGCACACACCGCGCATCATGATGACGTCAGTCTGTCAATCAACTTTGAACTTCCGATTCCGAATTCCGATATTGAAAAAATATCGGAAGTCGGTATCGGAATTCCGATACAGCAAGTATCGGCCGATACCCGATACTTGCGGTATCGGAATGCTCAACACTATTCATAAATGTCAAAGTTCATACTATGGCGACTTAGATCAAACACATAGGATTATATATATAATCATTAAAATAACATCACTTTATTGTATTATAGGTGAAAAATTAAAAAAACGAAGAAGAAAAAAAGAAGAAGAAAAGGAAAAACAAAGTCATCAAAAAAGGAAAGAAAGGGGAGAAAGAAAGAAGGGGATATACACCCGTTTGCAAAAGAAATCCAGCTGAACCCTTTATCCACTGGACCAAGACAAAAATATATCTTATATACAGGCAAAAAATATTATTAGTGTCAGCTAAAAAAATATAATAAATATATATAAATTAAATAAATCTGTGTGTGTTATTCTCACCTTATAGAAATAAAAAGGGTGATCAAATAAAAATACATTAATTATCAGCACCAGACTTCGGTCAAATTATCAAAAACCACATAGAAAAAGTACCAAATAGAATCACATGCTTTTGTATAAAATAATTAAAGAAAAAAGAATCAAATCGCAACAGACTGCATATATTAAGGAGTAGAAAGTCGCATATAAGAATTTACAACTGAAATATGAAGGATAGAGTAAAATTATTGTAAATAGAATAAAAACAGGTTAAAAGATCATAGAATAAAATATCTAAACATCCTATAAAAATACTTCAGTAATTTCATTCAATCCATGCGGTTTCAAGGTGTTTAACCTGTAGATCCAAAAAATTTATTTTCTATTTAATTGTCCTACTCTATCAGAAATGACACTGGGTACATGCTCAAACCGCATAGGACAATTAAATAGAAAATAAATATTTTGGATCTACAGGTTAAACACCTTGAAACCGCATGGATTGAATGAAATTACTGAAGTATTTTTATAGGATGTTTTTATATTTTATTCTATGATCTTTTAACCTGTTTTTATACTATTTACAATTATTTTTCTCTATCCTTCATATTTCAGTTGTAAATTCTTATATGCGACTTTCTACTCCTTAATATATGCAGTCTGTTGCGATTTGATTCTTTTTTCTTTAATTATTTTATACAAATGCATGTGATTCAATTTGGTACTTTTTCTATGTGGTTTTTAGAAATACATATAGGCTCTGTTCAGATCTGCGACTTTATGGAGCCGATTTTGTGGATGAAATGAAAGAAGCACTTATCTAGATGGAATGATCCCGTTTTTGTATTTGATGAAGGGGCTCTTGCAAATGAATTTATTTTATCTTCTGATATTTAATTATGAAAAGTTGTACATGGGGCTGATATATATAAAAGTGCATGTGTTTATTTGGAAAATGTTGAGATGATAGCACAGGGAGTGATCCTGGTTTCTTTTCTTGCAACGACCCACTTCTTCTTTTGCAGCGCTGATCTGCTTTCGAGTCAGATCTCTATGTTTGACGCCACAGTAAGTGCTGACAGCCTGACATACTGATAATTAATATATATTTCCATCTGATAATTTGACCGAAGTCTGGTGCTGATAATTAATGTATTTTTATTTGATCACCCTTTTTATTTCTATAAGGTGAGAATAATTTGACACACACAAATTTATTTAATTTATATACAGTATATTTATTATATTTTTTTTAGCTGACACTAATAATATTTTTTGCCTGTATATAAGATATATTTCTGTCTTGGTCCAGTGGATAAAGGGTTCAGCTGGATTTCTTTTGCAACCGGGTGTATATCCCCTTCTTTCTTTCTCCCCTTTCTTTCATTTTTTGATGACTTTGTTTTTCCTTTTCTTCTTTTTTTCTTTTTCTTTTTTTAATTTTTCACCTATAATACAATAAAGTGATGTTATTTTAATGATTATATATATAATCCTACGTGTTTGATCTAAGTCGCCATAGTATGAACTTTGACATTTATGAACTATGAACTTTGACATTTATGCAAAAAGAACATGTGACTGTTTTGGCGCCCATTTTCAAAGGCGGTATGCATTTAACCTCTGAATAATAGCATCTTGTCAATATTTGTCATCCCCTGAAGAAGTGTTTTCCACTTCGAAACACGTTGGGATTAAATGGGAATAAATGATTGATCTTTTAATATAACTGGATTGTGCATTATGTCAAGCAGCGCATGAAAGTCCGAAAAATAAGTTCCTTAAGAAGCGATATACTGGCGGTCACTTGTCTGACCATTTGGGCGTGCAGCAGCTGACGATTTTCATACGCCTGATCTCTCCTTTAGCGGGTGAGTGGATTTTATATATCTATATACCATTATCATCAGATAAGACCCTATTGCGCTTCTTTGTTCCTATAGTGTATTTTATTAAGCAGAATCCAAAGCAATATCTAGAGAACAGACCGAGTCGTACACAGAGAATCAAGCAACCAGAACACAGCACAAACACACTCAGGGGTCACCACACATTGCCAAGGGCGAAAGTATAACTGACAGGGATGGGAGCGTCCTGAGGCTATAAGAAGCCTCTCCCAGAACCAGGGAGGGGCCACAATCATAGCCCCAGGTGTGCAGGTAAGCCTGCACTGGGATCACAACCTTTAACCCCAGAAATGCCAGTCATCAGCACTGGTTCCAGACATTAACCCCACGTGTGCGAGTCAAACCCCCACTGAGATCATGACAGGTTCGTCCCCGAACTCTGTCCCCCGGGAATGGTTTCCACTGGAACCTAGATGACGGCCCCCTTGGTTCCGGCCCGGACACCCGACGGGGGCTGTTCTTCCCACACTCCCCCGCCCTGTATGCTCGCCAGTCCTCGGGCGAGGGTTTCGGTAGACTCGGGTTAGTCTTTCGAGATGACAGTCCTTGTCGCCATATGAACTGGTCCTGTTCGTAACGTTCAGGGGGTTTGCCAGCTGTTGACCACTCGGAGCGTCGAAGCTCGGGTGTAGTGGAGTCTTCTGGGGTGGTGGAGGGTGGTCGATTCTGGTGGGAGGCCCGGGTCCACTGTAGTGACACTAATTGCGTGACCTGCAGAAGCAGTTGGGAAGTCCCTTCATCATCCAGGTTCCAGACCGCGGGCGGGGGTTAGGGGATCTGGGGGGTCGGTTCGGGTCACTGGGGATCAGTGGACACACAAGGCCGTAACATGTTACGGTGCACAACACGAGTGAGAGGTGCGTCGTTTTCTTCAGATTGTATTTCTTACACAGGCCCGTCGAGGCTTATCCGGCACAACACTCGGTACGGGTTCTCCTCCCTTCTCAGTTCCAATTTGTTTTGGGGACATTGATCTAGTATGAGTACTCGATCCCCAGCCTGGAAGTCAATGGGTGGGGGTAGCGCTCCCCCCGGGTGTTCTAGATCCTGGAGCTTCGTGTGGACGATCCGGTGGAGGGTTTGCAGTTGGTGCCGGTAGTTTCGGACCCACGAGGATACTCCAGTCCAATGTTGGGGTTCCTCCAAGTTTAACTCCACTTCTGTAATTCATTTGCCTTCCCGTCCGAACAGCAATGAGTAGGGGGTGTAACCAGTCACTCGGAGCACCCGGTTAGTATATACCCACACCAGTTCAGGGACATATTCAGGCCAGCGGGCCTTTCGGTCGCTCTCCAGGGTGCGCAGCATTTGGATTAGTGTTCGACTGAACCTCTCGCAGTCCCCATTTCCCTGCAGGTGGTACAGTGTAGTCCGAGACTTATTGATACCGTAGAGATGATGTAGCTCTTCCATGACTCTTCCTAGGAAGCATGCTCCTTGGTCCGAATGTATTCATTGCGGACAACCATACACTTGGATAAAGTTTTTACAAATCGCATAGGCGGCCGACTGTCTGGTGTCGAGTGGGGGTGACCACGGCGAATTTGGTGAAATGGTCCACCATAATGAGACAATGTTCATACCCCTGATAGGCCGCACCTATGGTCAGATAGTCCACCGTGAGGAGCTCCAGGGGAGCTGATGTTACAATTGTCTGCACTGGGGCTCGTTGCGCGGGAGGTTTAGCGAGCTCGCACGGGCAGCAGGTTCGGCAAACTTCCTCCACATCAGCGTGCAAGCGTGGATGGTACACTATCTGCTGCAGCCATTGCCAAGTCTTTTGAGCACCAAAGTGAGCCTCCTTCTCATGGGCTTCCTGAGCCAGTTGGCTGAGATGGGTTCCTGGCACGATTACCTGCCATATTGTAGCCGATGTCGTTCGTGACACGGCTTTTCGATATAAAAGTCCCTTTTTGATGACTAGCTTTTCCCACTGGCGCAGCATCAGCAACATATCCTGGGACAAAGTCTGTCTCTGTGAGCCAGTGGGCAACTTGCCTGTGGCCACCCATCGGCGCAGGAGTCCAATTTCTCTATCTTCCTGTTGTTGCTGAATCCATTTGTCACGTGGTTGTTCCAGTATTCCTCCTGAGAGCTCCGGATGAGGCGCTTCTTGCGCGCTGCCTGTAAGCGCAGCGGTGGTGAGGGCAAACAGCGTCTCCTCCCCCTCTAATTCGTCTTGATTCCTCCCTGGGGTGGTGTGTCAGATTCTGGAGAGTGCATCGGCGTGCACATTTTCAGCTCCCCGTTTGTAGATGATCTTGTAGTTGAACTTGGCCATCCGAGCCACTCACCGATGCTCTAGGGCCCCCAGTTTGGCATTCTCCAAATGGGCTAACGGGTTGTTATCCATCCGCACCATGACTTTGGAGCCCGCCAGGTACTCTGCGAACTGCTCCGTCGTTGCCCACACCACCGCGAGGAGCTCGAGCTTAAAGGAGCTGTAATGGTCCGGGTTGCGTTCGGAGTCGTGCAGCGACCGGCTACCATAGGCGATCACTTTCTCCCTGCCGTCCTGCACCTGTGACAACACAGCTCCTGGTCCCTGGAGGCTCCCGTCGGTATGCAGGATGAACGGTTGCGAGAAATCCGCATATGCCAATACCGGGGCATCCGAGAGCGCAGCTTTGAGATCTTGAAACGCATCCTCTTGCAATTGCTGCCACTGGATCTTCCGTCCATTCGCCCTGACTGGAGCCCCCTTCAGCACGTCCTGCAGGACTCGGCGTGCAAAATTCTTCATGAACCGATGATAGCCGGCCAACCCCAGGAAGGCCTGCACGTCTTTCACCGTCTCGGGGGTAGGCCACCCCTGGATGGTAGCAACTTTTTCCAGGGATGGTCTGACACCCTCCGCCGAGACAGTATGCCCCAGATATTCGATCTGGGTGCGGAACAGGTAGCATTTCTGGGGCTTCACCTTTAACCCATACTTCTGCAGCTGGCCGAGCACCTGCCCCAACCACCACAGGTGGTACTCGAACGTGGCGGAATAGATGATAATATCGTCCAGGTATATCAACGTGGCTTCAAAGTTGAGGTCTCCTAGACACCGCTGCATCAACTGCTGGAAGGTCCCTGGGGCGTTGGCCAGCCCGAACGGCATCCGATTAAACTCGAACAGTCCCATGGGAAGGATAAATGCCATCTTGGCTCTGTCTTCCTCTGACATCGGCACCTGCCAGTACCCACTGGCCAGGTCTAGAGTTGAAAAGTACGTCGCATTCCCCAAGGCGGACAGAGATTCTTCTATGCGGGGCAGCGGATACGAATCCTTGATGGTGCAGGCGTTCAACTTTCGATAGTCCACGCAAAAACGCAGAGTGCCATCTTTTTTATGAACCAGGACAATGGGGGCTGCCCAAGGGCTCTGGCTTTCTCGTATGACCCCCTTCCGAAGCATTTGGGCTAAGAGGGTTTTCACTTCCTGGTATAGCTGCGGTGGTGTTTGCCGATATCGCTCCCAGATGGGGGCCGCTCCAGACGTGGGGATCCCATGCGTAATGGCCGTGGTACATCCAAAGTCATCCTCATGGCTGGCGAAGACACTGTAATATTGTCCAAGAAGAGTCTCTACCTGGAGGAGTTGGGCTGGCGCTAGGCCGGAGAGAACGGCCCGCATTCTCTCCAGGATGGCTCAACCTTTCTCCGGGGTCGAGGATACGGCAGTCTATTGGGTTCACACCGTTACTGCCCAGGGATCTTCGGGTTGCACCTTCAACTGGACCGCGGGGTCCGGCAGCATCTCCTCCAAAGGCCCTACTAGTTTGGCCATTTTGGCCCGGGGCTTCAGGGCAATATCTTGGTCTTTCAGGTTGACACAACGCACCAGGACGGTCCCTTCCCACACCGTGGCCAGAGAGCGGGCTACCAGTATGCCAGGGTGTAGGCGCTCCGAGTAACATGGTTCCACCTGCAGCTCCACGCCCTCCAGTGGCATCGGCGAGCGGATCGGCAGAGCCACCACCGTCTGCCCTGGAGGAAGCACGAGCGGGGGGCCGCCGGCACGATGGCCTTGCCCAGCGCTTCACCCTCTTAGCACTCCTGGGGCACTCGTGCCTCCCGCACCAACCGCTGGAAGACCTGCTCTTGGGCCATGTGAGAACCCCACTGGCTTAGGGTCTCCTGCGTGGGATCGTTGAGGAGTAGGTTGCCGAACTCCCGTAGTATGTTCATGCCCAAGATAATTGGATGATGGATGTTAGTCTCTCCCTGGGTCAGGACCACGTCCCGGCAGCCTAGGGATTTACCACATAGTGTCATCTGGAGCCACACCACTCCGACGACAGGTACCGGCAGTTGGTTTGCGGCCACTAGTCGTATCATGGGCCCCCACTGGGGCCTAGCTTCCGGGAAATGCCGCCGGAAGTAAGCTGCCGGCATGGTCATCATCTGCAACCCCGTATCCACTAGGCACCGTACGGCACGACCCTCGACTTCGGCCCACACTATTGGGCACTTAGCGACCAGTTCTTCGGGACTTCCACCACCCCTAGTCATGGCTTCCGGCTCCGAGCGGCATCCCCCATGCCCGAAGGCCTCTAGTTTAATGTCCACCGGGGTGGGAATCTCCCATGCCGCGGACACTTCCGTGCGAAGTGGCCCAGTTCTCCACACTCATAACACCAGGGCAGTGAAGCTCGGCCACCCCGGGTATTGCAAGGCCCCCAAGGCCAGGGATTGTAGCCAGGCTGGCCGGGCGCGGGCTCCGTCCTCTTCTTTACTTCTGCCAGCTCACCCTGGATACTCTTCAATTCTTGTCTCATTTCCTCCATCCATTGAGGTTCTTCGACAATGCTTACGGAAGCCTCCATGTTCCGGGCCTTCACCACGGGAGCTGACATCCCCTGCTCCTGCTCTCATACCCGGGCCTGACTCCCCACTTCGGAGAAGGCTATATGTGGGTTCACTCGGACCTGTTCCCACAATGCCTGCTTGATTAACGGGTCCCGGAGTCCAGTCACAAGCTGGTCACGCAGGGTAATGTCGATGAGTCCTACCCCTATTCCGTCCTTCCTCTCTATGGCTGTGTGTAGCTCCTGGAGGGCATTCATATACTGGGTGATGGTCTCCCCCTCCCCCTGCATCCGACTGAACTACCGGGTTCTCAACTCCCCGATGTTTGTTGAATCCCTGTGGGTCTCTTCCAGGATCTGCAAGACCCTGGCGAAGGTGTTGCGGCGCCCCGAGGGTCTTAACATCACTGCCTTTCGGGCTTCCCCATCTAGCGCCATAAGGGCCACCTCAGCCTCTAAATCAGGGGTCATGGTGTGCATGCGGAAAAGGCCCCGCATACGTTCTGTCCAGCTCCACAACAGCGTATCAGAGCCAGAAAACCTGGGCAAGTTACTTAGCATAGCCCCCAAAGAGATGCTGGAGCGGGGACCCCCAATATCAGCAGCACACGCAGCCCCACTCTGGTCGGGCGCACCGCCATCTGCGCTCGGAGACTGCATCCTGCTGACTACGCCAAATGTAGTGCTAGCAGGTAAGCAGGATGCAGTGACGAGTCACGAGTCGGTTTGGTGCTTTTTATAATAACGTTTATGGCCTAGAGGTAACTTTCCTCAGTCTCAGCCTGTCCAACCAAAAGGGGTAACAAGGGTTGCCCTCGCAGGGGCTCAATACAAGTAAACACAAACAGAAGAGAACACGACTACGTCCGGCGGGAGCCAGTCACTAAAGGGCCGTGGTATGGCCGACTACGGGTCCTTAACTATATAGTCAACTTAGCCGTCCTTGGTTCCGGCCCGGACACCCGACAGGGGCCGTTCTTCCCACATATGTAATTTATTCTAGCATATATTGTGGAGCTGTGTATAATTCTGTCCTGTATAATTGGTGTAATTTTCAGTATCTATTCTTATTATGTACAGTATGTATGTGTGTATACAGTGGGTAGGAAAAGTATTCAGACCCCTTTAAATTTTTCACTCTTTGTTTCATTGCAGCCATTTGGTAAATTCAAAAAAGTTCATTTTTTTTCTCATGAATGTACACTCTGCACCCCATCTTGACTGGAAAAAAAAAACAGAAATGTAGACATTTTTGCAAATTTATTAAAAAAGAAGTGAATTTCTCCAATTCCTGGCGAGAGTCGCACTGCACTTGGGTGATATCCGAGTGCAGTGCGATGTTTCATACACACCCATAAACTTATATGAATTTCACATGCAATCACAGCATGCTGCATTTTTTTTCTGATCATGATCCTATCGGAGCAGGAAAAAAAATGACATTGAGAATACAAGCATTGGATTAAATTGGTACAAATGCAATCCAATTTTTAATCGGATTGCATTTGTCCAATTTAATTGCAAGTGGGTGTGAGCCCTAAGAATATTTTATTAATTTTCATTACTGTTGAACCTGCTTACTTTATACTGCACACTAACGCCTGTTTCACACATCCGTCTTTCAGATCAGTTGTTAACCGCCAAAATGGCGGACAACGGATCCGTCGGCGGACTGACAGGAAAAGCGGACCGTTGTTCAGACGGATCCGGCGAAGGAGAGAGCGAGAGAGAGATTTTTTTCAGCCGGCAGAACTGGATTTAGGGTTAAATTTCTGGCATTCTTCCGGGCATGCGCAGTGACAAATGCCGATCTGGCCAGCAAAAAAAGTTTCATTGTCCGTCCTGTCATGTCAGCGGACGCCAAAATTTTGGCGAATCCAGAAAAAAACGGATCTAACGGATGACCATCCGTCAAGATCCGCTGATAATGCAAGTCAATGGGAAAAAAACAGATCCGCCAAGAAAAATGGCGGATCCGGTTTTTTTTGCCAAACGGCGTATTTTGACTGATGGAGACAAACGGATGTGTGAAAGAGGCCTTATACATTAGACACATGAGGCATGCAAATACACTCATACAATGGAGTGCTCTAAAAACACTGAAATGCACTAATTCCACTCACATTGCCATACTTGCCAGCATTCTTTTGCAGACTGGAGATCTTTGGCAACTAGTAGGCAGTATTCTAGCCGGCCTTATAGATGACTCTTTCTTTCAGCACTAAAAAGTCATGCCCCCTTTGTACTAAGCCTCACCCATACAGTGTCCATTTTAGGACTTGATCATATATCAAAGCCAAACATCAGAAATACTCTGTACAGCCATAACAATCTGATCTTTTGATCCTCAATTAAGCAGGCTGCATACAGCATTTTCAGTGCCTTTGGTAGTGTTGGAAAGATGCCCAGCACTGTTTGGACAGCGGCTAGTTTTACACCCACAAAGAGGGTAATCACAGTACCTGCTCTGCACTGCCCAGGTGAACAGCTGAGTGCTGGTAACTGACAGCTCATTCCAATGTAAGGAGGTGACAGAGGCCATCATATGCCTTTCCCTCTTTGGACAGTGTTCAATGAACACTGTTCATATTAGATGTGTGTGTTTCATAGTATTTGTGACTGTTAATGTGTTCATGTAATGTGTATGCACTTGATATGTGTTGTGTATAAGATTAGGGATAGCATAGGACAATAGTGGGACTAGAATAGTGGGGGCACACTAGAGGTAGGGAATGAGAGTGTTAGAATACAGAAGTTACAGAAAGGTGTAGTGTAGGGCAGTAGGATACAGTGATAAAACTTCCTGGTTAGAGGGCAGCAATGATGCAGCAGTAAGAGCGGACAGTCCAATAGGTATGGGAGTGAAGCTGCTAATGCAGGAATGGACCCCAGGCTGAGTGGCATGCAGCTTAAACAGTAACCATTCCGAAGAGAATCCGGGGCCTATGGCTGGGATTAGGCGAAGCTGAGACAGCAAGCTTTTTACCTTTTCCTTTTGAGACCAGACAAGGGGAATGGGAGGAAGCTGGTGGGTCTAAAGGCGCGGATGGGTCAGGGATTGTCCAGGAAGAACAGTGATTACCAGAACAGGACAGGGATTGTCCAGGAAGAGCAGTGATTGCCAGGACAGGACAGGGATTGTCCAGAAAGAGCAGTGATTGCCAGAACAGGACAGGGATTGTCCAGGAAGAGCAGTGATCGCCAGGACAAGACAGGGATTGTCCAGGAGGAGCAGAGATTGCCGTGAAGCCAGGGAACACCCTAGGAATGTCACTATGTACGTACTGTACCGCATCTATAATGAAAACCCTGCTGTAAACTTGAACTGTTAAGAATGGACATTGTATCTGGAGTTGTTTGTGAAACCCGTGAAACTGGAGCCGGAATGACAGAAGCAGAGGGAACTCCAGCAATCAACGTGAGTGTTCTGTTGCGCATATTGCACATACAGAAGAAGATACATCATGCTTCATTTCTGGAGTGCTAGGATGTGGGAACACTACAGCTCGTTGCCACGACTACCACCCTGGCTGCCTTAAGCCCGCACAATGCTGTACTGCAGAGCTTCTCCTGTCACAGTGCCCCAGTGATGTAGCTACACACATGAGCCACCAGGGGTAGCAGCTATTTTAACTCTTCATTAAATGGAACCTGTCACCATGAAATTCAGTTCAATCAGCAGGCAGCATGTTATAGAGCGGGGGAGTGGAGTAGATTGATATATAATTTTGTAAGAAAAAAAGCAATGTCACCTGTGATTTAACCATTTAATCCTCTGCTCTTTCTAGGATCCTCAGTCCAATGGGCAATCCTATCAGTAATTGATAGCTCTCTCTGTACACACAAAGAACACTGTCAGTCACTGATTGGATCACTCACTGGATCAAAATCCCAGAAAGAGCAGAGGTTTAAATGATTAAATCAGATTATAATGAATCTTTTTTCACAAAACTATACTGTATATCAATCTACTCCATGGTCCCTGCAGATTAGATTGCATTTTCATAAAGACGGTTCCCTTTAACTCTAATCAAGGAGTTTCACGGGAGAAAGGTAAAGTTGCCTATTGTGTGTCCTGGAGGCACTGCCCCATGAAAATCTGTACCAGATAGCACCCAAAGTATATATCTATGGTCAAGTTCTTAGCCATTAAGCATCTGTACATTTTTGTTAAAGCAGAAGATAATAAAAAGGTCAAACGTTAATCGTAAAGTGTAAATCTTGTTCAAGTCTCGGTTGTTCTAATAAAGTAAAGTTACTGTTGAATGACTCATGTACACAGACATACCACAGATCACACCAGGGATAGGATTCGGTCAGTTCTCCCAAGCTTACTGTTAACATAAACAGCTGTGTTTGCAGAACAAGTGAAATTCCAACTCTGTCCCATCCAAAGCATGACACCTTCTCTCTGATGTAGGGGGCACAGAGGCCAGAAGAGGTCGAGCTTTTCCTGTGTAATAGTGTGTGAATGAATGTTGGTGGGTGAGTATTCTTTACCGATTGTGTGGTGGCACAGTGTGGAGTACATTTTATTCAGTCGGCATATTGTGGTGCTTTTTTTTAATTCTGAAGGCACAATGTGGGGCAACTTTAATAGATAGGTCATACTGTGTGACTTAGGGTGTGTGCACACGCTGCGGATTCTGCTGCAGATCCGCAGCGGATTTGGCTGCTGCGGATCCGTAGCAGTATTTGCTGCAGTGTACAGTACCATTTTTCCCTATGGGAAATGGAAACCGCAGTGCAGACGCTGCGGAATTTTCCACGCGGATTATCTGCAGTTTCTAAACCGCAGAAAGAATTGACATGTCAATTCTTTCTGTGGATCCCGCAGCGGTTTCCTATCTCCTCCATTGTGGAGATGGTGAAACCACAGGGCCAAACCGCAGAATAATCCGCAGATAAACTGCAGGTCTTTTGACCTGCGGATTTATCTGCGGATTTTGCAGAATCCGCAGACCAATCCGCAGCATGTGCACGTACCCTTAATGTCAGACTGGGGCATAATTTGGTGCATATTTTTTTAGCACACAATTCTGGGCATATTTTAGTTCAGTAACCCAGTGTGGGGCAATTTTTAATCAGGTGCACACTGCAGGGCATGGGGCACATTTATAAAAATACAGACTTTAATGTTGGCATACACAAAAACAACTCTTTTTGAGGAATTCTATGATTCATACTTTATTCAGTATAACAAGTTAGCATGTTGCATTCTAGGAACAAGTGCAAGAAATAAAATTTAAATGAAAATCTTCCAAAAACTAATACCAAAAACACATCACAGTAGCTACATTCTACAACATTGTTTCTTCTCTAGATAAACTCTTGTGCACATTAATTATTCAGCATGTTGCACATAGCTAACACATGGTGGCATTATATGTACAACAGATCCAATGTATTGCTGTAAAATGAAGGTTTAAATATGAAATATGTAAAATGTAAGGTTAGCTCACCTGAGCATTAATATAAAGATTTTCATTATAAATTAAATCAACTTCTCAATTTTATTTATGTTTTGTTTCTTAAAAGAAGTAGATTACATAAATATCTTTTCCAAACTTTAGCTTCACATCCTGTGTACTTATACTCTTCAATACTATTTCTTCTCAAAAAGTAGTTTCACATACATGGCTGCCACCAGAACTTTCAGGGCCCCATACTGGCAAAATTTTTGGGCCCCCTTGAGACTCCACCCTATCTCAACCTCCACCCATCAAACTTTCCACAGTTCCACTGCCCACTTTTGGAAAAACTCCACTTCTGCACTACCTTCTCTCTAATCACAGATTTACAGTTCCCATTGCACACTATATCACATACAGTGCCAGCAGCTTTTGTTATGGCCCAAAGATTTTTCAGCCTACCACTATGATAAGGTATACTCTTTTGGCAAGGTCCTACTCTACTCTACCCTATTAAAAATTGAAAACTGAATAAGCTGCAGAGGGAACCTGGCTTCCTGGATCGTGCCGACTGATCAGCTGATCGACGCCGCAGCTGCATATGCTGCAGCTGTGTCACAGTCACAGCATATGCATGGAGAGCCTGTCAGTTGGGAACCTGAACAAATTTGCTCAACTCTAGTTTTAACATATCGTGGACTGGAAAATGGGAAAAAAATGCCAAGTGCGGTGAAATTGCAAAAAAAGTTCAATTCCACAATTGTTTTGTATTATAATTTTTTACTGTTCTCTACTTGTTAAAACTGACCTGCCATTTTAATTCTCCAGGTCATTACGAGTTCATAGACACTAAACATGTATAGGTTTATTTTTTATCTGTGTGGTGAAAAAAATTCCAAACTTTGTTAAAAAAATAAATAAATAAATTGCGCAATTTTCCGAGACCCGTAGCATCTCCATTTTTCATGATCTTGGGTTGGGTGAGGGCTTAATTTTTGTTTTCCGAGCTTACATTTTTATTGATTCAATTTTGGTGCAGATTCGATCTTTTGATCACCCATTATTACATTTTAATGCAATGTCGAGAAGACAAAAAAACATAATTCTGGCATTTGACTTTTTTTCTCGCTACGCCATATAACGATCAGGTTAATCTTTTTTTATTGATAGATCTGGCGATTCTGAACGCGGCGATAGCAATTATGTGTATGTTTGAATTTTTTTATTACTTTATTTTGAATGGGGCGAAATGGGGGGTGATTTGAACTTTTATTTTTTTATATTTTTAAAAACATTTTTCTTTTACTTTTGGCATGCTTCAATAGTCTCCATGGGAGACTAGAAGATGCCATAACTAGAGTTGAGCGAAACGGGTCGAAAAATTTCAAAAGTCACCGACTTTTGGCAAAGTCGGGTTTCATGAAATGAAACTCGACCCTAGGATGAGGTCGGCCACGAGGTCGGCAACTTACGCGCCAAAGTCGCGTTTCAAAAGTTTGTTTTGCGCTCTTTTTCAGCCAATCAGGATCCACGGACACTGTGGGCAACGTGATGACATAGGCAGGGGTCACCACCATCTTTCAGAAGGGCATGCAAGTGATTGGCTTGCTTTGGTGGGCGTCACAGGGGTTATAAAAGGGCGTGCACGCCGACCGCCATCTTACTTCTGCCGATCTTAGCATAGGGAGAGGTTGCTGCTGCTGATTCTGTAGGGAGAGCGTTAGGCAGGGAAGAAGAAAAAAAAACTGCTTCTGCTGCTAGAGATTTTGCCTGTACAACACACCAGTCACTGTGTGTGCAGTGCAAGGGGAGGCTATATTGTGGTGGATCAGCGGTGTTGGTTGTTAGGCTGCCTTCTAAGGCTTCCTGACAGCTGCATTGGTGTTTACCCACTGCTCTGCAAACTGCTTTTTTAAAAGCAATCCCAATTTTTTCTTTTTGTCCTGAGGTACTGAGCGTGCATTTTTTCACACCATACATCGGTGTACGCTAGTCACACAGTACCGTGTAACGGCTGTTATCACAGCCACAGTGAAGCTATCTGTGTGTCACTCTGTGAGAATAAGTCGAGGACATGTTCCGTTCTTACAGACCTGCACCTACTAGTTTTGTCTAGCTTTCAAACAGTTAAATATATTTGCTGTTTGATCACATTCAAAACTATAGAGAGACAGCATGTGTCAGTCCGTATACTTAAAAACACGGAGCTTGACAATTTTATGTACACCGGACAGCCATGTACGTGCACGCTCCTCTCAGTACCGTGTAACTGCTGTTATCACGGCCACAGTGAAGCTATCTGAGTGTCACTCTGTGAGAATAAGTCGAGGACTTGTTCCGTTCTTACAGACCTACACTCTAGGGAGATTCCTATTCTGCCCAATTCTACATACACCTTGTAGTTTGTGATACACTAGCCAATTTCTGCCTGTGACATAGCGCTCTGATATTCAGTGGGCCTCACACAATCCAAAAGTGTCCAGTGTCCACTAGTGGGTGCAGAAACTCAAAATCTCCCTTATCCTGTAGTCACTTTTTTCACACCTGTGCCATCGAGTCTGTGACATAGCGCTCTGAGATTCAGTGGGCCTCACACAATCCAAAAGTGTCCAGTGTCCACTAGTGTGTGCAGAAATTCAAAATCTCCCTTATCCTGTAGTCACTTTTTTCACACCTGTGCCATCGAGCCTGTGACATAGCGCTCTGATATTCAGTGGGCCTCACACAAACCAAAAGTGTCCAGTGTCCACTAGTGTGTGCAGAAATTCAAAATCTCCCTTATCCTGTAGTCACTTTTTTCACACCTGTGCCATTGAGCCTGTGACATAGCGCTCTGATATTCAGTGGGCCTAACACAATCCAAAAGTGTCCACTAGTGTGTGCAGAAATTCAAAATCTCCCTTATCCTGCAGTCACTTTTTTCACACCTGTGCCATCGAGCCTGTGACATAGCGCTCTGATATTCAGTGGGCCTCACACAATCCAAAAGTGTCCAGTGTCCACTAGTGTGTGCAGAAAATTCAAAATCTCCCTTATCCTGTAGTCACTTTTTTCACACCTGTGCCATCGAGCCTGTGACATAGCGCTCTGATATTCAGTGGGCCTCACACAATCCAAAAGTGTCCAGTGTCCACTAGTGTGTGCAGAAATTCAAAATCTCCCTTATCCTGTAGTCACTTTTTTCACACCTGTGCCATCGAGCCTGTGACATAGCGCTCTGATATTCAGTGGGCCTCACACAATCCAAAAGTGTCCAGTGTCCACTAGTGTGTGCAGAAATTCATAATCTCTGTGATCCTGTAGTCACTTTTTTCACACCTGTGCCATCGAGCCTGTGACATAGCGCTCTGATATTCAGTGGGCCTCACACAATCCAAAAGTGTCCAGTGTCCACTAGTGTGTGCAGAAATTCAAAATCTCCCTTATCCTGTAGTCACTTTTTTCACACCTGTGCCATCGAGCCTGTGACATAGCGCTGTGATATTCAGTGGGCCTCACACAATCCATAAGTGTCCAGTGTCCACAAGTGTGTGCAGAAATTCAAAATCTCCCCTGTCCTATAGACACCTTGTACCTTGTTTTACATTACTATATAGTTTGTTGGATTTTGTCTACATTTCTACAAAAAATGAGGAAGGCTGGTGGAAGAGGCCGTGAAATTGGGCGGGGGTTGGCAGCTGGTAATGATGGTGTTGGTGGTGGATCTGATGGTAGTGGCAAGAGCAAAATAGGACCGAATGCAGGAGGTGTTGAGCCTGCATCATCGTCTGGCTCCATAAGGCTTCGAAGGCTTAGTTTTCTAGGAGTTGGTAAACCGCTTTTAAAGCCAGAGCATCAGGAAAAGTTTTGTCTTACATTGCTGACTCAGCCTCCAGCTCTATCGCCTCCTCTTCTGAAGTTTTAAAAAGTAAAAGCACTGAGTCGTCATTGGAGGCTCATGTTCATGAACCACACCTTTCCTTGTGTCCTTGACCCCAACCAAGATTGAAGGATGACGCAGGCCATACTACTGATTACTCCATGGAGCTGTTTTCACATACCATGCCTGGATTATCAAGTGAAATGGTGAATTACCCAGGCCAAGATGAATCTGACATGGAGTGCACTGATGCACAGCCGCTGATAGATGATTCTGCTGGTACATTCATTCAGAGCACTACATTGTCCTCGCAGTGTACAGAGCCAGATTCTGACCCTGATGAGACTCAGGTGCCCCTTCCCGCACACTATACCACCATACACGGTGACACAGAGGAAGGCGCACATGACATTGAAGAGGAGGTGATGGATGACCCAGTTGTTGACCCAGATTGGCATCCATTGGGGGAAGAGGGTGCTGCTTCCAATAGCTCAGATGAGGAGCATCCACAGCAGACATCGACATCACAACAGCTGTTATCTGGCAGGCCCGGAGCACTCCAAAGACAGGTTCCAAAAATCAAAAGAGTTGCTGGACAGCTTGTCCAGAGGGTCAAAACATCACAGCGTGCTAGGCCGCAAAATGTCTGCCAAAGTAGGAAGAGTGCAGTGTGGCACTTTTTTGAACAAAATCCTCATGATCAGGCCAAGGTTATCTGTAAGAAGTGCGCAAAGACCTTTAGCCGAGGGAAAAATCTGAAAAATTTGAATACCAGTTGCATGCTTAGACATTTAACCAGCATGCACTTGCAAGCGTGGACACAACACCAAACCTCAAGTGCCACATGTGCAACTGATCACAAAGAAGGTAGTCAGCAACGCTACATTGTTTCCCCCACTGTAAGCCCACCAGTTAGCACAGCAGCAAATGTTGAGGTGTCATTGCAAGGCCACAGCAGTCAGGGAATCCCACTGTTATATCAACGAAATACTGAATCTAGGCCATCAGAAAGAACACCAACTCCATCACCATCATCAACCCTCTCTCAGTCCGCCCTGTCCACCGCTACTTCCACCATATGCAGCTCTCAAGTCCAGCTCACCCTCCCAGACACTATGAGTAGGTCAAGAAAGTACTCAGTCTCTCATCCGCGTACACTGGGTTTGAACGCCCACATTGCCAAACTAATCTCGTTTGAGATGATGCCCTATCGGTTGGTGGAAAGCGCAGCTTTCCGCGAACTCATGGCCTATGCAGTACCACGCTATGACCTACCCAGTCGCCACTTCTCTCGCAAAGCCATCCCAGCCCTCCACCATCATGTAAAAGACCGCATTGTCCATGCACTCAAGCAGTCAGTGAGTGGAAAGGTGCACCTCACAACTGATGCATGGTCCAGTCGGCATGGCCAGGGCCGTTACGTGTCCATCACTGCGCACTGGGTTAATGTGGTGGATGCAGGGTCCACAGGGGACAGTGGTGGAGGGACAGTGCTGCCTAGCCCACGGTATAGGAAACAGTTGGCTGTAGGCGTTCGACCCTCCTCCTCCTCCTCCTCCAGAAGCGAAAGCTCGTCCACAGAACGCAGTCATACGAGCACTCCATCTGCAGCTGCCACTGTTGCACACGAGGTGTCCCCCTATTGAGCAGCTAGTGGAAAGCGTCAGCAGGCTGTGTTGCAGATGATGTGTTTGGGCGACAGACACACCGCCGAGGTGCTGGCCGAGTACTTGAAGCGACAAACTGAGTCATGGCTGGGCAGTGTACATCTTGAGGCAGGCAAGGTAGTTAGTGATAACGGCCGTAATTTTGTGGCAGCCATAGCCCTTTCAAAACTCAGCCACATACCTTGCTTGGTTCACACCTTGAACCTGGTGGTGCAGTGCTTCCTCAAAAATTATCCGGAGTTAACAGCCCTGCTCCAGAAGGTGCGAAGACTGTGCGCGCACATCCGCTGGTCGCCTGTACACTCCGTTCGTATGCAGAAGCTGCAGCGATTGCTCCACCTTCCCAACCACCGCCTCATTATCGACATTGCAACAAGTTGGAACTCCACCCTGCACATGGTGGAGCGACTGTGCGAGCAGAGGCAGGCCATAATGCATTTGTGGGAGGATACACGGCCAGGCACTTTGAGAGCAGAAATGGAGTTGACAGGTGTGCAGTGGTCGAAGCTGAAAGACCTCTGTAAAGTCCTTCAGTGTTTTGAGGAATGCACACGGCTGGTAAGCGCAGACGACGCCATCCTAAGCATGAGCATCCCACTTATGTGTCTGCTCATGCAAACTTTGACGCACCTTAAGGAGCAGGCGTCTGCAGCCAATGTTGATGAGGAGGAAGAGGAGGAGGGAATCCTTGATGACATTCAGCCATTGTCTGCTCAGGGACCTCTCCTGGACGAGGTGGAGGAAGAAGAGGAGGAGGAGGATGATGATGGGGATGATTACTTAGGGGAGGAGGATGCATCTCGTGGGGCAAGTGAAAATGTTGGCATGGCAAGGTTTGGTACAGGGTTTGTGCGTGACTGGAGGGATGTGGATTTGCCAGAAAGTGCTCCTCCAACCAGCACTCGCAGTGCATCATTGACACCGGGAACATTGGCCCACATGTCAGATTATGCCTTGCAGATCCTAAAAAGGGACCCCCGCATTGCCAAAATGATGAACGATGACGACTACTGGTTGGCCAGCATCCTGGATCCACGCTATAAAGGCAAATTACAAAACATCATGCCACAGGAGAACCTTGACCTAATATTGGCTAATAAACAAGCAACTCTGGTAAATCGGTTGCTTGAGGCATTCCCAACACACACAAGAGCGGTGATGGTTCTCACACGAGCCGTACGGGCCGGGGGCAGCTTGGCAGAGGTGTTCATGGTGCACACAGCAGAAGTGGCGTTGGAGACAGGGGTTTCATGACAATGTTGTGGACTGATTTTTCAAGTACCGCTCACACAACTGGTAATACTGCATCAATGGAAAGTGACAGGAGACAGCAGTGGTCAACTATGGTTACAAACTACTTTTCCTCCCATATCGATGTTCTCCCACACAGGTCATTCCCCTTTGACTATTGGGCCGCTAAACTGGACACCTGGCCTGAATTGGCCCAATATGCCTTACAGGAGCTCGCTTGCCCAGCTGCAAGTGTGCTATCGGAAAGAGTCTTCAGTGCAGCTGGATCAATCCTGACAGAAAAAAGGACCCGTCTGTCAACCCAAAATGTGGATGATCTAACCTTCATTAAAATGAACCATGCATGGGTTTCCAAGGATTTTGTCCCACCTTCCCCTGATGACACATAGGGTGACAGAAAAATGACTTGCTTTGGTCCACCTCTTCCTGGGACTTGACCTATTTCGCCTTTTGCATCAGCTGAATGTCCAACATCAACATATGCCACTTTCTAAAACTCCCTAACTGTGCTGCCTCCCCCCCCATGGCCGGGGTCACCACCTAGCGCACGACACCGTGCGAGTGCCGTTGCCCTGGACAGGTGGGTAGGCCGACTCTTGGGCGCGGGCACTGGCACAGGGTCCCTCATAGTGCAATCAAGTGTCTCTGATGGTGGTGATGCACACCCGCCGTCAGACACACCGCCGTACTATGAGGGGCCCAGTGCCAGTACCGACGCCCACGAGTGGGCCCCCCTTGCTTGGGCAGGGCCCCAGCATTTGCAATCTTTACCTCTCCCTGCTCCTCCGCTGTGTAGTCTGGGCCGTCAAATCCATACTGTGCCTGACACCGTCTGAGCCTGCCTCCTGATGTGTAGACATATATTTTGAATGTGTACGCTATCCATACGTGTTATCCGGGGATACGGTACCCTTTCTCACCTTTGTGCAATCACGTGCAATCCATACTGGGCCTAACACCGTCTGAGCCTGCCTCCTGATGTATAGACATATATTTTGAATGTGTACGCTATCCATACATGTTATCCGGGGATACGGTACCCTCTCTCACCTTTCTGCAATCACGTGCAAGCCATACTGGGCCTAACACCGTCTGAGCCTGCCTCCTGATGTATTGACATATATTTTGAATGTGTACGCTGTCCATACATGTTATCCGGGGATACGGTACCCTTTCTCACCTTTGTCCAATCACGTGTAATCCATACTGGGCGTGAGAACGGCTGGCGAGCTATTAAGCAAGCTACAGCACCTGTGGTTTGCACACGTAAGTTTTTCATTTTTTCAGGAATGACGGTTAGGCCTAATTCCGGAACTGCGGTTGACCTGCACTTACTGGGAAATCATCATTCGCGGGTAATAATTGTAATCAGTGATCCCCATCACTAACGTTGTTCAGCGGGTTATCTGCACCTGTAAGCGACAAACGCTGGCCTTTTCAGTGTAGCGCACATGCAGCCACAGACATGTAAGGGCATGACACACCAGTTATTGGCCAATCTCATGTGCCAGAGCCTCACGTGTCCCTCTAGTAAGCCGGACTCGGACCGCGGGGCATGACGGAGTCTCGTTCGTTAACGGAATTAAGCTTGCAATGTGTGCATCTTTTCTGTAGCTGGCATGGTTGAGGTTTCCCAGGTGGAGTCGAATTTAACCGTAGGCTCCACTCCTGGTGGTGCCCTTCTGGACATTCCTTTAAGGTTCAGCTTTGCAACCATACTGCCCACGTAAAAAAAACACTTTGCCTTCATGAACGCTGTTTGGAGGGTCATGACTCGTGGGAATAACGCCGCCCAATCAGTTAACCTGCTAGAGAGATCCTTCGTTGCTCCCAAGCATGACATCACACTCCCAAGGAGGAAGGTAATGCCACTGTGGCGACCGTACTCCTGGGGGCGACACAAGTGCACTGATGCCCAGCCACTGCTCGATGAATCTGCTGGTACATTGACCCAGACCACTACATTCCCCTCACACGCTACACGGCCTGAATCTGACCCTGATGAAACTCAGGTTACCCTTCCCATATACAGTTCCATCTTACACGGTGACAAAGAGGAAGCTGCAGATGAAAGTACAGGTTCGGCCCACCCGCCATCAGACACACCACCATACTATCAGGGGCCCTGTGCCAGTGCCGTCACCAACGAGTGGGCCCCCCCTGCTTGCTCAGGATCACAGCACTTGCAAGGTTGAAATACTGTGCAGTGAGATGAAAGATGGGGACGACGAGGATTCCAGACTAGTACAGGGATTCCCTAGTGAGGAGACTTATTTGATTGTTTTCAATGTTGGGACAGCAATTTTTGGGGAGCACTATACTCTGGAGAATGATAGATGGGGCCCACCATACACTGGAACATTCCAAAGGTGGACATCAGACACTGGAGCAGCATTTACAGGGCCCATTATACACTAGAGCATTAGAAATGGGGCCCATTATGTTTGGAGCATTATTTGGGCCCATAAGACAGTGGAGCTTCATCCATGAGGACCAACATATACAGTAGCATTATGTGGAGCTCATCATATACTGTTACAAACATTATATGGGACCAATGATTCTGTATGGAGAAATAGATGGGCCTCGTCATGAGATGTAAAAAGTGAAGTATTTTTAATTGTACTATACCGCTATTTCTCTGCCGTATCGGAGCATGATGAGTTGTGGTATGTGTTAAAGGGGCGCTCTTTCGCCCGGGGCACATGAAAACCTGGAGCCAACCCTACCCCCCCACAACTTTAGCCAAATAACCCCCATTTTTCAGTGCGTAACTTGTATTATGAAGTTAATTAAGGTTGACAAGCTTAAGTAAGAAGAATTGATGCTTTTGGCATTCAAATGGGCACTGTAGGTGTGTTTCCTGTCCTCCTCTCACTGCCGACTTTTATTCCCCATTGACTTACATTGGGTTTCGTGTTTCGGGACGACCCCGACTTTTCCCTATAATCGGCCGATCTTGCTCGACCCGACTTTTGGAAAAGTCGGGTTTCACGAAACGAAACTCGACCCTAAAAAACCAAAAGTCGCTCAACTCTAGCCATAACCCGATCATCTCAGCTACATACAGGCAATGATCAGATCGCCTGTATGTAGCAGAATTGCTGACTTGCTATGAGCACCAACCATGGGACGGCGCTCATAGCAATCAAGCAGTAACAACCATAGTGGTCTGCAGGAGACCTCTGGTTGTCATGCCAACCCATCAGTGACCTGCGATCATGTGACGGGGTGACCGATGGATGGATTTCCGGCCCGATTGCTGAAAGCACATGTTAAATTCTGCTGTCAGAGTTTGACAGCTGCCTTTAATCGGTTAATAGCTTTTGCTGAAGTGTGGACTGGGCTGCCAGGGCTGGTGAAGGGTCTGGTCTGGAACTGCTGGGGATGAACCTCCTGTTCCTGGGGGGAATGAGTTTGCAGCCGGAGCGAGCCAGTATCCAAGGGGGCATGGCCAGTCAGTCTGAGGTAAAATGTGTTGTGCGGCAACTGAAATGTTCTTCCCACCAGAATGCCAATGAGGGGCAGATCGCAGTCGCTGTGAGGGGAGTGACAGGCCGCGGCACGCAGAGGAAGGGCTGCATCGTGAAGGACTTATCTATACTGGCGGGTGCACAGGGGAGCGTGCGACTGACAGAGCTTCGCAGTTCAGACATCTAGTTGTTGGCTGACATCCAGAGAGGCGCATGCTGGGCAGAGAATTGCAGCACAGTCCTTCACATGATGGCGGCTGCTCAAAAAGGCAGCGGGCAAAACCCGAGACCGCCCACTGCTGCCAGAAGTAGGACCGTGTGCTTGATGAGGATGCCAGCAGACACCACAGCGACCGCCACCAGCATCCTGCTATGCACGGAACCCTCAGTGAGTGACAGGCTGCGGAGCCACGATAAGTGAATCTGTGAACCGGAGACTGTTTAGATAAACAACCATTTATTCAGTTTTATTCTGAATCCTTTTACCCTGCTATCTCCTTGTGAGGAGTTCGCTACTGATGATTAATTAAATATAGTTAACCCTTGCTCTGCAGCATTTGTGTTACTTCATCCCAGCACCTGCATATTACATTTGGCATAGTCGGCAGGATGCAGTCCGTGGACACAAATGCCGCAGACCAGTCCACTATGGGTGCCCCCAAGTCCAGTCTGCCATTGAAGGCAATGCTTAGTAACGTCCTGAAGTTCACAAGAAATAACAGGATGTTGTGGAACTAGACTGATCGGGTCAGGAGCATGCTGCGAATGCATTCCATGGCCCTTGCATTACAGGCAGAGATAGCTTTAATGGCACTAGACGGGGAGGCCCTGTGTTCCGTGATGTTCTGCCCTTCACTTGAGCGTGATATGTTTGAGAAAGTAGTCCAGGTTTTGGAGGAGATGCACGGGGACCCCCCACTAACATTGAAGAGTTGTGCATGCATTTATTTGGTCACGTCCAGTGAGAAGGGGAGATGGTGATGCAATATCTTAATGTGTTGCAGGAGATACTTGGGCATATTGCAAAAAGGGAAGTTGTGGGAACCATGGGAGTGGGACCTCCTGATACAATTTTGAGAGATCAATTTGTGCCGGGTTTTAAATGGGACAGTTTCCATCCAAAACACATAAAGAACTCTATTATCTATAGCCAAGCCATCAGATACAATCGTATATGTTCCAACCCCATGGATAGAGACAAACACCTTGGTCGCCTCAAAAAGACCTTTTTGAATCAGGGCTACCATCCAAGAACAATTGAAAACCAAATTACAAGAGCCACCAGAATGTCCGGAATCACCTGCTACATTACAAAGCTAAAGAAGAAAATAACTGGGTGCCTCTAGTAGTCACCTACAACCCAAATCTGGAAGTGCTAAGGGGAGCTGCACGGAAATTACAACCTTTACTACAAAAAGATGCCCAATTACAATCCATTTTTCCAGACCCCCCACTACTGTGCTTTAGGCAGCCCCCAAATCTAAGAAGCATCATTGTCAGAAGATCCATGTCCTCTCCTGCAGCTGGAGGAACCTTTACTTGCAACCAGAAAAAATGTAAAACCTGTCCATCTATAAAGACCATGGACAAGATAAAGATCCCCAATTCTCATCAGGACTACAAGATCCCAGGTACTTTCAGCTGCATTACTTCTAATGTGGTGTACTTAATTATTTGTACTAAATGTCCAACTGGGCGTCTGTATGTGGGGGAGACAGGGCAAAAGCTTAGAACAAGGATGAATGCTCATCGTCACACAATAAGAGAAAAAAGAATGGATCTACCTGTGGCAAAACATTTTTGTATGATGGACCACAACACCAGGGA
This sequence comes from Dendrobates tinctorius, assembly GCF_039654945.1. Lineage (NCBI taxonomy): Eukaryota > Metazoa > Chordata > Amphibia > Anura > Dendrobatidae > Dendrobates > Dendrobates tinctorius. Next base: position 12,689,311 of record NW_027361765.1, read on the forward strand.
TATGAAATTACTGGTATTGAAAGGTAACTTCACATCTCAGAGAGAGAGAAGAGTCTGTGAGTATAAATTTATGACGACCTTTGACACTCTCAATGCTGGAATGAATGTGTCGCATGGATTTATGTCTTTTTACATCAATTAAGGAATTTGCTCCTAAGACCTTGTGGGGGTATCACAACACATTAGGAGACCCCAATCAGAGGACAATAAAACATCCGGACTCCTTATCTATGAACTGGTCCAATATTTATGTTTCTCCCTCTCCCATAATCATAATTCTGCTTCACGTCACTTGTCTCATCTATTGCATTTTTTTCTGTGCTGTATTGTGCATAAATAGGTGACTCTTCAGATTTTGAATTAGTCTATGCCTGATGAAGAGACCTGAGTAGTCTCGAAAGCTTGCAATGTGTTACCATTAGTGTTGAGCGATACCGTTCGATACCCAAAAATATCGTATCGGATGGTATCGCCCGATACGAAAAAAATATCAGGTATCGCCGATTCCGATATCGGAAGTCCCATTCAAGTCAATGGGACTTCCGGTATCGGAATTAAAAAAAGGCCTTTATTTCCTTGTTGGCTAATTCTACATAATTGAAAACAAATAAGAATCATGTAGAATGTATTGTGGGAGGTGGAGGAGACATTAAAAGCATAGTGGTTTATTCAAATCACATGGCATAGCATTAATTCCAATTTTTTTTTTCAAGACGTTCGGAGTTAAAAAGATATTGACTATGTTAACTTTTTTATATTTAGTCAGATATGTATGTTTCGCAACTTCCATGCTCTTCACCTTCTTTTGTACTTCTCCCACACTTTCTCCTTCATGATCCGCAGCAGTAGCATTTTTTTCATCAACTTTTTCTTCACCTTATTCATCTTCTTCTTCTTCACCTTCTTCCCATTAATTTTTTTTTTCCATTCTTCATATTCTTCTTATTCAGCTATTATTAATTTTCATATGCTATTTCTTCATCTTCTTCCTATTCTTTTTCTTCATTTTCTTATGGTGACAGGCATTCCTGTAGTACTTATCTATAAAAGTTATAAGATTACACCTTACGTTCTGCCTGTCACAAAAGATTTACAACAGGATTTGTCCGCGTTCAGTTTGGCCTGCAGCAGCAGGCATTTTCCAGGGGCACCACGAGGAGGAACGGACTCACCCCCATTTACTGCTTAGTCTTCTTCTGCTTATAATTTTGATTTCTTCTATGCTGATTTTTTGTCTTATGCTTAATGTTCTTCTGCTTTCTGTTCTTCTGATTTTGCTTCTTCTGCTTCTTGTTCTTCTGTCTTTTGTTCTGTATCTTGGTGGTTGTCTTCATGTTCTTTGTCCTCTTGGTCTTATTATTTAGGGTCATATTTCTGGTCTTCTTTGGTGTGGTCTTCAGGGTCGTCATCAACAGGGTCATCGTCATGGAGATCAATAAGGATTACCAAAGACAATTTCAAAAAGCTTGATCTTGGAAATGTAGCAGAAGGTACAAGAAGGCTGAGAAACTGGCGAGAACCAGCTGACGGTGCTGGAACCCAGATGGGTAGCAAAAGCTACAAGAGCCAATGGCACTACCAAGGAACAGCTGACGGTGCTGGACCACGGTTACTAGGCAGGAGGTACCTGTGCTAGAAAGCACTACCAAGGACCAGCTGACGGTGCTGGACCTCGGATACCGAGATGGAGGCACCTAGGCCAAAGGCTCTGGCGAGAACCAGCAGACAGTGCTGGAACCCGGGTGGGTAGCAGAAGGTACCCATTGAAAGCAAAGTAGCCAGGCCGCAAGCCGGCCGCAGTTACCGAAACCCACAGTCCTACAGGGGGTCCATGTCCCATTGGCACTACGGATCCAGCCTTCAGTGCCAGTTCCCGCAGCCCACATAGGAGTCACCTAAACTGCAGGCACCGTAGAGTCGGCTAACCCGGCCGCAAGACGACAGGACAACGGATTGGTGGCATAGTGACCTTGACACTACCCGGAAACAGCAGGCGTGCTGGAACCAGGCTGGGCAACAGGGAGTCCCCGTGCCAAAGACACTGCCGAGAACCAGCTGACGGTGCTGGAACCCAGATGGGTAGCAAAAGCTACAAGAGCCAATGGCACTACCGAGGAACAGCTGACGGTGCTGGACCACGGTTACTAGGCAGGAGGTACCTGTGCTAGAAAGCACTACCAAGGACCAGCTGACGGTGCTGGACCTCGGATACCGAGATGGAGGCACCTAGGCCAAAGGCTCTGGCGAGAACCAGCAGACAGTGCTGGAACCCGGGTGGGTAGCAGAAGGTACCCATTGAAAGCAAAGTAGCCAGGCCGCAAGCCGGCCGCAGTTACCGAAACCCACAGTCCTACAGGGGGTCCATGTCCCATTGGCACTACGGATCCAGCCTTCAGTGCCAGTTCCCGCAGCCCACATAGGAGTCACCTAAACTGCAGGTACCGTAGAGTCGGCTAACCCGGCCGCAAGACGACAGGACAACGGATTGGTGGCATAGTGACCTTGACACTACCCGGAAACAGCAGGCGTGCTGGAACCAGGCTGGGCAACAGGGAGTCCCCGTGCCAAAGACACTGCCGAGAACCAGCTGACGGTGCTGGAACCCAGATGGGTAGCAAAAGCTACAAGAGCCAATGGCACTACCGAGGAACAGCTGACGGTGCTGGACCACGGTTACTAGGCAGGAGGTACCTGTGCTAGAAAGCACTACCAAGGACCAGCTGACGGTGCTGGACCTCGGATACAGAGATGGAGGCACCTAGGCCAAAGGCTCTGGCGAGAACCAGCAGACAGTGCTGGAACCCGGGTGGGTAGCAGAAGGTACCCATTGAAAGCAAAGTAGCCAGGCCGCAAGCCGGCCGCAGTTACCGAAACCCACAGTCCTACAGGGGGTCCATGTCCCATTGGCACTACGGATCCAGCCTTCAGTGCCAGTTCCCGCAGCCCACATAGGAGTCACCTAAACTGCAGGCACCGTAGAGTCGGCTAACCCGGCCGCAAAACGACAGGACAACGGATTGGTGGCATAGTGACCTTGACACTACCCGGAAACAGCAGGCGTGCTGGAACCAGGCTGGGCAACAGGGAGTCCCCGTGCCAAAGACACTGCCGAGAACCAGCTGACGGTGCTGGAACCCAGATGGGTAGCAAAAGCTACAAGAGCCAATGGCACTACCGAGGAACAGCTGACGGTGCTGGACCACGGTTACTAGGCAGGAGGTACCTGTTCTAGAAAGCACTACCAAGGACCAGCTGACGGTGCTGGACCTCGGATACCGAGATGGAGGCACCTAGGCCAAAGGCTCTGGCGAGAACCAGCAGACAGTGCTGGAACCCGGGTGGGTAGCAGAAGGTACCCATTGAAAGCAAAGTAGCCAGGCCGCAAGCCGGCCGCAGTTACCGAAACCCACAGTCCTACAGGGGGTCCATGTCCCATTGGCACTACGGATCCAGCCTTCAGTGCCAGTTCCCGCAGCCCACATAGGAGTCACCTAAACTGCAGGCACCGTAGAGTCGGCTAACCCGGCCGCAAGACGACAGGACAACGGATTGGTGGCATAGTGACCTTGACACTACCCGGAAACAGCAGGCGTGCTGGAACCAGGCTGGGCAACAGGGAGTCCCCGTGCCAAAGACACTGCCGAGCACCAACTGGCGTTGTTGGAGCCCAGGGACAATCATGGTGTAGGCCGAGGCCTACTTGGTGGTAGTTTTAGATTGTTTGTAGGCTACAACAGACTGTCAACATGCTCCAATTAGGCATCTGTCTCCACTCTGTTTCCAGGATTTCACATGACCAACAACACCGCCAGTTTATGCGTACAGCAGCCGTCTGCCCAATCCACACGTGTTCCTGTGTTACTGGGGTTCTGTAATGTCAGCAGATCCCCTGATGTGTGTCTGCCACTGTCTCCTGCTCTGTCCACATTCCCACCGCTTGCAGTGGGAAGGTGGACAGCGCAGGAGACAGTGGCGGACACATATTGAGGGATCTGCTGACGTTACAGAACCCCAGTAACACAGGAACACGTGTGGAATGCGTGGATGGCAACTGTGAGCAGGAACTGGCGGTGTTGGAGGTCAGGGGAAATACTAGAGACAGAGTGGAGACAGAGGCCAAATCAGAGAATGTTTAAATCTGAAGTAGCTAAAATTTGGAGGCAGCAGCAGTTTGCCCGCCACACAGCAGGGGATCAGCTGACGTTACCGAACCCCACTTTCACATGAACGAGTGTGTTTTTCTGTGTGGACAGCACTTCCGAGCACCAACTGGCGGTGTTGGAGCCCAGGGACAATCATGGTGCAGGCCGAGGCCTACTAGGAGCCAGGTGTAAAGCTGAGGTATTTTGACTTTGGAGGGAGCAGGACACTTTGCCCTCCACACAGCAGGGGATCAGCTGACGTTACCGAACCCCACTTTCACATGAACGAGTGTGTTTTTCTGTGTGGACAGCACTTCCGAGCACAAACTAGCGTTGTTGGAACCCAGGGACAATCATGGTGCAGGCCGAGGCCTACTAGGAGCCAGGTGTAAAGCTGAGGTATTTTGACTTTGGAGGGAGCAGGACACTTTGCCCTCCACACAGCAGGGGATCAGCTGACGTTACTGACCCCCACTTTCACATGAACGAGTGTGTTTTTCTGTGTGGACAGCACTTCTGAGCACCAACTAGCGTTGTTGGAGCCCAGGGAGAACCAGGGTGCAGGCCGAGGCCTACTTGGTGGCAGTTTTACAGTGTTTGTAGGCTACAACAGACTGTCAACGTGCTCCAATTAGGCATCTGTCTCCACTCTGTTTCCAGGATTTCACGTGACTACCAACACCGCCAGTTTATGCGTACAGTAGCCGTCTGCCCAATCCACACGTGTTCCTGTGTTACTGGTGTTCTGTAATGTCAGCAGATCCCCTGTTGTTTGTCTGCCAATGTCTCCTGCTCTGTCCACGTTCCCACCGCTTGCAGTGGGAAGGTGGACAGCGCAGGAGACAGTGGCGGACACACATTGGGGGATCTGCTGACGTAACAGAACCCCAGTAACACAGGAACACATGTGGAATGCGTGGACGGCAACTGTGAGCAGGAATTGGCGGTGTTGGAGGTCAGGGGAAATACTAGAGACAGAGTGGAGACAGAGGCCAAATCAGAGAATGTTTAAATCTGAAGCAGCTAAAATTTGGAGGCAGCAGCAGTTTGCCTGCCACACAGCAGGGGATCAGCTGACGTTACCGAACCCCACTTTCACATGAACGAGTGTGTTTTTCTGTGTGGACAGCACTTCCGAGCACCAACTGGCGGTGTCGGAGCCCAGGGAAAATCAGGTAGTAGGCCGAGGCCTACTTGGAGCCAGGTGTAAATCTGAGGTTGTTTGACTGTGGAGGGAGCAGGACACTTTGCCATACACACAGCAGGGGATCAGCTGACGTTACCGAACCCCACTTACACATGAGCGAGTGTTTTGTCTGTGCGGACAGCACTTCTGAGCACCAACTGGCGGTGTCGGAGCCCAGGGAAAATCAGGTAGTAGGCCGAGGCCTACTTGGTGGCAGTTTGCGATTGTTTCTAGACTACTACTAACTGTCAACGTACTCCAATTAGGCCTCTGTCTTCACTCTGTTTCGAGTATTTCCGCTGGCTTCCAACCACGCCAGTTGCTGCTCTGGAATGCCGTCTGCACAACCCACACTTGTTCCTGTGTTACTGGGGTTCTGTAACAGCAGCTTCTCCCTAGAGGTGAGTCAGGCAATGTCTCCTGCTCTGTCCACATTTCCACTACAAGTAGTGGGAATGTAGACAAAGCAGGAGACATTGCCGTGCTCAACTCTGGAGATGAGCAGATGTTACAGGACCCAGGTACCACAGGATCAAGTGTGGATTGTGCAGACGGCACTTGAGAGCAGAAACAGGCGGTGTTGTAGGCCGGAGGAAATACTCAAAACAGAGTGGAGACAGAGGGCAAATCAGAGAACATATTAAATCAGAGGTAGTCAGAAGTTGTAGGCAGCAGGAGAGTTTGCCGTACACACAGCAGGGGATCAGCTGACGTTACCGAACCCCACTTACACATGAGCGAGTGTTTTGTCTGTGCGGACAGCACTTCTGAGCAACAACGGGCGTTGCTGTAGCCCAGGAAATAGAGTTCAGGTCATAGAAACATGAACACAACAGGAGACCTGGATCCTGTTGCCAGCCAATTTATTCTGGAAGAGGACTGGCAAATTCAGGTGAGATCCAGGCCTTGTTCATTTTCACAAAAGTAAGCCGGTCAACATTATCGGCGGATAGTCGCGTGCGACGGTCTGTTACCACACCACCTGCAGCACTAAAGACACGTTCCGATAATACACTGGCAGCAGGGCAAGCCAGCACCTCCAATGCATACTGGCTAAGCTCTGGCCATGTATCCAGCTTAGAGACCCAATACTTGAACGGGGAAGAGCCGTCTGGGAGAACACTAACAGGGCACGACAAGTAGTCTGTCACCATCTGACGGAAACGTTGCCTCCTGCTGACTGGAGCCGTCTGTGATGGTGTAGCCGTTTGTGGCGGTCCCACAAAACTTTTCCACATTTGGGCCATACTGGCCTTGCCTTGTCCTGCGGCACTGCCTCTGCTACCTCTTTGTGCAGAGCTTCCTCCACTGCCTCTACCCACATGGCTGCTTTGAAAAGCACTACCAGCAACACTTGTGGGGGGAATGGAGAACATGATGGCCTGCACAAGTGTTTCTTGGTACTCCCGCATTTTTCGCTCCCGGTTCAACTGTGGTATGAGGCTTTGTAAGTTGTCCCGGTAGCGAGGATCTAGGAGGGTGTACACCCAATAATCAGCCGTGTGGAGAATGTTGGCGATGCGGCGGTCATTTAACAAGCACTGCAGCATGAAATCAACCATGTGCTGCAGACTGCCAACTGGACCGGAAATGCTGTCCCCAGCTTGAGGCAGCATCTCTGCCTGCTCAGCATCACCCCACCCTCGCTGTACTCACTGACTACTAGAGCCTTGTGTACCTCCCTCCTCTGGAGAGATGTGTTCCTCCTCCTCCACTGACTCCTCGTCATCCTCCTCACTAAGTGTCCCCTGCCTGGGCCTTTGTGTGGAAGCACGTTGCGCAGACTTGCCAGAAGCAGATGGCATTTCTGACTGCTCATCCTCGACCTCTTCAAAAACCTCCTCACTTAGTGCTTGTAAGGTTTTTTGAAGCAGACAGATGAGGGGGACAGTCATGCTGATTAGTGCATCATCTGCACTGGCCATCCGCGTGGAGTCATCGAAGGCACGCAAAACTTGGCAGATGTCCCTCATAGTGGCCCACTCAGTGGTGGTGAAGTGTGTCCGGCGCACAGTGCGACTTGTTTGCGTCTGATGCAGCTGGTAGTCCATTACTGCTGCCTGCTGCTCACACAACCGCTCCAACATATGTAACGTTGAATTCCACCTGGTGGGGAGGTCACATATGATGCGATGTTCTGGCAGGCGGAATCGGCGTTGCAGAGATGCAATGCGCGATCTTGCCATGCTGGAACGCCGCAAGTGAGCACACTCTAGGCGAACCTTGTGCAGCAGTGCATCAAGATCCGGATAGTCCCTCAGAAAGCTCTGCACGACCAAATTAAGCACGTGTGCCAGACATGGTATGTGAGTGAGGTTGCCTAGGCCCAGAGCTGCCACTAGATTTCGGCCATTGTCACTCACTACCAAACCTGGCTGGAGATTCGCTGGCACAAACCACACATCGCTCTCCTGCTTGATGGCATTCCAGAGCTCCTGTGCTGTGTGGCTCCGATTCCCCAAAGAAATTAATTTAAGGACGGCCTGTTGACGTTTGGCCACACCTGTGCTCATATCTGGCCTAACAGGCTCACACAGTGCTGATTCCGAGGAACTAGAGTAGGAGGAGGACTCAATATGTACAGACTGCATTCCTGCAATCCTTGGAGTTGGCAGAATACGTACAGAGCCACTCTCCAGATCTGTACCCGGCTCCACAACATTGACCCAATGGGCAGTGAGGGAAAGGTATCGTCCCTGTCCATGGCTACTGGTCCACGCATCGGTGGTCAGGTGGACCTTGCTACTGATGGCATTTAGTAGCGCATTTTTAATTTTTCCCTCCACATGCTTTTGCAGGGCAGGGACAGCTTGCCTGCTGAAATAAAAGCGGCTGGGCACATTGTATTGTGGAACTGCCAATGACATAAAGTTCCGGAATGTGTCAGTCTCCACCAGCCTGAATGACAGCATCTCAAGGGCCAGTAGTTTGGCAATGCCGGCATTCAGAGCCAGTGCTCGGGGATGGTTTGCCGAGTATGGCCGCTTTTTCTCCCATGCCTGTGCTACCGATTGCTGGTGAGTGGCCTGGGAGGGTGCTGATGACTGCGAACGTGGTTCAGTGGGTGGAATTTCACTGGGTCTCTGGACAACAGTGGCAGTGGTTCTTCCATGGCGTTCCAGTGAGGAAGCCGAACCAGCTGTGTGTGAGCTGGAGGAAGAGGCCCCAACACGAGCTGAAGAGGTAGTAGGTGCTGCTGAAGGTTGGCCTACATCTTCAGTGTGTCTGTGTAACTCCACCTCGTGCTTGGTACGCACATGTTTCCACATATTTGTGGTATTGAGGTTGGTCACATTTTTGCCTCGTTTCACTTTCTGATGACACAGCTTGCATTTGACAAAGCAAATGTCATCTACAACTGTGTCAAAAAAAGACCACGCACTGCAAGTCCTGGGAGCGCCCGTTTTGTGTTTTGGAAGAGGATTGCTCCTCACAGGTGCCAAAGTGGAGGCTACAGGCAACCAAGTCGGCCCCCACCCTCTCCCTCCTCTTTTGGCCGTTCGGGGAATCTCTTCCTCAGAGCTGCTTCCACCACCTTCCTGTGGCTGACGCCATGATGGGTCAAGGACCTCATCATCTCCACTCCCCTCTTCAAGCACCGGCTGGTCCTGGGTTGTCTCGCCAGCACCGTACGCACCAGAAATTGGCAACTGAGTCTCATCATCATCTGATGCATACTGAGGTGTGCTGACCATAGGCACTGGCCCACCCGCCTCTTCAGATTCAGAGGGACAAAGCAGTTGCGCATCACTGCATACTCCCTCTTCTTCACGCTCTAGAATGCTGCTTGGCTGGCCACCTCTTTCCAAGCCAACAGATTCTGAGAACAGAAGTAAAGATTGAGATGGCTCCTGTCCAGGGCTCTCAGACTGCCTGGGCAATTTGGCAGGTGGTGAAGAGACAGATGGTTGCTCTTCAGTGCTCTGGCCTTGGGAGGATGCGGAAGTCATTGAAGTGGATGCTTTAGCTGCCATCCATCCGACAACGGCTTCAATTTGTTCGTCACGCAGCAGTGGGGTACGGCGAGGTCCTACAAAGCTGCGCATGAAGGACTGTTGCCTGGTAAAAGTGGGGGATGCCGGGTCACTGGTGGCCGCAGCAGATACCAAATCCCCACGTCCTCTCCCTGCTGAATCCCCCCGTCCTCTCCCTGCTGAAACTCCATGGCCACGACCACGTGCCTTACTCCCTGCCTTCTTCATCTTGGTAGACTGATAAAGATAGGCAGAAAAGTAAAAAAGGGGTGGCTTAGTGTTCTTATTCCTGAACACCTGCTAACCAGTATAAGAAACACTAATTGGGCTAAGAGTGTGTGTACTACACTTTAATATGATCTAATGTGGCCTAGACAACTGTAAAGTGGAGTGTTTGGTGAACTTTATTTCCTTTTTTTTTTTGGATGGGGGGAAAGGAAAGGATGTGACCAAAGTTTGAAAGCTATAGTATCACAAACTTTTTGGAGCGATTACAATGCAGGAAGCTAACCTACAATGCAATTGATGAGGCTCCAAAAAATAGGGTGATACTAGCCTGGCTGGCCCTGAAGGGCACAAGCCAGCAAAAAGGCTCCTCTATCTAATCCTATATAATGTTTGCAACCAACCAATGACAATGGATGCGGTTGGAAGCACACTAATATAGGAGCAAAAATCTGGCTAAATTTGCTGCAAAAAAAGGACTATGTATGAGGCAGTGACGCACGCTGAGCAGACTACAGCTAGCGGTGGCTGTAGAACACACTGCAACGTGAGCTGCACTCACACACAGAGAGACCTATCAGACAGCCAAAAACAGTGCAGAGAAATGGGCTATAGCACTGAAAGGCTGCTGAAAGGCTCCGCTGTCCACTCCTTTAGTGTTTGCAACCAACGTATATGGATACGTATGGAAGCACACTATACAGGAGAAAAAAAAAGCAGCAATAAAAGAAAAATGTGTATGAGGCAGAGACACACGCTGGCCGGCCTACAAGCAGACGTGCCTGCAGGACACACTACACAGCGTGGGTCTGCACTCACACAGCCCTTGCAGACAGCTGTGAGAACAGCGCTGCTAGGGAAAAGCAAGCTACAGTGGTGGTTTATGTAGCCTGGATAAAGCACAATATTGTTTTTAGAATCACTATTTCTAACTGTCCCTCACAGTCTTCAACAGCAGCCTGTCACTAACTGAATTCACAGCAGAGTGACCAGAAATGGCGGCTGCAGCGCTTTTTATAGTGCATCATGACATCATTTCAGCAGCCAATCACAGCCATGCCAGTAGTTAACATGCCTACATGCCTAACAGGATAAGCCCACACTTCTGAGGATCCCCATTGGCTGAATCAAATCGAGCGGGCTCCTAGCATTATGGGAACTTCCGATTCCGGTATTCGATATGAAAAAAGTATCGGAACTAAGTATCGGAATTCCGATACAGCTAATATCGGCCGATACCCGATACTTGCGGTATCGGAATGCTCAACACTAGTTACCATCTTTTCAGTTAGCCATTAAAAGGTATTAACCACTGAGGACTCTCAATTCTGAATATTTTTCTGCCGGGTCTTAGGGATGCACCATTGAAACAGGTATTGCGAGAACGCTTGCGCGCTAGCCCATGTATGATCTTCATAGAGGTGAGGGCAGAGGCGTGTGTAAGAGAGCCAGAGCAGGGGGTGGTGGCCCTGGCAGGGATGGTCCATAACTATGAAGTACCTACCCCACCTTCAGCAGAGCAGGAGTGGGCCCAAGAGATCTGGAAAGAGATTTAAGAGATGCAGAGAGTATTTTCCAGTCTCAGAAGAGACTCTGTTCTGACTCAAGAGCCACTGAGAGGCGCTTCCCCAAATAAAGACAGCAGTGATGCAGAATTCCGCCTTTCTGCCAGACCCCGTCAGGGAATGAGACACCTTGGTGCCAAAGGGGGACTGATGTGTTTTAACTGTGGGGAGACAGGACATTATGCTCAAGGCTGTGTGAGCCGGAGACGAACACCCACCAAGACAGCTGTTAAACTAGTGGGCTCCGTGGCTGTGGGGCATAGCCCGGGGCCAGGAAGATGACAAAAGGATAAAGGAAGTCCCGAAAATATAGTTTCTGCAAGCCCTACAGTCTGGGCCGAGATGAATGGGCAGGCTGTTCACTGCTTGATCAACACCAGGTCACAAGTAACTACTCTGCGGGAAGCCTACTTCAGACGACACTTTCCAGACATCTTGCGGCCAGAGTGGGGACCAGTAATAAGACTAGCAGCGGCCAATCAGTTGCCCATTCCGGTCACATGGGTGGTCTGGATGGAGATTAAAGTATGTGGGAAGGAAGTAGGCCGCAAGAGGGTCATGTTGGCCACAGGAGATGCCGGTCGTGGACCCGTAATGACTCTAGGGATGAACATGCTGAAGGAGATGGGACAACTACTGATTAGTGAGCTGCATGGACCATTCTTGAACCAATGGAGCCTATGAACCCCTCAACGGAAGGTGTTTCAGAAGCTAATCTGAGTAGCTCAAGCCCAGGAAACATCAGAAGATGGAAGAGTCTTGGGAAAAGTGATAGTACTGGTGGCTGCAAAGATTACTTAACTGCCCGGCCAGACAGTGTTCTCTTTGCCAGTGCAAACTTGTACTCCTCTGGAGGGAGTGGAGATGCAAATCGAGCCAGCAGCGATGGACCAAATACCCCCTGGGTTGCTCATTGCTGAACTCTAGTTGAAGATGGTAACGTTGCAGTGTGGTGCAGTGTGTCAACCTGGGGACCGAAAGTCTCACCCTTCTACCTAAGAGTGAGGTGGCCCAAATCCTGGGCATGCCGGAGAAGCTAATGCCACCCGAAGTAGTACAACTGGCCATTGTGCGAGGTGATCCCTGGACTCTAGCAGTTACAGCAACACCAGAGTCCCCACCTAGCAGCAAGACAGTGGGTCAGAGAATGTTAGTGTATGTTGGCAGAATTGAAGGGACTATCACTGCAACAAGTGCAGCAAGTAGAGGATGCACTGGAGCACTTTCAGGAGGTTTCTGCCCACCTTGAAGATGACTTTGGTTGCACTCAGACCGTCGCTCATGAAATTCCTGTAGGGAGTGCCACATCAATCCAAGAAAAATATCGTCAAATACCCCCCAGATGTACAAGGAGGTGAAGGAGATGCTGGCTCATATGCCAGACCAATGCCCAAACCCCATAACCTCCCTCTCCAAAATCACTGAAGGGGAGCTTAATTGTCTCCTCTCCAAATCTCACCTCACAACCTGTGCACTCGACCCCATCCCATCCCACCTCCTCCCCAACCTCAACACCACACTTATCCCATCCCTATCCCACCTCTCCAACCTATCACTAACTTCTGGTACCTTCCCTTCTGCTTTCAAACATGCCACAATCACGCCTATCCTTAAAAAAAAACCCTCGACCCAACCGCTATGTCCAGCTATCGCCCAATATTGCTGCTCCCATTCGCTTCCAAACTCCTAGAGCTGCACATCCCCGCTGAACTTTCCTCCCACCTCTCATCTAACTTACTCTTTGTCAATCTACAATCTGGTTTCTGCCCCCATCACTCCACTGAGACAGCCCTGAAAATTACTAACGACTTACTTACAGCCAAAGCAAATAAACAATATGCTATACTCCTGCTTCTAGACCTGTCCTCTGCCTTTGACACAGTTGACCACTGCCTCCTACTACAGATCCTCTTCTCCTTTGGCATCAAAGAACTCACCCTATCCTGGATCTCCTCATACCTTTCGAACCACACATTCAGCATCTCCCACTCCCACACTGCCTCCTCATCCCACCCTCTCTCTGTTGGAGTCTCCCAAGGCTCTGTTCTAGGACCCCTACTCTTCTCAATCTATACACTTTGCCTGGGTCAACTCATAAAGTCCCTCTGATTCCAGTACCACCTTTATGCTGATGACACTCAGATCTACCTCTCTGGCCCAGACGTCACCTCTCTGCTGTCCAGAATCCCGGAGTGTCTATCAGCCATATCCTCCTTCTCCTCTCGTTTCCTCAAGCTCATTGTGGACAAATCTGAACTCATAATCTTTCCTCCATCTCACAGATCTTCCTTACCTGACCTATCACAATTAACGACATCACGTTTTCCCCCCTACCGGACGTCCGCTGCCTCGGAGTAACCTTTGACTTTGCCCTGTACTTCAAACCGCACAGCCAAGCTCTTTCTACCTCCTGTCGCCTCCAGCTTAAAATATTTCCAGAATCTGTCCTTTCCTCGGCCCTCAATCTACTAAAATGCTTGTGCATGCACTCATCATTTCCCACCTTGACTACTGCAACATCCTTTTCTGTGGCCTCCCTGCTAACACCCTCGCACCTCTCCAGTCCATCCTTAACTCTGCTACCAGACTAATTAATCTCTCTCCTCACTACTCCTCCACTTCTCCCCCTGCAAGTCTCTTCACTGGCTCCCATTCCCTCAGTGTATCCAGTTCAAATTACTAATACTGACCTACAAGGCCATCTATAACCTGTCTCTCCATACGTCTCTGAACTAATCTCCCGATACCTTCCCTCACATAATCTCCGGTCCTCCCAAGACCTCCTTCTCTCCTCCACATTTATTCGCTCCTCACCCAACTGCCTCCAAGACTTCTCCAGAATATCCCCCATCCTCTAGAATTCTTTGCCCCAACATGTCCGACTATCAGCCACATTCAGATCCTTCAGACAGGACCTAAAAACCCACCTCTTCAAGAAAGCTTACAGCCTGCAATGACCCCGCTACCTCCTCACCAGTACTGGAGATATCGCCTCAACCAGCACTGGAACTGCTGCAACCCACCAACCTACTGTCTCTTTCCCCACCATCCTGTACAATGTAAGCCTGAAAGGGCAGGGTCCTCTCCCCTCTGTATCAGTCTGTCATTGTTAGTTTGTTTACGGTAAGTAATATCTGTAATTTGTATGTAACCCCTTCTCATGTACAGCACCATGGAATCAATGGTGCTATATAAATAAAGAATAATAATAATAATATGCTGCAAAGTGGAATAATACGAGAGAGTCAGAGTCTGTGGTGGGTTCCCATTGTGCTAGTCCGGAAAAAGAATGGTACTCTGTGGTTCTGTGTTGATTATAGGCAGCTGAATGTCTGCACTATACAAGACTCTTATCCGATACCGCAAATTGAGGAATCCCTCTCTGCCCTGGGATGGGCCAAGTATTTTTCCACCCTTGATCTTGCCAGCAGTTACTGGCAGGTGACAATGGCAGAACACGACCTTTGGTATGACTAACCACCAAGGGACGTTCCAGCACTTGATGGAGAGATGTTTGGAGATTTGAATTTTGAGGCTACTTTAATCTACCTTGATTATATCGTCTATGCGCCCACCTTTGAGGAGCACCTACAGTGGCTAGAACAAGTGCTGAGCCGGTTACTGAGTCATGGCCTGAAATTGAAGCCCCATAAATGTCATCTTTTTCACAATTAATGTGAGTGTTTAGGGCATATTGTGTTAAACAAAAGAGTAAGACCTGCATGAGAGAAAGTTTTGGCAATGCAAGAATGGCCTACTCCTATGTCGGTGAAAGCTGTATGGGCTTTCCTAGGGTTTACTGGATACTACCAGCAATTTGTGAAAAACTTCACCTGTATAACGAACCCCTTGCTGGAACTGCTGAAGGGAGTGTCGGCCGGCTCGAAGAACCGAACCATCCAATGGGGAGATCGGCAAGGGGAAGCTTTTCAAGCCTTGAAAATGACTCTCATCGTGGCCCCCATACTTGCTAATGCTGATTTTTCACAGCCATTCATCGATCACACTGATGGGAGTCTACATGGCCTGGGAGCAGTCCTGTCGCAGGTACAAGGACAAAAGAAGAACGGGTGATAGCCTACGCGAGCTGGTCCCTGCATGATTAATAGCGAAATCCAGACAATTATAGCTCTTTCAAGTTGGAGCTGCTGACCCTGATATGGGCCATGACTGAAGTTCGCGGAGTACTTATCCGGATCGGAGATACTGGTGAGGATAGACATCAACCCCTTAGCCCGCCTTGAGAATGCAAAGCTAGGGGCCTTGGAGCAACAATGGGTGGCCCGAATGGTGAAGAACCTGTACAAGATTGTCTACCAGGCCAAGGCCAAGAATAACCATGCCAACACACTCTCCAGGGTGATAAACGAATGTCCTGGCGGTGACCGAGATGAGGAACTTGAGGCAGAAGAGATTCCTGGATTCCGAAACCTGTCTACTTTATTGGTAGCGACACAGGGAAAGACTGATGAGGAGTTTGAAGATCAGGTCCTAGGGCAGTCTCGAGATGATTGGATCCAACTCCAACAAATGATCAAAGAGACTGCTTAGCTGCGACAGTGGGTGCCATTGAAACAACTTCCTAGACCGTGGAAGAGAAATGCGCTGTCCTCAGGCACCCTGTGGATTCTGGGTCAATGGGAAAGACTCTGTTTGAGAAATGGAGTGCTGTATCAGAAAGTACAGCTGTTGTGAGAAGCGGGAGTTACTTGGTAAGTAGTGCTCCCAGAGAAGTCGATCAAGATGGTGGCGACTGAGGCTCATGAGAGGGGGGCTCACTTTGGTGCAGAGAAAACATTTCGGTGGCTACAGAAATTGGAGTATCACCCACGACTGAGGAATGAGGTGGAAGATGCGTGTCAACAATGCAGAAGCTGTGAGTTGGCTAAACCCCCAGAACAGTGGGCTCCAACACAGACGATTGTGACCTCCACCCATTTGGAAGTCTTGATGATTGACTATCTGACTGAAGGACCATCTTGGCTACGAACATTGTCTGGTGATGACAGACCACTCCACCACGTTTGCCATCTGTCGAGGTTTCATCCATGTGTATGGCTGCCCGAAAAGGATCCATTCTGATCAAGGTGCCTTCTTCCAAGGACGAGTTATGGCAAATTACACCATTTGAATTGGATTGGGAATTCCAGAACTATTCCCTACCACCCTCAAGGGAATGAGGCCTGTGAATGCTTCAATCGAACATTAATCCAGATGTTGCGCACTTTGGAAAAAGACCGGAAAATACGGTGGCCTGAGTTTCTGGCAGAATTAGTGTAGGTGTACAACAACCGAGTGCACAGCACGACTGGGTTCATGCCGTACACCTTGTTGTTCGGGCGAAAAGGACAAGAGATTACAGAGCTGGAACTGGACCCGGAGGAGGACTACCCACAGACGGTAGCAGATTCTCCGGTGACTGGTGCAGATGAAGTTTCAGGAACTTAAGCACCATGAGGCACCACCTATTTGCGGGACAGCTCTGAGACCCAGGAACCGAGTCTTGCTCCGGAATAAACGGTCCTGGGGAAGATTGGAAATGGGTTAGTCCCAATGGTCCGGTGTGCAAAGTTCAGCCTGAACAGGAGGGGGAAGCACCCACTAGAGTAGTCCATCGTAGCATGCCCTGATTGTCCAAAGAATACAAAAGTGGGGAAGAGTTGCAAAAAACTATGGAGGTGTTCCCAGCTCCGGTCCTCAACTTCGATGAAGAAGAGGGAATGATAGCTCCATGCCCAAGCCTCAATGATGTGCCGCCTACCTCCCCTGGGGGGATGAACACTGAGTCGTCCATGCTGGAAATCACTAAAGCAGCAGACCCACCGGATCAGAGCATCCCGTTACCGCCCACAAGTCAGCCTGAACTACGCCGGTCAGAGCGAACCACAGCTGTAATGCCTTCCACCCACTACGAGTAAGATCAGTTTATCTGGCAAAGAATTATCCGAGAAGTCAAGAAGTGTAAACGACTGATGAAGGAGCTCTCGCCCATGGAATGGCAAGCTAAATGAAGGTGGGGATGTAGAAGGGAGGACCGGGCTGCCAGGGCTGCTGAAGCATCGTGTCCATACCTCCTGTTGCAGATTGCAGCCAGAGCAAGCCAGTAACCAGGGTAAAGGGGGTGTGGCCAGTCAGTCTGAGGTAAAATGGGTTGCGAGGCAACTGAAATGGCCATCCCAATGAGGGGCAGATCGCAGCCGCTGTGAGGGGAGCAACAGGCCTCGACATGCAGAGGAAGGGCTGCATCATGAGGGACTTACCTATACCGGCAGGTGCACAGGGGAGTGTGTGACCAATGGAGCTTAGCAGTTTGGACGCAGCACAGTCCTTCAGGGGATGGCAGCTGCTCAAAGAGGCACTCACCGAGAGGAAATCTGTGGAGAGCTCTATTCTTTTCCTCTGCAGATATATGGTCTAGGGGCTCAGCGGGCAAAACCAGAGACTACCTGCTGCCGCCAGAAGTAGGACTGTGTGCTGGGTGAGGACGCCAGAAGGCACCACACCTCAGCGAGTGACAGGCTACGGAGCCACGATAAGTGAAACTGTGAACTAGAGACTGTTTAGTTAAACAACCATTTATTCATTTTAATTCTGTACCCTTTTATCCTGCTATCTGATTAATTAAATATAGTTAACCCCTGCTCTGCAGCATTTGTGTTACTGCATCCCGGCACCTACATATTACAGGTGGATCGCGATTCCACTTGCAACTGTTCCGGGCACATATCAGCTGCTCACGCTGACAAAACGCTAGTGGCAGGGCAGGCCAGGACTTCCAACGCGTAGAGAGACAATTCATACCACATGTCTAACTTGGATACCAAATAGATGTGAGGCACAGAGGAATCACGGGGGATGCTGGTACAATTGGCAAGGTACTCCTTCAGCATCCTCCAAAACTTTTCCCTCCTTGTCAGAGTCCTCACATTATTGCCTAGGAGATGGGAGGGTCTGAGAAACTATCCCAGACCTCTGAGAGTATTCCTCTACCTCTGCTGCATATGGTGTGTGTCTCCGTAGTCTCCACCTCTGTGACCTCTGCTACCGGTGTTTTCAGATGGGATTTTTTAATAATTCTTCATCTAGGGCCTTCTGGCATTGCAACATTTTATTAGACCTCTCTGGGAAGGAGATAAGTAAAGTTCTCCTTGTAGCGTGGGTCTAGAAGGGTGACCAACCAGTTATTAGTACTGGCCAAAATGCAAAGAACGCGGTTGTCACAGGAAAGTCAGAGGAGCACAAAGTCAGCCATAAGTGCCAGACTGCCAACAGACAAGTCTTCCCTGTCTCATCAAGAGGATGACTGTCCTTGTTGTCCTCTTTGTCATCCTCCTCATCCACCTCATCCTCCCTCTCCTCCTCGTAGAATCACCCAGTATAGTTTTTGCTTCATCTCAACTCAACTTGCTCCTGCAAAGCCTCCTCTTTAATTGTTAGGAGCGAGCGTTTCAGAAGACAGAAGCTGGATGGTGAAGCTGATTATGGCATTAACGCTGCTCACTAGAGTTGAGCGAAACAGGTCGAAAAATTTCAAAAGTCGCCGACTTTTGGCAAAGTCGGGTTTCATGAAACGAAAACCGACCCTAGGATGAGGTCGGCCACGAGGTCGGCGACTTACGCGCCAAAGTCGCGTTTCAAAAGTTTGTTTTGCGCTCTTTTTCAGCCAATCAGGATCCACGGACACTGTGGGCAACGTGATGACATAGGCAGGGGTCACCACCATCTTTCAGAAGGGCATGGAAGTGATTGGCTTGCTTTGGTGGGCATCACAGGGGTTATAAAAGGGCGTGCACGCCGACCGCCATCTTACTTCTGCCGATCTTAGCATAGGGAGAGGTTGCTGATTCTGTAGGGAGAGCGTTAGGCAGGGAAGAAGAAAAAAAAAATGCTTCTGCTGCTAGCGATTTTGCCTGTACAACACACCAGTCACTGTGTGTGCAGTGCAAGGGGAGGCTATATTGTGGTGGATCAGCGGTGTTGGTTGTTAAGCTGCCTTCTAAGGCTTCCTGACAGCTGCATTGCTGTTTACCCACTGCTCTGCAACTCTGCAAACTGCTTTTTTAAAAGCAATCCCAATTTTTTTTTTTGTCCTGCTGAGGTACTGAGTGTGCACTTTTTCACACCATACAGCGTCAGTGGGCCTCACACAATCCAAAAGTGTTCAGTGTCCACTAGTGTGTGCAGAAATTCAAAATCTCCCTTATCCTGTAGTCACTTTTTTCACACCTGTGCCATCGAGCCTGTGACATAGCGCTCTGATATTCAGTGGGCCTCACACAATCCAAAAGTGTCCAGTGTCCACTAGTGTCTGCAGAAATTCAAAATCTCCCTTATCCTGTAGTCACTTTTTTCACACCTGTGCCATCGAGCCTGTGACATAGCGCTCTGATATTCAGTGGGCCTCACACAATCCAAAAGTGTCCAGTGTCCACTAGTGTCTGCAGAAATTCAAAATCTCCCTTATCCTGTAGTCACTTTTTTCCCACCTGTGCCATCGAGCCTGTGACATAGCGCTCTGATATTCAGTGGGCCTCACACAATCCAAAAGTGTCCAGTGTCCACTAGTGCCTGCAGAAATTCAAAATCTCCCTTATCCTGTAGTCACTTTTTTCACACCTGTGCCATTGAGCCTGTGACATAGCACTCTGATATTCAGTGGGCCTCACACAATCCAAAAGTGTCCAGTGTCCACTAGTGTCTGCAGAAATTCAAAATCTCCCTTATCCTGTAGTCACTTTTTTCACACCTGTGCCATCGAGCCTGTGACATAGCGCTCTGATATTCATTGGGCCTCACACAATCCAAAAGTGTCCAGTGTCCACTAGTGTCTGCAGAAATTCAAAATCTCCCTTATCCTGTAGTCACTTTTTTCACACCTGTGCCATCGAGCCTGTGACATAGCGCTCTGATATTCAGTGGGCCTCACACAATCCAAAAGTGTCCAGTGTCCACTAGTGTGTGCAGAAATTCAAAATCTCCCTTATCCTGTAGTCACTTTTTTCACACCTGTGCCATCGAGCCTGTGACATAGCGCTCTGATATTCAGTGGGCCTCACACAATCCAAAAGTGTCCAGTGTCCACTAGTGTCTGCAGAAAATCAAAATCTCCCTTATCCTGTAGTCACTTTTTTCACACCTGTGCCATCGAGCCTGTGACATAGCGCTCTGATATTCAGTGGGCCTCACACAATCCAAAAGTGTCCAGTGTCCACTAGTGTCTGAAGAAATTCAAAATCTCCCTTATCCTGCAGTCACTTTTTTCACACCTGTGCCATCGAGCCTGTGACATAGCGCTCTGATATTCAGTGGGCCTCACACAATCCAAAAGTGTCCAGTGTCCACTAGTGTCTGCAGAAATTCAAAATCTCCCTTATCCTGTAGACACTTTTTTCACACCTGTGCCATCAAGTCTGTGACATAGCGCTCTGATATTCAGTGGGCCTCACACAATCCAAAAGTGTCCAGTGTCCACTAGTGTCTGCAGAAATTCAAAATCTCCCTTATCCTGTAGTCACTTTTTTCACACCTGTGCCATCGAGCCTGTGACATAGCGCTCTGATATTAAGTGGGCCTCACACAATCCAAAAGTGTCCAGTGTCCACTAGTGTCTGCAGAAATTCAAAATCTCCCCTGTCCTATAGACACCTTGTACCTTGTTTTACATTACTATATAGTTTGTTGGATTTTGTCTACATTTCACTGAGTTGTCATTGGAGGCTCATGTTCATGAACCACACCTTTCCTTGTGTCCTTCACCCCAACCAAGATTGAAGGATGACGCAGGCCATACGACTGATTACTCCATGGAGCTGTTTTCACATACCATGCCTGGATTATCAAGTGAAATGGTGAATTACCCAGGCCAAGATGAATCTGACATGGAGTGCACTGATGCACAGCCGCTGATAGATGATTTTGCTGGTACATTCACTCAGAGCACTACATTGTCCTCGCAGTGTACAGAGCCAGATTCTGACCCTGATGAGACTCAGGTGCCCCTTCCCGCACACTATACCACCATACACGGTGACACAGAGGAAGGTGCACATGACATTGAAGAGGAGGTGATGGATAACCCAGTTGTTGACCCAGATTGGCATCCATTGGGGGAAGAGGGTGCTGCTTCCAATAGCTCAGATGAGGAGGAGCATCCATAGCAGACATCGACATCGCAACAGCTGTTATCTGGCAGGCCCGAAGCACTCCAAAGACAGGTTCCAAAAATCAAAAGAGTTGCTGGACAGCTTGTCCAGAGGGTCAAAACATCACAGCGTGCTAGGCCGCAAAATGTCTGCCAATGTAGGAAGAGTGCAGTGTGGCACTTTTTTGAACAAAATCCTCATGATCAGGCCAAGGTTATCTGTAAGAAGTGCGCAAAGACCTTTAACCGAGGGAAAAATCTGAAAAATTTGAATACCAGTTGCATGCTTAGACATTTAACCACCATGCACTTGCAAGCGTGGACACAACACCAAACCTCAAGTGCCACATGTGCAACTGATCACAAAGAAGGTAGTCAACAACGCTTCATTGTTCCCCCCACTGTAAGCCCACCGGTTAGCACAGCAGCAAATGTTGAGGTGTCGTTGCAAGGCCACAGCAGTCAGGGAATCCCACTGTTATATCAACGAAATACTGAATCTAGGCCATCAGAAAGAACACCAACTCCATCACCATCATCAACCCTCTCTCAGTCCGTCCTGTCCACCGCTACTTCCACCATATGCAGCTCTCAAGTCCAGCTCACCCTCCCAGACACTATGAGTAGGTCAAGAATGTACTCAGTCTCTCATCCGCGTACACTGGGTTTGAACGCCCACATTGCCAAACTAATCTCGTTTGAGATGATGCCCTATCGGTTGGTGGAAAGCGCAGCTTTCCACGAACTCATGGCCTATGCAGTACCACGCTATGACCTACCCAGTCACCACTTCTTCTCTCGCAAAGCCATCCCAGCCCTCCACCATCATGTAAAAGACCGCATTGTCCATGCACTCAAGCAGTCAGTGAGTGGAAAGGTGCACCTCACAACTGATGCATGGTCCAGTCGGCATGGCCAGGGCCGTTACGTGTCCATCACTGCGCACTGGGTTAATGTGGTGGATGCAGGGTCCACAGGGGACAGCGGTGGTGGGACAGTGCTGCCTAGCCCACAGTATAGGAAACAGTTGGCTGTAGGCGTTCGACCCTCCTCCTCCTCCTTCTCCTCCAGAAGCGAAAGCTCGTCCACAGAGCGCAGTCATACGAGCACTCCATCTGCAGCTGCCACTGTTGCACACGAGGTGTCCCCCTATCGAGCAGCTAGTGGAAAGCGTCAGCAGGCTGTGTTGCAGATGATGTGTTTGGGCGACAGACACACCGCCGAGGTGCTTTCCGAGTACTTGAAGCGACAAACTGAGTCATGGCTGGGCAGTGTACATCTTGAGGCAGGCAAAGTAGTTAGTGATAACGGCCGGAATTTTGTGGCAGCCATAGCCCTTTCAAAACTCAGCCACATACCTTGCTTGGCTCACACCTTGAACCTGGTGGTGCAGTGCTTCCTCAAAAATTATCCAGCGTTAACAGCCCTGCTGTCACGTTCACGTGTGTCAGGTCGCAGATGATGCCGCAAGGCGAACCCATAACACACGTGACCCTGGATACACCGCCTCCAGTGGGGCGAATTTAAATAATAGAACGAGCAGGTGGATACCCGCCTCCACCTGGCGAATTTAGGTATTACACGTTATAAATACAAATAATAAATAATAAAGGGGGAACCTGGTTGACCTTAACAATGGTGGGCCCTACGATAGGGAATGGGGACATGGAGACCTCCTAAGCTCCCCTGAGCCAGTGTCCCTGCACTCCTAACATTCCCTATACAGGCTCCGAACCTGTCGCCGCACGCGAACCTTAACCCCTTGCTCGCCCTGAACCTAAACCCCCACCAGGGAATGGGTCGGTGCGGAGACCAATCCCACCACTGCACTAATAACACACATGAGGAAAGAGACAATACAGGGGGAACACCACTTAGCTTTGCTCTGTTGCGTACGCTCCTAGCAACAGAGCCCACCACCTGCGTGCATCTTCTCCTCCACCCCGATCCATCACCACAACTGGATCCATCACCACAGTGCAGCCTGGGAGCAGAGTCCATCACCACTTGCAGCAGTCCAGTACACAGAGTCCCAAGATGAGTCCAGCCTCTGCCGAGAATCCAAGCATGCTCGAGTCCAGTTCTCAGCAACCAAGTCGGGCATGCTGAGTGCAACTCTCTTCCTAGTCGCCACTCCTCTAAGCCATGCCCGCACTTCCCGCCGACACCATAAACTGCAACTCCACCATGCCAGTCCTTCCTGCAGACACCATTAGCTGGCACTCGTTCTCTCTGGCTGACTGCGCAGGACTCCTATCCAGCTCCATCCTTCCACCAGGCTCTCCAACAACTCAGCAAGAAATATCACCAGCAGTGAGTGAACACCCTGAGACCCATTAATAGAGTCCCACACCTGAACCATAATTAAGTGCAACCTAACCTAAGGTGCAATACCACTAACCACCACCGGGGACAGTCAAAACACCTTTGAACTTAACCAAAGTAAAAAAAGTTCACTTTGTGCTTTTAATACCGCCAGATCCAACACTGGATCATGACAGTACCCCCTCCTTAATAAGGGGCCTCCGGACCCTCAAGACCACCCCTCATTAGGGAAACACCTACAGAGGAGACGCCCAGACCCTGAGTTCACCCTACCACTACCTGACACTTCAGGTTTATGACAAACACCGCTGATATTGGCAATAAAGTTCCTTTTGGAGGCACCACTCATCTCCAGAGCACCGACCTGGGGAACGAGTTAATGTATGTGTATGTTTGCTCAGAGCTGATCAGACTCCACAACACATTTCCACAAGAAGTTTTTTAGTGGGACCCATACATGCTCGTTCACACACAGGTCCGGACCTGAACGTTTATTGCACACATACATTTGTCATTTTTTGGTGAACTCACTCTGGACTTGACAACAGAGGTGTCCCCCTGTGTCACCACACTCACACCCCCGCTATTCACCAAGGGACACCACCCTCCAACCCTTTCACCATGAGGACTGCGCCTCCCAGGGTTGGTTAATGGCGAGGGTTGAGATTTGTCCCTACTCCCCCGCAGCACACCTGCTGCACACATCAGGAGGAGAAGGGGACCGGGAAATGGAGGAAATATACACTCGCTGGTCACCTCCACATGACCAGGAGGGCGGCTTCTTCGATGGTATGAAGATTTGGCGTAAAACCCCGCAGACTATCACACCAGTTAGCTCACCACAGGGGCGTACCCCTTCACCTCGGGGAATACCAGGCAGCTCCGTGGGGCACCATTCCTCCCACCTGCCTGGGTGCGCCCGCCTGCATGAACCAGTCCTGCTCCCCAGCAGCGTCTCTAGGGGGTTTTAGTACCATAGCCGCAGGAATATGGAGGAAAATATATATACTCGCTGGTCGCCTCCACACGACCAGGAGGGGCGGCATCGAAGATTTGGCATGAGCCCCGTTGACTATTCACCAATCTGCTCACAACAGGGACGTACCCCTTCACCTCGGGGAATACCAGGCAGCTCCGTGGGGCACCATTCCTCCCACCTGTCTGGGTGCGTCCCCTGTAAGAGCAAGTCCCGCTCCCCAGCAGCGACTCTAGGGGCTTTTGCCAGACCGCAGCCGCCATTTTGTTTCTCTGGTTATCTGAGCAGAGGCCCCAGACCCTGATAACTGCTGCTGCAGCGGCTTAAACACACCTTGCCGCTCCCCACTGCACCTCAGTGAGGCCCGGCAGCAATTACCACAGGTCTCCACATGGCCAAAGCTCACCAGAAAAAAAAGTAAGGGCTGGTGATAATGTCACGTTCACGTGTGTCAGGTCGCAGATGATGCCGCAAGGCGAACCCATAACACACGTGACCCTGGATACACCGCCTCCAGTGGGGCGAATTTAAATAATAGAACGAGCAGGTGGATACGCCGCCTCCGCCTGGCGAATTTAGGTATTACACGTTATAAATACAAATAATAAATAATAAAGGGGGAACCTGGTTAACGTTAACAATGGTGGGCCCTACGATAGGGAATGGGGACATGGAGACCTCCTAAGCTCCCCTGAGCCAGTGTCCCTGCACTCCTAACATTCCCTATACAGGCTCTGAACCTGTCGCCGCACGCGAACCTTAACCCCTTGCTTGCCCTGACCCTAAACCCCCACCAGGGAGTGGGTCGGTGCGGAGACCAATCCCACCACTGCACTAATAACACACATGAGGAAAGAGACAATACAGGGGGAACACCACTTAGCTTTGCTCTGTTGCGTACGCACCTAGCAACAGAGCCCACCACCTGCGTGCATCTTCTCCTCCACCCCGATCCATCACCACAACTGGATCCATCACCACCGTGCAGCCTGGGAGCAGAGTCCATCACCACTTGCAGCAGTCCAGTGCACAGAGTCCCAAGATGAGTCCAGCCTCTGCCGAGAATCCAAGCATGCTCGAGTCCAGTTCTCAGCAACCAAGTCGGGCATGCTGAGTGCAACTCTCTTCCTAGTCGCCACTCCTCTAAGCCATGCCCGCACTTCCCGCCGACACCATAAACTGCAACTCCACCAGGCCATGCCAGTCCTTCCTGCAGACACCATTAGCTGGCACTCGTTCTCTCTGGCTGACTGCGCAGGACTCCTAGCCAGCTCCATCCTTCCACCAGGCTCTCCAACAACTCAGCAAGAAATATCACCAGCAGTGAGTGAACACCCTGAGACCCATTTATAGAGTCCCACACCTGAACCATAATTAAGTGCAACCTAACCTAAGGTGCAATACCACTAACCACCACCGGGGACAGTCAAAACACCTTTGAACTTAACCAAAGTAAAAAAAGTTCACTTTGTGCTTTTAATACCGCCAGATCCAACACTGGATCATGACACCTGCTCCAGAAGGTGCGAAGACTGTGCGCGCACATCCGCCGGTCGCCTGTACACTCCGTTCGTATGCAGAAGCTGCAGCGATTGCTCCACCTTCCCAACCACCGCCTCATTATCGACATTGCAACAAGGTGGAACTCCACCCTGCACATGGTGGATCGGCTGTGCGAGCAGAGGCAGGCCATAATGCATTTGTGGGAGGATACACGGCCAGGCACTTTGAGAGCAGACATGGAGTTGACAGGTGTGCAGTGGTCGAAGCTGAAAGATCTCTGTAAAGTCCTTCAGTGTTTTGAGGAATGCACACGGCTGGTAAGCGCAGACGACGCCATCCTAAGCATGAGCATCCCACTTATGCGTCTGCTCATGCAAACTTTGACGCACCTTAAGGAGCAGGCGTCTGCAGCCAATGTTGATGAGGAGGAAGAGGAGGAGGGACTCCTTGATGACATTCAGCCATTGTCTGCTCAGGGACCTCTCCTGGACGAGGTGGAGGAAGAAGAGGAGGAGGAGGATGATGATGGGGATGATTACTTAGGGGAGGAGGATGCATCTCGTGGGGCAAGTGAAAATGTTGGCGTGGCAAGGTCTGGTACAGGGTTTGTGCGTGACTGGAGGGATGTGGATTTGCCAGAAAGTGCTCCTCCACCCAGCACTCGCAGTGCATCATTGACACCGGGAACATTGGCCCACATGTCAGATTATGCCTTGCAGATCCTAAAAAGGGACCCCCGCATTGCCAAAATGATGAACGATGACGACTACTGGTTGGCCAGCATCCTGGATCCACGCTATAAAGGCAAATTACAAAACATCATGCCACAGGAGAACCTTGACCTAATATTGGCTAATAAACAAGCAACTCTGGTAAAGCGGTTGCTTGAGGCATTCCCAACACACACAAGAGCGGTGATGGTTCTCACACGAGCCGTACGGGCCGGGGGCAGCTTGGCAGAGGTGTTCATGGTGGACACAGCAGAAGTGGCATTGGAGACAGGGGTTTCATGACAATGTTGTGGACTGATTTTTCACGGACCGCTCACACAACTGGTAATACTGCATCGATGGAAAGTGACAGGAGACAGCAGTTGTCAACTATGGTTACAAACTACTTTTCCTCCCATATCGATGTTCTCCCACACAGGTCATTCCCCTTTGACTACTGGGCCGCTAAACTGGACACCTGGCCTGAATTGGCCCAATATGCCTTACAGGAGCTCGCTTGCCCAGCTGCAAGTGTGCTATCGGAAAGAGTCTTCAGTGCAGCTGGATCAATCCTGACAGAAAAAAGGACCCGTCTGTCAACCCAAAATGTGGATGATCTAACCTTCATTAAAATGAACCACGCATGGGTTTCCAAGGATTTTGTCCCACCTTCCCCTGATGACACATAGGTAGAGTTGAGCGATACCGTCCGATACTTCAAAATATCGGATCGGAATGGATCGGCCGATCTTTAAAAAAAGTATCGGTATCGCCGATGCCGATACCGGAAGTCCCATTCAAGTCTATGAGACTTCCGGTATCGGAATTGGAAAAACCCTTTCCTGCCCTTGTACAGCCTCTCGGGGGTCTGTACGGGCCTTCCGGAGGTCTCTGCCATTATCCGAAGCAGTCCACGAGTGTGTCCCACGACGATCTTGGGTAGAGAACTGCAGCATCAGCTGATGCTGCCGCTCTCTACGGGCTGCAGGAATCCAATGACGGAAGGTAGGTATCCTTCCGCACTGTATTCCTCTGCCACTTAAAAAAAAAAAATAGGCCTAATTCCGGAACTGCGGTTGACCTGCACTTACTGGGAAATCATCGTTCGCGGGTAATAATTGTAATAAGTGATCCCCATCACTAATGTTGTTCAGTGGGTTATCTGCACCTGTAAGCGACAAACGCTGGCCTTTTCAGTGTAGCGCACATGCAGCCACGGACATGTAAGGGCATGACACACCAGTTATTGGCCAATCTCATGTGCCAGAGCCTCACGTGTCCCTCTAGTAAGCCAGACCGCGGGGCATGACGGAGTCTCGTTCGTTAACGGAATTAAGCTTGCAATGTGTGCATCTGTTCTGTAGCTGGCATGGTAGAGGTTTCCCAGGTGGAGTCGAATTTAACCGTAGGCTCCACTCCTGGTGGTGCCCTTCTGGACATTCCTTTAAGGTTCAGCTTTGCAACCATACTGCCCACGTAAAACAAACACTTTGCCTTCATGAACGCTGTTTGGAGGGTCATGACTCGTGGGAATAACGCCGCCCAATCAGTTAACCTGCTAGAGAGATCCTTCGTTGCTCCCAAGCATGACATCACACTCCCTAGGAGGAAGGTAATGCCACTGTGGTGACCGTACTCCTGGGGGCGACACAAGTGCACTGATGCCCTGTGCCAGTGCCGTCACCAACGAGTGGGCCCCCCCTGCTTGCTCAGGATCACAGCACTTGCAAGGTTGAAATACTGTGCAGTGAGATGGAAGATTGGGACGTCGAGGAGTCCAGACTAGTACAGGGATTCCCTAGCGAGGAGACTTATTTGATTGTTTTCAATGTTGGGACAGCAATTTTTGGGGAGCACTATACTCTGGAGAATGATAGATGGGGCCCACCATACACTGGAACATTCCAAAGGTGGACATCAGACACTGGAGCAGCATTTACAGGGCCCATTATACACTAGAGCATTAGAAATGGGGCCCATTATGTTTGGAGCATTATTTGGGCCCATAAGACAGTGGAGCTTCATCCATGGGGACCAACATATACTGTAGCATTATGTGGAGCTCATCATATACTGTTTCAAACATTATATGGGACCAATGATTCTGTATGGAGAAATAGATGGGCCTCGTCATGAGATGTAAAAAGTGAAGTATTTTTCATTGTACTATACCGCTATTTCTCTGCCGTATCGGAGCATGATGAGTTGTGGTATGTGTTAAAGGGGCGCTCTTTGGCCCAGGGCACATGAAAACCTAGAGCCAGCCCTACCCCCCCACAACTTTAGCCAAATAACCCCCATTTTTCAGTGCGTAACTTGTATTATGAAGTTAATTAAGGTTGACAAGCTTAAGTAAGAAGAATTGATGCTTTTGTTATTCAAATGGGCACTGTAGGTGTGTTTCCTGTCCTCCTCTCACTGCCGACTTTTATTCCCCATTGACTTACATTGGGTTTCGTGTTTCGGGACGACCCCGACTTTTCCCTATAATCGGCCGATCTTGCTCGACCCGACTTTTGGAAAAGTCGGGTTTGACGAAACGAAACTCGACCCTAAAAAACCAAAAGTCGCTCAACTCTACTGCTCACCATCTTGGTCGAGTCTAGAGATGAGCAAACTTTTCAAGGTTCGGTTTGATGAGTGTCCCGATGTTCGCCGAACGATTCATCGAACATACCCAAACCCCTTTGAATTCAATAGGAGGATAAACTAAACACATAGACAACACCTTAAGATGGGCCAAAAAACTTACAAAACAGCTCAAATTAGGGACAGAGACCAGGAAAAGTGGCATCAATTGACCCAGAGTACAGAAAGTATAATTGCGCAGCATGGATACATAAGGCAGGGCTTGGACCAGCATTTCTATCTGAAACATTGATCAGTAACAGGTGTTTGAGTCACAGGTGTAGGTTGTGTAGCTAGTGTCCAGTGTGGTTGTTACCTTCCAGGCCACAAAAAAATACTTCTGTTCCTAGTGTCATACAGTAGGGGATATCTCACATTCAAATAGTTTGTAGCATCTAGTGTGAAGCGCAAGAAGAAACAGAAGGGGGTTACATCCCCTACTCCGTGTCTGGAACCACATAGCTGGACAGCAGGGTAGCTGGGGGGAAGACTTACTGACTTGAACCGACTGCACCATGTGACCGTCAGGAGCAGTGGGGGAAGCAGAGCAGGCTGAGGCCGCGAAAGCAGAGCGCGCCAGAACCAGAGCATTGCACGCCACAGAGAGAGCAGGCTGCAGCAACGTGTACCAGAAGAGGACTCCCGTCAGAGTACTGAGACAGAAGGATATGATATAGATAGCGCTGCCTGTGACTACATGAATGCGGAAGCCCAGTTGACCAGAGAAGGCTTTCCCCTTGACTGTGACCCATTCGCGCAGCCCCAGTGTCCGCTGCAACAGGCCAGAGCCCCTGAGCGTGGCTGAGAGACTTATCATTGGGTACAATATCGATTCTGCAGAGAGACTGACAACTGTATATACAGAGACTTAGAGCAGAAGAGACTCCGTTCAGCAGCGTCCCCCTGCTTCCTGCTTTTAGCATCATCCTGAGAGGGAACTGCAGAGACTTACCCGTTTAACCATTGTTGTTCTGCTTGACTGTTTGATAACTCTGCTTAGCTTTAGTATATCGTTAAATCACGTTCACTCTGTCAGTTCAACCCCCACTGCTTTTCCCTGCGGGGAGATACTGTCCCTTGTAAATGAACCCTTTAACTTTTGGTCTGTCTCTGATCCGTGGTGACATCATTAGCACCTGCACGTTATTACACTTGGCATAGTCGGCAAGATGTCTCACAATGGTGTGGAGGGGGCAGACCAAGCAGTTGGGGGAGGCCCCAGGTCTAGCATTAACCTGGGGGCCATGTTTAATAATTTGCGAAAGTTTTCTGGGAGCAATGTGATGTTGTGGAGTTGGACAGAGCGCATCCGGGGAATGATGCAAATGCATCCCATGATGCTGGCCCTGGAGGCAGAAATTGCAGTGATGGCCCTCGAAGGGTAGGCATGGGACTCTGTTATGCTTAGGTCCCCCTGGGTGAGAGATACACTGGACAAAGTTCAGTTCTACGCATACTTGAGGAGACGCATGGAGACCCCTCTGACGTAGGGAAACTGCGCATGCGACTGTTTCACCGGGTACAAAGAGAGGGGCCCTGCAGGAGCTCCATACTGCCATCATACGGAAAGACAGCGTAGGCATAGGGTCGATTGACATGGTGCTACGAGACCAGCTGGTGACGGGCTTGTGCGATGTGTTGATGAAACAGGCCCTGCGAGAGCGCATGCGGGTAAAGCCAGATATGTCTTTCTCTGAGGTCGGGAGTGAGGCACGAACGCGCGAGCAAGAGCAGGGAGTGATAGTGCCAGTGAAGAAGGTGTGGAGCGGGGAGGTAACTGCCACCACGGACGCTACCCCTCAGTGGGTGGAAAACCTGAAGAGATTAGACAGGTCCGTGAAGAAATGGCGGCATCAAAGAGAATGACGGTGGAGTCCGGCTCGTTGGTGTGAGACAAGGAGACTGCCCCCGGCTTGAGACTGGTACCATCCGGAGAAGAGGCCCACCTACATGTTATACCTACGGAGAACCCGGCCACATTGCTCGGTGGTGCCCCCGGCAGAGTCGACCATCCCCACGACATCCGTTAAACTAGGTGGCTCCGAGCCCGAGGGACGCCGCCCAGAGCTTGAGAATTGGAGAAGGAGTATCAGAATTCCCACCAACCTCCTTTCCACGTGCCCCTTGGTCTGGGCCAAAATCAATGGAAGAGCATTGCGTTGCCTGGTAGACACCGGCTCACAAGTTACTACCATGCCTGAAGGATATTTCCGCCGACACTTCACGGAGGTGTTGCTGCCAGAATGGAGCCCAGGGATAAAACTCACGGCAGCCAACCACTTACCCATCCCGGTCACAGGGGTGGTGTGGATCAACATAGATATCTGCGGTAAAGATGTGGGGAAAAGAGGATTAGTGCTGGTGGATGGTGAAGCAGCTAACGACGATACCATAAGCTTGGGAATGAATGTGCTTAAAGATCTCTGAAGCCTTCTCTTCAACGAGTCCCCAGAACAGTTTTTGCAACAATGGAGCGACCAAACCCCTCAAAAGAGGGTCTTCCAGCAGCTGATATGGACAGCCCAGGTCCAGGTAACATGCAGCGATGGGAAGGCACTCGGCAAAGTAATTATACCTGCCTCTGTCAATCGAGTGTTGCCCCCAGGACAGACTGTGATTCCCATGCCTGTCCAAGCTGGTATTCCCCTGGAGGACGTGGAGGTACATGTTGAACCCAGCAAAGCTGACCAGCTGCCATCAGGAATATTAGTCACACGGACTTGGCTACTGTGTGGGATGGAACTGTCCTCGTGAGCTGTGTAAATTTTGGGGAAAATGACATAACCTTGCCCCCAGGAGTGAGGTAGCCCACATGCTAGGCATGCCCGATGAGCTGGTTCAATCTGAAACAGTACATCTGACTGCAAAGCCAGAAGACCCATGGCTGGTGACTGTAAAGGCTGAAGCAGCCCCAGACCCCAGATTGCTGCAGGAAGGGCAACGGATACTGGAACACATGCAGGCGGAGCTCTCGGAACTAACCCCCAACAGGTTTCATGGGTGGAGACCTTGCTAGGAAAATATCAGGACGTGTTCGCCAAAAAGGAAGATTATTTTGGACGCACCACTGCAATTATCCACGAAATACTCACCGGGGATGCGGCACCTATCTGGGAACGGTATCGACAGATACCCCCACATATTTATCAGGAGGCGAAGGGGATGTTGTCACAGATGTTGAAGATGGGAGTAATTTGTGAGAGTCAGAGTCCGTGGGCTGCCCCCAAAGTCTTGGTGCGGAAGAAGGACGGGTCCTTACGTTTCTGTGTGGACTACCGCCTGCTCAACGCTTGTACGGTGCGAGATTCGTATCCATTGCCAAGGATAGAGGAGTCCCTGTCAGCGTTACGGAATGCCAGGTACTTTTCCACGCTAGATCTGGCCAGCGGTTACTGGCAAGGCCCAATGTCCGAACAAGACCGAGCCAAGACAGCTTTCATCCTACCGATGGGATTATACGAGTTCTACCGCATGCCATTGAGTCTAGCCAATGCCTCGGGAACGTTTCAATGCCTCATGGAAAGATGTCTAGGGGACCTGAACTTTAAAGCCACCCTGGTTTACCTGGACAATATCATCATCTTTACCCCCACCTTTGATGAACATCTGCAGATACTGGAGCAGGTTCTGAGTCAGCTACAGAAGTACGGGCTGAAAGTGAAGCCTCAAAAGTGTCACCTCTTCCGTACCCAGATCGAGTATTTGGGACATGTCTCTGCTGAAGGAGTGAGGCCTTCTCAGGAGAAAATTGCTGCGGTATGAGAGTGGCCGACCCCAAAGACTGTGAAAGATGTGCGCTCATTTCTGGGACTCACCAGGTACTTCCGACGCTTCGTAAAAGACTTCACCAGCATTGCAAATCCTCTTCTTGAGTTGCTGAAAGGAGTGCCCGCTTGTGCAAAAAACAGGAACATACAGTGGGGAGAGTGCCAGGAAGAAGCATTCCTATTCCTGAAGAAAGCTTTGACGGAGTCCCCCGTGCTGGCTTACGCTGACTTCACGCAACCGTTTATCTTGCACACCGATGGGAGTCTGCAGGGGTTTGGAGCAGTGCTGTCGCAGATGCAGGATGGAAAAGAGCGCATCAAAGTGTACACCAGTCTGTCCCTACATGACTCGGAAAGGAATCCAGATAACTACAGTTCATTCAAGCTGGAATGGTTGGCACTGGTGTGGGCAATGACTGAGAAGTTTGCGGAGTATCTGGCTGGCTCAGAAGTTCACGTGCATACAGATAACAATCTGTTGGCTCATCTAGAGACCACGAAGCTAGAGGCCCTAGAACAACGCTGGGTAGCCCAGTTCCAGTACAGGAGCTCCTACAAGAGGGGAGCAGAGAATACCCATGCTGATGCCCTTTCTCGAGTGAATCACCACAAACCAGTGCCTAATCGGGATGAAGAGCTGGAGGCTGTGGAAGTGACAGAGTTTGGAGAAACTGCCAGGATGGTGGCGGCTATGTGAGAAACAGATCAGGAGAAGAGCTGAGTGAAACGGTTCGGTCAAATTCAAAAGTCGCCGACTTTAGCTAAAGTGGGGTTTCGCCGATCGAAACCCGACCATAGCATGAGGTCGGCCTTGAGGTCGCCGACCCGCGCAACAAAGTCGCTTCCAGCGCCTTTCCTCAGCCAATGATGGAGGACGCACACTGAGGGCAACTCAATGACATGGGCAGCGGCCAGCACCATCTTAGAGAAGGGCATTGAAGTGATTGGCTGGCTTTGTGTGGCATCACAGTGGCTATAAAAGGCCGTGACCGCCGACCGCCATCTTACTTCTGCTGATCTTAGACTAGGGAGAGGTGCTGCTGCTGATTCTGAATAGGTAGAGCAATAGGCAGGGAAGAAGAAAAAAAAATAGCTTCTGCTGATAGTGCTTTTCACTGTACAGTGTGCAGTGAAAGGGGAGGATTTTTATTGTGTGCAGCAGCGCTGGTGGTGATTAGGCTGCCTTTTAAGGCTACCTGATAGCTGCATTGCTGTGTGCACACTGCTGTTCAAACTGCTTTTTTCAAAGCACTCCAACTTTTATTATTTTGTTCTGGTCAGTTACCGAGCGATCATTTTTTCACACACCGTATAGCGGTGTATTCTCCTCACACACTACTGTGTAGCGGCTGGTATCATGGACAAATACAAGCTATCTGTGTGTGACTCTGGAAAAACAAACCGAGGAGATTTTCCATTTTTCCAGACTTTCACCGTATAGAGCTCTCCGCTTTTCAAATAGTTTTGTATAGCTGCTGTTTGATAACGGTCAAAACTATACAGAGGCAGTGTGTGTCACTCCGTATAAAAATAGACGGAGATTTAAAATTTTCCATACAGACACCATCTAGCGGTGTACGCTCCTCACACACTACTGTGTAGCGGCTGGTATCATGGACAAATAGAAGCTATCTGTGTGTGACTCTGGCAAAAAACAAGCCGAGGAGATTTTCCATTTTTCCAGACCTACACCGTATAGAGCTGTCCGCTTTTCAAACAGTTTCGTATATCTGCTGTTTGATAACGGTCAAAACTATACTGAGACAGTGTGTGTCACTCCGTATAAAAATAGATGGAGATTGACAATTTTCCATACTGATACCGTATAGCGGTGTATGCTCCTCACACACTACCGTGTAGAGGCTGGTATCACGGACAAATACAAGCTATCTGTGTGTGACTCTGGAAAAACAAACCGAGGAGATTTTCCATTTTTCCAGACTTTCACCGTATAGAGCTGTTCGCTTTTCAAATAGTTTTGTATAGCTGCTGTTTGATAACGGTCAAAACTATACAGAGGCAGTGTGTGTCACTCCGTATAAAAATAGACAGAGATTTAAAATTTTCCATACAGACACCGCCTAGCGGTGTACGCTCCTCACACACTACTGTGTAGCGGCTGGTATCACGGACAAATAGAAGCTATCTGTGTGTGACTCTGGCAAAAAACAAGCCGAGGAGATTTTCCATTTTTCCAGACCTACACTGTATAGAGCTGTCCGCTTTTCAAACAGTTTCGTATATCTGCTGTTTGATAACGGTCAAAACTATACAGAGACAGTGTGTGTCACTCCGTATAAAAATAGATGGAGATTGACAATTTTCCATACTGACACCGTATATCGGTGTATGCTCCTCACACACTACCGTGTAGAGGCTGGTATCACGGACAAATACAAGCTATCTGTGTGTGACTCTGGAAAAGCAAACCGAGGAGATTTTCCATTTTTCCAGACTTTCACCGTATAGAGCTGTCCGCTTTTCAAATAGTTTTGCATAGCTGCTGTTTGATAACGGTCAAAACTATACAGAGGCAGTGTGTGTCACTCCGTATAAAAATAGACAGAGATTTAAAATTTTCCATACAGACACCGCCTAGCGGTGTACGCTCCTCACACACTACTGTGTAGCGGCTGGTATCACGGACAAATAGAAGCTATCTGTGTGTGACTCTGGCAAAAAACAAGCCGAGGAGATTTTCCATTTTTCCAGACCTACACCGTATAGAGCTGTCCGCTTTTCAAACAGTTTTGTATATCTGCTGTTTGATAACGGTCAAAACTATACAGAGACAGTGTGTGTCACTCCGTATAAAAATAGATGGAGATTGACAATTTTCCATACTGACACCGTATAGCGGTGTATGCTCCTCACACACTACCGTGTAGAGGCTGGTATCACGGACAAATACAAGCTATCTGTGTGTGACTCTGGAAAAACAAACCGAGGAGATTTTCCATTTTTCCAGACCTACACCGTATAGAGCTGTCCGCTTTTCAAACAGTTTCGTATATCCTGTTTGATTACAGTCAAAAGCTATACAGAGACAGCGTGTGTCACTTCGTATAAAATAAGACGTAGATTTACAATTTTTCATACAGACACCGTATAGAGCTGTCCGATTCTCAAACAGTATTGTTTATCTGCCGTCCATATTACGGTCACATCTATACAGAGCCAGCGTGTGTGTGTGACACTCTGTAAATACATATACGGACATTTCCATTCCTCCATACACCGTATTGAGCTGTCCGATTCTCAAACAGGATTGTATATCTGCTGTTCGCATTACAGTCACATC
This sequence comes from Dendrobates tinctorius, assembly GCF_039654945.1. Taxonomy (NCBI): domain Eukaryota; kingdom Metazoa; phylum Chordata; class Amphibia; order Anura; family Dendrobatidae; genus Dendrobates; species Dendrobates tinctorius. The sequence goes on from NW_027361765.1 coordinate 12,725,754, forward strand.
TATACAAAGTCAGCGTGTGTGTGTGACACTCCGCAAATACATATATAGAGATTGTTACACAAAAAATGTATACAGCTGTACATTTCTGATACAGTAAAATATATCTGCTTGTTGGATTACGGTCACATACATACTGGGAGAGCGTCTGTGACTAACAAAATATATACGTAGAATTAATTTTTTTAATACATCTTACACAGCTGGACGCTCCTCATGCAGTACCATCTCTCTGCTGGTATTTTTGGTACATTTTCCCAAACATAAGGAAGAATGGTGAAAGAGGCTGCGGAAGTGGGCAGGGGGCATGGCTGGTACAGATGGTGGTGGTGCATCTGCTGGTTCTGACAAAAACACAATAGCAGCTAAGGCAGGAGGTGTTGAGCCTGCGTCATCGTCTAGCCCAAGAAGGCCTGTAAGGTTCCCTTTTCTTGGAGTAGGAAAACCGCTTTTAAAGCCAGAGCATCAGGAACAGGTTTTGGCGTACATTGCCGAAACAGCCACCAGCTCTATTGCCTCCTCTACTGAACGTTCGAAACCTGCAAGCACTGCAAGCCTAGTGAGTAAGGCACTGTCCGGATCGGTGAGCCCAGTGCGGCCGTTTCCCCAGGAGAAAGAGACTGGTGATTGCTATAGGGTGCCTCTGCGGAGAAGAGGTATCCGAGGACCTGTGTGGCTGACACAGGTAATGGACAGTGTTCGTGTGGTACTGACCTGGGTCAGTGAGTAAGATGGTGTACCTGGATGGTTCAGTGAGCAAGGTCCTGGAGGGTCAGTGTTGGGAGATTCTAGGAGAAGAATCGACTCCCTGGAGCACGTGGTATGACCTTGGACCTGGTGAGGCGTGAGTGTTGGGCAGTCTCAGGAGGAGTCGGATGTCATGAAGAGCACCCGCTATGCCCCTGGACCTGGTGAGACCGGTGTGTTGGGAAACCCTGGGAGGAGGGCCGCTCCCTGAATAGCACCCGGTGCGCCCTGTGTGTTGGACGGTCTCAGGAGAGGAGACGGAACGTCCTGAATAGCACACAGAAAGGACACGTGAGTTTTGTGTGGTGTTTTTTTCTTCTTTTCTCAACTCTGCCTGCGGTGGCTCAGTTCGAGTCAAGAAGGTGACAAGCGGCTTCCTGTAACTCGGCGGGGTTACGAAGGGGACAAGCAGCTTCCGGTAACTCGGCGGGGTTACGAAAGGGACAAGCGGCTTCCTGTAACTCGGCGGGGTTACGAAGAGGACACCAGCCTCTGTGTGTGAACAGCAACCGGTGGTGTCGGTGATCGGTGACAGCAGGAGCTGTGGTGGTGCCAGCATGGACCTGTGTGGTATCGTAAGAGACATAAACTGTACTGTGTGAACTGTGGCATAAGAAGTTCTGCAGAACAGACATGGGGAAATCCCGAAAGGGGGCAGTGGCCCAAATTGGGGTGGTAGCCCAAAAGGGAGTGGAGTTCCAAAAGGGGCGGTGACCCAAATCGGGGTGGTAGCCCAAAAGGGGGTGGAGTCCCAGAAGGGGGTGGTGACCCAAATTGGGGTGGTAACCCAAAAAGAAGTGGAGTCCCTGAGGGGGCGGGAGGGGGCAGTGACCCAAATTGGGATGGTTCAGGAAATGGCAGCACTGGTTGCCTCAGTGGGTATGTCTGGGGAACCGCAGTGTATCTGTATGAGTTTTAAGGAGTGCGGCATGTATTATGTATTTTCCGGATAATGATGGGCCACAGGTGTGTACCGTGATGCTGCACCAGGAAGGAGTCTCTGGTAGACTGGACTCAGAGAGTCAGGTGACTCTGACAGGAACTCCACTCATTTTATCTCTGACCGAGAAAAACGCCAGGGTTCGCTGTAAACATGGGGTCACGGTGAACAATGCAGTAGACTGAGTAATGCTTGAGGGGACCAAAGGTGGTGTGTGCCAAGGGTGCGGGATACCACGGGACTTAGTCTATGCCTTGAAGAGGGTCCGGGACTTTGTATTGTTTGATGACGTATGGTCAGATGATAGAGACGTTTCGACTGTGGGGTCAGCAGACACCGAGACAGTGACGGCTCCTGACGTGGACAGGTCAGAGGTAGAACTGACCGGAAAAAGAAGTACATCCACCGAACTGACGGACCTGTCGTCTCGTGACAAGACAGATGGTGGGCTGGGAGTTGAGGAGACTGGAGTGGACATATGGTCAGAGGTAGAGTTGAGCGATACCGTCCGATACTTCAAAGTATCGGATCGGAATGGATCGGCCGATCTTAAAAAAAAGTATCGGTATCGCCGATTCCGATACCGGAAGTCCCATTCAAGTCTATGGGACTTCCGGTATCGGAATAAGAAAAATCCTGTTTTTCCCTTGTACAGCCTCTCTGGGGTCTGTACGGGCCTTTCGGGGGGCTGTGCCGGCCTGCCAGGGGGTCTGTGCAGGCTCCGGTGGTCTGTGCCGGGCTGCCGGGGGGCTGTGCCGGCCTGCCGGGGGGCTGTGCAGGCTCCGGTGGGCTGTGCCGGCCTGCCGGGGGGCTGTGCAGGCTTCGGGGGTCTGTGCAGGCATCGTCCGATGGGACTTCAAGTCCCATTGGGCGATGCCTGCTACCATGACAGTGATTGACACATTAGCCAATGATGGGACAGTAGTAGTCCCATCATCCGGCTAATGTGTTGAATGTAAAAAAAAAAAAAAAAATTACATGCTACATACATACAACATGCATACTACATACATGCTACATTCATACTACATACTACATACATGCTACATTCATACTACATATATACTACATGCAACATACATACTACATATATACTACATGCAACATACATACTACATATATACTACATGCATGCAACATGCATACTACATATATACTACATGCTACATACATACATACTACATATATGCTACATACATACTACATATATACTACATGCATGCTACATACATACTACATACATACTACATATATGCTACATACATACTACATATATGCTACATACATACTACATATATGCTACATACATACTACATATATACTACATGCATGCTACATACATACTGCATGCTACATACATGCTACATGCTACATACATACCACATACATACTACATACATACTACATACATACTACATACATACTACATACATACTACATGCTACATACATACTACATATATACTACATGCAACATGCATACTACATATATACTACATGCATGCAACATGCATACTACATATATACTATATGCTACATACATACTACATATATGCTACATACATACTACATATATACTACATGCATGCTACATACATACTGCATGCTACATACATACTACATGCTACATACATACTACATGCTACATACATACTACATATATGCTACATACATACTACATATATACTACATGCATGCTACATACATACTGCATGCTACATACATACTACATGCTACATACATACCACATATATACTACATACATACTACATGCATGCTACATGCTACATACATACCACATACATACTACATACATACTACATACATACTACATGCTACATACATACTACATATATACTACATGCATGCTACATACATACTACATGCTACATACATACTACATATATACTACATGCATGCTACATACATACTACATGCATGCTACATACATACTACATGCTACATACAAACCACATATATACTACATACATACTACATGCTACATACATACTACATATATACTACATGCATGCTACATACATACTGCATGCTACATGCATGCTACATACATACTACATACATACTACATGCTACATACATACCACATATATACTACATACATACTACATACAATACATTCATACAATACATACATAGACATACAGTACATATAACATAGAGTAACATACTTACCAATACTTGTCACATTGTTCCCCGAAGCCATTGTCTTTTACGGAATAAATATTAACATAACAAACCACAAAAATACTCACCCACGATCTGAAGCAGTCCACGAGTGTGTCCCACGACGATCTTGGGTAGAGAACTGCAGCATCAGCTGTTGCTGCCGTTCTCTACCGGCTGCAGGAATCCAATGACGGAAGGTAGGTATCCTTCCGCACTGTATTCCTCCGCCACTTAAAAAAAGTCCCTAGTCTCACTTTATGCCATTGCTGTGTGGGAAATTCCCACGCAGCAATGGCATAAAGTGAGACTAGGGACTTTTTTTTTTTTAAGTGGCGGAGACAATGGCTTCTGGGAACAATGTGACAAGTATTGGTAAGTATGTTACTCTATGTTATATGTACTGTATGTCTATGTATGTATTGTATGAATGTATTGTATGTAGTATGTATGTAGTATATATGTGGTATGTATGTAGCATGTAGTATGTATGTAGTATGTATGTAGCATGCATGTAGCATGCAGTATGTATGTAGCATGCATGTAGTATATATGTAGTATGTATGTAGCATGTAGTATGTATGTAGTATGTATGTGGTATGTATGTAGTATGTATGTAGCATGTAGTATGTATGTAGTATGTATGTAGTATGTATGTAGTATATATGTAGTATGTATGTAGCATGTAGTATGTATGTAGCATGCATGTAGTATATATGTAGTATGTATGTAGCATGTAGTATGTATGTAGTATGTATTGACAGGGAATTCTGTATGTCCTTTTAATATCAATGTATTTCTGGGGTCTTACATGCATACTCTGTATATGAAAATGCTGTCTCATGATAATGATTACCTATAACCTTATTCTTCATAAGAAATTGTACGTGATGGATAAACTGTTTACTGCACCCAGTTGGACATTGAAACTACACGTCCACATGCTAGGTAGATACTGGGGCCATGAATACTTAGTAAGACAGGTTAATGAGGCTAATGGAGCTATAACTGTCATGAGGATAGATTAATGAGAATAATATTGGGGTCTTGTGTAATTTACCCAAGACCTATTAAAGCTTTCAGCACGTCTACACAAATACTAATAATTAACAGCCGAGTACAATCTGATTGGTTAACAAATATGAATATGATTGGTTGGAACCATTTATGCTTACTGTTGAATGATCAATTGTCCAATGAAATGTGATGATGTAATGTTACCGCCTACTCAAATGAGCATATAAGCTACCTAATTAAATCAGGAAAGGGGGAACATCCTGCAGATACATACCCTGTCTCTGTGTGTGTTTGTTCTCCGCTACTCGAGTAGGCCTCAGATCAAAATCTGGCAACCTTCCAGCATATCGATCTCCCATTGAGAGATAAACATCAAATCACAAACTCATCAGTGGCGTCTCATTGGGCGGGCTGGTTACAACAGAAGACCCCAGTATCCTGAAATCCGGCACCCGCAGACTGAAGGCCTAGAGGACACACAGATCAAAATCACCGGTGAAGGTAAGAGCCATTGATTCTTACAAATTCTGTGTCTCCCCTCTGCTAAATGTTCTGAACCGGCTCTTGGGGTACAGTATAGTCTGTCTTCTTAAATACCAGCGCTAAGAACCGTAGAATATCCTTGTGATACATAATACGTATGCTGGAGGGAGAAACCTAAAAGCTGCTACGTATGATTGCGCATGAATGATTGAACCAACCTTGAGGGTACTAGGAATTCTTTACTGTGTTTTTGCCCCTTGGGAGCGTCTCTCCATGGTAACTGGCTTGCCAGGATTCATGTGAGGACACGTCTCTGGCGGCATACGCATAAAGAAGGCTGCGTACGTCCTCTTGGAGAGTGCTAGAGGTACTATTACGGTGTTAAAACGCCGTTACAGACAGGATAGGTCTATCCACCTTCTATTCTGTCTGATACGCACAAACTGCCCTCTAATGGTGCTAAAGAACTTTGAGGTAGTAGGGATTACATTAGCCTGCATACTAATGATAGCTTTAGTCTTCTGGTTGATAAATAAGATCTCTGAGTATACAAGGCTCAGCAGGTTTAGTTGAGGGAAAAGATTTTTACTGGGCTAATAAGAAAATTTGGGTCATATTAGTCTGCCTATAGTTAATTGGATTTGCTCTCTGGTATATATAGGTTTATTATAACTGTAGAGAAGTGCCATCTCATACTGAGTACGTAGAGATTTAGTGTTAGGTGACCAGGTGGGTCACGAGGTCTGGCCGGACCACTAAATAGTTAACCTTCTTATCAAGGTTCCCATGGGTTTGATGCCTATCAACTGATCAGTTTCAGTTTAGGACACGCAAGTTCAAACATTGAGCGGGAACCTCATAAAACAACGGGACGCAGTCTATGTATCGAATTGGTGTAGTACAGTCGGCATGGATATTGCTAAGCAGGAGTGATAATGAAGTAGACTTGTTGAGATGTGGGCACACAGTAATAGCGTATATTAAGAGAATAAGTGAATAGCAACCAGAGAAAGAGGCAGATAGAGAGATATGGTCTAGGTGCGGCCTGTACATTGAGTTAGCGAAGTGCAGTCAGTACGGGTCCGCAAGCTATAGGCATTTTACATTTTAGGACAAGCCAGGAGAATTTTTCGCCCCAATACAGTCAAGTATCAACCAGAAAACATAGATAGGATTTTTAGCAGGAGCACCAGGAGGTAATAAGCTTAAGGAGTTAACAGTTTACTGAATCTGTGTGAAGGAATGTGAATGACCTTTGAGACTCTCTGCTGATAAGTGGAAGTGCATGATCTCATGTGTGAAATTCTGTTGTATTGCTTGCCGTGTGTGTGTGTGTGTGCCAGATATTCCATGAGAAAATGTCGTGCCCTAATTGCACATTTGGATTAATGTTGATTATATCTCCTGAAGGTTGGAGAATTGTCAAAATTATACCAGGAGGGTATATCCAACAGCTCACTGGTTTTGGATTTCTGTCAGACAGATTTCCAGAGTATAAAGTGTTTAGGCTCAATGTGCATGGTATTCCTGCAACTCCCTGGGTCGACGGAATTTCATTAAGTAACATAGAAAATTATAATCTTGTCAGATGTCCATTAAATAATGGGCAACCAGAGACGTACCTGGTTGAAGCGCAGCTTTCAGCTTTGCTCACTGGATTCACATTATAGCATAATACGTATTTGTAGAAGGTATACAGCTAGTTTTTCATAATGTCAAGTTTTTTTTTTAGAATGCATGTTGATGAAAAAAAAAAAAAAAGGAGAGGCAGATGGTTCAAGGTACAACGTTGCCTTTGACTTGAAGCAGTGTTAGATATCCATGGAAGGCAATTGTCAGGTAGCAAAGATAAGGAATGCTTTTAGTATGTGTTAAAAAAAAAGAAAAAAAAAAAAGAGGAAATCCCGTTATATGTGTAATGGAAATCCACCACTCTGCCCCCTATTCGGTATTAATATGGTGATTTCCAAAGGGGGGGAGAAGAGAGGAGAGTCAGCTATTTTTAAATATTTTTAATCCATAAAGGTATCTCTCATTAATCTGGATTTTGAGTTTTTCTTTCCGGAAGGTCCAAGAACCTGGTTGTATGGCGATCACACAGCATGAGATAGTAGAAAGCAGAACCACTCCTCCCTCATAACTCTACAGGGGAGGTGGAGTTGACGGCACTCATTGAGGCGTTTAGGGGGCTTTAAGGTAAGCAAGACATCACATATACAAGTCATTGTTTTCAGGTGAACCCACAACTGCAGCCCCATATGGGGAGGAAAGGTCTTTTCTTACATCAACAGGCCCTGGAAGAGGTTGCCATAGTGGAAGTGAGGGTACATATGAGAAGGAACCCGTGGAGCACGAAGCAAACAAAGTGGCTGGGAATCAGCCAGAAGACCAAGGTACTGGGAGACCCCTGAGGCGCCTCCACTGGTCATGGTGAGCATTAAAGATAACCAGTTAGACTTAAGTATCTTACAGGCTCTGACTCGGTCACCAACCGGGGAAGAGACTGAAGTCTGGTCGGAAGCTGGAGCTCAGAACCGTGGATGGTGGGACAGTGGGTATGTTTGCCAAAATCCTTGCACCATGTGATGGCTCATGACTCAACGCACGTGAGTGAAGACAAAAACTATGTGCTCTGAAGAAAGATGCTGGGTCCACCTGTTTAGCTTTACATTAACATAGATTAGATGCGCACAACACAGATAGACTAGAAAGATGCCATAGATATACACGTGCGCCTGGGCCCTCCTATCCGTTTCAATGACTGCAGATTGACTTCATACAGGCTGCCCAAGGTAAGATGTATGAAGTATGTGCTCGTGTGTGTTGATCTCTTTTCAGGGGACTGGAGGCCTTCCTGATGTCAGAAGCTACCACAACTGAGGTACTCTTTTGTCCACATAGATGTTGTGACTATTTGACAACCCCTGCAGCAGGTCCGGAGTCCAAAAGGGACTCCCATTTGTGTACAAATAAGTTTTTGATTCTATTTTAGTTAATCCAGACATTGGTTGCTGACCAAAAGACACGAAGACCACTGGAGCCACTGGTTGATGGTCCCCGCTAAGCCACATCCGTAGAGTTAAACGGAAGACCGGTCTACACAAGCTACTATGAGGTCCTGGAGTGGAAGAATATGGGTCCTGTCCCTGATGATGTTGGCAGCTCTACTGCAAGAAGGACAACTGGACGAGACACTTCAGAATAGCACATCAGTAACCTTGTGGTTTGACACCAAGGCAGCAACAGCTACATTTAGGGTGGACTTGTGTCGGATAGTGAAGTGTCAATGGAATCTTAAATTTGGGAAGAAGAGTAGCAACCCCAATTATAAATATCTAACAGGAGTTGAAGGGGCGGTGGTATATATCTGTGTAACTAGACCTGGAAATGAGAACTGTAATTCTTGGTCAGATGCAGCTTGGAACACGGGAACGTCATGGGGGTATAAGCCAGAGGAAGCCATGACTCGTGTTAGTTCATCAGGAAAGCCTCTCCTCAAGAGGATGAATATTGCTGTACCCATTCCAAAATGGGGTTGTGATCCAGAGGTTTTGGACTGGAGATTCTCTTGCAATCCTCTCCTTATAACACTGGATGAACCCTCTCTTGGAGATGAAGGTCTCTATGTATTGGGACTGTATACCCCAGGTAGACAGGTTCAGCAGGGAACATTTTGGTTAAAAGCTGTTCCTGCACAGGACAAGGAACAAGAGGAGGACAAACCCCAAAGGTCAGGAGAAATGTTGGATGTTGATGGAATTGGAGAATTAGGCTATGAGGAGAAGTTAGCCGTAGAAACAGGCTACACAGAGAGGAATGAATGGTTGCTATGGATGAAGTATACTACAGAGCAAAATAACAAAACTGATTGTATTGCATGTGCAACCGCTAGGCCCCATTTAGGGACTATTCCCCTCAGATATTCAGAACAGGATCAAGTAGACTTACAGTGTATTCTAGCTTTGTAGAATGCCACATATGACCCTAGTGATAATGTTCTGTGTCAATCTCTATCAGTCCGGTATCCAATAGCAAAAATTGATCAGGTACCACCTAGAGTTTATGCATATCCAGGTGACTACACTTGCTTCCTGAGAACAGGACCAGGAAGATGGGTAGGAAATCTAACTTCAGAGTTTTGTCACAACACCATCCCAATAAATACAGATACAGGAGGTTTTAAAGCCAGTTGGTTTCAAAACCAAACTATAGCAAGGAGTGACATATGGTGGTTATGTGGAGATATGAAATTGAGGCCTAGGTTGCCACCAGGTTGGGTTGGCAGCTGTGCTCTAGTTCAAGTGCTCATGCCATTTAAAATAATTTCATCAGAAGAGATTAAAGGAGGTGGAATGAATGTTGAAACCCTACACAGAAATAGAAGGTCAGTACCTGCTGGGTCCTTTGATCCTAGAGTTTATATAGACAATATAGGGGTACCCAGAGGGGTACCGGATGAGTACAAGGCCAGGAACCAGATAGCAGCAGGTTTTGAATCAATTTTCTTTTGGTGGGTGACAATTAATAAAAATGTGGATTGGATAAATTATATTTATTATAATCAGCAAAGGTTTATAAATTACACAAGGGATGCAGTAAAAGGGATAGCTGAACAATTAGGCCCAACTTCTTTAATGACACATCAGAATAGGATGGCTTTGGATATGTTGCTAGCGGAAAAAGGGGGCGTGTGCAAGATGTTTGGAACGTTTTGCTGTACCTTCATCCCCAATAATACAAGTCCAGATGGGAGTATCACCAAGGCGTTGGAGGGTCTTACATCCCTGTCCGAAGAATTGGCAGAAAATTCGGGTATCAACAATCCTTTCATGGACTGGTTGGAATCCTGGTTCGGTAGATGGAGTCATCTTGTGTCCAGCCTCCTCATCTCTCTGGCAGTAGTAGCAGCAGTACTTGTGACCTGTGGATGCTGCTGCATACCATGTATCAGAGGACTACTTCAAAGATTGATTGATGCGTCTATTACTAAAGCTATGTATATTACAATGAAACCTTACAATAATGATTATGAGCAAATGGTTTGAGGTTGAGAATTAGATATGATCTCCCTTTCCCTATGGGGAATTCGGCAGAAGAAGGGTTAGGAAGTCCGACACTGGCATTAGGCCTTTGAATGTACCTATATGTGAATGGTAGAGTCATATCTGTTCTCAAAAGGGGGGACTGACAGGGAATTCTGTATGTCCTTTTAATATCAATGTATTTCTGGGGTCTTACATGCATACTCTGTATATGAAAATGCTGTCTCATGATAATGATTACCTATAACCTTATTCTTCATAAGAAATTGTACGTGATGGATAAACTGTTTACTGCACCCAGTTGGACATTGAAACTACACGTCCACATGCTAGGTAGATACTGGGGCCATGAATACTTAGTAAGACAGGTTAATGAGGCTAATGGAGCTATAACTGTCATGAGGATAGATTAATGAGAATAATATTGGGGTCTTGTGTAATTTACCCAAGACCTATTAAAGCTTTCAGCACGTCTACACAAATACTAATAATTAACAGCCGAGTACAATCTGATTGGTTAACAAATATGAATATGATTGGTTGGAACCATTTATGCTTACTGTTGAATGATCAATTGTCCAATGAAATGTGATGATGTAATGTTACCGCCTACTCAAATGAGCATATAAGCTACCTAATTAAATCAGGAAAGGGGGAACATCCTGCAGATACATACCCTGTCTCTGTGTGTGTTTGTTCTCCGCTACTCGAGTAGGCCTCAGATCAAAATCTGGCAACCTTCCAGCATATCGATCTCCCATTGAGAGATAAACATCAAATCACAAACTCATCAGTATGTAGTATGTATGTAGTATATATGTAGTATGTATGTAGCATGTAGTATGTATGTAGCATGCATGTAGTATATATGTAGTATGTATGTAGCATGTAGTATGTATGTAGCATGCATGTAGTATGTATGTAGCATGTATGTAGTATATATGTAGTATGTATGTAGCATGTAGTATGTATGTAGCATGCATGTAGTATATATGTAGTATGTATGTAGCATGTAGTATGTATGTAGCATGCATGTAGTATGTATGTAGTATGTATGTAGTATATATGTGTTATGTAGTATGTATGTATGTAGTATGTATGTAGTATGTATGTAGCATGTAGTATGTATTTAGCATGCATGTAGTATGTATGTAGTATGTATGTAGTATGTATGTAGTATTTTTTTTTTTTTTTAACATTTAACACATTAGCCGGATGATGGGACTACTACTGTCCCATCATTGGCTAATGTGTCAATCACTGTCATGGTAGCAGGCATCGCCAGATGGGACTTGTAGTCCCATCGGACGATGCTTGCACAGACCCCCGGACATCAGCACAGCCCCCCGGCAGGCCGGCACAGCCCCCCGGCAGGCCGGTACAGACCCCCACAGGGTGCACAGACCACCGGCAGGCCGGTACAGACCCCCACAGGGTGCACAGACCACCGGCAGGCCGGCACAGCCCCCCGGCAGGCCGGTACAGACCCCGGGCAGTCCACACAGCCCCCCGGCAGGCCGGCACAGCCCCCCGGCAGGCCGGCAGAGACCCCCGGAAGGCCCGAAATGACGGCGCATCATGATGCGCACACACCGCGCATCATGATGACGTCAGGCTGTCAATCAACTTTGAACTTCCGATTCCGATGCCGACTTCCGATATTGAAAAAATATCGGAAGTTGGTATCGGAATTCCGATACAGCAAGTATCGGCCGATACCCGATACTTGCGGTATCGGAATGCTCAACACTAGTCAGAGGGTAACTGGAGGGTTGACTCTGATGATCGGCGAGACTCAGACTCTAGGGGTGACTGTGGCTTTGAGAGAGAAAGGGAGCACAGACTGGATGAGCTAGAGGAAGAAGTCTTCGAGCTCAAAGGTCACCTGGCATTGTGGCAAGGTCTGAATAAGTCCCTCAGAGAAGAGGTAGGAATACTAACAGAAACTGTAAGAGGTCTTCTGCGGGAGAAGAAGTGGGACGAAGACTTACAGCGGCCAGGCCTGAGTAAGGAACAGTGTGAAGACAAAAAGAAACTGAGAAGTATGGAAGCAGAGGTGATTCGTTTGCAGATGGAGCTTGCTGCTGCAGAGTGTGCTAAAAGACAAGCACAGCAGGAAAAAGATGAACTGGCTGATGTGATTGCCAACAACAGAGGTGAAGGTGCTCTGGCTTTTGGAGAAAAGAGGCGGTTAGAGTCTCGCATTGTTCAGCTTGAAGAAGAAGTGGAGGAAGAACACAGCAACATTGAATTAGCCAATGACAAGCTTAGAAAGGCCACACTTCAGGTTGACCAGATGGATGCTGATCTGAAGACAGAACGTAGTAATGCTCAGAAGAATGAGAATGCCCATCAGCAATTAGTTCGCCAGAATAAGGACTTAGAAGCAAAGGTTGCACTACTGGAGGAACAGCTTGATGCAGAAATTAAAGTGCGACCATCTGCTAGCAAACAAGTACGTCGTACGGAGAAAAAACTGAAGTTTGTACTAAGGCAAATGGATGATAAAAGGCATAATTCTGAGCAGTACAAAGGCCTGGTGGAGGGAAATAATGTGCGTCTGAAACAGTTGAACCGCCAGGTGGAAGAAGCAGAGAAAGAGGCTTAACGTGCCAATACGTTGCACCGCGGATTACAGCGGAGACAGCAGATGCAAAGAACTGTGAGGTTAATGCACTGAAAAGTAAACTTAGATGTGGTGGGGTACCATTTCTTACAAGACACTTAGATAGAGAAAGAATGGTGACTAACCAGTGTCTGACGACGCAGACAGACCGTGACTGGAGGGTCAAAGCCAATGACCGATATTCTGACCGCTGGAGGCGGGGGAGGTCTAACGTAGGAACGAGGCCTTATGACAGATGGAGACGGTTCTCTCAACCTGTGGGGCAAGGTGTAGTGAGTGCCCGGTCGCGAGACCCTGGTGTAATGTTGTGTGTTCAGCCCCACAAGTTTGAACAGAGGGGGAGGTATGTGGTGTAGTACCCACTGAGTCCGCTAGGGGGCACTGTGTGGATGTCCCAGGAGAAAGGATGAATGGCAGAATACGGAATGGCTGTTATGTATCCCAAAGTGGGTGGCTTTGGGATGGAGACTTATGTGTTGTTCTGCAATGATATTGCTGAGGTGTTGTTTCAATGTGTAAAGGAGAAGTATCCAGGTAACTAGAGGGATGGGTGGCCCTGGTTACCTACATACCCACCCAGGGGGTGTGTTTAAAGCACTGTTGGAAAGAGTGTGTAAATGCTTGAAGGACCTGTGATGAGGTCAGTCATGTGACACGGTGGGCGTGGTTATGAACCATATAATGTGGCCAGGGTAGGTCACAGGTGGTGAATTCTTGGACCCGGTTGGTCCAGTGTGGAAGCTCCCGCTGAGATGGTCAGACCTCATCTGGAATATTGTGTCCAGTTTTGGGCACCACATTTTAAAAAAGACATCAACAAACTGGAGCAAGTTCAGAAAAGAGCAACCAGAATGGTGACCGGTCTGCAAATCCTGTCTTATGAGGAAAGGTTGCAGGATTTGGGATTGTTTAGTTTGCAAAAGAGAAGACTGAGAGGAGACTTAATAGCTGTCTACAAATATCTAAAGGGCTGTCACATTGTAGAAGGATCAACTTTATTCTCATTTAAACAAGGAAAGACTAGAAGCAATGGGATGAAACTGAATGGGAGGAGACACAGATTAGATATTATAAAAAACTTTTTGACAGTTAGAGTGATCAATGAGTGGAACAAGCTGCCACGAGAAGTGGTGAGTTCTCCTTCAATGGAAGTCTTCAAACAGAGGCTGGACAGACATCTGACTGGGATGATTTAGCGAATTCTGCTTTGAGCAGGGGGTTGGACCAGATGGCCCAGGAGGTCCCTTCCAACTCTAAGATTCTATGATTCCTGCCTGACAGCACGTGTGGACACTGTGTTTAATGGCTTCAAGTGCCTGAGAGTTCCATAGAGGGAATGAATGTCTGCAGTATGGAGAAGCAGCCATGAGAGAACCCTGACGGGGTGAGATATAACTGGGAGGCTGAAAAGCCTGCGTATTGGACATTGCTAACAGAGTGAAGCTCTGTCATGGACACTATGCCGTTTATATATTGCTGGTCATGGTATTTATATATTGCTGGTCATGGTTTATGATGTTTAATAAACCACAGGGACTACACTGGTTTATGCAAAAACCTGTGCCGGATCAGATTTTGTGGCTGCCAAGCGAGTGATCCCCTACTTAAATGACAGCGCTACCTCACAGGAAGAGGAGTAGCATGAGGGGGATGATTATTTGGGGCTGGAGGATACTTCTCAGGGGGCAAGAGAAAATGTTGGCGTTCCAAGGTCAGGTACAGTGTTTGTGCGTGACTGTAGGGATGTGGATTTGCCAGAAAGTGCTCCTCCACCAAGCAGTGGCAGTGCATTATTGACACCTGGAACATTGGCCCACATGTGCGATTATGCCGTGCGGCAGCCATTATCCACCAATGTGGCAAAGCTGTCCTGTAAGGAGCAATCTTTCGAGCCTTAACTGCTCTATCTCCTTTAGATACACCATTCGATACTCCAACAGAGTATAGCTCCGAGACTCTCCATCGTACCCAAGACGAACAATCGAATCATACCCTTTTCTCTGTGTTTCTGGTCTTCATGGTCACCTGGAATTCTTAATCTCACCGCTCCAGACTTATCCACCATCTCTTGCATGGTTCGACCAGTTCTTCCAATGACTTTTTCCACCATAGGAATAGGCAGAAGACTCTGAGCTTTCCTCATATGCTCCAGCCGCCTAGCAGCGTCTTCATTCCTCAATCGAAACATCCACGTTGCACGCACACATCTCCACTCAGGATAGCTACTCTCCTCGCTGTGACATCATTTGTGGACAGTACCACTAACTGTTTAGCTTCTGGGGGCCAGTACACCTTACACGCTCCCACAGCCTTCTTGAATTCTTCATGCACAGACTGCCTGGCACATGCCTCTCTCAGGTCCTCGGGTACCTCAACAACTCACTTGAATTTCGATGTCCTATTCTCTTCACGGACGGACGGCTCCTGTTTTGCCTAGGACATTTCCATCAAGACATCTGCCATGACTGGCTGATTGTCTTGTCCAGCTCTTAGCACAAACTCTCCCTGAGCTTTACCCTCTTCAAGACCCTTTGCCAAGATGGACCTTTACAGCTTTGCCTCATTACCACTCTGGCACTGCCGCTGTAAGTCTGCGACCACCAACTCCTTCTCTTGTAGAAGTCCTCCTAATGCTTCTCTGAGCACCTCCATATCTTCCAATGTGGCCTTGTTCACGGTTTGACACTTTGACAGGTGACCTCTGAGCTCAGAGACTTCCTTCTCCAGCTTGTCCACTCTGTGCTCAGGACCCTTTCTCGTTCGACATGCTCTTTTACTGTCTCTTTAAGCATCTTTATTTCATGATCCTGTTCTCTTTTGGCCAGCATGTGTCGCACCATAACTTCTTTAATTATATTTTCAGATGGGCCAGCTTTCCCACCCACACTCTGCTGCTTGAGAGTTCTATCTGTTCCTTCATCACCAGGTTTAGCTTTCTCTTGGGTCTTCCATCCATTACCTTCGACTGCCTCTAGGGTCTCTGCTGGGCTCTCTGAAGAATCACTGTTCTTGCTCCCAGACTCCAAAGCTGAGTTTTTGTCAGATTTTTGTTCCTTCAAATGCTTTACTTCGGCTTGTAAATCTTTCACTTTTTCCTACTCCCGAGACAACTCTTTGGCGAGGTCCTGGAACTCCTGCACTTTGTTCCAGCAGGTCATTTCCAGCTGAGACACGTTTTCTGCGTTCTCCTGCCAAGGAGAGCACAGCTTCTCCTCAGTGGAGTGGAGTGTATGGAGCAGCTTCTGCTCCTGCGCATCCTTCTCTCTGAGCTGAGCCTTGACTACCGAGAGCTCGGACTCCAGGTGACGCACCTGATCCAGCTGCGTGGAGTTGGCAGCTTTCATACTCGACACCTTCAACCTCTCTTGAGGCTCTGCCCGGTCACCCTTAGGTACCTTTCTACTCTCTAGAACTTAAGAGAACTCCACACTCTCCAGCTCTTCAGCATCAGGTTCTCTGGAGGCTTCACCATACTCAGCCATCTCACCACTTTGTGACCAAAGACGTGGGTCTACTACAGGTCTCCGTGACCTTCGTAGATTCTCGCTTAACCAGCACTCTCCAGGTTCTCTTCTCCTTCAGTGCTACCAACTGACCGACCATTAGCTGTTTGTCCCGACACCGAAGAGGTCAGCCATACTATCTTCTTGGCTGGCTCCTTCGTCCTGACTTCACCTAGTGGAGCACTGTCATTCCACTGTGTCAGTGCTTCTTACAGCACAACATCATACTCAGCCCTAGCGGTTACTACTGGCAATGACACGTCATCTTCCTTCCCAACCTTTTCAGTGTCTGGAAGAGTACTCACATCTTGAGTAAAAGCACAAGTCCCTACTTTTCCTTTATTTATATCCTCAAAGCGTGCAACTTGTTCAGTCTCTTTGCGCCCTTTACGTCTCTGGCGACAGGAGGAAGACTTGCCATTTGTACCCGGGTCAACTTTATTGCACTCTTTTCCCCTTGTGTCACCGTCTGAATGGGAGTCACCCCTACTCAATCTTTCATCCTGGAACCAGCAGTCCCCACTTAAACAGGTGTTGGACCCCTCTCCTGGAGATGCCCCCTTCTACTTTCTGGTCATACTTTCCGGTCTTACTTTCTGGTATTGTTTCCACCGTCGTGTCGCTAAGTTGTGCCTGTCCCAGGCCCGGATTTGCGGGGGACCAATGGGCCAGGGCCCTGGGCCACCCACCAATCGGAGGCCTTCCACCAATATAGGGATAAATATCTCAAAACATGTAAAATAAAAACATGTAAAATATACGTCTCTTTGCTGTGAACCGTTTCTAATGATAAGGAACAGTTAACAAAAGAGAAACTATTGAAAGTGTAGGGA
This sequence comes from Dendrobates tinctorius, assembly GCF_039654945.1. NCBI lineage: Eukaryota > Metazoa > Chordata > Amphibia > Anura > Dendrobatidae > Dendrobates > Dendrobates tinctorius. The sequence continues at coordinate 12,743,125 of NW_027361765.1, forward strand.
ACTGGCTACGGTCCTACATCTCAGTTGGCTGGCACAGAGTGGCAGAGTCATGGCACCTGACCTGTATCAACATCCACTGACCTGGCTAGCCAGACTTCCTTAGTACCCTGTACCTAGTGCTTAGCTTATGGCATGTCGCAGCCTTCTCCGATCCCAACAGAAGCTTCTAGGTGCTACCTATTCAGCTATATGATCGCTCCCTTGGATTAGATCAGATGAGAGTTTGTTCAGCTACCTTCGAGGAAGGAGGCGGAGCCACAATGTCGACACAAGAAGAGGATTCTCCACCGCGGAGTGCGGCAGGACTTCACTCTGGAATGGAACTTCAGTCACTGAAGATCCAGAGGTGAAGTGGTTCAGTCTTCACAGTGTCGCAGTGGATGAGTATGATTTCTGTATGTCTGTGTGTGTGTGTCTGTCTGTGTGTCTGTCTGTGTATCTTTCTTGCAGCTCCTGTCCTACACAGTACCATACTGTATATACAGGTCCAGAAGCCTTTCATACATATACAGCCCAGCAGCAGCCTCTGACATATAGAGCCCAGCACCAGTCTTTGATATAGACAGCCCAAATTTCTACAATATACATATGCAAATTGCTTCTTTATGTCACTCTCCACAAGGAGAAACCTTACCCGTTAGACTACAATATACATACATATGTGCATATTTTAATCTTTAATTCCCTTTCAGGACTTCAAGGGTTGACAAGGTCATTTTGTTACTTGTGGATTACCATGATGGACAATCGTGAAGGAGATAGGCACAGACATCACACAAGAATTTGAGAGTCTGGGGCTTCTAAAAGACGTAAGGCAAAAGAAGCTACAATGAAATCAACAGAAGAGATAGCGAAGACAAGAAAATTGTACAAGTTCTTCACTGTTCAAGGCAAGTGTCGGAAAGGAGTAATGACTTTGTAGAATCTGATCAACCTGACAATGCTTCAGTGGAAATGGTTGTTGATCCTGGCAAAGAAAAGGCTGAAGTAGTAACGTGTACAACTGAAGAACACAAAGAAAAGGAGATTGATAGTGGCACATCTTATGAAGAAGGTGAAGTTGAGGGACCACCAGGGGGCGATGACATTGGACTTTGACCATCCATTATTTCAGAACAGATGGGAGATTACTGGCTGAAAAGGGGTGTATCAACAATCCAGCACTGTGATGAAAGTTTGTTCATTGCACACTCGGTTCAGCAACCTAGAAAGGACCTCAATATTTCAAGAATGTGCACACTTGGGCTTTTCCGTTGTCAAAATCATAACGGAGAAGTCATAATGAGGAATTGGTTATGCTTCTCCCCCTCTAAAGGACGCATTTATTGCTTCACATGCAGATTGATGATGTGCTTTATTACAGCATCTGAGTCTTCTCAGCTTTCGTCTAATGTGGAAACATTCCCAAGAACGTATAAAAAGTCATGAGCAGTCAGCGGAACATCTGAACTCTACAATTGCTTTCAATATGAGGTTAAAAGCGATTGGGCGAATTGATACGGAGCTAACACAACAGGTCAAGGCTCGGGAGCATTATTGGAGGTCAGTGTTGAAACGAGTAGTAAATGTTATTCAGTTTATCAGTTTAGGTTGGATCACCTAGAAATGGAAACTTTCTGGGCATTCTTGAGCTCATCGCCCAGTACGATGACTTTCTTCCACAGCATATCAAAACTCAAGCCAATTGCGGCAAGGGTCATACAAACTACCTGTCATCTACAATTATGGAAGAAATTATCAATGTAATGGGTGAACAAGTCCTCAGAGAAATTATTTCTCGAGTTAACCAATCAAAATACTACTCCATCTCTTTTTGGACTCCACACCCGATGCAGCTCATGTTGACCACCTAACCCTTGTATTGAGGTATATGGAGAAAGATGGCCCTGTGGAATGCTTTGTAACTAGAGTTGAGCGATACCGTCCGATACTTCAAAGTATCGTATCGGATGGTATCGGCCGATCTTTAAAAAAAGTATCGGTATCGCCGATTCCGATACCGGAAGTCCCATTCAAGTCTATGGGACTTCCGGTATCGGAATAAGAAAAACCCTTTCCTGCCCTTGTACAGCCTCTCTGGGGTCTGTACGGGCCTTTCGGGGGGCTGTGCCGGCCTGCCAGGGGGTCTGTGCAGGCTCCGGTGGTCTGTGCCGGCCTGCCGGTGGTCTGTGCAGGCTCCGGGGGGCTGTGCCGGCCTGCCGGGGGGCTGTGCCGGCCTGCCGGGGGGCTGTGCAGGCTCCGGGGGGCTGTGCCGGCCTGCCGGGGGGCTGTGCCGGCCTGCCGGTGGTCTGTGCAGGCTCCGGGGGTCTGTGCAGGCATCGTCCGATGGGACTACAAGTCCCATCGGGCGATGCCTGCTACCATGACAGTGATTGACACATTAGCCAATGATGGGACAGTAGTAGTCCCATCATCCGGCTAATGTGTTAAATGTAAAAAAAAAAAAAAAAAAAAAAAAAAAATTACATGCTACATACATACAACATGCATACTACATACATGCTACATTCATACTACATACTACATACATGCTACATTCATACTACATAAATACTACATGCAACATACATACTACATATATACTACATGCATGCTACATACATACTGCATGCTACATACATACCACATATATACTACATATATACTACATGCATGCTACATGCATGCTACATGCTACATACATAACACATATATACTACATGCATGCTACATACATACTACATGCTACATACTACATATATACTACATGCATGCTACATACTACATGCTACATACATACTACATATATACTACATGCATGCTACATACATACTGCATGCTACATGCATGCTACATACATACTACATACATACTACATGCTACATACATACTACATATATACTACATACATACTACATACATACTACATGCATGCTACATACATACCACATACATAACACATATATACTACATGCATGCTACATACATACTACATGCTACATACATACCATATACATACTACATGCATGCTACATACATACTACATACTACAAAAAAAAGTCCCTAGTCTCACTTTATGCCATTGCTGTGTGGGAAATTCCCACGCAGCAATGGCATAAAGTGAGACTAGGGACTTTTTTTTTTTTAAGTGGCGGAGGAATACAGTGCGGAAGGATACCTACCTTCCGTCATTGGATTCCTGCAGCCCGTAGAGAACGGCAGCATCATCTGATGCTGCAGTTCTCTACCCAAGATCGTCGTGGGACACACTCGTGGACTGCTTCGGATCGTGGGTGAGTATTTTTGTGGTTTGTTATGTTAATATTTATCCCGGAAAAGACAATGGCTTCGGGGAACAATGTGACAAGTATTGGTAAGTATGTTACTCTATGTTATATGTACTGTTTGTCTATGTATGTATTGTATGAATGTATTGTATGTATGTAGTATATATGTGGTATGTATGTAGCATGTAGTATGTATGTAGTATTTATGTAGCATGCATGTAGCATGTAGTATGTATGTAGCATGCATGTAGTATATATGTAGTATGTATGTAGCATGCATGTAGTATATATGTAGCATGTATGTAGTATGTATGTGGTATGTATGTAGCATGTAATATGTATGTAGCATGCATGTAGTATATATGTAGTATGTATGTAGCATGTAGTATGTATGTAGTATGTATGTAGTATGTATGTGGTATGTATGTAGCATGTAGTATGTATGTAGCATGCATGTAGTATATATGTAGTATGTATGTAGCATGTAGTATGTATGTAGTATGTATGTAGTATGTATGTGGTATGTATGTAGCATGTAGTATGTATGTAGCATGCATGTAGTATGTATGTAGCATGCATGTAGTATGTATGTAGCATGCATGTAGTATGTATGTAGTATGTATGTAGTATGTATGTAGCATGCAGTATGTATGTGGCATGTATGTAGTATGTATGTAGTATATATGTAGTATGTATGTAGCATGTAGTATGTATGTAGCATGCATGTAGTATATATGTAGTATGTATGTAGCATGCATGTAGTATGTATGTAGTATGTATGTAGTATGTATGTAGTATGTATGTAGCATGCAGTATGTATGTAGCATGTATGTAGTATGTATGTAGCATGTAGTATGTATGTAGCATGCATGTAGCATGTATGTAGTATGTATGTAGCATGTAGTATGTATGTAGCATGTAGTATGTATGTAGCATGCATGTAGTATGTATGTAGTATTTTTTTTTTTTTTTTTTTTTAACATTTAACACATTAGCCGGATGATGGGACTACTACTGTCCCATCATTGGCTAATGTGTCAATCACTGTCATGGTAGCAGGCATCGCCCGATGGGACTTGTAGTCCCATCGGACGATGCTTGCACAGACCCCCGGACATCAGCACAGCCCCCCGGCAGGCCGGCACAGCCCCCCGGCAGGCCGGTACAGACCCCCACAGGGTGCACAGACCACCGGCAGGCCGGCACAGCCCCCCGGCAGGCCGGTACAGACCCCGGGCAGTCCACACAGCCCCCCGGCAGGCCGGCACAGCCCCCCGGCAGGCCGGCACAGCCCCCCGGCAGGCCGGCAGAGACCCCCGGAAGGCCCGAAATGATGGCGCATCATGATGCGCACACACCGCGCATCATGATGACGTCAGGCCGTCAATCAACTGAACTTCCGATTCCGATGCCGAATTCCGATATTGAAAAAATATCGGAAGTCGGTATCGGAATTCCGATACAGCAAGTATCGGCCGATACCCGATACTTGCGGTATCGGAATGCTCAACACTATTTGTAACATTCATGGCAAACAAAGGCTATGGTGCTCAAGACATGTTGAATGCCTTATTGGAATTTTTGAAGAGACATGACCTAGACCTGGGAAATTGCCACAGTCAAAGTTATGACAATGCATCTGCAATGAGTGGCAAATATAACGGCCTGCAAGCCAAAGTAAGAGAGAAGAACAATCTTGCATCCTTGTATGGCACACTCTTTAAATCTTGTTGCTAAAAATGCTGTAGAAAGCTGCTCAAGTACTGTACATTATTTTTACTTCCTTGAAAAGCTGTTCCTCTTCTTCACAGTTTCAACGCATCGGCATCAGCTGCTGACTGAGGCTTTGAAAAATATTGACTCAGCAACACCATTGACTCTCAAACGTGTCACAACAAAGCGTTGTTCCTGCAGAGCTGACGCTACTAATGGCCCCGTTACACATAACGATGTCCCAGCGATCCCACCAATGATCCGATCTGACATGATGGGATCGCTGGGACATCGTTAGGCTGATCGCTGGTGAGCTGTCACAAGACAGCCCCTCCAGCGACCAGGACCAGCGATGCTGGATACTGGTTTCTAATCCCGTGGCTCCTGGATACCTGCTGTTTACATTGGAAACTGGCGTACACGCGATCTCGCTGGCAAGATAGCTGTGGCGTCGCTGGCGGGATCGCTGTGTGTGATGGGGCCTTAAGGCCCTTAAGTATGACTATCAGCAGATTAAAGATGTACTTAAACAGATTGCTGATGACTTTGAAGAAAAAAGCTGTGTACGGTGTTAAGCAGAAGGACTGTTAAGACAAATGCATCACCTTGAAATTGGTATTAACACCACCTTCTGGAATGATATCCTGCAAAGAACAGATGCTACTAGTAAAAATCTACAACACGCAAAACTAGATCTAAACACTGCTGTGGTGTCACTGACTGTTAGGCGTCGGGTTCCGGGCACTGCACAGCGGGAATCCCAAGCCTTGCCACCTTCGGTCTCCCATTCCTCTCCAGCCGCAGTGGAGTCTGCTCAGCAGACTTCACAATCCCGGCGTTCAGCCCACACCAACATTGTGGGTTCAGTTGCTACTGCCACCTCTGGTTAAGTTATGGCAATGCAGCCTGGCCAGCAGCAAAAGCCTCCAGAGGCTAAGTCCTTCCTTCGGCCCACTGAGCATGCTCATGAGACGATCTCCCATTGGGGATCGGGAGTCACATGCTCAGGTCCTTCTCCTGTTCCGATTGGTCCATCTTGAGCATCAGGAAGGTCCCAGAAGCGAACGGCTATAAAAGGTCCACATGGCCGCTCAGCCATGCGCTAGTATAGACTCTAGTTGATTTATGTGTGGATGATGACGGATGCATGCACCTGGTGAATGACTCATTAAAATTCCCCTCCCTTTGATATTACGTATGTGGTTAGGGAATTAGTTGCAGAGTCAGTGTCAGCCAGTGGATAGCCATAGGACACAAGTGCTCGTCACTTCCCAGCATTAGCGTCCGATGGTGTCGCCTGCCATAGGGCACCATCGTACCACGGCAGGCACTGTCGCTTCGCGGCAGTCGGTTTCTGATAGCGGCGTTCACAGCTGCGACGCCACATGCTCGGTAGGTCTAGAGGGATGCTGGTCCTATGTCCTGGGGCCAGAGTCCTGTGACCATATACTGTTGTGAGTTCATTTTCCCCTTCACCGTCGATGTCTGATGAACTCCCTCTTCTGGTGAAGGAAGGTAGTGAGGCTTATTACCAAACACCTGATCTGGTAGATGATGACTTCGTGACAGGAAATTCTGACTGGATATAAGGCAGCCGACGCCCTTCTGAGTCGCTGGTGATTTCTCTGCTGGATTCTTGGAGACCAGTCTGATTCTTGCTTCCCAAAGATAAGTTTTTGCTCTGCTATTGAACTTATTAGTTTTGTTTTGTTTACCTTGTTTTTTGGAGTTCAGCCATCCCCGGTCGGGGGTGTGCTGAGTTCCATTTTTGTCTCTGATCAGTTTGTCTCTTTGCTCTGTCTTCAGAATTTACCTGAGTGCTGATATAGTCTTTTTGAAGTCCTAGCGACTTCAGGGCCTATTTTTCCTATCAGACAGTTGGGACATTTTTTGGTAGGGTTCTTTGCGGATTGCAGACAGCAGCTTTTCTATCCTGTCCTTTTTAGTTAGCTTGGGCCCCATCGTTTGCTCAGCCTATCTTTCTATCTGTGTTAGTGTTTTCATCTTGCTTCACCGTCATTATATGTTGGGGGCTGCCTATTGCTTTGGGGTCTGCTCTGGGGCAGTTTAGATTTCCTCTTTCTTTCTTTAGGCCTATTTAATTCTCCGGCTGTGATCGAGGGGTCTAGGGCATGGTAGGAACCCCCCATGGCTACTGTTAGTTGTTGTGGATAGTATCAGTGGTCTGCAATCCGATAGCTACCAACCTCTCCGGTTTTCTGGACTTAGCTTGTATTTTTGTTTTTTCCTCCTTCGGTGACTCATTCATAACAGAATCACCAGCCATACTGCAGATCCTAGAGTACTCAATAGCAGGAAAGAATTGCAAAAAAAAAGAGTTTGCCTGAATTTTTTTTTTTTGTGTGTATATTTTTTCCTCTATGTCTCTGAGGCCGTAGGGGGAATTTTTTTTTCTTTCTCAATGGAAATGAAGCAATTGTCTGATCGTGTGGAGCAGCTCACTGCTGAAGTGCGGGGAATTTCCACCTATCTTGCTCATTCACATGCTGCTGAACCAAAGATTCCTACTCCTGATGTGTTTTTTTGGGGATCGGTCTGAATTTTTGAATTTTAAGAATAATTGTAAATTATTTTTTGCCTTGAAGCCTAACTCGTCGGGGAGCTCCGCGCAGCAGGTTAAAATTGTCATCTCTTTGCTGCGCGGCGATCCCCAGGATTGGGCGTTTTCTTTGAAACCTGATGATCCTATTCTTACTAATGTGAATGCATTTTTTCAAGCCTTGGGGTTGTTGTATGATGAACCTAATGCTATTGATCAGGCTGAAAAGGCCCTGTTGGCATTGAGCCAGGGTCGGGATTCTGCAGGGTTGTACTGTCAAAAATTCCGAAAGTGGGCGGTCCTTACTACCTGGAATGATGGTGCCTTGGCAGCTCTCTTTCGGAAGGGTTTGTCAGAAACCGTAAAAGATACTATGGTGGGATTTCCTGTTCCCTCTGGTCTTGACGATTCTATGTCATTAGCCATTCAGGTTGATCGGCGTTTGTGTGAACACAAAACCGCATGAGAGGTGTTGCCACCTGTTGAACAAATGTCTGAACCTATGCAATGTGATAGAGTTTTGTCTAGGGCGCAACGTCAGGAGTTCAGAAGGCGTAATAAGCTGTGTTTCTTCTGTGGTGATGCCTCGCATATTATTTCTGTCTGCCCTAAATGAGAGAAACGTTTTGCACACACATTTGCTGTGGGTGGTGTTCAACCTAAGTTTCTTCTGGCAATTACTCTGATCTGCTCCCTGTCCACATTTTCCACTAAGGCTTTTGTGGATTCGGGAGCAGCTCTGAACTAGATGGACTTGGATTTTGCTAAACGTGAATTTCCTATGACACCTCTATTGATGCTACTCCTTTGGCAAAGAATAAACCTCAGTTTTGGACCCAGGTGGTAATGCGGGTCGCCCCAGACCATCAAGAGAATTGCAGATTTTTGGTGTTGCATAATTTGCATGATACCATTGTTTTGGGGTTTCCCTGGTTGCAAATCCATAATCCAGTTTTGGATTGGAAATCTGTGTCTGTGGTGAGTTGGGGTTGTCGGTGTGTCCTTAGTGATGCTCCTGTTTTCTCCACCTCTCCCCAGTCGCATGATGTTCCTGACTAGAGTTGAGCGATACCGTCCGATACTTCAAAGTATCGGATCGGAATGGATCGGCCGATCTTAAAAAAAAGTATCGGTATCGCCGATACCGATACCGGAAGTCCCATTCAAGTCTATGGGACTTCCGGTATCGGAATAAGAAAAATCCTGTTTTTCCCTTGTACAGCCTCTCTGGGGTCTGTACGGGCCTTTCGGGGGGCTGTGCTGGCCTGCCAGGGGGTCTGTGCAGGCTCCGGTGGTCTGTGCAGGCCTGCCGGGGGTCTGTGCAGGCTCCGGTGGTCTGTGCCGGCCTGCCGGGGGGCTGTGCCGGCCTGCCAGGGGGGCTGTGCAGGCTCCGGTGGGCTGTGCCGGCCTGCCGGGGGGCTGTGCCGGCCTGCCGGGGGGGGCTGTGCCGGCCTGCCGGGGGGGCTGTGCACCCTGTGGGGGTCTGTACCGGCCTGCCGGGGGACTGTGCCGGCCTGCCGGTGGTCTGTGCACCCTGTGGGGGTCTGTACCGGCCTGCCGGGGGGCTGTGCCGACCTGCCGGGGGGCTGTGCTGATGTCCGGGGGTCTGTGCAAGCATCGTCCGATGGGACTACAAGTCCCATCTGGCGATGCCTGCTACCATGACAGTGATTGACACATTAGCCAATGATGGGACAGTAGTAGTCCCATCATCCGGCTAATGTGTTAAATGTTAAAAAAAAAAAAAAAAATACTACATACATACTACATGCATGCTACATACATACTACATGGTACATACATACTACATACATACTACATACATACCACATATATACTACATACATAACACATATATACTACATACATACTACATACATACTACATACATACTACATACATACTACATACATACTACATGCATGCTACATACATACTACATGCTACATACATACTACATGCATGCTACATACATACTACATGCTACATACATACTACATATATACTACATGCATGCTACATACATACTACATGCTACATACATAATACATATATACTACATGCATGCTACATACATACTGCATGCTACATGCATGCTACATACATACTACATGCTACATACATACCACATATATACTACATACATACTACATACAATACATTCATACAATACATACATAGACATACAGTACATATAACATAGAGTAACATACTTACCAATACTTGTCACATTGTTCCCCGAAGCCATTGTCTTTTACGGAATAAATATTAACATAACAAACCACAAAAATACTCACCCACGATCCGAAGCAGTCCACGAGTGTGTCCCACGACGATCTTGGGTAGAGAACTGCAGCATCAGCTGTTGTTGCCGTTCTCTACGGGCTGCAGGAATCCAAAGACGGAAGGTAGGTATCCTTCCGCACTGTATTCCTCCGCCACTTAAAAAAAAAAAAAAGTCCCTAGTCTCACTTTATGCCATTGCTGCGTGGGAATTTCCCACACAGCAATGGCATAAAGTGAGACTAGGGACTTTTTTTTTTTTTAAGTGGCGGAGGAATACAGTGCAGAAGGATACCTACCTTCCGTCATTGGATTCCTGCAGCCCATAGAGAACGGCAGCAACAGCTGATGCTGCAGTTCTCTACCCAAGATCGTCGTGGGACACACTCGTGGACTGCTTCGGATCGTGGGTGAGTATTTTTGTGGTTTGTTATGTTAATATTTATTCCGTAAAAGACAATGGCTTCGGGGAACAATGTGACAAGTATTGGTAAGTATGTTACTCTATCTTATATGTAGTGTTGAGCATTCCGATACCGCAAGTATCGGGTATCGGCCGATACTTGCTGTATCGGAATTCCGATACAGACTTCCGATATTTTTTCAATATCGGAAGTCGGCATCGGAATCGGAAGTTCAAAGTTGATTGACAGCCTGACGTCATCATGATGCGCGGTGTGTGCGCATCATGATGCACCGTCATTTCGGGCCTTCCGGGGGTCTCTGCCGGCCTGCCGGGGGGCTGTGTGGACTGCCCGGGGTCTGTACCGGCCTGCCGGGGGGCTGTGCCGGCCTGCCGGTGGTCTGTGCACCCTGTGGGGGTCTGTACCGGCCTGCCGGGGGGCTGTGCCGGCCTGCCGGGGGGCTGTGCTGATGTCCGGGGGTCTGTGCAAGCATCGTCCGATGGGACTATAAGTCCCATCTGGCGATGCCTGCTACCATGACAGTGATTGACACATTAGCCAATGATGGGACAGTAGTAGTCCCATCATCCGGCTAATGTGTTAAATGTTAAAAAAAAAAAAAAATACTACATACATACTACATGCATGCTACATACATACTACATGCTACATACATACTACATATATACTACATGCATGCTACATACATACTGCATGCTACATACATACTACATACATACCACATATATACTACATACATACTACATGCATGCTACATACATACTACATGCATACTACATGCATGCTACATACATAACATATATACTACATGCATGCTACATACATACTACATGCTACATACATACTACATACATGCTACATACATACTACATACATACTACATGCTACATACATACTACATACATACTACATGCTACATACATACTACATATATACTACATACATACTACATGCATGCTACATACATACTACATGCATGCTACATACATACTACATGCATGCTACATACATACTACATACATACTACATATATACTACATGCATGCTACATACATACTGCATGCTACATACATACTACATACATACCACATATATACTACATACATACTACATGCATACTACATACATACTACATGCATGCTACATACATAACACATATACTACATGCATGCTACATACATACTACATGCTACATACATACCACATACATACTACATACATACTACATACATACTACATGCATGCTACATACATACTACATGCTACATACATACTACATATATACTACATGCATGCTACATACATACTACATACATACTACATGCATGCTACATACATATTACATACATACTACATGCATGCTACATACATACTACATACATACTACATGCATGCTACATACATACTACATACATACTACATGCATGCTACATACATACTACATGCTACATACATACTACATATATACTACATGCATGCTACATACATACTACATACATACTACATGCATGCTACATACATACTACATGCTACATACATACCACATACATACTACATATATACTACATGCATGCTACATACATACTGCATGCTACATGCATGCTACATACATACTACATGCTACATACATACCACATATATACTACATACATACTACATACAATACATTCATACAATACATACATAGACATACAGTACATATAACATAGAGTAACATACTTACCAATACTTGTCACATTGTTCCCCGAAGCCATTGTCTTTTAAAGGAATAAATATTAACCTAACAAACCACAAAAATACTCACCCACGATCCGAAGCAGTCCACGAGTGTGTCCCACGATGATCTTGGGTAGAGAACTGCAGCATCAGCTAATGCCGCCGTTCTCTACGGGCTGCAGGAATCCAATGACGGAAGGTAGGTATCCTTCTGCACTGTATTCCTCCGCCACTTAAAAAAAAAGTCCCTAGTCTCACTTTATGCCATTGCTGTGTGGGAATTTCCCACGCAGCAATGGCATAAAGTGAGACTAGGGACTTTTTTTTTTTTAAGTGGCGGAGGAATACAGTGCGGAAGGATACCTACCTTCCGTCATTGGATTCCTGCAGCCCGTAGAGAACGGCGGCATCAGCTGATGCTGCAGTTCTCTACCCAAGATCGTCATGGGACACACTCGTGGACTGCTTCGGATCGTGGGTGAGTATTTTTGTGGTTTGTTATGTTAATATTTATTCCTTTAAAAGACAATGGCTTCGGGGAACAATGGGACAAGTATTGGTAAGTATGTTACTCTATGTTATATGTACTGTATGTCTATGTATGTATTGTATGAATGTATTGTATGTAGTATGTATGTAGTATATATGTGGTATGTATGTAGCATGTAGTATGTATGTAGTATGTATGTAGCATGCATGTAGCATGCAGTATGTATGTAGCATGCATGTAGTATATATGTAGTATGTATGTGGTATGTATGTAGCATGTAGTATGTATGTAGCATGCATGTAGTATGTATGTAGTATGTATGTAGCATGCATGTAGTATGTATGTAGCATGTAGTATATATGTAGCATGTATGTAGCATGCATGTAGTGTATATGTAGTATGTATGTAGCATGTAGTATGTATGTAGCATGCATGTAGTATGTATGTAGTATGTATGTAGCATGCATGTAGTATGTATGTAGCATGTAGTATATATGTAGCATGTAGTATGTATGTAGCATGCATGTAGTATATATGTAGTATGTATGTAGCATGTAGTATGTATGTAGTATGTATGTAGTATGTATGTGGTATGTATGTAGCATGTAGCATGCATGTAGTATGTATGTAGTATATATGTAGTATGTATGTAGCATGCATGTAGTATATATGTAGTATGTATGTAGCATGCAGTATGTATGTAGCATGCATGTAGTATATATGTAGCATATATGTAGTATGTATGTAGCATGTAGTATATATGTAGTATGCATGTTGCATGCATGTAGTATATATGTAGTATGCATGTTGCATGCATGTAGTATATATGTAGTATGTATGTTGCATGTAGTATATATGTAGTATGAATGTAGCATGTATGTAGTATGAATGTAGCATGTATGTAGCATGTAATTTTTTTTTTTTACATTCAACACATCAGCCGGATGATGGGACTACTACTGTCCCATCATTGGCTAATGTGTCAATCACTGTCATGGTAGCAGGCATCGCCCGATGGGACTTGTAGTCCCATCGGACGATGCCTGCACAGACCCCCGGCAGGCCGGCACAGCCCACCGGAGCCTGCACAGACCACCGGCAGGCCGGCACAGCCCCCCGGCAGGCCGGCACAGCCCACCGGAGCCTGCACAGCCCCCCCGGCAGGCCGGCACAGTCCCCCGGCAGGCCGGCACAGACCACCGGAGCCTGCACAGACCCCCTGGCAGGCCGGCACAGCCCCCCGAAAGGCCCGTACAGACCCCAGAGAGGCTGTACAAGGGAAAAACAGGGTTTTTCTTATTCCGATACCGGAAGTCCCATAGACTTGAATGGGACTTCCGGTATCGGAATCGGCGATACCGATACTTTTTTTTAAGATAGGCCGATCCATTCCGATCCGATACTTTGAAGTATCGGACGGTATCGCTCAACTCTAGTTATATGTACTGTATGTCTATGTATGTATTGTATGAATGTATTGTATGTAGTATGTATGTAGTATATATGTGGTATGTATGTAGCATGTAGTATGTATGTAGTATGTATGTAGCATGCATGTAGCATGCAGTATGTATGTAGCATGCATGTAGTATATATGTAGTATGTATGTAGCATGTAGTATGTATGTAGCATGCATGTAGTATGTATGTAGTATATATGTAGTATGTATGTAGCATGTAGTATGTATGTAGCATGCATGTAGTATATATGTAGTATGTATGTAGCATGCATGTAGTATGTATGTAGTATGTATGTAGTATATATGTAGTATGTATGTAGCATGTAGTATGTATGTAGCATGCATGTAGTATATATGTAGTATGTATGTAGCATGTAGTATGTATGTAGCATGCATGTAGTATGTATGTAGTATGTATGTAGTATATATGTAGTATGTATGTAGCATGTAGTATGTATGTAGCATGCATGTAGTATATATGTAGTATGTATGTAGCATGTAGTATGTATGTAGCATGCATGTAGTATGTATGTAGTATGTATGTAGCATGTAGTATATATGTAGCATGCATGTAGTATATATGTAGTATGTATGTAGTATGTATGTAGTATGTATGTAGTATGTATGTAGTATATATGTGTTATGTATGTAGTATGTATGTAGTATATATGTGGTATGTATGTAGTATGTATGTAGTATGTATGTAGTATGTATGTAGCATGTAGTATGTATGTAGCATGCATGTAGTATGTATGTAGTATTTTTTTTTTTTTTTTTTAACATTTAACACATTAGCCGGATGATGGGACTACTACTGTCCCATCATTGGCTAATGTGTCAATCACTGTCATGGTAGCAGGCATCGCCAGATGGGACTTGTAGTCCCATCGGATGATGCTTGCACAGACCCCCGGACATCAGCACAGCCCCCTGGCAGGCCGGCACAGCCCCCCGGCAGGCCGGTACAGACCCCCACAGGGTGCACAGACCACCGGCAGGCCGGCACAGCCCTCCGGCAGGCCGGTACAGACCCCCACAGGGTGCACAGACCACCGGCAGGCCGGAACAGCCCCCCGGCAGGCCGGTACAGACCCCGGGCAGTCCACACAGCCCCCCGGCAGGCCGGCACAGCCCCCCGGCAGGCCGGCAGAGACCCCCGGAAGGCCCGAAATGACGGCGCATCATGATGCGCACACACCGCGCATCATGATGACGTCAGGCTGTCAATCAACTTTGAACTTCCGATTCCGATGCCGACTTCCGATATTGAAAAAATATCGGAAGTCGGTATCGGAATTCCGATACAGCAAGTATCGGCCGATACCCGATACTTGCGGTATCGGAATGCTCAACACTATTCCTGACTATTTGGCTGATTATTATGATGTATTTAGTGAGAATGAGTCTGCGTCTTTGCCTCCTCATAGGAGTTATGACTGTGCAATTGAGCTGAACCCTGGGTGTAAATTTCCCAAGGGTCGACTTTTCAATTTATCTGTACCCGAGCACGAGGCTATGCGATCCTATATTAAGGAGTCGTTGGAGAAGGGTCATATTAGACCATCCTGTTCACCCTTAGGTGCTGGGTTTTTTTTCGTGGCTAAGAAAGATGGGTCATTAAGGCCTTGTATTGACTATCGTTCCCTCAACAAAATTACTGTTAAATATCAGTATCCGTTACCCCTGATTTCTGATCTATTCTCCAGAGTTAAAGGTGCTTGCTGGTTTACAAAGCTTGACCTCAGGGGGCGTATAATCTTATTCACATTAAGCATGGGGATGAATGGAAGATGGCGTTTAATACTCCGGAGGGACATTTTGAGTACCTGGTGATGCCTTTTGGGCTCACTAATGCCCCTTCTGTCTTCCAGTGCTTCATGAATGATATTTTCCGAGACTTGGTGGATACATTTTTGATCATCTCTCTGGATGATATTTTGATCTTTTCCAAGGATTGTGACTCTCATGTGGAATATGTACGGACTGTGTTCTGGATTTTGAGGGAGAATTCCCTGTATGTCAAGGGATCGAAATGCCTTTTTGGTGTACAGAGGATTTCATTTTTGGGATTTATTTTGTCTCCGTCAACTATTGAAATGGACCCGGCCAAGGTACAGGCCATTTATGATTGGGTTCAGCCCACTTCTTTGAAGGCCCTCCAGAAGTTTTTGGGTTTTGCTAATTTTTATCGTAAATTTATAGCTAATTTTTCTGGTATTGCCAAACTATTGACTGATTTGACTAAGAAGGGTGCTGATGTGCTGAATTGGTCTCTGGAGGCTGTTTCTTCCTTTCAGGAGCTGAAGCGAAGGTTCACTTCTGCTCCGGTTTTGCAGCAACCTGATGTCTCACTCCCGTTTCAGGTAGAGGTGGACGCTTCTGAGATTGGAGCAGGAGCTGTTTTGTCCCAAAAAGATCCTGTAACATCTAAAATGAATCCCTGTGCTTTCTTTTCCCGAAAGTTCTCCCCATCCGAACGTAACTATGATGTGGGGAATCGGGAACTGTTAGCCATGAAATGGGCATTTGAGGAGTGGAGACATTGGTTGGAGGGAGCTAAACATCAAGTCATGGTCCTTACTGACCACAAGAATTTGATTTACCTGGAGTCGGCCAAACGCTTTAATCCTAGACAGGCTACGTGGGCCTTGTTTTTCACACGTTTCGATTTTGTGGTCTCTTTTCTTCCGGGCACTAAGAATGTCAAGGCAGACGCCCTCTATAGGAGTTTCTTTGCTGATTCTCCTGTTGTGACCAAGCCTGCTACCATCATAAGTGAGGGGGTAGTTCTTTCTGCCATCTCGCCCGATTTGAGACGTGCTCTGGAAGAGTTTCAGGAGATCAAACCTGAGCATTGTCCCATTGGAAAATTGTATGTTCCTGACCAGTGGAGGAAGAGAGTGATGTCTGAAGTTCATTGCTCTGCATTGGCTGGTCATCAAAGTATTTTTGGTACTAGAGATTTGGTGAGTCGGTCTTTTTGGTGGCCCGCCTTGTCTCGTGATGTCAGGAATTTAGTGCAGTCCTGTGGGACTTGCTCTCGGTCAAAACCTTGTTCTCGCTCTAGTGGGTTGTTGATGCCTTTGCCGGTGCCCAGGAGGCCATGGACCCATATTTCAATGGATTTTATCTCTGATATGCTTGTCTCTCAGAGAATGACTGTTATTTGGGTGATTTGTGATAGATTCTCTAAGATGGTTCATCTTGTACCACTCCCTAAGTTGCCATCTTCCTCAGAGTTGGTGCCCTTGTTTTTGCAACAGGTGGTTCGCTTGCACGGGATTCCTGAGAACATTGTATCTGACAGAGGAGTTCTGTTTGTGTCTAGATTTTGGAGAACTTTCTGTTCCAAGCTGGGAATTCAGTTGTCCTTCTCCTCTGCGTTTCACCCTCAGACCAATGGGCAGACGGAGAGAACAAACCAGACTTTGGAGTCTTATTTGAGATGTTTTATTTCTGCCGATCAGGATGATTGGGTTTCATTTTTGCCCTTGGCCGAATTTGCTTTAAATAATAGAGCTAGTTCTGCCACTTTGATGTCACCTTTTTTTTGTAACTTTGGGTTTCATCCTCGATTCTCTTCAGGGCAGGTGGAGCCTTCTGCCTGCCCAGGTGTTGACATTGTGGTGGAGAGAATGCACCAGATCTGGGACCAAGTGGTGGATAAGTTGTCTCTCTCCCAGGAAAAGGCCCAGCGGTTTTCCAACCGGCATAGGACCATTGGTCCCCAGTTTAATGTGGGTGATATGGTTTGGTTGTCATCAAAGAATATCGCTATGAAGGTGGCTTCTCCAAAGTTTAAACCTAGATTTATTGGACCTTACAAGATTTTGGAGATTCTTAATCCAGTCTCTTTTCGATTGGCTCTTCCTGTTACATTTAAGATCCATAACGTGTTTCATAAGTCTCTGTTAAAGAGGTTTGTTGAGCCAGTAGTTCCTGTGGTGGCACCTCCTGACCCGGTATTGGTTGAAGGTAATGTGGAATATGAGGTTGAGAAGATACTGGATTCTCGCCTGGCTAGACGGAGACTCCAGTATTTGGTTAAATGGAAGGGTTATGGCCAGGAGGATAATTCTTGGGTCCCTGCATCCGATATTCATGCCGAAAGATTGGTTCGTGCCTTTCATCGGGCCCATCCTGATCGCCCTGGTGGCGTGGATGAGGGTTGTAAAATAATGCATATCCTGTAAAATACTCAGGACTAGTTACCAGATAAAAATATAGTGGTTTATTTGGATTCTTCCATCAAAGAAAGGTTATTACAGAAAAACAGGTGAATAAAAATAAGTGAAAGATAAATTGTCCATAGTTCATACTCTGAAATCTCACATGGCAAAAGCAACATGTATTCTTCTTTCTCTCGGGGATCTCACATGGCAAATGGCGTCTGTCTCTCAGTTCGGCTTCTTCGTAGTCAAGTAACATACCAGCTGTTGAGTTATGTCATCTTGCGTCTGTGTCTCATGATGGTGAGGGAAGAAGAAGAGCGACCTCTACAGTTAGCCATGAATTATATACGTCTCCTAAAGCACGTGGTCTCTACATATATGGAGCTGTCTTTCTACCATGAGCCAAGCTTAAAAATAGCCTATGTCATGTAAGCTAAAGCATTCTACAGAACTGGGTGTAATAAGAAATATTTAACGAATTATTAATATTTAACAATTCCCCCTTTTGAGGGAGACAGACATTAATTGGAACCCTCAAATATAACGATCTTTTTTCTTCTTTTCTTCTTCTTTGACAAAATAATTTAATATCAATAATAATAATAATAATAATAATAATAATAATATTAGATTACCGTTATAAGTACTCAATGACATAATTGATGTGAATTCATGTTATGGTAAGCCGTGAACAATATTCATATAAAATATGTATAATTATACTTCCCTAAGTCTAAATTGAAGCATCTCAGGTCCAGTCATCATCATCTGATGTCATCTGGTCTTCATTTTGATGTCTTCTGTCTTCTTCTTGGTTCTTTTAAAAATACAGTTTTCTTATAGCATATAGATGTTGTAGGAATTGTGTGGTGTATCAAATCAAAGTCCATAAATTCAAATGTTGATAAGAAACAAAGTCTATAGATGAAATGCAGCTTTAATATCTGTGCAGTGTCATTTTTAAAAACCTGGGCTTAAATTGGCTCGCCTTGGATATTCTGGAATCCTCCATCGGTACTGGTCTTTGAACAGGTGTGACGTCTTTGGTCAGCAAAGCAAGGGTTAAAATGACTCTTCCTTGCTAAACATAGCACCATAACCAGTCCTTGTCCTAATGCACAGGACATATGTCAGGGTTGTAGCCTCCTGATAATTACCTTCATTGTTCACCAGCTTTCATCGAAGCTTTTCAGGTGATTGAAAACCTCTGGAACTTGATAAGAACGTGATAACACCGTTCATCTCAGCATCATAGGATCATCGTCCTCTGGTTGTCAGGTTAGACACTTTAATTGTGACTGTCGGTGGTGGATACTGCACTTGTGACTGTCAGTGGTGGATACTGCACTTGTGACTGTCAGTGGTGGATACTGCATTTGTAATTAACACAGTCTATTACTCAGTAATCATAGCTTTGTTACCTTCTGGGACTTCTGGATCGCGGCATTCTTCTTCTTGCAACTGATAAAAATCAATGAAGTTTAGAAATGTGAAAAGTCTTTATTAACATAATTTCAGTATCTTGCTTGAAGTCTTCATTCCCTATTCTATACCAAATCTGGTAATTTCCCTATCCCATAATATCACAGCGTACCATAGCAATCAGTAATATCCATATAATTATTATCAGAATTTGTACCATATATGGATTTCAATATTTGAAATAATAAACGATAATACATTATTATCCGCATTTTTCATGTGATAGAACATTTTTTTATGTCATAGGTGTAATTACCTTTTTCAACCCATAGGTGTCACTGTGTTTTATGTAACCAGTGTTATCATCTTTATTAATAAGGAATATATTCATTATACTAATAATATGTAGGAATGTAAAGCCATGAACCAAAATAAGAATATATGAGTGAGCGAATGAATGAATAAAAGAATTGTTGCATATAACTCAGAAGTGAAACATTTTCCTTAGTAATAGAACCATATAATTGCTATATTTAATGAAGCAATATTCTCAGTAGATATTACTTTACTAAATATTGGTGAAAGAATTAAAAATAATGAAAAATAAGAATAAAAATAAAAATAAGAATAAGGCCTTTATGTTGATGCAGAGTAGTTATGTCTTCAGTAACATATACCCTTAATATTTCCATGATCTGGATTATTTCATAATTGTCATAAACTTGTGTTATCAAAATATTCAAATTATGCAACTTTGCATGTAATTCCTCTTAGTGTAAAGAAATGAATCCTTATAATACTTGTTATTATACCCAATACTTATACCATTGTACCTTATTAATATTTTTTTCCTATTAAAATGTGTGAAGAAGAAGTATTAATCAAATGTGATGATGTAGTCAGGATAAAAAACATATTTTCCCCCTTAATACCAAAAAATATTGTTCTATGAAATAATTCATTTATCAAAACCAAAATTAAAAATAATTAATGTATAAATTATGTGAATTTATACTTGCTTATACCATTATTTGTCTGAAGATGTGTAACCATCAAAATTAATTTGAATATCATAAAATTATCCTTTGGAAAAATTAATTTGCATAAACCATTTTGATGTGCGATTGCACTTTGCACTTATCCACAATTAACTAAATCAAGAAATAATAATTACTATAGAAATACAGAAATATATGTTGTATAGATAATATTTCATTATATATCCTAATATTCTAATAATCTAACTGATCTGCATATTTCTCCTAAAGATAAAAGCTTTGGGGTTTTTTTTTTTTTTTCTCTCTTATAGAATCCTGAGGCCTCATACAAACGTATCACATCACTCGCTCAGCAGCTGCTCATACACTCAGTCACTGTCACTCAGACTGTGTCACATATTAACTTTAAACCAAATACCTCACATATGAAGGTGTGATGAATACACGTATTTTAACCCAAATTATCCTAATTATCAATGCATTGTAAACTATTTCAATTTAGTCTCTTAATATTTCTTTGAATATTCCCCACATGACATAAATATATGTATATGTATACTTGACATTTAGGCCTGGAAAAAAAAAATTCCATTGCTTTGCAAAAGTTGAGACCCCCTTAAAATTCTTTCCCTAAGGAACAGGGACATAATATACTGGTATACTTGTATTATTAGAACAAGGTTCAAATTCCCCTGCTGTGGTTGTCATTCAAACCATGCAGTAAAGCACACACCCAGAACATTTTAAAAAGCAATTAGTTATTTCCTTTTAAGGGTTAGATATATAAAATCATGCAATTATTGCAACTTCCTGTGTAAATAAAGGCATAAATCCTTGGAAGAGAATTTTTCTCGATTAAGTCCTGCTTTGAAATGAAAATTCTAAGGAAACATAAAAAATAAGGTTAATATCATATTCATATTCTAAATATTATTACTGATGTAGATTTTAATTTTCATTAAAAAATACAGTTCTACTATTTCTACTTCTACAAACACTCTATATATACTGTATGACTATGTATATATCCACAAACCATAAAACTACAGGATTATACTCTATAACTCACTAATTGTATAACACTGTTACACAATATATATTACTTTTTTCCTAGCCAATTCCTACACCCATACTTATTTCTCTGCAAAAAATATCCTGAAAGGTTCTTGCCATTTTAAAGCTGATAGATTCTTGGAGCAGAGTATTCAGTTTACAGGCCATGATGTCACTCACCACCTGTTTCTGTCTGTTAAATTCGGCCATCTTTGTTACAGAAAGAAAATCAGAACTCATCATTTTTCTTAATTCCATTTGTGTCTTTTCGGTGTTCTTTTGCATCATTCCATATGGCTTATAACAAACATGTGACTTTCTTTTTCTTTCTTCGTAGATTTGATTTTGGGGAAAACTCATTTTAGAAGGTTTTGCTAATACCGGCTTCTGATAAGATTTTACTCTGCCTGTCTTCACAAAATTAGCACAATTTACTTTCCTTTCACGATTCTCGTGTTTTCTGGCAAAATCAAGGGATTGCGCACATTCAAACAAAGAATCTTTTTGTGACGCAATAACACGAGATGCAGGATTTAGAAACCAAAATTTGCTTACAAAACTCCTTATGAGGGACGGTGTTTTGACATTCTCACTCAGCATTTTGTACAAACGTTCATATATGGACATGAACGTAAAAATACATTCCTTCCGACCAATTCTTAATTTTTGAAGAATATCAATATCTGGATGATTTTCATTTGATGAGCAAAAAATGAGAATTTTTAATCTGTCTTTATCAGTTAAATTCTCATGTGTTTCACCAGATAACTTTAAAGACAATCTCCTAGCAAAATTTACAGGGATCCACATTTTGAACAACTGATTCTTCTCCTCGTTAGATAAATCAAATTTATCAGTACAACTTTCATAAATCTCAGAGTTTCTACAAACATCTATTTTGTTGTCATAAGCAGGAATTATTTGGCATATTTTTATCAAATCCTTCCTCACGCTACTTCGGATTTGGGCCTGTGAGTCTTCTATTTTTAGTGGTACGTCTTTCCCTTGTACGTCCTCTATGTCAGTTCTGAAGTCTCCTCCTACTTCTCCATCTTGTTCCACGTCTGCAAGGTCACCTTCAATGGCTGCTACAGACACTTGATTACAGTCAATCTCCCTAACTTTACAGCCAATCTCGAGAACATCACAACAATCATTTTTGGATTTCTCTGACACAGATCTATAAAATATATCTACCATCTGTAGAATATTTTTTAATCTCTCTCTTTCTCTATTGAAAAACTTAGAATCTAACCTCTGATTCTCGAGTTCACACTCGGAATATAAACTTAACCATAAAACTTCTGAATTAGAATTGTCTACAGACTTAAATTTCAATTTACTCTGCTTAGCAAGACAATTAATGACATCCATTTTATCTTACCTTGAAATGTCTCAGCTCCTTTGATGGACAACGCTGGGTTCCTGTCTTTACACGTCTGGCTTACGTCTGGTACTTTTGGCACTTGTAGTACTTCTCAATCTATCTGGTAATTCTTACTTCTAGGTTCTATGTGATTCTTGTAAGTAGTGGAATTCCCGATAACTTGCACATATGATTTGACGTTAGCAAAGTCCAATCCCCCGTGTGGGCAAGTTGAGGGAAATCCGCAAAAAAGTACAAAAATTCAGATCTGGCTGGCTCTCCAATGTAAAATAATGCATATCCTGTAAAATACTCAGGACTAGTTACCAGATAAAAATATAGTGGTTTATTTGGATTCTTCCATCAAAGAAAGGTTATTACAGAAAAACAGGTGAATAAAAATAAGTGAAAGAGAAATTGTCCATAGTTCATACTCTGAAATCTCACATGGCAAAAGCAACATGTATTCTTCTTTCTCTCGGGGATCTCACATGGCAAATGGCGTCTGTCTCTCAGTTCGGCTTCTTCGTAGTCAAGTAACATACCAGCTGTTGAGTTATGTCATCTTGCGTCTGTGTCTCATGATGGTGAGGGAAGAAGAAGAGCGACCTCTACAGTTAGCCATGAATTATATACGTCTCCTAAAGCACGTGGTCTCTACATATATGGAGCTGTCTTTCTACCATGAGCCAAGCTTAAAAATAGCCTATGTCATGTAAGCTAAAGCATTCTACAGAACTGGGTGTAATAAGAAATATTTAACGAATTATTAATATTTAACAAGGGTTCGGTGACCTCTCCTCAAGGGGGAGGTACTGTTGTGAGTTCATTTTCCCCATCACCGTCGATGTCTGATGAACTCCCTCTTCTGGTGAAGGAAGGTAGTGAGGCTAATTACCAAACACCTGATCTGGTAGATGATAACTGGGTAACAGGAAATTCTGACTGGATATAAGGCAGCCGACGCCCTTCTGAGTCGCTGGTGATTTCTCTGCTGGATTCTTGGAGACCAGTCTGATTCTTGCTTCCCAAAGATAAGTTTTTGCTCTGCTATTGAACTTATTAGTTTTGTTTACCTTGTTTTTTGGAGTTCAGCCATCCCCGGTCGGGGGTGTGCTGAGTTCCATTTTTGTCTCTGATCAGTTTGTCTCTTTGCTCTGTCTTCAGAATTTACCTGAGTGCTGATATACTGTAGTCTTTTTGAAGTCCTAGCGACTTCAGGGCCTGTTTTTCCTATCAGACGGTTGGGACATTTTTTGGTAGGGTTCTTTGCGGATTGCAGACAGCAGCTTTTCTATCCTGTCCTTTTTAGTTAGCTTGAGCCCCATCGTTTGCTCAGCCTATCTTTCTATCTGTGTTAGTGTTTTCATCTTTCTTCACCGTCATTATATGTTGGGGGCTGCCTATTGCTTTGGGGTCTGCTCTGGGGCAGTTTAGATTTCCCCTTTCTTTCTTTAGGCCTATTTAGTTCTCCGGCTGTGATCAAGGGGTCTAGGGCATCGTAGGAACCCCCCATGGCTACTGTTAGTTGTTGTGGATAGGATCAGGGGTCTGCAATCCGATAGCTACCAACCTCTCCGGTTTTCTGGACTTAGCTTGTATTTTTGTTTTTTCCTCCTTCGGTGACTCATTCATAACAATATACCAAGCGGTCTTCTCCCCGAACGCTGTGAGTGTGAACAGGCTCGGCATTTGTGTATTAGCGTTAGTGCGGCAATGTGAGGTAACAGAGTTCGCCCAGCACACACCGGGTGATGTTTAACCCGCGTGTGTTATACTGCCATATTGAGCATCCGCCATTACTTAGCAGCAGCATACCAACTCTGCACAGTGGACCCCGGGCGGCAAACGCGCCTACTATTATTTTATAATAACATTATACTAGCGCCAGGGTCTGGCTAGTATTGGCGGATAAGCAGCAGCTACTGCAGCACATTGGGTAGGCAGGTTGGCGGCTCTCGAGCGTTCAACCTCAGCTGCGAATGTTACTGCGGCTGCTGCTCAGGCAGCCACTGAGGCTGTCTCCCATGTTCCTACGTCCATCCCTGCACCGATGTTATCCCACCTCCCGCTTCCCGAGAAGTTCTCAGGCGATAGTGCCTCCTGCAGGGGATTCGTGAGCCAATATACTATACAGCTTGGGCAGATGGCCGCATGATTTCCCTCTGAGCGGACTAATGTCGGATTCATCGTGTCCCTTCTGGCTGGCAGGGCTCTGGAGTGGGCCACCCCACTGTGGGAGCGTGGTGACCCCGTGGTTCAGGGAGCCTCGCAGTTCCTAGCCTCTCTGAAGCAGGTCTTTCTGGGACCATGGGTCAGACACTGTTAGGAACGGCGGAGCGCACTAAATAAAAATAAATAATAAAGTGTGTTCGCCGCTCGGGGTCCACCATGCAGTAGGTGTAACAACCGCTGCTGAGTGATGACAGAGGAGCAATATGGCGGTATGCTGCACATGGGTTCAACTTCACCTGGAGTGCACAGAGCGGGCTTCAGATAGCATACAAAACGCTGAACCTGTTAGTGACACAGGCTTCAGGAAAATGCACACACGGTATCTGGTCACAGGAGCAGGACCCAAGACAGAGAAGCTGCGTCCCTCTAGACCTACCGTGTGTGTGGCATCGCTGCTGTGAACGCCAAGAAGGGCTGCAACTGCAGCGCGGCGTAGGACACTGCCGCTCGACGACAAAGCCAGATAGCAAGCGCGATGTCGGACGCTAGCGTAGCGGTGCGGTGTGCACAGTAGCTTAAGGCTTGCCACTGACTGGCGCTGACTGCTAAACTAATACCCTATCACCATGCGTAATATCAGAGGGAAGGGGTTTCAAATGAGTCAGTCACCAGAATCATACATCCATCACCATTCACACATAGAAAGTATAGCCTATGCTAGCGCATGGCGGAACAGCCATGTGGGTCGCCCTCCCAGGGCTGTGGGGTACTCGGTACCAGGCTAGTCTCTCAGAGGGGAATGTCACAGCAGCGGTGAACCGGTCCGTGGCCCTGGGCACCCATGTAAAAGGGATGAAGTGATGGAATAAAGTTTATGAGTGAATGATTTGTGACGCCACTTGTGGTGTTCGGCAATGAAGGTGTTAAGCCGACGCTGCAGACAGATCCTCTGGGACAGATGGTGGGGTGCAGCAATGATGGGGTGTCCCTCCACAGGCAGTGCTGTAGTCCCAGGGCAGAGTAGATGAAGAGGGTAGGTGTTGAGGAAGAGGGTGTAGTGTTTGGCACAGAGATGTAGCAGTGCTGGAGAGTTTGAAGGAAGAAGGCAAGGACACAACAGGATGCAGTTTCTTTACCTTTACTTTGCTTGGCAAATGCAGTCCAGGGTCCAGATTACAGATGGCACAGGAGCTGGCTAGCCTGGAAGCAACATAGGAATCTCTCTAGGCAGATGGGCTGTGTAGTCTCCTTCCTAGCGCTTAGTTTTAGGTACTTGCAGTACTGTGTTACACTGAAGTTCCACTTGCTTATTTCTTTTTAGAACTCCCTCATATGGCAGACAGCTGTAGCCTTTCTCTTCTGGTCCACACATCGCTGTTGTGCCTCTGAGTCTTATGTGCGAATGGAGCATTTACAGCCTCCTATACCTCCGATTTCTGTTGCAGGACCACCAGTGTCCGTACAGCCTTGGATACCGGGCTCCAAATCATGCACTACAGCTGGGAATGATCCTGAACTCTCTGCTCAATCCCCCAGCTCTTCTCCTCATGTCCACACACGTTGCTCTCCTCACACGAACTCCTAATTTCCCCTTCCTGGACCTCAGAGAGCAGCTCTTCCCCAGTTTTGGGTTCATAGCTCCCTCTGCAGGCCTGGAATGAGAACTGTGTTGTGTGTTGTGATTAACTGCCAGAGAGATCCTTTATGGCTTCCATGCATGACATCACACTCCCATGCGCGCCTTTTATAACAGCCGGGACCTTCTGCACGCTTCCAGATCTCTGAGATGGACCAATGAGAACTGGAGTGGGACCTGAGCACATGACTCCCGCTCTCCAATGGGAGATCATCCCATGAGCATGCCAAGTAAGAGGACAGAAGGACAGCCTCAGGAGAGATTTGCTGCAAGGCAATCTCCTCTGCAATCTCTTCTGCAGTGGAAAAACAGGAGAGTGCAGAATGTGAGGATTTGGATCCCTGCTGAGTAAACGCAGAAATCCGACTCAGGGTTCGTTCCTGGTCAATAAGTATGCCATTCGGTTTCGGACACTGGCTTCCGAGCTGGAATGGTCAGACAATACCCCAATTTTTTGGAGGGGTTTGGCTGACCACGTTAAGGATGCTGTGGCCACTCGGGAGGTTCCCGGGACTTTGGAGGAGCTCATTACCATCTCCAACCATATTAATCTCCGCTTCTTAGAGCGAGGGTTGGAGCACTCCCAGTCCAGACAGAGGTTTAGGTTGGCTCCAACTTTCTCCAAACCTCTGGAGTCTCCCAATCGAGCGTTCGAGTTGTCGGCAGTTAGGGAGTTGCCTCACACGGGCTCTAAGTTCTGCCCAGATCGAACCTCCATAGCCCACGCTCACTGCCGACAGTCTGGTCACCTTGCCAATAGGTTCCCACAGCGTTCAGAGATGTCCACGTCTAGTGGCAACAGCAAGAGGGTTACGAGACACCACACCATTTTCCTCCAAGCTAACCTTTAAGGGGGTGTTGGAGTTCGGCTCCTCTCCTCTGGCGGTGAAGGTTTGCATAGATTCTGGAGCAGAGGGTAATTTTATGTCCTCAGCCTTTGCGCTCCAGCACGCAGTCCCCTTGGTTACGCTACCTCAGCCGGTCACCATCAGGGTGGTGAACATTTCGACATTACCCTCGCAAATTACCCATCAATTACTCCATTAAAACTCTCACTGCCTCTGTCCCGTCACGAGACAGTGTCGCTCCTTATTATTCCCGAGGGCATTAACCAGGTCCTCCTAGGAGTTCCCTGGTTGCGTTGCCACTCTCCCCATATAGAGTGGTCCTTGGGGAGAATACTGGGTTGGAGCAAGTCCTGTGAGGATAGATGTGTGAAGGACCGCGTTCAGATAGCCTCCACCAATGTCCTCAGGGATCTCTCCACACTCCCAAGTCACTACCAGCAATACGCGGACATGTTCTTGAAAAAGTCCGCTGACACCCTTCCGCCCCATCGCCCCTACGACTGTCCAATAGACCTCTTGCCAGGCGCAGAACCCCTCGAGGTCGCGTATATCCTCTGTCCCTTCTGGAGATGGAGGCCATGTCCCAGTACATCAGTGAGAACCTGTCAAGGGGGTTTATTAGGAAGTCGGTGTCACCAGCGGGGGTGGGATTCTTCTTCGTACAGAAGAAGAGTGGAGAGCTGCACCCGTGCATTGATTACAGAGGTCTCAATGCCATAACCGTCAAAAACAAATATCCTCTTCCCCTGATCTCTGAGTTGTTCGACAGGTTGCGTGGGGCCCGGGTCTTCACTAAGCTAGACCTACGAGGGGCTTACAACCTGATCCGCATACGTGAAGGGGACGAGCAGAAGACAGCCTTTAATACCAGGGATGGCCATTATGAGTATCTGGTCATGCCCTTCAGCCTCTGTAACGCCCCAGCTGTCTTCCAGGACTTCGTAAATGATGTCTTTTGCGATATGCTCTCCACCTCGGTGGTGCTCTATCTGGATGACATCCTCATCTTCTCTCCAGATTTGGCCTCTCACCGGAGAGACGTCTGAAAGGTCTTCGACCGCTTGCGGGCGAATTCTCTTTTCGCCAAGTTGGAGAAGTGCCAGTTTGAGCAGGAGTCTTTACCTTTCCTGGGCTATATCATCTCGGCCCAGGGGTTGGCTATGGATCCTGTCAAATTGCAGGCGGTAATGGAATGGCAGGAACCCCATTCCCTTAAAGCGGTGCAGCGCTTTTTGAGGTTCGTTAATTACTACTGTCAGTTCATTCCCCACTTCTCCACACTGGTAGCTCCTTTGGTCACCCTCACCAAAAAGGGAGCTAATCCCAAGGTTTGGCCAGAACAGGTCTCCGCGGCCTTATCGTCTCTTAAGACCCATTTTGCTGGCGCTCCTATCCTCCACCATCCCGATGTGGATAAACCCTTTATCCTAGAGGTGGATGCCTCGTCTGTCGGTGCAGGAGCAGTCCTTTTCAAGGTCGGAAGCATCTCTGCTTCTTCTCAAAGACCTTCTCACCGGCGGAGAGAAACTACTCCATTGGGGACAGGGAGCTGCTGGCATTGAAGTTGGCCTTTTCCGAGTGGAGACATCTCCTGGAGGGAGCCCGGTTCCCCTTTCAGGTGTATACTGACCATAAGAACCTGGTCTATTTACAAACAGCCCAGTGCTTGAACTCTCGACAAGCTAGGTGGTCGCTCTTCTTCTCCCGCATCCATTTCACCTTGCACTATATGTCCGGTGAGAAGAACATCCGGGCTGATGCTCTCTCACGCTCGGTAGTGTCAGTGGAGGAGGCTGAGCTTCGGCTAATCATCCCCTCTGAGAGCCTGAGGACCGTGGCTCGGGTCGCCCTCGAGTCAGTGTCGCCAGGCAAGACCTTTGTTCCTCCCCGCCTGCAGCCAGAGATTCTCGCGTGGGCAAACGTATCCAGGGTGGGTGGTCACTTTGGTGATAAGCGGACCACGGAACTTCTGGCAAGGACTTATTGGTGGCCGCATATGGCTCGGGACATGAGAGAATACATTCAGGCACGAGTCTTTTGTGCTTGGAACAGGTCCTCTAGGCAGAGGCTGGCTGGGTTATTGTTACCTTTGCCGGTGGCAGACAGACCATGGGAGATGGTTGGCATGGATTTTGTGGTCGGCCTCCCCAAATCCAGTGGCAGCACGGTCATCTGGGTGGTCACCGATCATTTTTCTAAAATGGTGCATCTGGTGCCACTCGTGCGGCTGCCTTCTGCCCGTGGTCTCACTGCGCTGTTCATAAAGCACGTATTTCGTTTACATGGTATGCCGGACAAGATAGTTAGTGACCGAGGTCCCCAATTTGTGTCTCAGTTTCGGAGGGAGCTCTGCAGTCTACTCAGTATTGAGCTAAATTTGTCCTCCGCTTATCATCCCAAGACGAACGGGTTGGTTGAGAAAGCTAACCAAACTCTGGTCACATACCTGCGACATTTTGTCTCGGCCAGGCAGGATGACTGGGCATCCTTACTACGGTGGGCAGAATTTGCCCTGAATAATGCAGTGGCTGATTCCACTGGTCAGACTCCGTTCCTCAATCAACTCCACCATGCTGGAGGACTGGCTGCAAAAATTTCACAGAAAGGCGGACCCATGATACAGGAAGAATCTGATTCGTATATACAAGTGTATGGCCAGGTAGAAACAGGACAGGGCGCAGCAACCAGAGCAGGACAGCTGCCGTGTCAATATGTAATAAATGCAGTGGGACATTGATATGACCCTATCAATATTCCTAGGTCCCAACAATTGCTTACTGAGGCTGTCCAGAACGCAATCCTGTATGCCTCCTCTCTCCCCCCGATACGATGCCTCAACGTACAGTGGCTATACCATTAATCTCTGCCGGTATTTTTCAATATCCCAGGAAGGATGCTGCCATGGTCATAGTATCAGCAATAGAGCGGTGCATACAGGGAAACCCCATAAAATTGGAGGAGGTCCGATTTGTCCTCGACAGCCGCCTAACAGCCCATCAGGCAATACAATCTCTAACTGTAACAGAGCCTCCTGCCCCGCTCCCACAGCAGATGCCTCTTGTGCCCGTACTGCCGCTACCTCCTCCCTCCGAGTTGTCAGTAATATACGAATTTGAAGAAGAAAATGTGGAAACGACTCCTGACAGGTCAAAGTATACTCCCTTCACCCCATCACAAATAGACACTCTTAGCAATAAATTACCCGTTCCAGAGAATTCCCCCATGGCTTTCTACAGGCAAATGGCATCAAATCGAGAGATTTATTCTACTCCCCGAAGAGATCTATTGCACATACTTCGAGTAAAAGCTGGGGAGGGGTATTTTCCAATTATTGAGGGTGGCATAATGTATAATGTGGATCTGGATGGGGGAACCTATGAGAATGGTGTTGATTTCTGCAATGCTTTAAATAGCATCTGGTCTGGGCACAAGATAGATTGGCGGACCAAGCTACCTCTTTCACAGATGTCACACAGGACAAGGGGGAGACTGCCGAGAAGTTCTATGGGTGTCTTATGGTAGTATTTAGAGATCTGGGATTCTCACTGTATAATAAAGCCCATACACATCTTTTTGTGGCAGCTTTGATGTCCGGCCTTAAACCCGAATTGCAAGAGGCGATAATTTCAGTTAGACCTGATGTTGAGAATTCCACTCCGGATGATGCTTTGAAAGTAGTAAAAAGTTTTCAGAAGAATTTAACCCATTATGCAGCGGCAGGAAAACAAAAATAGGCCTGCAGTTGCAGCTGTAGCAGCTCTAGTTCCTCCAATAACAGCAGCCCCCACATTGTGCCCAGCACGGCTGCGAGTACACAGCTGGTTCCTTATCACTGGAGCACACAGCAAACTCTGGCCCCCCCTCAGACTTCAGCTCCCTACTCCAATATCTCTCCTAGTCTTATGAATAGGAACCTTCCTCCCCAGATCCGTCGTGCCAATTCTCGTCTACAATGCTGGCGCTGAAGCCGACTCGGTCACTTTCAGAGGGACTGTCACACTCCCGCTGATAGATGCTACCCTCAAGTTCTCTCTTCCAATCGTAATCTAAATACTGGGAACCCTAGAGGATACCCCGGTTACGGACAGCCCCAAAATCCTGATAATTGTCCATACTGAAGGGTTGGCCAACCAGGGTCTTCCATCACAATGTCCTCCACCAAACCTGGGGCATGCTCATCCGTCACGCTCCTTGTAGGGGACACCCTTGTTAAGTTCATGGTAGACACTGGGGCGGCCAATTCTATAATCAAATCATCAGATGTACCTACGGATATCCCTATTCAATCTTCAGATCAAGAGCTTGTTTTAATTGGAGTAGATGGCAGACCCAATAAACATACTCTTACAAAATCCATCCCTGTGGGACCCTTCCCCAAGGTTACTGCTCAGTTCGTGATCTCTCCCACATGTCCAGTAAATTTACTGGGGGTAGATTTATTATCACAGTTCCGCTCCAGAATACAATTCCAAGATGATGGTCAGATGGTTCTTACGTTACATAACCCATATGCAGATGAAGACAGTGAGGAAATCTGTATTTTGCATGCCCTTCCCACAGTTATGATGGCCCTGATAGGCCCAGATCCACCCCCAATATTGCCTGAGGATCAACGACTCACCCCATACCTCTCAGAGATACCATCTAAACTTTGGTCAAAAGGTCCAAATGATATAGGGAAAATGCCCATAGAACCAGTAAAAGTATTTCTCAAACCTGGTGCCCCTTTTCCCAAAGTCCATCAATATCCTTTGAAACATGATCAGGAGCAGGGCCTTCAGGAACAAATACAAACGTTACTTGATAACGATGCTCTGGTACCCTGTTTTTCTCCATGTAATACGCCCTTGTTTCCCGTTAAGAAAAAGACCCCACCTGGCCAGCCCCCTGTGTACCGGCTGGTTCAAGATCTATGGGTAGTTAATGCAGCTACTATTCTGGAAACTCCAGTGGTGCCTAATCCACATACTCTTTTGTCCCAAATACCCCAGGATGCTGCTTGGTTTACAGTCATTGACGTTGCCAATGCCTTTTTTAGCATTCCGTTAAACCCAGATTGCTAGTTTCTGTTTGCATTCACTTTTCAGGGACGACAGTTAACATGGACAGTTATGCAACAAGGGGCCCAAAACAGTCCCAACCAGTTTGCAAAAAACATGAGCGAGTGTCTCTTGCCCTGGCAGTTAGATCACCCTCAAGTTACCCTGCTTCAGTATGTGGATGATCTTTTGTTGTGTGCACGGACGAAGCAGGAAGCCATTGCTGCCACTGTAAGCCTCCTCAAGCATCTGGCAGCACTAAACTGTCGGGTTTCAGCCTCGAAACTTCAGTTCTGCCTTGGTCAAGTGATATTCTTGGGTCACTGTCTCCTTCAGGGTGTCAGACACCTCACAGAAGAAAGAAAAATAGCTGTCAGCTACCTTCTTTTCCCAAAAGATGAAACTGAACTCCAGCGTTTTCTTGGACTGTGCACTTATTGTCGTCAGTGGATACCGGATGCATACCACATAATGCAACCCCTTTACAATGCCTTGAAAGACGGCATAATGAACTACAAGGAAAGATCACCGGTTTGCATGGAAAGCCTTCATCATGCCTTCTCTGAGTTGAAGCGGCTTATTGCTTCCGCCCCTGCCTTGGGTATCCCGGACTATACTCGACCGTTCCATTTGTATGTGTCTGAGAATGAAGGACACGCAGCAGGGGTACTTACACAATCACATGGCAGCAGGCAACGACCAGTGGGCTATTATTCGGCCCGCCTCGACCCAGTGGCCCGAGCATCACCAAGTTGCATGAGGGCAGTTCACGCCACTCACTCGTTGCTTGACAAGACTGCAGACATAATTGTTGGACATGAAACGCACATTTTTGACCCGCATGATATTGCAGCAATACTGAGCCTTCAGCAACCAAGACATTTGACTGTGCAATGACACTTACGGCTGCAGTGTTCACTCCTTTTG
The DNA here is from genome assembly GCF_039654945.1 of Dendrobates tinctorius. NCBI lineage: Eukaryota > Metazoa > Chordata > Amphibia > Anura > Dendrobatidae > Dendrobates > Dendrobates tinctorius. Next base: position 12,776,673 of record NW_027361765.1, read on the forward strand.
CCTGATTATGTCAAGTTGCATCGCTGTACTACAATCAACCCCGCTACTTTACTGCCGGTCCCCAAGAAAGATGGCAGTGATGAGGATATTCTCCTACATGATTGTTCCCAACTTTTGACTGAAGAAACAGCTACTCCAGCAAATGTCAGTGAGAATCCACTTACAAATCCCGATCTGGTGTTGTACACGGATGGTTCAAGATATGCTGACGAGTTTGATAGATTCCATACGGGATACACTGTTACCACAGAGGACACTGTAGTGCAAGCAGCTGCACTCCCGCCTTCACAGTCAGTACAAGAAGCAGAACTCCAGGCTCTGTCTACTGCATGTACTTTGGCCAAGAACAGACGGGCTAATATATATACGGACTCACAGTATGCATTTGGTATTGCTCACGATTTTGGGGCTTTATGGGCCAATCGAGGGTTTATTACTACTGCTGGAACCCCAGTTAAAAATGCTGCTGAAGCTGTTAAAAACCTCATGGACTCGATCAAATTGCCTACTCAGGTGGCTATTATCAAAGTTAAGGCGCACTGTCCTAGGAACAGTCCACAGACTGTTGGCAACGCATTTGCAGATATGCAAGCAAAAGCCGCCGCTCTTTTACCCGTTGAACCAACCATACCAACTATGGTGACCACACGCTCTCAGCGTAAACAGTTACAAGAAGCATTGACCCTACGAGAACCTGATGATCTACAACAGACTGAAGTTTTCTGTCGGACCCCACGAGACCGCTTAATGACGATGCAGAGAATGTCTCCAAAGGAAGAGGTGAAGCAATGGAAGACTGATGGGGCACGAATGGATAATGGTCTATGGAAAAAGGACCAACTTGTGTGTCTCCCTAAGCGGATGTACCCTGCTATTGCCACATGGGCACATGGACCTACACATCGAGGAAAGAATCAGGCCCTCACACTGGTGCGAAAATTCTACTGGGCCCTGGGAATTTCCACAGCTTTGACAGCGCTTAACCGTGCCTATAATATCTGTCAGACTTGTAATCCCGGTCAACTTCAACGTGTACCCCCGAAGCATCTTGCTAAGCCCGACTATCCTTTCCAAAGGCTCCAGGTGGACCATATCACGTTACCTAAGTCTGGAAGGTATGAATACTGTTTGGTTGTTGTTGACATGTTCTCCAGTTGGCCGTAAGCATTCCCTGTTACCAACATGACTGCAAAAACCACAGCGAAGAAACCGGTGATGGAAGTCATATGCAGATATGGGGTTCCAGAAGTTGTTGAAAGTGACCAAGGCCCAGTCTTTTCTTCTCATGTGTACCAAGAAGTTCTGACAATGCTTGGATCCACTGTAGCCCTCCATACTCCGTACCACCCACAATCCAGTGGGAAAGTTGAGAGGTTGAATGGCACACTGAAGGGACAATTGACCAAAATGATGCAGGAGACTACGGCTCCATGGCCAGAGCTCCTACCCATTGTACTATACCACATTCGTACTACCCCTATTGCAAAACATGGCTTAATAATAATAATAATAATTTTTATTTATATAGCGCCAACATATTCCGCAGCACTTTACAATTAAGCGGGGACATGTACAGACAATAAATTCAATACAAGTTAAGACAATTCAAACAGTGACATTAGGAGTGAGGTCCCTGCTCGCAAGCTTACAATCTACAAGGAAATGGGGGGACAAAGTAGGTGAAAAATGCTTGTTAATTCAGGTCTGGCAATTATAATAGGGATTTTCATATAAAGCTGCATGATCCGGTCATCAGCCCGTGTGTTTAAGTGCAATAGACAAGTATCAAGTGCAGTTATCATGTGCATGAAGGGTGTGGAGATAGATGAATAGTAGGGTGCAGATTAAGAGTAATATTTGGAAGGAGGGAACAGGGCAAGGTTAGCTTGCTGGGTAGTTGATGTGGTAGGCTTGTTTGAAGAGATGGGTTTTCAAAGCGCGCTTGAATAGGTCAGGGCTAGGTATCAGTCTGATCGCCTGGGGAAGTGCATTCCAGAGAGCTGGAGCAGCACGAGAGAAGTCTTGGAGGCGGAGGTGCGAGGTTCGGATTACGGGGGATGTTAGTCTTAGGTCATTTGTAGAACGGAGGGCACGTGTAGGGCGATAGACAGAGATGAGAGAGGAGATATAAGGCGGTGCAGAACAGTGGAGAGCTTTGTGGGTGAGAGAGATGAGTTTATACTGGACCCTGTAGCGAATAGGTAGCCAGTGTAATGACTGGCACAAGATGGAGGCATCGGTGAAGCGGCTGGACAGAAATATGACCCTGGCTGCCGCATTCAAGATGGATTGGAGAGGAGAAAGTTTGGTAAGAGGGAGACCGATCAGAAGAGAGTTGCAGTAGTCCAGGCGAGAATGAATAAGAGCGACAGTAAGAGTCTTAGCAGTTTCAAAGGTGAGAAAAGGTCGGATTCTGGAGATGTTTTTAAGATGCAGGTGACAAGAGCGACTGAGTGATCGGATGTACGGAGTAAAGGAAAGTTCAGTGTCGAATATGACCCCAAGACAGCGGGCATGCTGCTTGGGAGTTATGGTTGAACCCTCCAGGGTTATTTCGATGTTAGGTAGAGTGAGGTTAGTAGAGGGGAGAAACACAAGAAGTTCAGTTTTAGAGAGATTTAGTTTCAGATAGAGGGAGGACATGATGCTAGAGACAGCAGACAGACAATCCTTGGTATTTTGAATTAGGGTAGGGGTGATGTCAGGGGAAGAAGTGTATAATTGGGTGTCATCAGCATAGAGATGATACTGGAACCCAAATCTGCTGATTGTTTGTCCAATAGGGGCAGTGTATAAAGAGAAGAGGAGGGGGCCTAGGACTGAGCCCTGCGGGACCCCGATAGTAAGGGGACGAGAAGAGGAAGAGGAGCCGGAAAAAGATACAGTGAAGGAGCGGTCAGAGAGGTAGGAGGAGAACCAGGAGAGGGCTGTGTCCTTGAGGCCTATAGAGCGGAGCATAGTGAGGAGGAGCTGGTGATCCACAGTGTCAAATGCGGCAGAGAGATCCAGGAGAATCAGCAGGGAGCAATGACCTTTCGATTTAGCTGTTATTAAATCATTAGAGACTTTAGTGAGGGCAGTTTCAGTAGAGTGTAAAGAGCGGAAACCAGATTGTAAGGGGTCGAGAAGAGAGTTATCCGAGAGATAGCGGATTAGACGGGAGTGGACCAGGCGTTCCAGGAGTTTAGAGATGAAGGGAAGGTTAGAGACAGGTCTGTAGTTAGCAGTGCAGTTCTGGTCCAGGGATGGCTTTTTAAGTAAAGGGGTTATGATGGCATGTTTAAATGAGGAGGGAAATATACCTGAAGAAAGAGAGAGGTTAAATATTTTAGTCAGGTGAGTGGTGACCACTGGTGAGAGAGACTGCAGGAGCTGTGAAGGAATAGGGTCACTGTTGCAGGTTGTAGGCCGAGCAGAAGCGAGGAGCTTGGAAACTTCTTCTTCTGAAACAGGCTCAAAGATGTCTAGTGAGCTTGAGGTGCGGCAGGGAAGGGGATCCAGGCACTGAGGAGATAGGGCTGAGATATCCTGATGGATGTGGTTGATTTTTTCTAGGAAATAAGTGGCCAGATCCTCACCGCTGAGGTTGGTGATGGGGGCCTGTACTTTAGGTTTCAGGAGGGAGTTTAAGGTTTCAAAAAGTCGTCTTGGGTTGTTGGATAGTGAGGTGATGAGGGTGGTGAAGTAGGATTGTTTGGCCAGATGAAGGGCAGAGTTATAGGTTTTGAGCATGAACTTATAGTGGATGAAGTCTTCTGCTAAGAGAGATTTTCTCCACTGCCGCTCTGCACACCTCGAGCAGCGCTGAAGAAAGCGTGTTTGCGTTGTGTGCCAGGGCTGCCATTGTCTGTGTCGGGTCTTTCTGCGTATAGAAGGTGCTGCTTCATCTAGGGCATTCTTCAGTGTATTATTGAAGTGTGACAATGCTATGTCTGGACAGGAGAGGGTGGAGATGGGGGCTAAAGATGTGTGGAGATTGTCCCTAAGCTGTTGGGTATTAATGGTACGTGTATTCCGAAAAGTGTGGTAAGTGGGGGTGTTCCGGGTGAGGAGACAATTCTTGACAGAGAAGGAAAGAAGGTTGTGGTCCGAGAGCGGGAGGGGTGAATTAGTAAAGTCGTGCAGCGAGCCGGGACGGGAGAAAACCAGGTCCAGAGTATTCCCGTCCTCATGTGTGGGAGAATTAGTAAACTGTGAGAGGCCGAATGAAGAAGTTAGAGAAAGAAGATGAGAGGCAGACTGGGAGAGCGGATCATTGATGGGGATGTTAAAGTCTCCCATGATGAGGGTGGGGATGTCACAGGATAGAAAGTGAGTAAGCCAGGTGGTGAAGTGGTCTAGAAACTGGCAGGAGGAGCCTGGAGGGCGATAAACGACCGCCACTCGTAAGGGGAAGGGCTTAAAGAGTCTGACGGCGTGGACTTCAAAGGAAGGAAATGTAAGTGAGGGAACCGGGGGGATGACCTGGAAAGCACATTGTGATGAAAGGAGCAAACCAACATCTCCACCCTGTCTGTTCTCAGGTCTGGGGGTATGTGAAAATTTTAGCCCACCAAACGAGAGAGCGGCAGCAGCGGTGGTGTCTGAATGCTGGATCCATGTTTCTGTAATAGCCAGAAGGTTAAGGGAATTAGAGAGAAAAAGATCGTGAATGTAAGTCAGTTTGTTACACACAGACCGTGCATTCCAGAGAGCACATTGGAAAGTGAGAGGAGAAGGCATGCACTGAATGTTAATAAGATTAGCAGGGTTTCTATATGCAGATGGAGGAGAGTAACGTATGCTGGTGGAGGGAGGCCCAGGGTTGGGGGAGATGTCACCTGCAACTATTAAAAGGAGAAAAAACAGAAAAAGCAGGTGGTGGGATGATTTGTATGAACGTTTTGAGTGCTGCATGGTGGTTTTGGATGGTTTGGTGTGGGTAAGAAATGTCAATAGAGCCTCAGAGTTATACATGGGAGAGGGGAAAAGGGAGGGGTGGATATGCAGAGAGTGCACAGAATGTGTAAAAGGGCAGGCGAGTTGTTAGAAAGCAGAGGTGAAGACAAATAAGCAGCAGGTTAATATGATCAATGCAAATGTAGTACGACTGACCAAGAAGCATGCGTGCATGATAAACTTATGCACCTTACCTGTCTCCTGCCCTGTCCAACTGCATTGTCTAACTGCAAAACACTTGATCCCGTTGCACTTAATATCTGTTGCACGCGTGAGCCCGCACGCGTGCTATCCCAACCAGAGCTAAATATATATGAAATGAAATGTCTGCTAGCTTCAGCCACCAAAAGGCTGAAGCTTGTCCCCATATGAGATATTGTTTGGTACTAGGCCACCAGTTGCAAATTTCCAACCTCAGCAGTTATCAGAAGAGACTGACCGTGCTGTTCAATATGTTATTCAGCTTAGTAAAAATCTTGCTAACACCCATGCTCTAGTTTCTTCTTCTCTTCCAGATTCAGCAGAAACCGACACCTGTCATATCCTGAAGCCTGGTGATTTGTTAGTCATGAAAAGACATGTCAGGAAGCACGGACTAGAACCCTTGCATGACGGTCCCTATCAAGTCCTCCTCATCACCCCTACATCAGTGAAACTAGAAGGAAGACCGACTTGGATTCACGCATCGCACTGCAAGCTGGTTAAACAAGCCAATAGCAAATAAAGGGGCATAATGTTCTAGTCTTTTGCATTTTCCATATTATTATTGGTAACCGCATGGGACAGCCTAAATTCCCCAATGTCCTTGAATAAGGTTATACAACATCAGGAAAAATTACTGAGAGATTTGTTGGGCAATTCCCAGTCTCTGGCAGACTGTTGGATCTGCATGTATTCACCAATGTCAGCCACGGGCATCCCCTTTTTGGCTATCCCTGTTCCACCTGAGGAGTTATTTGCTTGGACTAACTGTTCTGACACACTCGCTAATAATGCCACAGATAATGCTAAATTATGGAATTTAACTGTTGGTATACCTATTGTGGGATGGGTAGGATACCCCTGGTGACAAGGTAACCTTTCAGGAAGCAATACCCAACTTCAATATTTGGCCTACAAAGGAGGGGCTTGGGTCCCTAAGAATAAGACTAGTCTAACCAATCTAGGGCAAATTCCAACATATGGTTTACAAGTCAGTTTCAATGTAACTTCACCTTCACACTCTACTGATGCCTTCAAACCAATGTTGCTAGAAAGAAGGTTGCATAACACGTCATGGAAATTTTCTAATTTGTTTCCCCAGGGTTCTAACGAAACCTGCGCCAGTATTCCTGGCAATATATCTAGTAATGAGTCCTCTGAATATGTACTAGGAACCCCCACTTGTGGAAATCCTGATGTAGGCTATTGCAGTCCTTTAGGACAATCTCCAGCTTGGTGTATGCTTCAGAACGCATCTGCATTCATAGACTTAGTTCATAGATTGGTGCTGCAACATTCAGCCCTATGGGATTTACCCGATGATATGTTCTAGGTATGTGGAGACAATGCTTATAAATGGTTGCCAGTAGGGGTATGAGGTACTTGTACTCTGGGTCGCTTGACCCTGGCCACCTTTGTTATTCCAAACAAACAGTTGGATACACAGGCTATACCCAAACATACATTATACAAAAGAGCTGCAGACAATTCACTCAGCCCTTCAGGGAGACCACATATAGTGCAGATGAGTGTGGCCAATAAAATTGTCAGTTCCATTTTCATTTACCCTATGATTACACAAATGTGGGATAAATTGGTTAGGGCCACAGACTATCTAGATCAGGGGTCCCCAACCGCCGGTCCGCGGCCCAGCACCGGGCCGCTGCAGTGCCCTTGCCGGTCCGCGGACACAAGGGGAGCCAGGGGCGGTCAGTGGCGTAGCGGGGGCTGGGGCGGCGTGTGTAGCGGCGGCAGGGAGCGATCCAAGCAGCTCCGCTGCCTGCAAGAGGGAATAGCAGGAGCGGAGCTGCAAGGACCCGTCCAGCTTCCTGCCCGCCGCCCGCGCTTCCTGTCTCTGACTGACACAGAGAGGAGCGCGGCCGCTGCTGTGTCAGAGCGAGGAAGCGCGGGCGGCGGGCAGGTGAGAGGAGAGAGGTGGTGTCTGTGTGTATGTGTCTGTGTGTGTGTGTGTATGTGTATGTATGTATGTATTGGTCTGTGTTTGTGTAGCCTTGCCCTGGAGGAGAAGGGGACATGAGGAGAAGGCCATGATGGAAGTGATGGAGAGACAGCAGTGATGGGGTGAAGGCAATGATGGGGAGAGGGGAGTGATGGGGTGAAGGCAATGATGGGGAGAAGGGAGTGATGGGGTGAAGGCAATGATGGGGAGAGGGGAGTGATGGGCTGAAGGCAATGATGGGGAGAAGGGACTGATGGGGTGAAGGCAATGATGGGGAGAAGGGAGTGATGGGGTGAAGGCAATGATGGGGAGAGGGCAGTGATGGGCTGAAGGCAATGATGGGGAGAAGGGAGTGATGGGGTGAAGGCAATGATGGGGAGAAGGGAGTGATGGGGTGAAGGCAATGATGGAGAGACGGCAGTGATGGGGTGAAGGCAATGATGGGGAGAAGGGAGTGATGGGGTGAAGGTAATGATGGGGAGAAGGGAGTGATGGGGTGAAGGCAATGATGGAGAGACGGCAGTGATGGGGTGAAGGCAATGATGGGGAGAAGGGAGTGATGGGGTGAAGGTAATGATGGGGAGAAGGGAGTGATGGGGTGAAGGCAATGATGGGGAGAAGGGAGTGATGGGGTGAAGGTAATGATGGGGAGAGGGGAGTGATGGGGAGAAGGGAGTGATGGGGTGAAGGCAATGATGGGGAGAGGGGAGTGATGGGGAGAAGGGAGTGATGGGGTGAAGGCAATGATGGGGTGAAGGCAATGATGGGGAGAAGGGAGTGATGGGGTGAAGGTAATGATGGGGAGAAGGGAGTGATGGGGTGAAGGCAATGATGGAGAGACGGCAGTGATGGGGTGAAGGCAATGATGGGGAGAAGGGAGTGATGGGGTGAAGGTAATGATGGGGAGAGGGGAGTGATGGGGAGAAGGGAGTGATGGGGTGAAGGCAATGATGGGGAGAAGGGAGTGATGGGGTGAAGGTAATGATGGGGAGAGGGGAGTGATGGGGAGAAGGGAGTGATGGGGTGAAGGCAATGATGGGGAGAGGGGAGTGATGGGGAGAAGGGAGTGATGGGGTGAAGGCAATGATGGGGTGAAGGCAATGATGGGGAGAGGGGAGTGATGGGGTGAAGGCAATGATGGGGAGAAGGGGGTGATGGAGCACTCATTCAAAACCTATGGTGAGTTGAGTCACATTATAAATGTTATTTAATTATAAGTATGCACTGCTACACTACAACCGTGTCCATAGCCCCGCCCCCTTATGACCAAAGCCCCACCCCTGCCAAACCTCCATCCCCGCCCTGCCGGGCCATGGAAGAATGGTCTTGCTTGAAACCGGTCCCTGGTGCAAAAAAGGTTGGGGACCACTGATCTAGATGATCAAATTTGGAATATACTGGACATACTTAATACTACTGTTGCTGTCCAAAATCAACTTATTATAGTCACTAATCAACATACTATAGTGCTGGACTACTTAACAGCAGCACAAGGTGGTATGTGTCAGGTCATTGGACCCGCTTGCTGTCATTATATAGATCCTAACAGTACTATGAAGTTAAAGTTAAAGTTAGAAGACATTCGAAGACGCAGAGATCAATACAATAAAGACAATGATCGTACCAAGGACAGTTGGTGGTCAGACACCTTCTCCTTTCTCAATCCAGCCAATTGGTTTAAGGGAATTGGGGCTGGATAGCTGGGATCTTACAAAGCTTGTTACACATTGCTGCCTGTATCCTTTTTGTATATGTGATACTAAAACTTGTTTTTTGGTGTACTTCTGTATGTATTAGGAAATTCTGCACTAAGACAGCTAATGATGATACCAAAGGTGTCGTTGTCCCTGCTCTTCTCTGCACCGATCTCAAAAGGCTACTTGATGAAGATGTTGAAGCCAAACACATGGCTACCTACAAAAGATCTCCACCACCGTCATCAAAAATTGTTATTCGTGAATTACAGCATACAGGGGGATGGGTGCGCCGCGACAGCCATGACTGGTAACACGGCATCAGTCATGTGAAGACCAGTACCCCTCAAGCTGTAAGCTTGGGATAGCACCTCTGATGCTGCATATGTGTTAAAAAAAATGTATCTAGGGGGGATTGTGAAGGGTTAAAACTAAAGTCAAAGCTGAAGTTTCGTTATATCCATTCTCTGAAGGTTTCATTTCTCCATTTTTGTTGCTGTAAGATAATTTTTTGTAATTGGCATGGGCTGTCATGAAACCTGACTGTTCCCATCAAGTGCAAGATAAGGGAACCGGGGGTGTACTACTCTGAAGAATATGCCACTATACTACTTTCTATGACGGACATATATGTAGTTTCCGGTTTTCTTGCAATATTATTGGCTTATAAAGTGAAACGATGTTATTGGTAGTTGAGAACTTTGCATAATTAAGCGAAATATTATAAAAGAAGTGACTACAATAAACGGGTTACCGATCTCTTTGGATCGTCCCATACAGAGACACGTCTCCGTTTGGTCAATTGAGTTGCTAGCAACACTCTGTGGAATAATTTGGACATCACTGGCTCAACTATGAAGGGTTAATTTAACTCTCTCCCTATCAACCTGTGATCCAGTGTCCACGAGGGTGGTGAAGGGGATACCATCCACTACCACGCTCCCAGAAGAGTCAAATCGGTCTGTTCTCCTGCGGTGCGAGTCAGTTGCCACAGATGTTGCGGCATCCTCTTTGGCGATCGCCATGGGAGATCAACCGGGCTTGATGCTAGCTGGATCCTCTCTGTGGGGGGACAAGTCTGGAGAGTCTGAACAGTTTTACATAGAACAGACATATTTTTAGTCAGTTCCTGTTCTTGCAGCCGTAAATCTACAATAGAATCTTCAGCTGGAGTGTGCACGTGCCGTACTGTAGGCACCTGGGGTGAGGATACTGCCCCCTGGAGGTACGTAACTGCTGGATCTTTAACTGGCTCAGTGCAGACATAAGTAGAGTGTCTTAAGATACGTATGGATCTGTCTTTAAACTGAACAAAGGGTTCTGTAATGACATCAAACACAGTTGTGCCTTACTGGAATCAGACAAAAGACCTTCAATGAACTGTTCTTTCAGCATTTTGTTCTCATCTCTTACACTGTCTGGATCACTTAGTTTAATGGCCTGCAGCGACTCCTGCAGGTTTAAGGCATAGTCTCTAACAGTGTCCTGTGGTTTCTGTCTGCAGCTGAAAAATCGCATCTTTATTTCTGAAGCAGTACAGGTGTCAAAAGTATCCTTTAATTTAGCAAAAATGTCTTTTACAGTCTTTTTATCAGTAGCTGGCCAAGATTTAACTTCTCTCTGAGCAGCGCCACTGAGCTGACTTGTAAGTATACTGACTTTCTGCTCCTCTGACATAGGATAAATTTCACACATGCTGTGCAGCTTCCCCTTGAAGTCACTCAAGGTGTGCGATTCTCCATTGTACTGTGGCAGCCATGTCGCACCCAGTAAAAAAGGCATGGTGAGAGGCAATATGGGAGCTGCAGCTGCTGCACCCTGGGTGTCTCTGGGATTAGACATCTTCCCCCCTAGTTAACCCTTGCAGGGGTGCGACTCACCGCTTCGGTTGATGCAGGTCGTTGCTCCTGTAGTACTTTAGGTATCCTGTTCGAATCCTGTTCGTGACGCCAAAATGACGTGCCCCAGGAGCCGTGGGATGCTCGGTGCCGGGTCGGTCATCTTAAAGGGATATGTCACAGTGGCAGTGACCCGGTCTGTGGCCCCAAATGGTCATGTAAAAGGGGTAGAATTGAATGGGAATAAAATTTATGTAGTGATTTGTTACAACAGTTGGAGTGTTCGACTGTAGTATACTACTGGGGGAGTAGATGGTGATGGCTGTGCAGATATTTAACCCTCTCCAACCAGGGCAGACCCCCAGAGATTGTGATGGAAGTAAAAGGCACAGAGTAATAAGGCAGGAGACAAGAAAAGTCTATCATTTACTGAAGTCAGGTGCAGTTCAGAGGAGATATCACAACTCTCACCAGGTTACAGTCTGCTCTGGAGAATGTGAGTTATCCTTCCTCTGCTGTGACTCGGTGTAAGCTTCCTGCTGTTTTATTCCCCTGAGAAAACAGCAGGAGCGGAGCTGCAAAGATCCTTCCTGCCCGGCGCCAGAGCTTCCTGTGTCTCTCTGACACAGAGAGCAGCACGGCTGAATGACGTCATCATTGAGCGGCGCGGCTGCTGTGCTAGAGACACAGGAAGCAGCCGGAGGGAGAAGACGGTGATGCTGCAGACCAGACATGTGAGGTACTGTGCTGCCTGTCACTGCTTCTGTATGTGTGTGTGAGTGACTGTGTATGTGTGTGTATGTATGTAGTGTGATGATGGGAGTGATGGGGAGTGATGGAGAAGGCAATGATGTAATATGTAGTATGTGTGTGGAGTGGATGTGTGTGTGTTTGTATGTATGTGTCGTGTGTGTGTGTGGATCGATGTGTATGTGTAGGTGGAGAAGGCCATGATGGGGTGATGGGGAGAAGGCCATGATGGGGTGATGGGGAGAAGGCCATGATGGAGGTGATGGGGAGAAGGCCATGATGGAGCTGATGGGGAGAAGGCCATGATGGAGCTGATGGGGAGAAGGCCATGATGGAGGTGAGGGGGAGAAGGCCATGATGTAGGTGATGGCGAAAAGGCCATGATGGAAGTGATGTGGAAAAGGCCATGATGGAGGTGATGGTGAAAAGGTCATGATGGAGGTGATGGGGAAAAGGCCATGATGGAGGTGATGGGGAAAAGACCATGATGGAGGTGATGGGGAAAAGGCCATGATGGAGATGATGGGGAAAAGCCATGATGGAGGTGATGGGGAAAAGGCCATGATGGAGGTGATGGGGAGAAGGCCGTGATGGGGAGAAGGCCATGATGGGGAGAAGGCCTTGATGGAGGTGATGGGGAAAAGGCCATGATGGAGGTGATGGGAAGAAGGCCATGATGGAGGTGATGGGGAGAAGGCCATGATGGAGGTGATGAGGAGAAGGCTATGATGGAGGTGATGGGGAGAAGGCCATGATGGAGGTGATGGGGAGAAGGCCATGATGGAGGTGATGGGGAAAAGGCCATGATGGAGGTGATGGGGAGAAGGCCATGATGGAGATGATGGGGAGAAGGCCATGATGGAGGTGATGGGGAAAAGACCATGATGGAGGTGATGGGAAAAAGGCCATGATGGAGGTGATGGTGATAAGGCCATGATGGGGGTGATGGAGAGGGCAATGATGGGGATGGTGGGGAAAGAGAAAATGATGGAAGTGGTGGAAAGGGCAATGATGGGGTGGGGGAGAAGGCAATGATGGTGGTAGTGGAAAAGACAATGATGGGAGTGATGAGGAAGGAGGCAATGATGGGGGTGGTGGAGGAGAAGGCAATGATGGAGGTGGTGGAAAAAGGAAATGATGGGGTGGCAGGGGAGAAAGCAATGATAGTGGTGGGGGAGAAGGCAATGATGGAGGTGGGAAAGAGTGCAATGATGGGGTGGGGGAGAGGACAATAATGGGATGCGGGGAGAGGAGGACAATGAGGGGTGTAGGGGATTGGGATGGGAGGAAGGGGGACCTATAATGGCCTTAGGAACAGGGGGAGGTGGAGTAAGACATTATTATCGCTTATTATGTCTAACACAGTCCCTTAGCATATAGTAAATGTACTTATTATGTATAACACAGTCCCTTAGCACATAGTGCACTCACTAATTCTGTATAACACCATCCTTAGTTACATAGTTTCCTCTTTTATTATGTATAACACCGTCCCTTATTACGTACCATCCTCTCTAGTTATATATGGTGCCGTCCCTTATTATATAGCTTCCTCTGCTGTTATGTACAGTGCTGTCTCTTACATAGTGTATTCATGTTAATTTTGTAATTAACAGTGCCCTCTTTTATTACATAGTCCCCACTCTTTTTAGATATAAAATGACTGTTGATGGAGGAGCCGGTGACCAGACGACTAGTCCACCATCTCCTCCATTAGAAAGGAAACTTTCCCAGCCATCACTGCATTATACAGCTAACAAGACAGGACGGTATGAAATAAAAAACAGGGCTCTTTATATTACAATATGTAGGGAACGGTGCTGTACATAACAAGAGAGGGCACTGCATAATAAGGGACAGCAATATACATAATAAAGGAGACTATGTAATATATACATGTATGTGTGTGGCGCAATATATATATATATATATATATATATAAGTATATATATATATATATATATATATATAGCTTTGTCGCCATAAAAGGAAGGGGGCCCAGACACATTTCTTGCACAGGGGCACCAAGCTGTCAGTGTCCGCCCCTGGATTGAACCCCAGGTGGAAGATTCCCTATAATGAGGAAGATTGAGGCACTGTGGGTGCTATAGGAGGACCTGTGATCTAGTGGTGTCCATCTTTTTAGGATTGCATAAAAGTGCTGTCAGCCACAGTTTTGTGCATTTCTGAAAAGAATACCACTGAACAGAGGCCAGACGGAGTCCAGAGTAACTCTGCTGCCTCATTATAGTAAATGGATCAATCGCAGGCCAGGATTGATAATCTGCCCAACCGGGCATTTTCCCTCTGGGCCACGATGTTTCCATTCATAGTGGGTGCGGGCCGGTAATGCCCACTGATCTTGCCGACCGACTGGCCGCTAATCTGGCCACCGACCCATTTTTCCGGCCACTGGCCCTTTAAATCTGCTGGCACGGCGGTTCTAGAAGGGTTGCAACAAGAATGGAGTTGATTTTTTGAGGTAATGATGCCACCGGAAGGGGCGGGGCCTAGAGCTGTTTAGACCAGAGTTGATTTTTGTGATCCTCATTTTAGCCACTCTAATCAATATGGCTCTAGTCCCCGCCTCTTCTGGTGACATCATTACCTCAAAAAATCGTTCTAATCTCTACTGTGCCGGAAGAGGAGCTACTGCTGCCAGAGAGATATCTGTGCTGGCAGCTCTGTGCCTGTCTGATGGTGATCTGTGCCCCTCAGCTATGTGCCGCCCAGTGAGCTATGTGTCCCCCCTGTGATCTCTGTGGCTCCAGTTATGTGCCCACCCTGCGATTTCTGTAGCCCCAGCTATGTGCCCCCCAGATTTGTGCCCCATGTGATCTCTGTGTTCCCCTCCAACTATATGCCCCCCTGTGATCTGTGCCTCCCAGCAATGTGCCCCCCATGATCTCTGTGGTCCCAGCTATGTGCCCCCCTGTGATCTGTGCACATAGCTATATGGACCCCTGTGATCCCTGTGCCCCCCAGCTATGTGTCCCCCATGATCTCTGCTCCCCCTGTGATTTCTGTGCCCTTCAGCTATGTGACCTCCTGTGATCTCTGTGGCCCCAGTTATATGCCCCCTTGTGATCATTGTGGCCCTAGCCATGTGCCCCCATGATCTCTGTGGCCCCAGTTATGTGCCTCCCTGTGATCTCTGTGGCCCCAGCTATGTGCCTTCTCTGTGATCTCTGTGGCTCTAGCTATGTGCCCCCCCTGTAATCTCTGTACCCCCTGTGTTTTGTGTGCCCTCCATCTATAAGCCCCCCGGTAATCTCTGTGGCCCCAGCTATGTGCTCCCCTGTGATCTGTGCACCATAGCTATATGTCCCCCTGTGATCCCTGTGCCCCCAGCTATGTGTCCCTCGTGATCTCTGTTCCCCCAGTGATTTCTGTGCCCTTCAGCTATGTGCCCTCCCATGATCTCTGTGGCCCCAGCTATGTGCCTCCCTGTGATCTCTGTGGCCCCAGCTATGTGGCTTCTCTGCGATCTCTGTGGCTCTAGCTATGTGCCCCCTGTGATCTCTGTACCCCCTGTGATTTGTGTGCCCTCCATCTATATGCCCCCTGTGATCTCTGTGGCCCCAGCTATGTGCCCCCTGTGATCTCTTGCCCCAGCTATGTGCCCCCAGCTATGTGCCCCAATATGATCTCTGTGCACCCATGTGATCTCTGTCCCCCCAACTATATGCCCCCTGTGATCTCTGTGCCTCCCAGCTATGTGCCCCTGTGATCTCTGTGCTCTCGGCTATGTGCCCCCCCCTGTGATCTCTGTGGCCCTAGTTATGTGCCCCCTGTGATCTGTTCCCCATGTGATCTCTCTCCTCCCCCAGCTATATGCCCGCTGTGATCTCTGTGGCACCAGCTATGCACCCCTCTGTGATCTCTGTCCCCAGCTATGTGCCCCCCTGCTATGTTCCCCAATATGATCTCTGTGCATCCATGTGATCTCTGTCCCCCAACTATATGCCCCCCTGTGATCTCTGTGCTCCCAGCTATGAGCCCCTGTGATCTCTGTGGCCCTAGCTATATGCCACCCTGTAATCTCTGTTGCCCCAGCTATGTGCCCCCATGATCTCTGTGGCACCAGCTATGTCCCCCCCTGTGATTTCTGTGCCCCATAGCTATATGTCCTCCTGTGATCTCTGTGCCTCCCAGCTATGTGCACCTGTGATCTCTGTGCTCCCAGCTATGTGCCCCACTGTGATGTCTGTGGCCCTAACTATGTGCCACCTGTGATCTCTGTTGCCCCAGCTATGTGCCCCCCTGTGATTTCTGTGTCCCATAGCTATATGTCCTCCTGTGATCCCTGTGCCCCCAGCTATGTGCCCCCTTGTGATCTGTTCCCCATGTGATCTCTCTGCTCCCCCAGCTATATGCCCCCTGTGATCTGTGCCCCCCAGCTATGTACACCCCTGTGGTCTTTGTGGTTCCCAGCTTTGTGACCCCTGTGATCGCTGTGCCCCCCTGCTATGTACCCCCTGTGATATTTGTGCTACCATGTGATCTCTGTGCCCCCTGTGATCTTTGTCCCCCCCAGCTATGTGCCCCCCAGCTATGTGCCCTCCTGTGATCTTTGTACCCCCCTGTGATTTCTGTGCCCCCTGTGATCTTCGTGCCCCCCAGGTGATCTCTGTCCCCCCGGTGATCTATGAGCCCTACCCGGTGATTTATGTGCCTCCCTGGCAATACCTGTACCCCCCAGTGCTGTATGTCCCCCCTCCCCCAGTGCTGTAAATTCTTTCCAGGGCTGTATGTGCCCCCAACTGATATGTATATTCACCAGTGCTGCATTTACCCCAGAAGTGCTGTATATCCCCCCAGTGCTGTATATCCCCCATCTGTGATGTATGTAGCCCCCACCAGTGATGTATATTCTCCCAAGGGACATATATACCCACAGGGCTGACGGTGCTTCCTAGTGATATATATAGCCCCTCAGTGATGTCTATTCCCCCCAGCCTCCCCAGTGATGAATATGTCCCAGCCTCTCCTGTGACATCTATGCCCCCATTCCCTCCTGTAATTTATATGACCCCAGAGGTTCCTGTGATGCAGCAGTCTCAATGTTTCCTATGTTATGTATGTACAGCAGTCCCAGCGTCTCCTATGTGATGTATATACAGCAGTCCCATCGTCTCCTATGTGATGCAGGTACAGCTGTCTCAGCATCTCCTATGTGATATATACAGCAGTCTCAGCGTCTTCTATATGATGTATATACAGCAGTCCCAGCATCTCCTATGTGATGTATAGACAGCTGTCACAGTGTTTCTTATGTGATGTATATACAGCTGTCTCAGTGTTACCTATGTGATGTATATACAGTAGTCTCGGCGTCTCCTATGATTTACAAAACTTATTATGACAAAAAGTTGACTGCGCTCCTGGCCGTCACAAACCTGGAAAAGCAGCTGTGAGAAGCAACATGATCAATACCACCTAACATTACAAATGCACCAAAGAGAAGCAGCTCCAGCCGTCACATTAAGGGTGAGTTACCGTAATTGATTGTTTAACTAAATATACCAGGGTAATTTTCAAGGTGGTCATTTTTGTGTGGCCCCTGAATGATGGTAGAAATTTCCCCCACCAAGAAACGGGTTACCCACCCCTGCTCTAGTGCATTCCATACTGAGACAGCTAGAATGTATGGGCTGTAGTCAGGATCTGGAAGGAGCCCATACGTTCTAACTACAACCCTGCTGTTAGTCGAGCCATGCAGTGCAGCACCAGGAAGTATCAGGGACAGCTGGAGCTCCTACCTGCATGCCTGATCTCGGCTGCTGCCTGCTTCCATTTAAGTTCGGGTCTGGGTGAGTGTTCCTAGCCCTGAAACAAGTATACAGCCGGGGTCATACTTGTGAGAAACTCGCACGAGACTGGCACCTCAATACTAGGCACTGCCACCGGAGGTTCAGACCGGAGCGTTCAGCTGCATAGAAAAACATGCAGCTGCACACTCCAGTCCAGAGCCGTGCCGTGTATTGAGGTGCAAGTCTCATGTGAGTTTCTCGCAAGTGTGACCCCGGCCTACATGAAAATATGTTCTGATTCCCTGCCTTTTCCCTTCCCTGGTCCAGAACTGGCTGCAGGCTGCCTACTGGGACTGGGGATATGAGTTATCATAATTAGATTTTCCCCTTCTTAAAGTGGCCAGTCCTCCAGCAAGTTTTGCACCAGGAGCTTATTTGTCAAAGAGATGCTATGATTTCTATAGGGACTGATTTTCCAGAGGTCATATCACAATAAGCCCCTGCAAAGATCACCAACTTTTTTTGGATGCTGTATGTGATGGAGCCGCGTGAGGACAGTGTGAAACAGTAATACTGCTTGTATACTGAAGGGTAGTTATGAACAATTATTTTTTAGGGTATGTGCACACTATCAGTAAACACTGCGGCTTGGACGCTGTGTACAGTCGCAGCATCCAGATGTTAAAGCATAGTGGATGGGATTTCAAGAAATCCCATGTTCACTATATGTCCGTAGACGCCCGCAGAGACGCACAAGTCTCTCCAGACCGCAGCATGTCTATTTATCTTGCATAGACACGAGTCTCCGCAAGATAAATTTCACCAGTACAACGTATTGGACACAGGCGGAATCACCTGCGTTCAATAGCCGGCAGCGCTTTGGATGCAGCCAGGGTTGGACTGGGGTGTCTAGGGCCCACCAAGGGAATTAATTTTAGGGGCCCACCTACAGTAATGTACAACTCAACATTTAGGCTTTGAGACCGCGGAATTACACCATGGGTTCTTTTGCCGTATATCCCACGCCAAATCTGCATCATTTCAGCATCCTAATTCTACTAAAAGCAGCACCATTGTTCATATGCTGCAGATCTTTCCGCACTACGATTCATTTAATCCATTAGGGCCGCAGGCCTGTTTTCACCTTAATGCCCAGGCCATTTTTTGCAAATCTGTCCTGTGTTACTTTGAAGTTAAAAAATGACCCCATTTTGGAATCTACACCCCCAAGGATTGATGTAGGGGGTATAGTGATCACTTTGTCCCAACAAGAGTTCCATGGTAGATGCTACACAGCCCAGCCAATCGAAGCGTTCGTATCTGCAGGGGGGGCTAAAATTCGCCCGGACCAGCCAGGCAGCGTTGCTGCCTGCCGGTCTTAGCGGCGAAAGCCTCCCGGTACCCGTGCGATTAGCTGCGGGGACCGACGGAACCCCGCGCCGTCCTCTAAGGGTTAAATTCTCAGAATGGAAATCGCATTGAGCTATCGCATTAACATCTGTGGCAAAACGCCAAGGCTCAGCATCGCAGTTCTGCCACGGATTTAGCTGTTAAAGCCACATCTTTATAATTTGACATGGATCTGTCAGGTGAAAAAGCCATGTGAGTGAGGTCTCATGAACCTGTGCATTTTTAGCTCACTCTACATTGTGCAAACAGTAACAATATTCTGCATTTAACTATATCAAGGTTAGTTAACCCTTAGGCAATTGAATGTTTATTTTTACTGGTAACTATCTTATACGGTAGCAGGGTAGAAATAAAATTCATGGTGGCCATATTTGGGATCTATGTGATATGGTTCCCAAATACAGTCATGTACAAAAGCCCCTTGTACCCAAACCAAATTAAATTCCACATACACATTGAAAAGCAAATTATTTTATTGCACAACCAAATGCAACAAATAACATTAAAGGTATTTTGCAATTAGAATAAGTTACCCCCTATAGTGGATAACTTGTTGATGGGTGGGAACCCGCCCGGGAACCCGCCCGCCGAAACCCTTACAAATTGCCAGAACAGGACTGCCGTGAATCCCTGAGTACTGGCAAAATGAATGGAGCGGTGACTGAGCATTGCGGTGCCGCTCCACTTATTTCTATGTTGCCACTGAAGGTTGCCCTACTTGGCAATTGGCAGTCGCATAAAAATGTAGGAAGTGGTAGCACACATACTCAACCGCCGTTCCATTCATTTTGTCGGTACTTGTTGATCCACACCATCCCTGCTTTGGTGATCTGCAGGGGTCTCAATGGGCGAACACCCACCTATAAACAAGCTAATCACTTATTTTAACTGCAATACTCCCTTAAATAAATAAATTGTTCTATTACATGCACCACTCTACACTCACTGGCCACTTTATTAGGTACACGATGCTAGTAACGGGTTGGACCCCCTTTTGCCTTCAGAACTGCCTCAATTCTTCGTGGCAGAGATTCAACAAGGTGCTGGAAGCATTCCTCAGAGATTTTGGACCATATTGACATGATGGCATCACACAGTTGGAGCAGATTTGTCGGCTGCACATCCCTGATGCGAATCTCCCGTTCCACCACATCCCAAAGATGCTCTATTGGATTGAGATCTGGTGACTGAGGAGGCCATTTGAGTACAGTGAACTCATTGTCATGTTCAAGAAACCAATCTGAGATGATTCGAGCTTTATGACATGGCGCATTATCCTGCTGAAAGTAGCCATCAGATGTTGGGTACATTGTGGTCATAAAGGGATGGACATGGTCAGCAACAATACTCAGGTAGGCTGTGGCGTTGCAACGATGCTCAATTGGTACCAAGGGGCCCAAAGAGTGCCAAGAAAAAATTCCCCACACCATGACACCACCACCACCAGCCTGAACCGTTGATACAAGGCAGGATGGATCCATGCTTTCATGTTGTTTACGCCAAATTCTGACCCTACCATCCGAATGTCGCAGCAGAAATCGAGACTCATCAGACCAGGCAACGTTTTTCCAATCTTCTACTGTCCAATTTCGATGAGCTTGTGCAAATTGTAGCCTCAGTTTCCTGTTCTTAGCTGAGAGGAGTGGTACCCGGTGTGGTCTTCTGCTGCTGTAGCCCATCTGCCTCAAAGTTCGACGCACTGTGCGTTCAGAGATGCTCTTCTGCCTACCTTGGTTGTAACGGGTGGCAATTTGAGTCACTGTTGCCTTTCTATCAGCTCGAACCAGTCTGCCCATTCTCCTCTGACCTCTGGCATCAACAAGGCATTTCCGGCCACAGAACTGCCGCTCACTGGATTTTTTTTCTTTTTCGGACCATTCTCTGTAAACCCTAGAGATGGTTGTGCGTGAAAATCCCAGTAGATCAGCAGTTTCTGAAATACTCAGACCAGCCCTTCTGGCACCAACAATCATGTCATGTTCAAAGGCACTCAAATCACCTTTCTTCCCCATACTGATGCTCGGTTTGAACTGCAGGAGATTGTCTTGACCATGTCTACATGCCTAAATGCACTGAGTTGCCGCCATGTGATTGGCTGATTAGAAATTAAGTCTTAACACACAGTTGGACAGGTGTACCTAATAAAGTGGCCAGTGAGTGTATATGTCTGTGTAGCTCTCCATGGCCTTTCCACCAAACCACTGGCATAGACAATATGGGGATCCAAATAGTCAAATAAAGGTTAACTCAATTAAATATTAAATAACACAATTAAAATGTTTAACAACATGAATAGTAACTGCACAGAACAGTAGTAATATACAAATGGAGAAATAAGATACATGAACAAAGAATTCCGTACTACACAGCGAGCTTACAGCAGCATTTTTTGGAGAGCAGTAGATGAATTTGCAAATCTATCCACAATGTCATTGTAATCCAAAGTCATGGAAATATCCCTCTCAATATTCATTAAAATTAGGGATTCTAAAAGCTCCTGTCCAATTAAGGACCTCAAACGATTTTTAACTATTTTAAGTTTTGAAAAAACTCTTTCACAGGAAACCTGAGTACAGGCAAGAGTTAGAAGTGCTTTGTACACGGCAAAAAGATTTGTGTATGCAGCAGAATGTAAGTTGTGATCATATAGAAGTCTATAGCAGCAAGTGAGGCAGTTTTCACATGCTACATGTATTTTATCACTAATATCATCCTCATCATCATCATCAGCTTCATTTTCAACCATAGTAGCAGCCGGGAATGGTTTTTTGAGAACAGTATAGTTCTCTTGGAAGCTAATAAGTTCAAGCTTAAGTTGAACAACATCTACATCTGCTAGTTGAGCTACAGTTTTCAAAGACTCAGTTGGAATGTCCTTTTGTGGTAACTTGCCAAACCTTTTTGGGTCTAATTGAGAAAGATCATGGATGAGAGTTTCATTTTTTGAAAATCTTGACTTAATGCTGGTTGTTACCTGGTCTATCACTACATTGAATATTTGGTATTGAAAACTCTCAAGAGGGTCAGGAGGAGGTTCATCTCTTGCCAATTCACCAGGCATAATTTTTTTCTTTGCAGGCCTTTTTTTAGGTAAGTTGTGTTCAATCACAGCTTCTACTGATTGTTCATCAAGGACTATTTCAACCATTTGAATGAACTGATTTACTAGGCCAGTTACATCTGAAAATGAATCCCTTAGGTAAGCAATCTGCTTTTTGGTATTTTCAATCATTCGCAGGCCTGAAGAACATCTAATCCACGAGTTTGCAAATAATCAGAAATTGGACTTGCAATTTCAAAAATCCTGAGAAATAGAAAGGCTAGCAACAAGGTTTCATACCTTGTCCAGCCGTGAATTAAACAGTTTGCCTCATTTACAGCCTTTCTATCAAATCTTGGAGAAGCTGCAATATGTTCCAAGCAGTATAATAAAGTGCTATAAAGCTGTTTGGAAAAATTAAGAGATGAGCCAAAAATTGGACTCAGAGCTCTTGGTTTGCTCCACCACCGAGTGTCTCCTATTTTTTTTAGTCTTGTTAATTTTGCTGGGCCCTCAGACTGTGATGATACTTGTTCTGCCCAAATAGCTGATCTTTTGTAAGAGCCTGAAAAAAAAACTGATGTTTTTTCAAGCAGTCCAAAGAAAGATTTCACTGGAGCAACACACTGAGTAACATCAACAATCACTAAATTGAATATGTGAGCATAACACCAAGTGTATATAGCATTGCATGATGTGGCTTTTATGTGGGCTTGGACCCCATTGTAGCACCCACTCATATTAGCCGCACCATCAAATGAACACCCAATTATGTTGGAAACACTTAAAGAGAACTTTTCTAACTCCTCTTTTAGTTTTGTAAAAAGTTCTTCTCCTGATGTGCTGCCAACATTGACTAAAGAAAAGAGTCGTTCATGCACGTTTCTTTCCTTCACATAGCGCAAAATTATGCTGCATTGCTCTTTAACTGCAATATCTTGGGTGCTATCCATTTCAACACTAAATTGCACAGCTTCCTTTACATCTTCACTTATTTTTTGCTTTACCATGCTACCCATTATTAAAATCAGATGGTTTATTGATGTTTTACTTAAAAAAGTTACCAGATTACCTCTCCCTTTACTTTGTGGGTGTCTACTTTTTCTTTTTTGGCTCAAGGCTATGATTTGATCAACATGTTTTTTGAATATGGGATCACATTTACTACAAAGTAGTGCCAACTCTAGTAAGTTGCCGTGATTTAACTAATTATTCATTAAAGAATGAGCAGCCTCATTTTTCCCTCTGTATGCAATACCTAATTTAGCAATACAAAGAATAATGTCAATGATTCGCTTGACAACACCACGATTTTGCAGAACTTGTTCTTTTTTTTTGTTTACCAAATTTACATTGATCAATGTCTCAATATCAGTTTTCCTTTCTGCAGACAAATATGCAGATACAGAGGCTTGATGCAAGTTTGACTCCTCATGCTCTTTTATGCGGTTATACACAGTGGCTTTTACAACCTTACTCCCAGTAATAAAGAAGCTTCGTCTATTATGGCAAAAAGCCATACATGTGGAACAAAAAAGTTCTTCTGTTTCTTTCTGATATGACAGCCATTTTCTTTGAATTGCACTGCCACCAGGTACAAAACGTAGATATACCTTGTGTGCTTGAAAAGGCAGTGTATGTGTGCTATCTATCAATGGCTGGATCGGGTGAGCTCTCATAAAATTTAATTTCGTAGCCAAATTACTCATGGGGTCTGGTGCCTCAAAAGCATTTCCTGTAGATGTGGAAGGCATTTCTGAGTCAGAGTCTGAGATTTCGGATTCTGTTAAATTGCCTGTAAGTATGCCTTTCATTGCTTCAGATAAAGCTGATTGCTCAGATTCATCAGGTATGGATATCACTACATCTTCCACTGGTTCAGTCTGTGGAGCAGCTGTGGAGGAAGATGTGTGTGGAGCAGCTGTGGAGGAAGACGTGTGTGGAGCAGCTGTGGAGGAAGACGTGTGTGGAGCAGCTGTGGAGGAAGACGTGTGTGGAGCAGCTGTGGAGGACGACGTGTGTGGAGCAGCTGTGGAGGACGACGTGTGTGGAGCAGCTGTGGAGGAAGACATGTGTGGAGCAGCTGTGGAGGAAGACGTGTGTGGAGCAGCTGTGGAGGAAGACGTGTGTGGAGCAGCTGTGGAGGAAGACGTGTGTGGAGCAGCTGTGGAGGGAGACGTGTGTGGAGCAGCTGTGGAGGAAGATGTGTATGGAGCAGCTGTGGAGGAAGATGTGTTTGATTGCACACAACTTTGACTTCTATCACCTACAGACTGCCATAATTTTTGTTGCCCTGGAGCTGATCCAGCTTTTGCAAGTTTTTTGCGGGTATCTTCCAGTCTCTTTTGAGCACCAGCTTTATATTTTTTCTTTTTAGGGACTGCTTCTTCTGATTTTTCTTCTGAAACATAGGGTTGTTTAGAAGACATTGCTGTATAAATAAAATAATATATTAACTTTTATCTGCTGACTAGTGATGAGCGATTATTTCCGATTATGAGAATAATGGGAAATAATTGGCTGGCCTTTTTTAACTGGTCTTTGTGGGTCTAAAGAAATATCAATAGAAGTCTATGGGGAGAAATATCGGCATTTTTAAAAATGCCAATCCCCACTGTGTGATATAACCAGCGGGAAATCATCCCGCTGGCTACATTGTCTAATAATCATTATATTTTATATATATTTTGAATGGAGGTTACTACATAGACATGATACGAGAACGGAGCTTACAACATAGACATGATACGAGAACGGAGCTTACAACATAGACATGATACGAGAACGGAGCTTACAACATAGACATGATACGAGAACGGAGCTTACTACATCGACATGATACCAGAACGGAGCTTACAACATAGACATGATACCAGAACGGAGCTTACAACATAGACATGATACCAGAACGGAGCTTACTACATCGACATGATACCAGAACGGAGCTTACAACATAGACATGATATCAAAACGGAGCTTACAACATAGACATGATACCAAAACGGAGCTTACTACATCGACATGATACCAGAACGGAGCTTACAACATAGACATGATACCAGAACGGAGCTTACAACATAGACATGATACCAGAACGGAGTTTACTACATCGACATGATACCAGAGACATGATACCAGAACGGAGCTTACAACATAGACATGATACCAGAACGGAGCTTACAACATAGACATGATACCAGAACGGAGCTTACTACATCGACATGATACCAGAACGGAGCTTACAACATAGATATGATACCAGAACGGAGCTTACAACATAGACATGATACCAGAACGGAGCTTACTACATCGACATGATACCAGAGACATGATACCAGAACGGAGCTTACTACATCGACATGATACCAGAACGGAGCTTACAACATAGACATGATACCAGAACGGAGTTTACTACATCGACATGATACCAGAACGGAGCTTATAACATAGACATGATACCAGAACGGAGCTTACAACATAGACATGATACCAGAACGGAGCTTACAACATAGACATGATACCAGAACGGAGCTTACTACATCGACATGATACCAGAACGGAGCTTACTACATCGACATGATACCAGATCGGAGTTTACTACATCGACATGATACCAGAACGGAGCTTACTACATCGACATGATACCAGAACGGAGCTTACAACATAGACATGATACCAGAACGGAGTTTACTACATCGACATGATACCAGAACGGAGCTTATAACATAGACATGATACCAGAACGGAGCTTACAACATAGACATGATACCAGAACGGAGCTTACAACATAGACATGATACCAGAACGGAGCTTACTACATCGACATGATACCAGAACGGAGCTTACTACATCGACATGATACCAGATCGGAGTTTACTACATCGACATGATACCAGAACGGAGCTTACTACATCGACATGATACCAGAACGGAGCTTACAACATAGACATGATACCAGAACGGAGTTTACTACATCGACATGATACCAGAACGGAGCTTATAACATAGACATGATACCAGAACGGAGCTTACAACATAGACATGATACCAGAACGGAGCTTACTACATCGACATGATACCAGAACGGAGCTTACAACATAGACATGATATCAAAACGGAGCTTACAACATAGACATGATACCAAAACGGAGCTTACTACATCGACATGATACCAGAACGGAGCTTACAACATAGACATGATACCAGAACGGAGCTTACAACATAGACATGATACCAGAACGGAGTTTACTACATCGACATGATACCAGAGACATGATACCAGAACGGAGCTTACAACATAGACATGATACCAGAACGGAGCTTACAACATAGACATGATACCAGAACGGAGCTTACTACATCGACATGATACCAGAACGGAGCTTACAACATAGATATGATACCAGAACGGAGCTTACAACATAGACATGATACCAGAACGGAGCTTACTACATCGACATGATACCAGAGACATGATACCAGAACGGAGCTTACTACATCGACATGATACCAGAACGGAGCTTACAACATAGACATGATACCAGAACGGAGTTTACTACATCGACATGATACCAGAACGGAGCTTATAACATAGACATGATACCAGAACGGAGCTTACAACATAGACATGATACCAGAACGGAGCTTACAACATAGACATGATACCAGAACGGAGCTTACTACATCGACATGATACCAGAACGGAGCTTACTACATCGACATGATACCAGATCGGAGTTTACTACATCGACATGATACCAGAACGGAGCTTACTACATCGACATGATACCAGAACGGAGCTTACAACATAGACATGATACCAGAACGGAGTTTACTACATCGACATGATACCAGAACGGAGCTTATAACATAGACATGATACCAGAACGGAGCTTACAACATAGACATGATACCAGAACGGAGCTTACAACATAGACATGATACCAGAACGGAGCTTACTACATCGACATGATACCAGAACGGAGCTTACTACATCGACATGATACCAGATCGGAGTTTACTACATCGACATGATACCAGAACGGAGCTTACTACATCGACATGATACCAGAACGGAGCTTACAACATAGACATGATACCAGAACGGAGTTTACTACATCGACATGATACCAGAACGGAGCTTATAACATAGACATGATACCAGAACGGAGCTTACAACATAGACATGATACCAGAACGGAGCTTACAACATGGACATGATACCAGAACGGAGCTTACTACATCGACATGATACCAGAACGGAGCTTACTACATCGACATGATACCAGAACAGAGCTTACTACATCGACATGATACCAGAACGGAGCTTACTACATCTTACTACATCGACATGATACCAGAACGGAGCTTACTACATCGACATGATACCAGAATGGAGCTTACTACATCGACATGATACCAGAACGGAGCTTACTACATCGACATGATACCAGAACGGAGCTTACTACATCAACATGATACCAGAATGGAGCTTACTACATAGATACGATACTTACTACTTACACGCAGAATGTAACTATGGCTTCTCCCCTGTAAATTTGATGCTGAAATAAAAATGTACATATCACACTTTCTGAACTTAACTGTGGCTTCTTCCCTGTGTGAATTCCCTGATGTACATTTGATTTCTTTGGAGTTGATTTGACAGAAACAAATTGTGAGCGAATAATTCATTGATTTTGAATGGAGCTTACAACATAGACATGATACCAGAACGGAGCTTACTACATCGACATGATACCAGAGGGGGCCACACTACACAGCCAAGGCAGAGAGGGACCACCCACTACAAGGCCCTGACAGAGGGGGGCCCACTACATGGCCCGGTAGAGGGGGGCCAATACATGACACAAGCAGAGGGGGGCACACTACACAGACCAGGCAGAGGGGGGCCCATTACAAGGCCCAGTGCAGCGCTAGATACCAATGCATTCCTCCTGAGTCCTCCTGTACTTTGGTGGCAGTGTGGGTGGCACTGACTGCTCTTTTACTTACAGTTACATATGCAGAAGCAGCAGCAGGCAGCAGCGCTGGATAGCCTGGATGCAGTCACAGGCAGCTGAGGTGGTTCTGCAGAGGCAACGACGCGTTGTCCCGGGCTGCACACACAAAGAGACAACACGGTCACGTGAGGAGGGACACCAGGGGTGGAGTCGGCGCTGCTTTCCTGCCCTGTGTGCTGTGTGGCTGAGTCGAATGGCGGAGGCCGCACTGTACGCAGGGCTGCCACTAGGAATTTCGGGGCCCCATACTGGCAAAATTTATGGGGCCCCCTTGAGACTCCGCCCCGGCTCCACCCCCAGTTCCGCCTCCACCCTAGCTCCTCCTCCACAACGCCACAAGGAATAAATACCACCACTTCATGAACCGATCATATATAACAAACACATAAAACCACATTAAATGGAGAGATATCACCATACCATGACCAGATCACATATTCCCACCACATTGTGGCCGAAAAATACCATATACAAGGGACAAATACCATCACACCATGACTACACCATATAGATATATACCACAACACCATGACCAGATCTAATCTATGAGAACATTGTTGTAGCTCTCATATACTTGCATTGAGAGGTTATGACTAGAGATGAGCAAATTTGATGAATAAGTGAGGACCTGAACAATCTATAGCGCTTACCGAATAAGCTACAGCAGGAACCTGGATACATGGAGCATGCTGGCTGATCGGCACTGCAGCTGCTGTGTCACGGCTGTGTCAGTCACAGTACATGCATGGAGAGCCCAAAACAAAGGGTCTCCATGCATGTGCCGTGACTGTCACACAGCCACGACGACACATGCAGATGCAGCGCCGAACAGCTGATCATCGGGAGCGCTCCAGGTATTCGGGTTACCGCTTAGTAGTAGTAGCTTGATCAGTAAGCACTACAGCTTGCAGAATGAGCAGGGACCCGAAGAATTTCGCTCAACTCTACTTATGACTAGAGTTGAGCGATACCGTCCGATACTTCAAAGTATCGGATCGGAATGGATCGGCCGATCTTTAAAAAAAGTATCGGTATCGCCGATTCCGATACCGGAAGTCCCATTCAAGTCTATGGGACTTCCGGTATCGGAATAAGAAAAACCCTGTTTTTGCCTTGTACAGCCTCTCTGGGGTCTGTACGGGCCTTTCGGGGGGCTGTGCCGGCCTGCCAGGGGGTCTGTGCAGGCTCCGGTGGTCTGTGCCGGCCTGCCGGGGGGCTGTGCCGGCCTGCCGGTGGTCTGTGCAGGCTCCGGTGGGCTGTGCCGGCCTGCCGGGGGGCTGTGCCGGCCTGCCGGGGGGCTGTGCAGGCTCCGGGGGGCTGTGCCGGCCTGCCGGGGGGCTGTGCCGGCCTGCCGGTGGTCTGTGCAGGCTCCGGGGGGGCTGTGCCGGCCTGCCGGGGGGCTGTGCCGGCCTGCCGGTGGTCTGTGCAGGCTTCGGGGGTCTGTGCAGGCATCGTCCGATGGGACTACAAGTCCCATCGGGCGATGCCTGCTACCATGACAGTGATTGACACATTAGCCAATGATGGGACAGTAGTAGTCCCATCATCCGGCTAATGTGTTGAATGTAAAAAAAAAAAAAAAAAATTACATGCTACATACATGCTACATACATACAACATGCATACTACATACATACTACATACATGCTACATTCATACTACATACTACATACATGCTACATTCATACTACATAAATACTACATGCAACATACATACTACATACATACTACATGCATGCTACATACATACTGCATGCTACATACATACTACATGCTACATACATACCACATATATACTACATACATACTACATGCATGCTACATACATACCACATACATACTACATACATACTACATACATACTACATGCATGCTACATGCATGCTACATGCTACATACATACTACATACATGCTACATGCATGCTACATGCATGCTACATGCTACATACATAACACATATATACTACATGCATGCTACATACATACTACATGCTACATACATACCACATACATACTACATGCATGCTACATACATACTACATGCATGCTACATACATACTACATGCTACATACTACATATATACTACATGCATGCTACATACATACTACATGCTACATACATACTACATATATACTACATGCATGCTACATACATACTACATGCTACATACATACTACATATATACTACATGCATGCTACATACATACTACATACATACTACATGCATGCTACATACATACTACATGCTACATACATACCACATACATACTACATATATACTACATGCATGCTACATACATACTGCATGCTACATGCATGCTACATACATACTACATGCTACATACATACCACATATATACTACATACATACAATACATTCATACAATACATACATAGACATACAGTACATATAACATAGAGTAACATACTTACCAATACTTGTCACATTGTTCCCCGAAGCCATTGTCTTTTCCGGAATAAATATTAACATAACAAACCACAAAAATACTCACCCACGATCCGAAGCAGTCCACGAGTGTGTCCCACGACGATCTTGGGTAGAGAACTGCAGCATCAGCTGATGCTGCCGTTCTCTACGGGCTGTAGGAATCCAATGACGGAAGGTAGGTATCCTTCCGCACTGTATTCCTCCGCCACTTAAAAAAAAAGTCCCTAGTCTCACTTTACTAGGGACTTTTTTTTTTTTTAAGTGGCGGAGGAATACAGTGCGGAAGGATACCTACCTTCCGTCATTGGATTCCTGCAGCCCGTAGAGAACGGCAGCATCATCTGATGCTGCAGTTCTCTACCCAAGATCGTCGTGGGACACACTCGTGGACTGCTTCAGATCGTGGGTGAGTATTTTTGTGGTTTGTTATGTTAATATTTATTCCGGAAAAGACAATGGCTTCGGGGAACAATGTGACAAGTATTGGTAAGTATGTTACTCTATGTTATATGTACTGTATGTCTATGTATGTATTGTATGAATGTATTGTATGTATGTAGTATATATGTGGTATGTATGTAGCATGTAGTATGTATGTAGTATGTATGTAGCATGCATGTAGCATGCAGTATGTATGTAGCATGCATGTAGTATATATGTAGTATGTATGTAGCATGCATGTAGTATATATGTAGTATGTATGTAGCATGTATGTAGTATGTATGTAGTATGTATGTAGCATGTAGCATGTATGTAGTATATATGTGGTATGTATGTAGCATGTATGTAGTATATATGTGGTATGTATGTAGCATGTATGTAGTATGTATGTGGTATGTATGTAGCATGTAGTATGTATGTAGCATGTAGTATGTATGTAGCATGCATGTAGTATATATGTAGTATGTATGTAGCATGTAGTATGTATGTAGCATGTAGTATGTATGTAGCATGCATGTAGTATATATGTAGTATGTATGTAGCATGTAGTATGTATGTAGCATGTAGTATGTATGTAGCATACATGTAGTATATATGTAGTATGTATGTAGCATGTAGTATGTATGTAGCATGTAGTATGTATGTAGTAATTTTTTTTTTTTTTTTTTAACATTTAACACATTAGCCGGATGATGGGACTACTACTGTCCCATCATTGGCTAATGTGTCAATCACTGTCATGGTAGCAGGCATCGCCAGATGGGACTTGTAGTCCCATCGGACGATGCTTGCACAGACCCCCGGACATCAGCACAGCCCCCCGGCAGGCCGGCACAGCCCCCCGGCAGGCCGGTACAGACCCCCACAGGGTGCACAGACCACCGGCAGGCCGGCACAGCCCCCCGGCAGGCCGGTACAGACCCCCACAGGGTGCACAGACCACCGGCAGGCCGGCACAGCCCCCCGGCAGGCCGGTACAGACCCCCACAGGGTGCACAGACCACCGGCAGGCCGGCACAGCCCCCCGGCAGGCCGGTACAGACCCCGGGCAGTCCACACAGCCCCCCGGCAGGCCGGCAGAGACCCCCGGAAGGCCCGAAATGACGGCGCATCATGATGCGCACACACCGCGCATCATGATGACGTCAGGCTGTCAATCAACTTTGAACTTCCGATTCCGATGCCGAATTCCGATATTGAAAAAATATCGGAAGTCGGTATCGGAATTCCGATACAGCAAGTATCGGCCGATACCCGATACTTGCGGTATCGGAATGCTCAACACTACTTATGACATAGCTTCTGACTTCCAGCCAGTCAGAAGCTGCGTGTACAAGATGGCACCGAAATACCAGAGTGGTGCTGAAAATTTGTGAATATTTCAGACAGTATAAGAGGGAACTTAGGTTTAAAGGGACTGTCAGCATAGAGTGACTGTTCTAAAAAAGTCCCCACATTCTGTTTCACATTGGGCCCAATCATTTTAATTCACCTTTCCACCTGCTTGTTTTCCCTCTATGTGAATTCCCTCTCCTTCAATAGACAGCTCTGGCTTCATATCAACAGAGAAGGTTGGAGACAGAGGGAAACCAAGCAGGTGGGAAGATGGATTGCCCACTGTGAAGCACCAAGCACCTGGACTTAGTTGAACAGTCATTTTTGGGTGACGGAGTCGTTTTAAAGCAACACTCCTGTGATGGAAACAAAAAAAGCATGCATCGAGACAACAGCTCTAAACAACATGTGTGCACCTTGATGGATCCACTGCAGCGCTTTGGCTTCGCGGATACAGGTGCAGCGCCCCAGACATGCAGATTTTAAGAACCGTTAGTGAATATCGGTCTGCACTTGGATTGCAGTGCATGGACCGGCCACGGGTCTCCTGACCTGAACTCAGCAGCCTCACAGCATGTATGAAGATGCTGGTCAGGAGACTAGTGCCCAGTCCATGCACTGGTGTGCAAGCACAGACAGATTTTTCCCAATCATATAAACTCACTTGCATCAATAATTCCCCAACCCCCCTTCCAGACCCCAAACAAAACTTCTAAGCTACTGGATTAGGCTAGTTTCACATTAGCGTTTTTTTGCGCAGCGCATCGTGCGCATAAAAAACGCAAAGAAAAACGCAAAACAAATGTGCGTTTTTTTTTCTTCATGCGCACGCTGATGCGTCAAAATAACGCAGTGTTACTTGCGTTTTACATGCGTTTTTGCATGCGGTTGCGTTTTTTATGCGCATGCGTTTTTAGGTGTGACATTTCACAATAGAAAAATCCTTGACCACCAATGGGTCACCAGTGGGCGTGTGTCATTGGAATGTTTTATAGACCCTGTACTGCTGAATTCATCAGATTTTGCTGCTGTTTCCGGTGTCAAGATGGACCTGCGTCTGGATAATTTCCGCTTCAAGCTGGATCTTGACATTGCGCTGTCTCAGGCGTATGCCTTTTGTTGCCAGCAAGAAAGGGAGAGGGAGAGACAGCAGAGACGGCAGCGGCGTCGGTTTTGGAGGCATCCAATCATCGAACTCCGGGCAAGCCGTGGAGCATATCACACGCTGTACAGCGAGCTACAGGAAAACCCGGAGAAATTTGCTGACTATACACGGATGTCCCAGGAAAGCTTCCTTGACTTGCTGGGTATGGTTGAAGGAAACATCCGGAGAAGGGACACTCAGCTCCGGCGTGCCATTCCTCCCGAAGAAAGGCTCCTTGTCACCTTACGGTATGTATGTTGTTATGTTTGCATAATTTTTTTGGCTTTTTCCCTTTTTTTTTTTTTTTTTTTTTTTT
The DNA here is from genome assembly GCF_039654945.1 of Dendrobates tinctorius. NCBI lineage: Eukaryota > Metazoa > Chordata > Amphibia > Anura > Dendrobatidae > Dendrobates > Dendrobates tinctorius. The sequence goes on from NW_027361765.1 coordinate 12,809,967, forward strand.
GGTCCAAAAAATTAGGTTTTTTTTTGGCTATTGAATTTTAACATTATTTTTGGGAAATTGCTTTTTTGCATAATGGTTTTTCTTCTGGCATGTACTAATCCCAAGCCTTTATAAAATGTTTTTTTGCTATGTTGTATTAAAAAAACATGCAAAATAGTTAGGCCATGTACTTTTTTATTTTCAGTGTTTTTATTAATACCCAAGACAGAAATATAATTATTTTTTCTTTTTATGTTTGGCAGGTTCCTGGCAACTGGAGAGAGTCTTTCATCCCTGCACTTCTAGTACCGGCTGGGAATCTCTACTTTATCCGGGATTGTTGCCGACACCTGCAGGGCTCTGTGGGATGTTCTGTGTCCGGAGTTTCTGCCATTGCCCACTGCCGAAAAGTGGCTTCAAATATCGGAGAAATTCTGGGCAGTCTGCAATTTCCCGAACTGCCTAGGAGCGGTGGGCGGGAAGCACATCCGCATCACAAAACCCGCAAGAAGTGGCTCCGAGTACTACAACTACAAGAAGTACTTTTCCACAGTCCTAATGGCCATTGCGGATGCAGACTGCCGGTTTGTGGCGGTGGACATAGGGGCATTCGGACGGGGCAACGATTCACAGACTTTTAAGAACTCTGATATGGGCTGGAGGTTGTACGGCAACCATTTCAATTTTCCACTGGCACGGCCTCTTCCCCAAACCCAAACTCCAACACTGCCATTTGTAGTGGTTGGGGATGAGGCATTTCAGATGTGCCCAAACCTGCTGAAGCCGTACTCCAGCCATGACTTGGACCACCGCAAGAAAATTTTCAACTACAGGCTTACGAGGGCTCGCAGGACTGTAGAGTGCGCCTTTGGCATTCTAGTGGCCAGATGGCGAATTCTCAGCACCGCCATCAATCTCAAAATGGAAACAGTGGATGAGGTGGTGAAGGCATGCGTGGTTCTGCACAATTTTGTTATGGCAAAGGAGCGGCCGAACTTTGACATGGATGAGCCTGCTGCCAACCCTTTGCCAGATTTTACTCAGCACCCTCTTCGGTCCTCAGTCGAAGTTGCCCAAATGAGGGACCAATTTGCGGACTACTTTTTATCCGATGTTGGTCGTGTAGCATGGCAGGATCAAATGGTTTAATAGTTTTGTTGTTTGTTAAAAATAAAATACATGTTTTTTTATACCTAGTGTACTGTGTCTTAATAAACTCCACTACTCACCTGCCCAGGTTAAAGTGAAGAAAGGGAAACCACCATAAAAAAAAAAAAATATATATATATATATATATATATATATATATATATATATTTATATATATATATATATTTATATATTTATATATATATATATATATATATATATAAATATATAAATATAATAATAATATAATAATATATAATATATAAATATATTATATATATATATATATAAATATATTATATATAAATATATATATATATATATAATATATTTATATATTTATATATATATATACAGTATATATATATATATATAATATATTTATATATATATATATATATAATATATTTATATATATATATATATATATTTATATATAATATATTTATATATATATATATATATTTATATATATATATATTTATATATAATATATTTATATATATATATATATATATATATTTATATATATATAATTTATTTTTTTTTTTTGGTGGTTTCCCTTTCTTTACTTTATACCGGATGGTCAGCCATCCAACTCTGAAAGGGATACTATATTTCATTTTTTTTATTTATATATATATATATTATATATATATATATATATATATATATATATATATATATATATATATATAAAAAAAAAATGAAAAATAGTATCCCTTTCAGAGTTGGATGGCTGACCATCCGGTATAAAGTAAAGAAAAACAAACCATAGTGTACGGCGCAGTGTGTGCAGGCGGCGAAAGACACAATAACCAAACATTATTTTGAAATATAAATTTAACATTTATTTTACTTATTAGTTGTTGGAAACTGGGGGGTGTGGAGGGATGAGGAACGGCTTTGGGTGGAGTAAGGGGTTCTAGGGGAAGGAGGAACCAAAGAAGTGGGGGAAGGGAGCCGAGGCAAGGAAAGTTGTGAAGTGGGAGGTGAGGGAGGAGGGAGGGTAAGAGTCCTCCTCTTTGTTTTTTTATGACGGTGGCCCGTCGTCTTGCTGCTGTCCTCGCTTGAGCCTGAGGACTGGCTAGACCCCGGGGACCGCCTTGAGCCTCTGGACCGCCTTGAGCCTCTGGACCGCCTTGAGCCTCTGGACCGCCTTGAGCCTCTGGAACGCCTGGAGGCTGTGGACTGGCTGGAGCTGGGGGACCGCCTGGCGCTTGTGGACCGCCTGCCAGGATCTTGTACCTGCTGTGGCATGCTGGTGGTGGTGGATGTCCTGGCAGGGGCCGTAAATATTGAATGCGGGTCCCCCAGCTGATGCTGCTCCGAGGTGGTGGTGCTGGTGGTGGTGGCGGTCCATGCAGGCGTGGTGGCTGTGGCGGTCCATACCGGGGTGGTCCTCCCGCTGGTGGTGGTGGTGGCGGCGCTACAGGCAGGGGTGGTGACGACGGGCCATCCAGTGGTGGTGGCGGCAGCAGTGGTGGGCCAGGCAGGAGCAGCGCTTGGCATGGTGTTGGCGGGTAAGTGTCCAGCTGCACTCGGACTTGGGGCGGTATATTGGTGTCCGGCGAGGCTTGGAAGTGTGGTGGCTGTGCAGTGATATGCAGCAGAAGTAGGTAATGCTGTAAAACGAGTCAGGGGTGGCACCGGTGGAAATGCCACCGCTGACTGCTGCATAATCCTACTCTGCTGCATAGCCTGCATAAAAGCATTGTTGCAGGCCTGCATGACAGTCAACTGGAGGTCAGGGGTAAGGTGTTCCGCCGTGTCCCGAGCTATTTGGGTGTAAAAATGATGCGCTGGTCTGGCGAGGTCGACTTCCAGGCGCTCAAGGCGACCCTCGATAGACTTGTACCGTTGGTCCAAAAGGAGGAAACCACTCTCAAGTCTATCGGAGAGTGCCTTGAGGCTACTCTGAAAGACCGAGCTCAATTCAACGAACTCGGGCATGAGAGGCCTGTCCAAGGTCCTCTGCCGCTGCTGGCGGGAAGTGCCCGCAAAACCAGTGGCAGAGACCTGGGACAGGGGAACACCTGAGCGACCAACTTCCTGGTCTCCAGATGACTGTGGTGCAGACCTGCAAGGTGCTTCCTCGCTGATGGATGGCTGGGAGGGGTCCGGGGCAGCTTGATGAAGGACCGCTTCGGGCCCAAGTTGCAGGGTGCTGCTCCAGGTGCTGTGAAAAGAAAAGAAAGAAATTACTACCATAAATTAACAATCGCCAACTCCTGTGGAATAGAAAAGCACAGAATAAAACACAATACAACTATAAAATACTTACGTTCGGGAGGCAAGGACCGGTCTTAAAAATGCCAAGGCACGATGGTATCTGTACTTCGTGCCGGTCCTTGCCGCAGCACCACTGCGAACCTTATTCTCCTGATGGATATCCCTGTTGAAGCGGTCCTTCATCGAGCGCCAACGGGTTCTGACTTTGTTCACTGTGGTGGAAAAAAAAAAAAAGAAAAAAAGTAAGACTATGCACTGGAGGCTGTGATCATCCAACTGTGTGTGATGATAGAAACTCCATGGAGTTAATAGCATCACACACAGTTGGGTGATCCCGGCCAAGATCACTGCTGCATCACACTGCATTTAAATACTTACGAAAATGCTTGCGGACCCGGGGAGAGGCGTTGTCCCAGCCATCCATCAGCGATGGGGCCACCTCGTTCCAGAGCCGCCGGATCACCACGTTGTCCGAGTGCAGTTGGTGACGGGTGTCCCACAACGGGACTCGCTCCTGGACTAGACAGATGAGCTCGTCGTTGTCCAGGGCGAGGTCCTCCTCCCGCTGTGGAGCCTAGAAAAGAAAGACAAACATTAATCTTTGAAAGATTTTAAAATAAAAAATCTTGAAAACTAGCTGAAGAGCCCGGCGCTGCCCGGGCATAGTAACTAACTGTGGTTAATTATAGAAAATTATAATTATCCTCCATCCCATAGTCCCGTGCCCATATTCCATCATACATATCCTCCATCCCATAGTCCTGTGCCCATATACCCATCATACATATCCTCCATCCCATAGTCCTGTGCCCATATACCATCATACATATCCTCCATCCCATAGTCCTGTGCCCATATACCCATCATACATATTCGCCATCCCATAGTCCTGTGCCCATATACCCATCATACATATTCGCCATCCCATAGTCCTGTGCCCATATACCCGTCATACATATCCTCCATCCCATAGTCCCGTGCCCATATACCATCATACATATCCGCCATCCCATAGTCCCGTGCCCATATACCATCATACATATCCGCCATCCCATAGTCCCGTTCCCATATACCCAAACAAACAAACATACACACACACACACACACACACACACACACACACACACACACACACACACACATACACACTTTGAGCTTTAGATATTGATAAACAAGCCATGAAAAAATTATTTGTTTTAAATGAAAATAAATGCAAAAAAAGCAACAAACATCGAAAAAAACAACCATGAAAATTAAAAAAAAAATAAAAAATAAAAAATACCAAAAAAAAAAAATCAAAAATAAACCAGACTAGAAAATAAGTAAAAAAAAAAATAACAGTCCGTCTGTACTTACATCACGTCTTCCCGCCCGCACTTGGCCTTGCTGCTCCTGCCGTTCCTCCGGTGGTGGTGGCGTGATGGAGGATGAGGTCTGAAAATTAAACCAAAAAAATTAATCACATGTGTTTATTTTTTCCAATCCATACGGAAGCATAGTACTCACTTCTTCTGCCTCTTGCCCTGTCCCGGGGACATATTCCTCACCAGATGAAGACATGCTGCAATAAAAAAAAAAAAAGAGACATAAGTACATAGAAATGTATTGAAATTTCAGCCAGACATTAGGTTTTTCATACTTACATTGGTGCAGCTTGTGCTGTGTGTCCACTCGTGAGCAATCCTTAAAGTATTGTGGAATCCCAGTGCCCACACCATTTTATCACCTTGGTTTAATTTTTTTTTTTACTGTCTAGACCACATTTCAGTCATGTTTATTGTAAAAACGCATGCGCATAAAAACGCAAGCGTGCGCAATACCATGCGCAAGTATTGCGCTCCCATAGGCTCCAATGTGGTGTTTTTGCGCATTCCGTGCGCATTCCGTGCGCATGCGTTGTTTTAACGAGACAGGGCGGAACCAAAAATGCAACATGTTGCGTCTGACGCGCCTGGCGCGAAAGACAAAAAAAACGCATGCGCACGAAAGCGCAAGTATGCGCAAGACCATGCGCACATCATGTGCACTGGTGCGCACGATGCGCTGCGCACAAAAGCGCAAATGTGAAACCAGCCTAATCCTGAACACTGCAGCCTTATGTTATCATTGGGCATTTGGTTTTCCAGCAGGTCAGGATCATCCAGTACCTTATATATACATTGCTATTGGGGAGTCAAAGGGGGAAGGGAAAGGAATCATTATACACTCATTATACAATCATTCCCCACCTCCCCCTTCGACTCCCCAATAGCAATGTATATTTAAGGTATGTACAATCAAGTACTGAAATGGTGGACAAACAAAAACATGGACTTGTTACTTACTCACACAGCCAGTGTTGCCGCCCACCACCCAGTCAAGAAGAATCTAATGGTCGTCTCAGCCTGCCCACCCCTGCCGCCTCAGCCTGCCCACCAAATAAATGGAAAGGGTATATTATTGCATATATAATTACTGATTATACACCACAAAAAAAATCTTTATTGGTAATTATTAAAAACCGATAAATTATAGAACGTGAATACACCTCAAAACGTAACTGTAAGTGATTATGTAAAAAAACAAAAATAAATAAAATAGGAGTCAAGAGTAAAGGGCTGATCACCCTATTTATTTAGTTTACTAACTATTGTACAGTCATAATTCAAAAACTCTTTAGGGTATGTTCCCATGGTCAGTAAACGCTATGGTAAAGTTGACCCCTTAAGGAACTTATTTAGATGTGTGGTGAGCACTTTGAACCCTCAAGTGCTTGACAGAAGTTTATAATGTAGAGCCATAAAAATAAAAAATCTGATTTTATTTTCACAAAAATGATCTTTTCACTCCCAATGTTTGTTTTTCCCAAGTGTAACATGAGAAATTGGACCCTAACAGTTGTTGTGCAATTTGTCCTGAGTAGGCTGATACCCCATATAGGCCTACAGGCTGAGCTGCAGGTGGAGACAGTCAACAATGTGCCTACTAATCATGGACGCTGGAGATTTCTCCCCCTGGGCCCTGGCTCACCACATCAGCCCCCTGGCTCACTCCATCATCAGCCGTGCCTCCTGGCTCCCCCCATGAACAGCCGGGCCCCTGGCTCCCCACAGAACCCCCATGAAGTAACAGCTGGGCCCCTGGTTCCCCTATGAACTGCCAGGCCCCTGGCTCCCCACAGGACCCCCATGAAGTAACAGTTGGGCCCCTGGTTCCCCCATGAACTGCCAGGACCCTGGCTCCCCACAGGACCCCCATGAAGTAACAGTCGGGCCCCTGGTTCCCCCATGAACTGCCAGGCCCCTGGCTCCCCACAGGACCCCCATGAAGTAACAGCCGGGCCCCTGGTTCCCCACAGAACCCCCATGAAGTAACAGCCGAGCCCCTGGTTCCCCTATGAACTGCCGGGCCCCTGGCTCCCCACAGGACCCACATGAAGTAACAGCTGGGACCCTGGTGGTTCCCCTATGAACTGCCAGGCCCCTGGCTCCCTACAGGACCCCCATGAAGTAACAGCCGGGCCCCTGGTTCCCCACAGAACCCCCATGAAGTAACAGCCGGGCCCCTGGATCCCCTATGAACTGCCGGGCCCTTGGCTCCCCACAGGACCCCCATGAAGTAACATCCGGGCCCCTGGTTCCCCACAGAACCCCCATGAAGTAACAGCCGGGCCCCTGGTTCCCCTATGAACTGCCGGGCCCCTGGCTCCCCACAGGACCCCCATGAAGTAACAGCCGGGCCCCTGGTTCCCCACAGAACCCCCATGAAGTAACAGCTGGGCCCCTGGTTCCCCTAGGAACTGCCGGGCCCCTGGCTCCCCACAGGACCCCCATGAAGTAACAGCCGGGCCCCTGGTTCCCCTATGAACTGCCGGGCCCCTGGCTCCACACAGGACCCCCATGAAGTAACAGCCGGGCCCCTGGTTCCCCTATGAACTGCCGGGCCCCTGGCTCCCCACAGGACCCCCATGAAGTAACAGCTGGGACCCTGGTGGTTCCCCTATGAACTGCCAGGCCCCTGGCTCCCTACAGGACCCCCATGAAGTAACAGCCGGGCCCCTGGTTCCCCACAGAACCCCCATGAAGTAACAGCCGGGCCCCTGGTTCTCCTATGAACTGCCGGGCCCCTGGCTCCCCACAGGACCCCCATGAAGTAACAGCCGGGCCCCTGGTTCCCCACAGAACCCCCATGAAGTAACAGCCGGGCCCCTGGTTCCCCTATGAACTGCCGGGCCCCTGGCTCCCCACAGGACCCCCATGAAGTAACAGTCGGGCCCCTGGTTCCCCCATGAACTGCCAGGCCCCTGGCTCCCCACAGGACCCCCATGAAGTAACAGCCGGGCGGCGCCCCTGGTTCCCCACAGGACCCCCATGAAGTAACAGCCGGGCCCCTGGATCCCCTATGAACTGCCGGGCCCCTGGCTCCCCACAGGACCCCCATGAAGTAACAGCCGGGCCCCTGGTTCCCCACAGAACCCCCATGAAGTAACAGCCGGGCCCCTGGTTCCCCTATGAACTGCCGGGCCCCTGGCTCCCCACAGCACCCCCATGAAGTAACAGTCGGGCCCCTGGTTCCCCCATGAACTGCCAGGCCCCTGGCTCCCCACAGGACCCCCATGAAGTAACAGCCGGGCGGCGCCCCTGGTTCCCCACAGGACCCCCATGAAGTAACATCCGGGCCCCTGGTTCCCCTATGAACTGCTGGGCCCCTGGCTCCCCACAGGGCCCCCATGAAGTAACAGCCGGCCCCTGGCTCCCCACAGGACCCCCATGAAGTAACAGCCAGGCCCCTGCCTCCCCACAGGACCCCCATGAAGTAACAGCGGGGCCCAGGCCCCTGGCTCCCCACACAGGACCCCCATGAAGTAACAGCCAGGCCCAGGCCCCTGGCTCCCCACACAGGACCCCCATGAAGTAACAGCGTCAGCCGGGCCCCACACAGGACCCCCACAGCCAGGCCCCTGGCTGGCTTCCAGGGCCCCGACCCCCCCCATGATTAGACGGTCAGACCAACGACGACAACCGGGCCCTTGCGCCGGGCCCCCAGAGTCCAGACTCCCCCCGGGTCCCGGGACCCCCCCATGATAAGCAGCCAGGCCCCGACACAGAGAGACATAAAATAATTCAAATTCAATACTCACCTCACCTGCTCGCCGGGCGCCGCCTCGCCATCCACGGTCCACGTCTTCTGCTCTGCCTCTGCTACCCTGTGCAGCAGCCGCCCCCTGTCCTACGCCGACGCCACGTGCACTGTGCACCCCGCTCTTCTACTTGCTCAGGAATGAGGAAGTGAAGGCAGCATGACGTCACGTGAGCGGGCGGTGCTGACAGGGGACCATGATGCACTGGGGGGAGAGAGAGAGGAGGAGGAGCCAGGTGCCGATATAATTCCTTCCCTCTCCTGGCTTAACACTAGGGAGGGAGACTGGAGAGGGCAGGTTGGGGGGGGAGGGCCCAGCACGCTAAACAAATTGTAGGGGGGGGCCTGGCGGGGACCCGAACCGCGAGCGCAGACAGGGCTGCTGCCAGCGAAGCATCCATCTTGCTCTGGCGCCGCCGGGCCCGGGCGGGCCCCATACAGCTGTGAGCAACCAGTGACTTGAGGCAGTGAGTGACAGTGACATTCGGGGGCGGGGCCCACCGAGGGATCCAACGGTACCTCGGTGGGCCAGTCCGAGCCTGGATGCAGCGGACATCTGCTGTGTCCAAAGTGCTGCTATTTACTGACCATGTGCACATACCCATAAAGGGGTTGTCCAGGCTTATGGCAAAGTCTGCACTCTATATGACTAGACAAGCTGTGAGGACTCTCCATCGCCGGCGGGAACAGGCGTTCACGTGACTGTTAATATGCGGTATGAATGCGGACAGCCATATTCTGACCAGTCTGCATAACCTCACTCAATATACAGTACTTGTATTGAACGAGGCCAGATGTGTCTCACAATGTGGCTTGATATATGCATATCGCATATGGCCGCTTGGTCTCAGCACCGTAAAATCCTGACAGCTGCACCTGCTGGGAGGATTCCCAAATCTGCAGTCATATAGAGTGACACACTGTGATAAATGTTGACAACCCCTTTTAAGAATGCTTGTTTCACAATAATATTTCAGTTAGACAGGCTTCTGATCAAAGGTGAAAAAAGATAATAATAATAATAATAATAATAATAATAATACATTTTATTTCTATAGCGCCGACATATTCCGCAGCATTTTACATTTCAGAGGGGACTTGTACAGACAATATACATTACAGCATAACAATAATCACATAGATCATAACAGATACCAAGAGGAATGAGGGCCCTGCTCGCAAGCTTACAATCTATGAGGAAAAAAGGGGAGACACGAAAGGTGGGTGGTAACAGTTACCCTGATTGTATGTGGGTCGCCCCTCACACCCAGGGCAGCGGGGTACTCGGTACCGGGCTGGTGTCAGGGGGAATGTGTCACAGCAGCGGTGATCCGGTCCGTGGCCCTGGGCACCCAATATCAATGGCGGTGATGTTAATGATGTTAAAGTTTATTGGAATAGTTCGTGACGCCACCTGTGGTGTTTGGCAAGCAAGATGTTAAGCCAACGCTGCGTGCAGATCCACTGGGACTGATGGTGTGGTGCAGCAAAGATGGTGTAGTTCCCCACAGGTGGAGCTGTAGTCCCAGGGCAGTGTAGGTGCAATGGATGAGGAGAGGCACAGAATAGTATAGATGCTGGTACCCAGGTGTAGCGGTGCTGGAATAACTGGAGGACACCAGAGTATGCGGTTCCAAAGCTTTACTCACTGTTTGCAGTTCACACAACTGCCTGCCTCCGCACTGTGTTCTTCAGGTCAGGGCCCCAGCCAACCTCCAGGCAGGATAGGATTCTCCTCTCCACACTCTGCCAATATGTACCTTACTGAACGACTCCTCCAATGCGCCTTTAGGTGCGAAGCACTCCAGTACTTAGTTACCCTGGAATGCCTCTCTCTAGGTGTTCCTAGTCTCTACTTGTATGACAGACTGCTGTAGCTTGCTTCGGGGACTCCTCTCTGCATCCCGGCTCACTATCCAAGTGCTGTTGTGTCCCAAGTCTATGGTGGGAGTAAGGCGTTGGTGGCTCACTACTCCTCCGGTGTCTGTTGCCGGACATAAAGATCCAATCAACCTCGGGGACCGGGCCCCGGCCTTTGCGCTCTGGACTGGAAGGGTTCTCTTTCTCAACCTGCTTCCCACCATCCTTCTATTCTCCTTCGTTCCGATCTGTTCTATCTCTCTTATGGAATCTGTAGTCTCCAGTCTACATCTCTTTCTCCTTCTCTTCCTTCCCGTGCCAACTGGCCCAGTTCACTGGGGCAGCTGCAGCACTCCTTCCTCCATCCCTTCTTCCAGGGATCCCCACTCCTCACGGAGTGGCTGTTCTCTCATACTCTGCCTGCCTTCTTCTGCGGACTGACCTGAAATCCTACACCTTCCCTCTCTTTTATATCTAACTCCACCCGCCTCCCCAGCACCTCTCGTGTTACGAAGCCAGGAACCACAAAAGGCACCCTATGACATTTCCAGCATAAAGCATGGATGGGTCCCTGCTGAACTATCCTGTGTGTGGGGTGCAGGTGTGGGAATGTGGAAGGAAGTTCCCACCCTACCTGGATGGTGGGGTACCACACCTTAGGAGAAGGTGCAGAACCTCTGTGGCGACTGAAGCCTCAGGGGTGCCACATATGGACCAGCCATAATGTTAAGTGTGTAACAGTTCAGATGCAGAGGGCTAATGGATGCATAAAGCATGTGGGAACATGATGCGGGGGAACGTGGTTATGGTAAAAAACTTTTGGCTGTGCCACATAGGGATAGATTAGGTTAATGTGTTGAGGCGGTAGGCCAGTCTGAATAAATGAGTTTTCAGGGCACGCTTAAAATTGTGGGGATTGGGGACTAATCGTATTGACCTGGGAAGTGCATTCCAAAGAATTGGCGCAGCACGTGTATAGTCTTGAAGACGGGAGTAGGAGGTTCTGATTATTGAGGTTGCTAACCTCAGGTCATCAGCAGAACGGAGGGCGCGGGTAGGATGGTATACTGAAACAAGGGAGGAGATGTAGGGTGATGCTGAGCCATGAAGAGCTTTGTGGGTGAGGGTAATAAGTTTGTTCTGGATTCTGGAGTGAATGGGTAGCCAGTGTAATGACTGGCACAAGGTAGAGGCATCGGTGTAATGATTGGCGAGGAATATGATCCTGGCAGCAGCATTCAAGACAGATTGGAGGGGGGAGAGTTTGGTAAGAGGGAGACCGATTAGAAGGAAGTTACAATAGTCGCAACGAGAATGAATAAGAGAAACAGTCAGAGTTTTTGCAGAGTCAAAAGTAAGAAAAGGTCGAATTCTAGAAATGTTTTTGAGGTGCAGATAACAAGAGCGAGCCAGTGATAGGATGTGGGGGACAAAGGAAAGCTCAGAGTCAAGTATGACCCCAAGACAGCGGGCATGTTGCTGGGGAGTAATAGTAGAACCACACACGGAATTGGCAATGTCGGGTATAGGTACATTAGTAGCGGGAGGAAACACAAGGAGTTCAGTCTTTGACAGGTTCAGTTTCAGATATAGTAAGGACACGATGTTAGACACAGCGTTTAGACAATTGCCGGTGTTTTCTAGAAAGGCTGGCGTGATGTCAGGAGAAGAAGCGTATAATTGGGTGTCGTCAGCATAGAGATGGTACTGGAAACCAAATCTACTGATTGTTTGACCAATAGGGGCAGTATACAAAGAGAAGAGGAGGGGGCCTAGGACTGATCCTTGAGGAACCCCAACAGTAAGGGGAAGATGAGAGGAGGAGGAGCCAGCAAAAGATACAGTAAAGGAGTGGTCAGAGAGATAGGAGAACCAGGAGAGAACGGTGTCCTTGAGGCCAATGGAACGAAGCATAGTGAGGAGAAGCTGATGATCCACAGTGTCGAATGCTGCAGAGAGATCCAAGAGAATTAGCATGGAGTAATGACCCTTTGATTTAGCTGTTAGTAGATCATTAGAGACTTTAGTGAGGGCAGTTTCAGTAGAGTGTAAAGAGCGGAAACCGGATTGGAGAGGCTCGAGAAGAGAGTTTTCTGAGAGATAGCGGATAAGACGGGAGTGGACCAGGCGTTCCAGGAGTTTAGAGATGAAAGGAAGATTAGAAACAGGTCTATAGTTAGCGGCACAGTTTTGGTCGAGGGATGGTTTTTTAAGTAGTGGATGTATGATGGTATGCTTAAATGAGGAGGGAAAGATACCAGAAGAGAGAGAGAGGTTAAATATTTTAATTAGGTGAGGGGTGAAAGCAGGGGAAAGGGGCTGGAGTAGATGTGACGGAAATGGGTCACTGGTGCAAGTGGTTGGGCGAGAAGATGCAAGGAGCCTGCTTACTTCTTCTTCTGTGACTGGTTCAAAATCAAAGAGTGAGCTAGATGCAGTGGGGGAGGGAGGACAGTGCACGGTATGAGGTGATTGGGAGATAATTTCCTGTCGGATCTGGTCAATTTCTTCTTTGAAGCAATTGGCCAGATCGTCAGCTCGAAGCTCCGTGGTTGGGGCCTGTACTCTTGGGTTGAGTAGAGAATGAAAAGTGTCAAAGAGACGTTTAGGGTTATTGGACAGTGAAGTGATGAGGGTGTTGAAGTAGGTTTGTTTTGAGAGGTGAAGGGCAGTGTTGTATGTTCAAAGCATAAACTTATAATGGATGAAATCTTCGGGTAGGTTGGATTTTCTCCACAGACTTTCGGCGCACCTGGAGCACCGCTGCAGGAAACGTGCTTGCAGGGTGTGCCAGGGTTGTCGCCGTCTGTGTTGTGGTGTTCTAGGTATAGGAGGAGCAAATTCATCCAGGGCACTTTGAAGTGTTTCATTGTAATGCTTCAATGCAGAATCAGGACATGAGAGCGAGGAGATAGGGGCCAATGAAGACTGCAAGTTCTTCATGAGTTTCTGGGTGTTAATGGCCTGTATGTTTCTATAAATATGGACAGTGGGGGTGACCTGAGCAGCCTGGCGGTTCTTGATAGAGAATGAAAGAAGGTTGTGGTCAGAGAGCGGGAGAGGGGAGTTTGCAAAATCATCCACTGCACAAAGCGGAGAGAAGACCAAGTCGAGGGAGTTTCCGTCTTCATGCGTTGGAGAATTAGTAAGCTGCAAAAGGCCAAATGAGGAGGTTAGAGATAAAAGTTGAGGAGCAGATGGGGAGAGGGGAAGAGCAATGGGGATGTTGAAATCTCCCATTATGAGGGTAGGGATGTCACAGGAGAGAAAATGTGGAAGCCAAGTGGCAAAATGATCCAGGAACTGATGGGAGGGGCCGGGAGGACGATATACCACCGCCACTCGTATGGAGAAGGGGGTGTAGAGTCTGACGGCATGGACCTCAAAAGAAGGAAAGACAAGTGAGGGTACTTGAGGGATAACCTGAAAGGTACATTTTGATGATAGGAGCAGACCAACGCCTCCACCTGCTCTATTGTCTGATCTTGGGGATCATCCTAAAGGATGAATAATCACAGTCATCCATCTAGTCCATGTAACAGAGCCCAAGTTAGACTTGTTTTCTAGTCAGTGAATACTGATCACCCCTCTGCAGGATAAATAATCATTCTGAGACTTGAGTAGAGTAATGTTTGGATTCAGCTTTACTGGGAGCTCAAGCAGTTGACACATGACTGTAAGAATGCTTTTACCAACCAGATTCTCATCCATTTTTCTCAAAGGGGTTATCTAGTCTAAATCCACGAGTCTGCATTCACGCTATATGTCACTAGTAAGTATATTGCAAGTGTGAATGTGGCCGGGTCAGAGCTCTAGCAAATAGCAGAAGGGCCTGTCTGGTCATGGGCCACATTGCCTGCTACATTGTAAACAGAATTGGTGTTCTCAAGACACCCATACTGTTAAGAGTTGTGACGGAGCACAAAGTCGCCAACTCCATCGCTTATCCCAGCAGGCCACGGGCATCATTAGAAATATTGGTCATGTTGTAATTCTTGCTTTGCTTCCATCCAGGGAAATATTAGTAATATATTCCATCTGGTGCTTGGGGATATGAACAGCATGGGCCTGTATGATTTCAAATGCCAGGGCTGAATTTCAGTCCCAGTCTGTACCTGGGCCGGGTGTATGCATATTGACTACTCGCAGTCACAAGACCAACTGACCGTCATTCCCAGCTCTGACACCAAAGAATCCACACAGTGTGCAGTGTGTACAGTGTGAGGATTCACAAGTCTGTGGTCATATAGAGTGACAAAGAGTAAATGCAGACTTGGGGATTTAGACAACCCCTTTAAGGCCTCTTTCACACTTCAGTCTTTTAGCATTAGTCAAAATCCTTCAAAGTGTGAAAAAACGGATCCAGTGAAGATTGGCTAAAAACTGAAGCACCGGATCTGTTTTTTTGACGGATCCGTCGAAGCTTCAGATTTTGGAATTTAAAGGAGGAGAGAGATAAAGAGAGACAATTTTGCTGTGCCAGAACGGCTTTTTGAGTTAAATTAAATGAATGAAAAATCTTGCGGGCATGCTCAGTTTAAAAAACGGAATCCATCACTTGATTCCGTCATGTGACGGACGGCGACGGATCTGCCACCCATAGTCATCCATTATAGCAGACAACGGACTGCGACGGATCCGTCACCATCCGTCTTTTCAACGCAGACAAAAAACGTTACTATGTCTGTTGTATCCAGACGACGGATGCTGAAATTTCGAAGGAACCGTCAAATGACGGATGCAATGGATGGCCATCCGTTGCAATCCGTCCTTAATGCAAGTCTATGAGAAAAAAAACGGATTCCGCTAAAAAAAGATCAGTTTTTTTCAAAAATGGGCGGATTTCGACTGATGTCAAAAGACTGAAGTGTGACAAGTGCTTGAACCACCTAATAAAGTCCAATCTGAACATTGCATTCTGTTAGTAATCAGCACTGGTGACTAAACATTTTCACTGGGTGGAAAACCCCTATAATAAGGATGTGCTGAGTATAAACTATAACTATTAGGCTGGGATAACACCACCGTGTGTGATGCGAGAAACTCGCACCAGTCTCTCGCATCAACACCAGGCGCTGCCGCCGGCACACAGGAGCGGAGCAGCTGCTGCATAGAAATACATATAGAAAAAATAAAGACGCGCACTCGTGCTGTAGGAGGAGGTGCTGACTGAACGTGGATATACCACAGGTAGAAGTCAACGGGTAGACAGTCGCACTCAAAATTGAATGTCACTTGCATCAGAGTCATTAAAGGAATTATTATGATTTTTATTAATTTTTTTTTTTTTCAATAAATCAAGAAAAGTGAAAAAACACCGCAGAGATCAGATTCCAAAGAAAAGTATTACACGGTAAATACATACAGTCACACTATTGTTTAATCTGGACGTGCACCTGCTTTTCATCTTGTTCTTGATTACCGCACACCAGCTGCTTGATCAATACTGTTTACATTATTATCACCATATCCTATATTGACCAGTTTTTTCGGCTTTACAGCTAAGGTGTATATTATGCTTTTCTGTATCAGCTTAGTGCATTGTGAGGTTTTACAGGCAGCTAAGAATAATGTAACCATATGAATAAAGACTGATATAGATCCATATTCACTTACAGTGAGTATTGTAGCACAGCCAGATAGGACAGGGTTAAACCCAAACTCTGCAGGCTCTGATTATTAGCACCTGGCTGCTCTGCATATAATCGGGCTAGGTACTCACATTAGGCAATCTGTTTGGGAAAAGCTGACCAGAGTGGGTGATAGTGGAGCTGAAGAGAGACTGCACAGGCTGTGTGCACCAAACTGCAAGTATCACTGGTTACTGTGGACATTAGCTGTTTTGTTTGACCGAACTGAGACTAGCTCAGCCGTGCCTGAGTAGCCAGGGTATATATTGTGTAGTCAGCCCCTGGATAAGGCTAGGGATTTATGCTTATGGTTTTGTTTTTTTGGTCCTGTACAACCTGTGGAAAAAATGTCACATTATTCTACAAGAAACCTGTGCCTGTGTGCAGAGCCACCATAAGAGCATTACTGCCCTTACTAGTGTATGGGGCATGGTGAGCAGAAGCAAAGAGGGGGGGCGGTGTACTTCTTCTTACTGGGCTCCAGGGGTAGGATTCGGCCAGGTCAGTAATGGAACGCATGTCCGAGGACACACAATAAGTTAAAATCTATGCACAGCTATAGCTTTCTGCAC
The DNA here is from genome assembly GCF_039654945.1 of Dendrobates tinctorius. NCBI lineage: Eukaryota > Metazoa > Chordata > Amphibia > Anura > Dendrobatidae > Dendrobates > Dendrobates tinctorius. The sequence continues at coordinate 12,826,507 of NW_027361765.1, forward strand.
GGCAATAGTTTAAAGCTGCCAGTCAATCAGAGGCCGGCAGCTGATGTCAGCATGTTATGTCATTGCCATGCACTGGCGCATCAAATGAATGAGGAAGAGGATGCTGCTGGACCGCGGCCAGGTAAAAAGAAGCTTTTATTCTTCTGAAAGCTGCCATATGGGGGCTGGGATTGTAGAGCATGTGGGGCCCAGGATGTGGGAGAGTATTACTGTAGGGGCTAATTAAGGGATATTATTAATGCTGTGATGTATTTTATTTTTGAGGATCCTGTTTTCAGTGTGGGATGTTATGTTACTGTGCAGTGCGACATTGATTTTACTTTTTCCATCTGGCGTAGTGTAGAAGTTGGGGAATGTGCTATGGAAGTGATCAGCTATTGAGCACTGTGTGCTTATTTTCTGCAGAGATGAGTCCTGGCTGGAAGAAGTGATGTCAGTCTGCACTGGATGAAGAAGAAAAAGAGAAGTTGAAGGACTTCAAAAACAAATTTCACTGATGAGTCAGTGTATTGCATACCATATACAGAGCTCCTGTTTATAATGTCACTGCTGATCACTATTACCTGCACACCGACACTATATACAGAGCTCCTGTGTATAATGTCACAGGTGATCACTGTATTACCTGTCCACTGACACTACATATAGGGTTCCTATGTACAGTATAATGTCACTGGTGATCACTGTATTACTTGTAAACTGTATACTATACACAGAGCCCCTGTGCATAATGTCACTAGTGATCCCTGTATTAACTGTACACTTACACTATACACTGCATACTATGAATAGAGTTCCTGTGTACAATGGTAATATTAGTATTGTTTTTTTGTTTTTTTTTTAATTAATGATCAGTTTTGTAGTATTCGGTCACTGTGGTCTGGTCATGGTGTGGCGGTATTTATCCCTTGTATGTAATATTATTTGGACATTACAGTGCCTTGTGAAAGTATTCAGCCCCCTGGAACTTTTCCCACATATCATGCTTAAAACATAAAGATACCAAATATAAATTTTTGGTGAAGAATCAACAACAAGTGGGACACAATGCTGAAATTGAATGAAATTTATTGGTTATTTTAAATTTTTTGGGAAATTCAAAAGCTGAAACGTGGGGCGTGCAATATTAGGCCCCTTTACTTTCAGTGCAGCAAACTCACTCCAGAAGTTCATTGTGGATCCCTGAATGATCCAATGTTCTCCTAAAATGATTAATGATGATAAATATGAACCACCTGTGTGTAAACAAGTCTCCGTATAAATGCACCTGCTCTGTGATAGTCTCAGGGGTCTGTTTGAAGCACAGAGAGCATCATGAAGACCAAGAAACACAACAGGCAGGTCCGTGATACTATTGTGGAGAAGTTTAAAGCTGGATTTGGATACAAAATGATTTCCAAAATGTTAAACATCCCAAGGAGCACTGTGCAAGCGATCATATTGAAATGGAAGGAGTATCATACCACTGCAAATCTACCAAGACCTGGCCATCCCTCTAAACTTTCATCTCAAACAAGGAGAAGACTGATCAGAGATGCAGCCAAGAGGCCCATGATCACTCTGGATGAACTGCAGAGATCTACAGCGGAGGTGGGACAGTCTGTCCATAGGACAACAATCAGTCGTACACTGCACAAATCTTTATGGAGTGGCAAGAAGAGAGCCATTTCTCAAAGATATCCATAAAAAGTGTCATTTAAAGTTTGCAACAAGCCACCTGGGAGACTCACCAAACATGTGGAAGAAGGTGCTCTGGTCAGATGAAACCAAAATTGAACATTTTGGCATAAAGGCAACACAGCTCATCACCATGAACACACCATCCTCACTGTCAAACATGGTGGTGGCAGCATCATGGTTTGGGCCTGCTTTTCTTCAGCAGGGACAGGGAAGATGGTTAAATTTGATGGTAAGATGGATGGAGCCAAATACAGGACCATTCTTGAAGAAAACCTGTTGGAGTCTGCAAAAGACCTGAGACTGTGACGGAGATTTGTCTTCCAACAAGACAATGATCCCAAACATGAAGCAAAATCTACAATGGAAAGGTTTACAAATAAACGCATCCAGGTGTTAGAATGGCCAAGTCAAAGTCGAGACCTGAAAACAATCGAGAATCTGTGGAAAGAGCTGAAAACTACTGTTCACAAACGATCTCCATCAAAGCTCACGGAGCGTGAGCTGTTTGCCAAGGAAGAATGGGCAAGAATTTCAGTCTCTCGATGTACCAAAACTGATAGAGACATACCCCAAGCAACTTGCAGCTGTAATCGCAGCAAAAGGTGGCGCAACAATGTATTAAGTTAAAGGGGCCGAATAATATTGCACGCCCCACTTTTCAGTTTCTGAATCTTAACAAAAAATTAAAATAACCAATAACTTTCGTTAAACTTCACAATTGTGTCCCACTTGTTGTTGATTCTTCACCAAAAATTTACATTTGGTATCTTTATGTTTTGAAGCATGATATGTGGGAAAAGGTTGAAAAGTTCCAGGGGGCCGAATACTTTCGCAAGGCACTGTATGTGGTTCGGCTATTGTAATACAGTATTTGTTTCTTTTATGTGGTATTATTCGGACACTACGTGGTTTAGTCATGGTGTGATGGTATTTGTCCTTTGAATGTGGTATTAGTAATGTTAAAAAAATGTTTGACATACTTACAGAAAAATAAATAAAACGTACCTAAAAAGAGTATTAGGTATTTTAAGAAATGTTTAATAGTTTAGAGTAGGGTCCGGCCAAAACAGTTTACCTTGCTGTTTGTGGTGGCGGCTTAAAAAAATCTTTTGGCCAAAACAAAAGCTGTTGGTTATGAATGTGATATGGTGTTAGATGGTAACTGTTATAAGGTATGTCTCCACGGGGCATACTGGCAGCACTTTGGACGCAGCGGAAACCTGCTCTGCCCAAAGCGCTGCCCCCCTTTGTATGCGCCTTGATACCGTATGTGTTCATTGAACATATGCAGAATCACCGCATCGTATCCATAGACAGGGTTATTTACAGTCATATGTTAACGTTTGGGCACCCCTATTAATGTTAACCTTTTTTCTTTATAACAATTTTGGTTTTTGTAACCGCTATTTCAGTTTCATATATCTAATAACTGATACTCAGTTATATTTCTGGATTCAAATGAGGTTTATTGTACAGAAAATGTGCAGTCTGCATTTTAACAAAATTTGACCGGTGCAAAAGTATGGGCACCTCAACATAAAAGTGACATTAATATTTCGTAGATCCTCCTTTTGCAAAAATAACAGCCTCTAGTCACTTCCTGTAGCTATTAATGAGTTCCTGGATGAAGGTATTTGTGACTATTCCTGTTTACAAAACAATTCCAGTTCAGTTAAGCTTGATGGTCGCCGAGCATGGACAGCCCGCTTCAAATCATCCCACAGATGTTCAATGATATTCAGGTCTGGGGACTGGGATGGCCATTCCAGAACATTGTAATTGTTCCTCTGCATGAATGCCTTAGTAGATTTGGAGAGGTGTTTTGGATCATTGTCTTGCTGAAATATCCATCCCCTGCGTAACTTCAACTTTGTCACTGATTCTTGCACATTATTGTCAAGAATCTGCTGATACGGAGTTGAATCCATGCGACCCTCAACTTTAACAAGATTCCCGGTGCCAGCATTGGCCACACAGCCCCAAAGCATGATGGAACCTCCACCAAATTTTACTTTGGGTAGCAAGTGTTTTTCTTGGAATGCTGTGTTTTTTAGCCTCCATGCATAACGCCTTTTTGTATGAACAAACAACTCAATCTTTGTTTCATCAGTCCACAGGACCTTCTTCCAAAATGTAACTGGCTTGTCCAACTGTGCTTTTGCATACCTCAGGCAACTGTTTGTGGCGTGCTTGCAGAAACGGCTTCTTTCGCATCACTCTCCCATACAGCTTCGCCTTGTGCAAAGTGCGCTGTATTGTTGACCGATGCACAGTGACACCATCTGCAGCAAGATGATGCAGCAGGTCTTTGGAGGTGGTCTGTGGATTGTCCTTGACTGTTCTCACCATTCTTCTTCTCTGCCTTTCTGATATTTTTCTTGGCCTGCCACTTCTGGGCTTAACAAGAACTGTACTTGTGTTCTTCCATTTCCTTACTATGTTCCTCACAGTGGAAACTGACAGGTTAAATCTCTGAGACAACTTTTTGTATCCTTCCCCTGAAAAGCTATGTTGAATAATCTTTGTTTTCAGATCATTTGAGAGTTGTTTTGAGGAGCCCATGATGCCACTCTTCATAGGAGAATCAAATAGGAGAACTACTTGCAAGTGGCCAACTTAAATACCTTTTCTCATGATTTGATACACCTGGCTATGAAGTTCAAAGCTCAATGAGGTTACAAAACCAATTTAGTGCTTCAGTAAGTCAGTAAAAAGTAGTTAGGAGTGTTCAAATCAAGAAAATGATAAGGGTGCCCATACTTTTGCACCGGTCAAATTTTGTTTAAATGCAGATTGCACATTTTCTGTTAGTACAATAAACCTCTTTTGAATCCAGAAATATAACTGAGTCCATCAGTTATTAGATATATGAAACTGAAATAGCTGTTGCAAAAATCAAAATTGTTATAAAGAAAAAAGGTTAACATTAATAGGGGTGCCCAAACTTTAACATATGACTGTATCTTGTGGAGACAGAGCGTCTCCTCAAGATAAATAGACATGCTGCCGTCTGGAAAGACGCACTGCATGTCCATATACGCAGGGCCGCCGGATGCAGCCCTGCACGCATAGTGGAGACGGGATTTCATAAAATCCCCTCCAATATGCTGTAACATTTGGATGCTGCAGCTGTACGCAGCGTCCAATCCACAGCAAATAGTGAATGTTTCCGGACCATGGAAACATACCCTAAAAGTGTGAATGGTGAGGACATGATGCAGAAGTGGAGTTTTTCCAAGACTAGACAGTGGGACTGTGTATAATGTCACTGGTGATCACTGTATTACCTGTATACTTACACTACTGTATATACAGAGCTCTTTGGTATAATGGCCCTTATGGTAATATTAGTATTGTGTTTTTGCTTTTTTTTTTTTTTTTTTTTTTTATTAATGATCAGTATTGTAGTATCTGGTCACTATGTGGTCTGGTCATGGTGTGGTGGTATTTATCCCTTGTATGTAATATTATTTGGTCATTATATTGTGGTAATATGTGGTCCAGCCATGGTATGACAGAATTTGTTCCTTGTATGTGGTATTAGTCATTTTTAAAAATGCACCTAAAGAGTATTGAATATTTTAAGAAATGTTTAATAGAGTAGCACCCGATCAAAAGAGTCTTCCTTGTGGTGGGGGCTTAAAAAATCGATGGCTGTATGTGATCTGGTGTTCGATGGGAACTACTAATGTGTGATTGGTGAGGACGTGATGCAGAAGTGGAGTTTTTCCAAGACTGGGCAGGGGACTGTGGAAGGTTCAAGGGGTGGAGGAGGGCCTGAGACGGAGCCTGGGCGGAGTCTCAAGGGGGCCAAAAAACTTTGCCAATATGGGGCTCCAAAATTCCTGGTGACAGCCCTGCCTGTGTGAATGCTACCTAATGTCTGATAGTAAGAAATCCATCATTGTGTGGGTTTATATAATAGTATTTATGCACTCATAGAAATATAGATCTATCAATAAAAGTATCCTCTAAAGAAAGCAGCACTATACCAAACTGACATTGCAAACGAGAGCAAGCTTCAGAGTATCGACCCAGTATCCTCCTTATATACATGGCCCATCCTTTGTCACACTGGAGGGATGAGAGACCCATAGATGGGTGTCTGTCAATTTGGTAGACGGCACTAAATTATAATACATATAATGGGTGAGAGATACAGACAACCATCTGGATACTAACTAGTAGTCTGCCACGAATGGCACCCATTTCTTCTTATACCAGAAACAGACTGGATAGATTCAATGTATTTGCAGTTTCCATCTGCTATGTGGCCATTGCCCTTTGTTCACATAGGTCCCTGTTCAAACAAGGTGGCTCTTCTTCCTATACTATTATTTATTACTTCCATACCATCTTTTTTATATACTAGATATATCTGTAATTCCGCTTATTTTGTCTATGTTTTACTATTGAGAAACCAGAGCAATCTTCAAATTATCTACAAGCTTATACAGCCTGTGCGGGAGTGTGAGCATTCCCCACTCCAATATGGCAGGTACATATAACTGAGTGCAGTAGACATGCACAGATTGAGGGCAGCTCCCTGATCTAATATGGCGCCACACAACTTGATGGAGAGAAGAGAGCTTGTGCAAATCAGTCAGTGCCGGGGTGTACACTGATAGCTTGGGGCCCCTGTGCAAAAAAAATGTAAGGGATGCCCCTTCCTGGGATAATGTCCCCCATACTGAGACTATTCCTGGGATAGTGTGCCCCTTCCTGGGATAATGTGTTCTGTTCTCCAATACATAAAAAGAAATACTACTCGTCTTCCCCCTACGCTGCCCGGTGTTCGCTTCTACAGCCGCTGCAGTTGAGCTTCAGCATCCTCGCCATGGTGCATGATGTCGATGCCATGTGTCACCAGTCACGGGCACGCCGACGTCAGCTACCAGTCTCTGATAGGCCACTGGCATGTATTGCAGCTCCGGGAGCCGGCGGGTCCCCTGCACCACAACACATTTCAGCAGAATGTGGCTCCAAGGACTTGCATCCAGCTGATATAGTTGCTGGTGTTGGCGTGCCCCCTCCACCTCTGGGCCCCTGGTGTAGTGAGTAGCTGGGATCACTGACATCACAGTTGAGCCTAGAGCACATTCTATGTATATTACTACCGTCAGCAGTTATGTGAGCAATCATTAATTATAACACTTATGTTATCACATTATCTCTATCAAGCAATTAAGGTTTTAATATTATATGCACAATACCTGTGAACTGGCACAGAATGAAAATCAATTATTGTTATATGCTTAATGACTCATGAGGAGATTGATATTATTGCACTGTATACATATGGGGGGCCAGCATCAGCTCTTGTGTAAGTGTCAGGGCCCTGAGCAGGCTGGGAGGCCCACTCACCATTGGGGACACCAGCACGCTATGGGGACCGGTGCCAGCACCTACAAGTTGGCCCCCCCGCTTGCTTGGGGCCCAAGTACTAGCAATACTTGCCTCTCCCTGGTCATCCGCTGCAGTGTCTTCCACATCTTCTCACTCTGGGATGTTTCAGGTCAGATGGTGCGATGATGTGACTAGTGTGCTCCCTCTTCTCTGAACAGTCACAGTGCAAAAAGCCGGACGACTGCGACGCTGAGGAGTCTGGAGCAGAGCAGCGGCCAGCGAGGAGAGGTGAGCATTTCATTTTTTTTTTTTTTTTTTTTTTTACGCTTGGCGCAATATATTGGACTCATCATATACTGGAGCATTGTATGGGGCCCATCATATACTGGAGCATTATATGGGGTCCATGATCCTGTATGGAGAGCTATGTGGAGCCCATAATACCGGAGCCCAAAACCGGAACTGCTGCAACCCACCAACCTACTGTCTCCTTCCCCACCATCCTGCAGCATGTAAGCCCGAAAGGGCAGGGTCCTCTCCCCTTTGTATCAGTTTGTCATTGTTAGTTTACTGTAAGTGATATCTGTAATTTGTATGTAACCCCTTCTCATATAGAGCACCATGGAATCAATGGTACTATATAAATAAATAATAATACTGTATAGAGGACTAAACTGTCCGGTTTCTGAGCTAAATAGTTATTACTCATGTAATGTAAGAAGTAAGTGAAATCTTTGGCATTGTTCTATACCTATATTTCTCTGCCGTATCTGTGTATCGTGGTATGTCTTAAAGGGACCCACTGAGACCATTTCCCCAGGGCCCATGAAAACCTGGAGCCGGCCCTGTACATATCAACTATTCTTTCCTGATGTATATTGATTAAGCACTGATTATAGAGTGTATCCTATATGTACTGTGCTTATACTCTGTGAATGTTGATGGCTTGAGAAAAGTTCACAGTTTGAAAAGCTGAAATGTCGCGCATATCTGGGTGAATAAAGACCACAGTTTATTTCACGATCTCATGCCTGGAGTGCTGCGTTTTTTTTTTTGGTTTTTTTTTTTGCCGTGTATCTACATCAATCTATATTCATATGGTTACATTTCTATATGAAAAACAGCTGCATACATGTGTCCATATATATATATATATATCAGTGTATAATACACAGACTTAATTATTCTGACACAAGCATCCTGGCTGAATGTGGCATGTAATACAAGAGTGTACTATTTCTTGACCAAATGTGTAACTTTCCATGACCCTAATTGGATTCCCATGGAGTCCTATAAATCTTTTTATTCGGCTTTACAGTACACTGCATTATATACTGATTCTGGGTTACACAATGATTTTGGCCATGGCACAGGTTGTGCAGCATAAAATCATTGTAAGCTGCTGCTACATGACATAGCAGCAGAAATAAAGTGATTAGGGTCACAACACATCCCCTGGGTACCACGACAAGCAGATTGAAAAAAAAAAAAATCAGAACTTGTCCCACCACTGCAGGGGTCGCAATGTGACCCTCCTCACCTGTATCAGAGGCATGAAGAGAAGTTTGGCAGCTTGATCTATGTTGTAACTAAACATCATTTTGCTTCAGCATATGTTTACGGGATAACGTTCCTGCCGTGCACGTCACTGTCAGCTGCTATCTCCACGCTGCAACACACTTGGATGCACATACACCTGACGTGGGGGTCCCCCTTCAGTATGGAACCGGTTGCACCCTCTGTAATTGCAATCATTACACCCATGAGTAATAGAGGACATGTGACAGTGCTATCACCATTGTGGTGTGAGGTGTAGTGATCAGTGCTGCACTGCCACAGATGGAAGCACAGGATCACTACTCAGTCAGTTTCAGTGCTGGAATGAATGATCGTATCTGCCCCAGCACTAATCTTAAAAGCCAATGATTGTGTAGTGCGTGGGAAGAGGGCAGCGCTGGATGAGAGTTTAGGGAAAAAAGGAGAGCAATTTGCCTAGTGTGGGGAGCAGCATGTAATCAAACTCTGTGCAGGCAATAAAGTGAAATTCAGGGTGTCATAAATTCAATAGAGGTGAAACTAGCTTTATTAAAACATTAGAATGTTATTTTTAAGCAGTATATCTCTGGCTGCTGCTGGCAGTATATCTCTGGCTGCTGCTGGCAGTATATCTCTGGCTGCTGCTGGCAGTATATCTCTGGCTGCTGCTGGCAGTATATCTCTGGCTGCTGCTGGCAGTATATCTCTGGCTGCTGCTGGCAGTATATCTCTGGCTGCTGCTGGCAGTATATCTCTGGCTGCTGCTGGCAGTATATCTCTGGCTGCTGCTGGCAGTATATCTCTGGCTGCTGCTGGCAGTATATCTCTGGCTGCTGCTGGCAGTATATCTCTGGCTGCTGCTGGCAGTATATCTCTGGCTGCTGCTGGCAGTATATCTCTGGCTGCTGCTGGCAGTATATCTCTGGCTGCTGCTGGCAGTATATCTCTGGCTGCTGCTGGCAGTATATCTCTGGCTGCTGCTGGCAGTATATCTCTGGCTGCTGCTGGCAGTATATCTCTGGCTGCTGCTGGCAGTATATCTCTGGCTGCTGCTGGCAGTATATCTCTGGCTGCTGCTGGCAGTATATCTCTGGCTGCTGCTGGCAGTATATCTCTGGCTGCTGCTGGCAGTATATCTCTGGCTGCTGCTGGCAGTATATCTCTGGCTGCTGCTGGCAGTATATCTCTGGCTGCTGCTGGCAGTATATCTCTGGCTGCTGCTGGCAGTATATCTCTGGCTGCTGCTGGCAGTATATCTCTGGCTGCTGCTGGCAGTATATCTCTGGCTGCTGCTGGCAGTATATCTCTGGCTGCTGCTGGCAGTATATCTCTGGCTGCTGCTGGCAGTATATCTCTGGCTGCTGCTGGCAGTATATCTCTGGCTGCTGCTGGCAGTATATCTCTGGCTGCTGCTGGCAGTATATCTCTGGCTGCTGCTGGCAGTATATCTCTGGCTGCTGCTGGCAGTATATCTCTGGCTGCTGCTGGCAGTATATCTCTGGCTGCTGCTGGCAGTATATCTCTGGCTGCTGCTGGCAGTATATCTCTGGCTGCTGCTGGCAGTATATCTCTGGCTGCTGCTGGCAGTATATCTCTGGCTGCTGCTGGCAGTATATCTCTGGCTGCTGCTGGCAGTATATCTCTGGCTGCTGCTGGCAGTATATCTCTGGCTGCTGCTGGCAGTATATCTCTGGCTGCTGCTGGCAGTATATCTCTGGCTGCTGCTGGCAGTATATCTCTGGCTGCTGCTGGCAGTATATCTCTGGCTGCTGCTGGCAGTATATCTCTGGCTGCTGCTGGCAGTATATCTCTGGCTGCTGCTGGCAGTATATCTCTGGCTGCTGCTGGCAGTATATCTCTGGCTGCTGCTGGCAGTATATCTCTGGCTGCTGCTGGCAGTATATCTCTGGCTGCTGCTGGCAGTATATCTCTGGCTGCTGCTGGCAGTATATCTCTGGCTGCTGCTGGCAGTATATCTCTGGCTGCTGCTGGCAGTATATCTCTGGCTGCTGCTGGCAGTATATCTCTGGCTGCTGCTGGCAGTATATCTCTGGCTGCTGCTGGCAGTATATCTCTGGCTGCTGCTGGCAGTATATCTCTGGCTGCTGCTGGCAGTATATCTCTGGCTGCTGCTGGCAGTATATCTCTGGCTGCTGCTGGCAGTATATCTCTGGCTGCTGCTGGCAGTATATCTCTGGCTGCTGCTGGCAGTATATCTCTGGCTGCTGCTGGCAGTATATCTCTGGCTGCTGCTGGCAGTATATCTCTGGCTGCTGCTGGCAGTATATCTCTGGCTGCTGCTGGCAGTATATCTCTGGCTGCTGCTGGCAGTATATCTCTGGCTGCTGCTGGCAGTATATCTCTGGCTGCTGCTGGCAGTATATCTCTGGCTGCTGCTGGCAGTATATCTCTGGCTGCTGCTGGCAGTATATCTCTGGCTGCTGCTGGCAGTATATCTCTGGCTGCTGCTGGCAGTATATCTCTGGCTGCTGCTGGCAGTATATCTCTGGCTGCTGCTGGCAGTATATCTCTGGCTGCTGCTGGCAGTATATCTCTGGCTGCTGCTGGCAGTATATCTCTGGCTGCTGCTGGCAGTATATCTCTGGCTGCTGCTGGCAGTATATCTCTGGCTGCTGCTGGCAGTATATCTCTGGCTGCTGCTGGCAGTATATCTCTGGCTGCTGCTGGCAGTATATCTCTGGCTGCTGCTGGCAGTATATCTCTGGCTGCTGCTGGCAGTATATCTCTGGCTGCTGCTGGCAGTATATCTCTGGCTGCTGCTGGCAGTATATCTCTGGCTGCTGCTGGCAGTATATCTCTGGCTGCTGCTGGCAGTATATCTCTGGCTGCTGCTGGCAGTATATCTCTGGCTGCTGCTGGCAGTATATCTCTGGCTGCTGCTGGCAGTATATCTCTGGCTGCTGCTGGCAGTATATCTCTGGCTGCTGCTGGCAGTATATCTCTGGCTGCTGCTGGCAGTATATCTCTGGCTGCTGCTGGCAGTATATCTCTGGCTGCTGCTGGCAGTATATCTCTGGCTGCTGCTGGCAGTATATCTCTGGCTGCTGCTGGCAGTATATCTCTGGCTGCTGCTGGCAGTATATCTCTGGCTGCTGCTGGCAGTATATCTCTGGCTGCTGCTGGCAGTATATCTCTGGCTGCTGCTGGCAGTATATCTCTGGCTGCTGCTGGCAGTATATCTCTGGCTGCTGCTGGCAGTATATCTCTGGCTGCTGCTGGCAGTATATCTCTGGCTGCTGCTGGCAGTATATCTCTGGCTGCTGCTGGCAGTATATCTCTGGCTGCTGCTGGCAGTATATCTCTGGCTGCTGCTGGCAGTATATCTCTGGCTGCTGCTGGCAGTATATCTCTGGCTGCTGCTGGCAGTATATCTCTGGCTGCTGCTGGCAGTATATCTCTGGCTGCTGCTGGCAGTATATCTCTGGCTGCTGCTGGCAGTATATCTCTGGCTGCTGCTGGCAGTATATCTCTGGCTGCTGCTGGCAGTATATCTCTGGCTGCTGCTGGCAGTATATCTCTGGCTGCTGCTGGCAGTATATCTCTGGCTGCTGCTGGCAGTATATCTCTGGCTGCTGCTGGCAGTATATCTCTGGCTGCTGCTGGCAGTATATCTCTGGCTGCTGCTGGCAGTATATCTCTGGCTGCTGCTGGCAGTATATCTCTGGCTGCTGCTGGCAGTATATCTCTGGCTGCTGCTGGCAGTATATCTCTGGCTGCTGCTGGCAGTATATCTCTGGCTGCTGCTGGCAGTATATCTCTGGCTGCTGCTGGCAGTATATCTCTGGCTGCTGCTGGCAGTATATCTCTGGCTGCTGCTGGCAGTATATCTCTGGCTGCTGCTGGCAGTATATCTCTGGCTGCTGCTGGCAGTATATCTCTGGCTGCTGCTGGCAGTATATCTCTGGCTGCTGCTGGCAGTATATCTCTGGCTGCTGCTGGCAGTATATCTCTGGCTGCTGCTGGCAGTATATCTCTGGCTGCTGCTGGCAGTATATCTCTGGCTGCTGCTGGCAGTATATCTCTGGCTGCTGCTGGCAGTATATCTCTGGCTGCTGCTGGCAGTATATCTCTGGCTGCTGCTGGCAGTATATCTCTGGCTGCTGCTGGCAGTATATCTCTGGCTGCTGCTGGCAGTATATCTCTGGCTGCTGCTGGCAGTATATCTCTGGCTGCTGCTGGCAGTATATCTCTGGCTGCTGCTGGCAGTATATCTCTGGCTGCTGCTGGCAGTATATCTCTGGCTGCTGCTGGCAGTATATCTCTGGCTGCTGCTGGCAGTATATCTCTGGCTGCTGCTGGCAGTATATCTCTGGCTGCTGCTGGCAGTATATCTCTGGCTGCTGCTGGCAGTATATCTCTGGCTGCTGCTGGCAGTATATCTCTGGCTGCTGCTGGCAGTATATCTCTGGCTGCTGCTGGCAGTATATCTCTGGCTGCTGCTGGCAGTATATCTCTGGCTGCTGCTGGCAGTATATCTCTGGCTGCTGCTGGCAGTATATCTCTGGCTGCTGCTGGCAGTATATCTCTGGCTGCTGCTGGCAGTATATCTCTGGCTGCTGCTGGCAGTATATCTCTGGCTGCTGCTGGCAGTATATCTCTGGCTGCTGCTGGCAGTATATCTCTGGCTGCTGCTGGCAGTATATCTCTGGCTGCTGCTGGCAGTATATCTCTGGCTGCTGCTGGCAGTATATCTCTGGCTGCTGCTGGCAGTATATCTCTGGCTGCTGCTGGCAGTATATCTCTGGCTGCTGCTGGCAGTATATCTCTGGCTGCTGCTGGCAGTATATCTCTGGCTGCTGCTGGCAGTATATCTCTGGCTGCTGCTGGCAGTATATCTCTGGCTGCTGCTGGCAGTATATCTCTGGCTGCTGCTGGCAGTATATCTCTGGCTGCTGCTGGCAGTATATCTCTGGCTGCTGCTGGCAGTATATCTCTGGCTGCTGCTGGCAGTATATCTCTGGCTGCTGCTGGCAGTATATCTCTGGCTGCTGCTGGCAGTATATCTCTGGCTGCTGCTGGCAGTATATCTCTGGCTGCTGCTGGCAGTATATCTCTGGCTGCTGCTGGCAGTATATCTCTGGCTGCTGCTGGCAGTATATCTCTGGCTGCTGCTGGCAGTATATCTCTGGCTGCTGCTGGCAGTATATCTCTGGCTGCTGCTGGCAGTATATCTCTGGCTGCTGCTGGCAGTATATCTCTGGCTGCTGCTGGCAGTATATCTCTGGCTGCTGCTGGCAGTATATCTCTGGCTGCTGCTGGCAGTATATCTCTGGCTGCTGCTGGCAGTATATCTCTGTTTTCCTATATAGAGTGGGGATATAACAAACAATTTTAAAGCGCATTCCAGCTACAAGATATTGATATGCTATCCTCAGGACCTACAGTATATCGCAAAAGTGAGTGCACTCCACACATTTTTGTAAATACTTTGTTTTCATGGGACAACAATGTGTCAAATCTTCAAAGTAAAGTAGTACAGCTTGTATAAATGTGGCATTTCCTTTACATAACTCAACACGCAGCCATTAGTATCTAAATCGCTTTCAACAAAACTGAGTACGCCCCTAAGTGAAATGGCTAAGTTGTTCCTAGTTTAGTATTTTCCCTCCCCTGTTTCACGTAACTCATTAGTGTTACAAGATCTCAGGTGTGAATGGGTGGCAGGTGGGTTAAATTTGGTGTTATCGCTCTCACACATTCTCATACTGGTAAATGGAAGTTCAACCTGGCTCCTCAGGGTTGAAACTCTCTGAGGATCTGGAAAAATCAATTGTTGCTCTACTAAAAGATGGCCTAAGCTGTAAGAAGATTGCCAACAACTTGAAACTGAGCTGCAGCATCGTGGGCAAAACCATACAGTAGTTTAACAAGACAGGTTCCACTCAGAACTGTCCTCGCCATAGTTGAACAAACGAGTTGAGTACATGTGCTCAACATCATATCCAGAAGTTGTCCTTTCAAAATAGACGTATTAGTGCTGCCAGCATTACTGCAGAGGTTACAGGAGTGGTGGGTCAGCCTGTCAGTGCTCAAACCATATGACGCACACTGCATCAAATTCGTCTGCATGGCTGTCATCTCATAAAGAAGCCTCTTCTAAAGATAATGCACAAGAAAGCCTGCAAACACTGCTAAAGACAAGCAGACTAAGAGCATGGATTACTGGAATTAAGTCCTGTGGGCTGAGACCAACATAAACATATTTGGTTCAGATGGTGTCAAGTGTGTGGCAGCAACCAGGTAAGGAGTACAAAGACCTACAGTCAAGCATGATGGTGGGAGTGTCATGGTTTGGGTCTGCATGAGTGCTGCCATCTGTGGGCAGCTATAGTTCACTGAGGGAACCATGGATGCCAACATGGTCTGCTTCAGTATTTCACAGTACATGATCCCCTCTCTTCAGAAACTGGGCCACAGGGCAGTATTTCAACATGATAATTACCCCAAACACACCTCTAACATGACCACTGCCTTGCTAAAGAAACTGAGGGTAAGGAGCTGGACTGGCCAAGCATGTCACCAGACCAAAACCCTACTGAACTTCTGCGTGGCATCTTCAAACAAAGGTGGAGGAGTGCAAGGTCTTCAACATCCACCAGCTCCGTTATGTTGTCATGGAGGAGTGGAAAAGGATTCCAGTGACAATCTGTTCTAGTGAACTCCATGCCCAAGAGAGTAAAGGCAATGCTTGAAAATAATGGTGGCCACACAAAATATTGACACTTTGGGCACAATTTGGCCATTTTCACTTAGAGGTGTACTCACTATTGTTACCAGCGGTTTACACAATAATGGCTGTGTGTGGAGTTATTTACAGGCCACACCAAATTGACACTCTTATACAAGCTGTACCCTGACTGGCAGGGATTAGCTCAGACAACATATGCACTAGGCAGGGAAAAGTGATGAGAATATCTGCACTACGCAGACAATAGCGTGGAGAATATCTGCACTAGGCAGGGAATAGTGCAGAGAATATACAGTATGCACTAGGCAGGGAATAGTGCAGAGAATATATGCACTAGGAATGAAATCGTGTGGAGAATATGTGCACCAGGCAGGAAAGAGTGCAGAGAATATGTGCACTAGGCAAGGATTAGTGCAGAGAATATATGCTCTAGGCAGGGAATAGTGAGGAGAATATATACACTAAGCAGGGAATAGTGCAGAGAATATATGCACTAGGCAGGTAATAGTGTGGAGAATATATGCACTAGGCAGGAAATAGTGCAAAGAATATATGCTCTAGGTAGGGATTAGTGCAGAGAATATATGCACTTGGCAGGTAATAGTGCAGAGAATATATGCACTAAGCAGGGAGTAGTGCAGAGAATATATGCTCTAGGCAGGGAATAGTGAGGAGAATATATGGACTAAGCAGGTAATAGTGCAAAGAATATGTGCCCTAGGCAGGGAATAGTGTGGAGAATATGTGCACTAGGTAGGAAAGAGTGCTGAGAATATATGCACTAAGCAGGGAATAGTGCAAAGAATATATGCCCTAGGCAGGGAATAGTGTGGAGAATATATGCACTAGGCAGGAAAGAGTGCTGAGAATATATGCTCTAGGCAGGGATTAGTGCAGAGAATATATACACATGGCAGGTAAAAGTGCAGAGAATATGTGCACTAGGCAGGGATTAGTGCAGATAAAATATGCTCTAGGCAGGGAATAGTGAGGAGAATATATGCACTAAGCAGGGAATAGTGCAAAGAATATATTCAATAGGCAGGGAATAGTGTGGCGAATATATGCACCAGGAAGACAATAGTGTGGAGAATATATGCACTAAGCAGGGAATAGTACAGAGAATGTATGCAATAGGCACGAAATAGTACGGAACATATATACTGTACATTAGGCAGGGATTAGTGCACATATTCATAGCACTGTGTGAGCAAGGCCACTTACAAACCTGGATCAGTTAAACTAGTTTTGTCAGGAGGAATGGGCCCAAATTCCAACCAACTATTGTGAGAAGCTTGTGGAACGATATCCCAAATATTTGACCTAAGTCATTCAGTTTAAGGGCAATGGTACCAAATACTAATTAAATGTATATAAACTTTTGACTTTGCAGTAAGCAATAAAAATGCCTTAAAGGTAACCTGTCAGCAGGATTGTGCTCAGTAACCTACAGACAGTGTCAGGTCTGCACCATTAGGCCGGGGTCACACTAACCGATGCAAAATACGGTCCGTAGTTTACATGCGTAATACGGATGAATGACCCCTAAATAGTGCTCCGTATGTCATCCGTAAGCAAGGTGTGGTTGCATATTTTGCGCATGTCTGCATCCGTATGTAATCCGTATGGCATCCGTATGCAATCCGTATGGCGAGATTTTCTCGCCGCCCTGCAAAATGGACATATAATGGAGCCCTATGACAGGGTTTCTAACAGAAACGAAATAATAGATGTAGACACATAGAATGCGCATATATATATATATATATATATATATATATACACACAAGTCATTGAGACAAACATATATATATATATATTTATATTTCACAGAGTTCTTCATAGCAGAATAGCCGCTAATTAAATTGCCGGCTTCTATCAAATCATTCCCCAACCCGACATGAAATGACACATGGTTTACATTCAGTAAAGCATTTCATTTCATGTTTTTTAATATGTCCCAGACTAATAATTAGATGAGGGTTTGTGTGCAAAATTTGGGAGTTGTAGTTGTTATTTAAAGGGGTTAATTCGTTGTTAAAAAATGTGTGGGCTTCCCTTTGCCCTGTAGCGGTGGCGAATGGGTTAATCTAACAAAGGGTTAAAGTCACCTTACAATCGAATGGTGACATTAACCCTTTGTTAGATTAAACCACTCGCCACCACTATAGGGCAATGGGAAGCCCACGCATTTTTTAACAACAAATTAACCCCTTAAAATAACAACTAGAACTCCCAAATTTTGCACACAAACCCTCATCTAATTATTAGTCAGGGACATATAAAAAAACATGAAATGAAATGCTTTACTGAATGTAAACCATGTGTCATTTCATGTCGGGTTGGGGAATGATTTGATAGAAGCCGCCAATTTAATTAGCGGCTATTCTGCTATGAAGAACTCTGTGAAATATAAATATATATATATGTTTGTCACAATGACATGTATGTATGTATGTATGTATGTATGTGTATATATAGAATACATACATATATATATATATGTGTATATATCTATTCTTTCATTTCTTTATTAAACCTGTCATGTGAGTTTACTGTATAGCGCACTGAATTGCCGGCTTTTATAAAAGACACTGGGTGCGTATTTCTCGCAAGTCACATGTGTGGTCCGTGTGTAATCCTTTTTTTTTGCGCACCCATAGACTTGCATTGGCGCATTACGGGCGTAGTACGCTGACAATCGCAGCATGCTGCGATTGGCACGGACCGTAGAATACGCCCGAGAAATATACGGCTGTTGGGAGCAAACCCATAGAGAATAATTTGTCCATGTGTAATGCGTGCTTTTAACGCCTCTCACTCGTCCGTACTCCTCGCCAGTGTGACCCCCGGCATTATACTTAATAAAATGATGCCTTGGTTGATGAAATCCGTCTTGTGCTTCTTTTTGCCGTCTAGTTTGCATAGTGAATATATTAATGTGTATATTTAAAAAGACATGTCACTTCATCAAAATGGCGGCGTCTATGGGGCCTGTGCACTTGTCAGTTAGTGCCTATTATTTTGCTGTGTTTAAAATAAAAATTCACCATCAAAATGGCGCCGCTGGCTGCGCCTGCACATTGGCATCTATCGCATACCGATAGATAGTACTGCGCAAACACCTCCGCCCACCCCTTGTTGTTACAGCCAAAAAATTTTACACTACAACAAAATGGCGCAGGAGGCGACTCTTTTACAGTAGTATCTATTGGTACACGATAGATGCAAATGCACAGGCGCAGCCGACGGTGCCATTTTGATGGTGATTTTTTTTTTTTCTTTTCAACACCACAATATAATAGGCACTAACTGACAAGTGATAATGTGCAGATGCTGGAGGCACCGCCTTTTTGATGAAGTAACATTTTTTTTTCAAATACACACATTCATTATGCAAACTAGGGGGCAGGTCAGTGAGGGGTCAGTGACCTGTCAGCAGTCTGCATTATGAATACCTATCAGAGCACCATAAACACCAACCCCGTCTTAGAGCAGAAGCATATCATAAACACAAAACTAAAAATAAGGATTAAAAAAGTACAAGACGGATTTCATCAACCAAGGTATAATTTTATTAAGTGTAACAGCACCAACCTGACAGTGTGTGTAGGTTACTCAGCACAATTCTGCTGACAGGTTCCCTTTAAAGCATTCTCTCTCTCTCATTATTCTGACATTTGGCAAATATTAATAATTATGGTAATTCTAATTGACCTAAAATAAGAAGTCTATTCTGATTTCACGTTAGATATTGAGAAAAACATGTATATGTGCCTTTGTATATAGTGTATGTAAACTTCTGGTTTCAACTGTATACTCATTTATTTATATGTAATAATTGAGCTGTCAATAAATACATACATGATAAGGTATATATATATATTTATCTCTCTCTATATGTGTATATATATACTGTGTGTGTGTGTGTGTGTGTGTGTATATATATATATATATATATATATATATACATATATATACACACTCATATTATGTATATCTATATATATGTGCGTGTATATACATCTATCGTCACGGCGCATGTGTAGATTGCCGATGAACAATGTGCAAGCGCATGTAAGAAACATACTGCGCAAGCACAGCTCCACTCTCTGACCCGGTGGGGGTCCGACTACCATTCGTCCTCCCACAGATCCTGAGAGTGGAGAGCCCACAGTGCTGGTCAGTGCCGCATCCTCTCTATTATTCCAGGTACCACAGTGCTCTCAGCCATGTCTGTATTGGGGGCAGCACTGCCTCAGTCACCTACATGGAGCGGTGGTTAGCCCCCTGTAAAGTAGGGGGTTTTAATTGAATCTTGCTGGTCACTATTGTTCTACCCAGTCAAGTTCTGATAGTTTCCCTGTAACTTAGTGTAAAGTGTAACTAAACCCCCAGTAAGTCATAGTCCACAGTGGGAGGCAGTAATTCTAGATATCACTGTGCAATCTGTGAGGTTTGCTGTTATTAGCTCAATAAATCTCAGCACTTACAGAGTCAGATGTATAATCTCCATCTCCATGATCTCCGTGCTAGCCTCTTCTTCCGGCCACTGTATGGTCTGCTCCCTATGGTACATGGAACATATATATCTCATATTGAAAGGTACAAATACCATTAATTGTTAGGATGTTCAATACCATTAGTGATCATGACAAATGTGGCTTCATTCCTCCCCTCCTCCCTCCATTCTAGGTACTTTCTTTACCAACATTTTACATTGACTACATTCCAGAGATACAAAAAATCTGTCAGCAGGTTTCTGCTGTTTAATCTTAGAACAGCATTGTGTAGGGGCAAAGATCATGATTCCAGCAAGTTGTCACTTACTGGGCTGCTTGCTGTAGTTTCAATAAAATTATTGTTTTATTAGCAGGATATTATCATTAGAGGACTAGTTGCCTCATGCCATGTAGTCCTCCTGCTCTGTATAACTCCGTCCCCACCGATGATTAGCAGCTTTCTGGCAAAATATAATTTACCTAGAAAGCTGTCAATCAGTAGTGTGGGAGGGGTTATACAGGGCTCAACATTCAGAGCACTGATAGATCTGTACCAGAGAAAACAGGGATTTTAATAAAACTGCACCAAGAAGCCCAGTAAGTGGCACATTGCTGGAATCATTTTCTCTGTCCCTACATCATACCATTTTCAGATTATGTAGCAAAAACTTGGTTTCAGATTCCCTTTAAAGAGAATTTGTCACCAGGATTTTGCCTCCTAATCTGAGAGTAGCATAACTTAGAGCTGGAAACCTTGCATCCAGGGATGTGTCACTTGTTGAATCAGCGACGCAAGTTTCATGATATGTGACATCGACACGTCTTTGGTGAATGCGCATCCATAATCATGGAGCTGTTTGCTGTAGCTTTGATAAAATCACTCTTTTATCAGCAGAAGATTATCTCTAGAGGACTAGTAAACCTGCTGCCATGTAGTCCTCCTTATTTATGAGCTCTGCACCCACCCCTGATTGGCAGTCTTTTACCTATGCACAGTGTACATTGAGCTGCCGATCAGTGGTGTGGGCGGAGTTATACAGGGCTCAACATTCAGAGCACTGCTAGATCTGCAGCAGATAAAATAATTTTATCAAAATTGTAAGCAGCCCAGTAATGAGAAACATTGCTGAAATTGTTGCTTTTAGATGCGGCAGCAAAAACCTGGTGATAGATTGAAATCCTCAAATTCTGTCTGGCAGCAGCTGCCAATAGAGAATGTTTCTGTACGGGGATACCGAGAGAACTAGAAGATTATTGGCAGAAAAAGATCCCATGGCCTTTCTTGTCTTTATTATTTCCCTTTTTAAATTTACAATAGATGATTATTCCAAACATAATGAATTTAATTTAGTGGTGATTTTCTAACTATACACTGTTCATTGGGAAAACTGTCAGATGAGCTCTGAATACAGGTCCCTAGAGAAGGTGTACGTCCTTCCTCTCTAAGAAGCCATACTACCATAGTGGCTCCTGTGTGTTCTCCTCCTACCATTGAACAAGTGAAATAATAATCCCTATGTTGTGGCATCTATGTGCTGTAAAATACGATCCATGAGCGGTGCCCAATACATGGCGGCTCTCTGTGTAGACAGATATTGGGTGCAGACAGGATCTACAGGGTAACATCCCTCCCAGAATATAATGACTCCGTCATCAGAGATAAGGAGACAGCGCCATCATTATGGAATCCAGAAGGTTGGGTTATATTAGAGCGTTACATTTTTATCACTTACAAAATTGTGATCTTTTCTATATATCTGATCTTCAGTGTGGTAATTTTACAGTATCCTGTGAAGTCCATCCTATAGTACAAGGAAATACATCAATGCATAGATTAGGTAAGGGTTAGGCTAGTTTCACACTTGCTTTTTTTTGCAGCGCGTTTTTCCCGCAAAAAAACGCATTGAAAAAACGCATACAAAAGCATACAACTGCTGCGTTTTTTTCAAGCATTTTTATGAGCATGCATGAAAAAAACGCAGCGTTTTTATGCGTTTGTAAGCGTTTTTAGTGCGTTTTTACCGCGTTTGCGTTTTTTCCAAACATTAGGTGGCCCCTCACACTAACCCAAACCATGACTTTACTAACCCTAACCCTAACCCTTAACCAAACCATACCCTAACCCTAACCCTGACCCTAACCCAAACCCTAACCCTTAACCAAACCATACCCTAACCCTAACCCTAACCCTTAACCAAACCATACCCTAACCCTGACCCTAACCCTAACCCTAACCCTTAACCAAACCATACCCTAACCCTTAACCAAACCATACCCTAACCCTGACCCTAACCCTAACCCTAACCCTTAACCAAACCATACCCTAACCCTAACCCTAACCCTTAACCAAACCATACCCTGACCCTGACCCTAACCCTAACCCTGACCCTAACCCTAACCCTTAACCAAACCATACCCTAACCCTAACCCTAACCCTAACCCTTAACCAAACCATACCCTAACCCTGACCCTGACCCTAACCCTAACCCTTAACCAAACCATACCCTGATCCTAACCCTAACCCTGACCCTGACCCTAACCCTAACCCTTAACCAAACCATACCCTAACCCTAACCCTAACCCTTAACCAAACCATACCCTAACCCTAACCCTGACCCTGACCCTAACCCTAACCCTTAACCAAACCATACCCTGACCCTAACCCTAACCCTAACCCTAACCCTAACCCTAAACCCCTTAACTAACCCTAACTCTAACCCAAACCCCTAAATTCCATTGTCTAAACTAATGTTAAAAAAAAAACGCATGTGCAAAAAAACGCATACATAAGCATGCCAATGCGCACGTATGCGCATCCATAGGCTATAATGGCCATTTTTAGCGCAAAACGTGCGCATATGTGCGCATGCGCTTTTTTGCAGGGCCAAAAAATGCAACATGCTGCATCTGGAAAATACAAACGCACACCCCAAAAAAACGCAGCGCATGAAAATCGCATACGTGCGCATGCCAGCGCGCAGGTATGCGCACCCATGTTAAATATAGGGGAAAAAACGCATGCGCAGGTATGCGTTTTTTTCCAGCGCAAAAAAACGCAAATGTGAAACCAGCCTTAACTAGAAGGTATGGTAACACTAGTAATTGATGGGAACTGTTAAAATAGATGTTCCCACTTATTTATCCCCAATCCACAGTATAGGGAATAAGCTGCTGTTTGCTGGGGGTCCGTTCCCCGACCCTCCAGCCCTGAGATGCCCCTGTAGGATGGAGCCGAGGTGGCGCATGTGCCCCACACACTGTACAATGATGAGAGACTCTTACCTGCGATTTACACCTTCAGCTGAAAAATAAACAACAGTTTGCAATTAGATTTATTGAAGTATTTAATAACAGTTGCAGCGGACGACTTATTTTTGGGTCGTATTCACACGTCTTTGTTTTTCTCATCTGCATAAACCCAAACTAATTTTCATCAGTGCGCTGCTTCCAATTTTCATCTAGTTTTAGTCCATGTGTCCATTTTTTTACCATCAGTATCTCATCCTTTTCTATTGTATGCAAAAAGAAAACCAAAACCTGATGGAAGTTTCCCAAGTTTCTCCTAGTAGTCAGTGGGTGAGTGTGATCCACAATTCGCCCCACAGCTGACATGTTACCAGCTCCATAGAATATAAGGGCCAGTAAGAATACTGGCAGCACCCCTGGTACATAGACACACATGTGACTGAGCCCTTCCTTTACAACGTGATTGTACAGAGACTTCCTTACACAATATCGGATCTGATCTGGCATCCAGGTTTCGGCTATACAGTCTCTACTGGAGTGCAGGGGCGTTACATCAATAGCGGGGGGCCACACGACCCGTGAGTCCTGGGGAGTGTTGGCTTTGTCTCCCCATCAACCCAACCATCATCATAATTTTACCATCAGCTTCTTGTTCCACCATTCAGCCTGAGACTCGGCTCAGCAGGCGCGATAGGCAGCAATAGATCGCGCCCGCTGTAGAAAACCTCAGCCCCACACTGCACAGACCGGAGCAGGGCGCTGGGGGACACGGCCAGGCATAAATGCTATAAATGCATGTGAGAAGAATGTGATACTTACATGGGATGTCAATCACTGCAGGCTGTAAAAGTAAAACAGAGAAGTGTAAAAAGGCTATGAAATATTTCATCTTCTTACATTGTCCTGTACATCACATATTCATAGGCTTCCATTACACCCGTTACACTAGACAATGAATGTGACATTATCACACAAGATAGACTGCGCTAGTATTAATAAATCTATGAGCAGAGCGCCAGTCCGTGCCCCATGCAGCATTCATACAGTCCATAAACAGCACGCCTGGTATGTGACCCGGCATCTGCTGACAACTCAGGACGGCATCGGCTGACAACTATAAGATATGTGGAATATATTTATACATTAGTTGTGTATTAGGAATCTCTGGAGCTGCGTCCATTCTGTACATATTTATTTGGGTTTAAAAATGGGGGTAAACTGGCATCGCTGCGTTACTACATCTGCCTTAATGTAGCAAAGAGTTGTGTGTGTTTCATGGCACTGCAGCCTTGCAGCACTGGGGTCCTGGGTTCAAATCCCACCAAGGACAACATCTGCAAGGAGTTTGAATGTTCTCCCCATACTGATAGGGAAAGTAGATTGTGCTCTCCATTGGGGACAGCGATGATAATGTATGCAAAGCACTGCACAATATATTAGCGCTATATATAAGTAAAGGTTATTATTATTATGCTACAAAGATTTAACTCTTTAAAAGAGTTGTCCACTACTTGGACAATTCCTTCTTGAACTAAATGTTTGGCCCCAATAAAATAATAAAGCTTAGACTCCCCTCCCATGCTGGTGCTGTTCCAGCAGTGTCAGCACTTGCGGTCCCCAGAGCTCTGGTGCCGTGTTGTGACACGTGGTGCTCTGCGCCCAATCAGCGCTGGCATCATTGTCCCCACCTTCGTACAGATTGAGCATGAAGAGGAAGTCCGGGCTGCAGCTGATCTCAGTCTTCCTTCCAGCCCTGAGAGCCCCTCTATACTTGATACCCAGCCTTGCTGAAGCTGAGAGCTGAGCGTTGGGGCCCCAAGCTGTCAGTTTTGCCTGGCAGGTTATCAAAAATACAGGGGAAGCCACACATTGTTTTTTTAATTATTTATTTAGAGAGCATGAGTCATCACCTGCTCTCAATGTTATTAGCAGCAGCTGGCGTCGGTTGATGGGAACAGATGTCTCATCAGCCGACACCAGTGACTGGAGGTAAACTTTGTACCGCCGATCTCAGCGGTGGGTTCACGCTGTCATTTGTAGTAGTAGTGCATGGCAGACACTGGATATTCGGGCTCCCCATTCAAGTGAATGGGGTCCGAGTTTTTTAACAGTTCGGCCGAACCCGCTGGACCCAAACAACCAGGGGTCCACTCATCTCTACCCATGAAAGAAAAAAGTTTTTAAAAATGTAAACAGATAAAAATTCAAATCAACCCCCTTTCCTCCAGTTAATATTAAAGAAAGGAAAAAATAAAAGAAAAACACATATTTGGTATCAATCTGTTCAGAAAAGTCTGACCTATGAAAATATAAAATTAGCTGACCTAATCTGTAGAAACTGTAAAGCATAAAAAAGAATCAAAATGCCAACGTTGCAGGTTTTTGGTTGCTACAACTCCACAAAAAAATACATAACAGCAATCAAATAATCATAACTATCTCAAAATATTATTAATACATCAGGATACCATGCAAAAAAAGAAAGTGTATAAAGAACGGACATCAGACAACAGAAATTCATTATTATATAGACGTATATAGAGACAGCATTACTATCACTATTCTGAATTCCACGGCTTTTCTTATTTGGAACTTACATAGATCGGTCTCTCGTTTGTGCTCCACATTCTTCTCCTAGAACCAATCGCACAATCCTGAATAGGACAAATAGAGAGGTTTCCATATAAATAGCCTAATCTCAAATGCTAACTTTATCAACAGTAAATATTACTGTAACTAATTAACAAATAAAAGGTTTTCTTTCTAAAAATGTATGGGACATGAGAATTAGGAAATAGGGGAAGCTTATCACAAGAAATCGGAAACTTGTATAGCTAGGAAATGGGGAATAATAAGGGCAGGGCAGGAGCATCAGACGCGCATACTCACTCTCATCCACAACTGCAACCCTCAAAGGAGTTCCAGTAGAACGGCTGACAATAGCGCCGATCTTGTGATGTCACAACATTCTAGAATGTCTGCAGGAGACAATCAGATCCAGTATAATCCTGTATAATAAAGTATTGGAGGATTTATAGATATATGTAAATAATGTGATACAGCAAATTATAGAAAACAGCACCCCTGCGCCCCCCCACTCCACACACACATGAACACATGTTTAAAGAAGAGTATAGTCCAATTTTTTTCTTATATTGTTATTATACATATGGACATAAGTGTAGGGATACGGAATTTTATAACATGTTACTCTAAATTCATAGGCATTAATGTGGAGTTTGTCTTTTTCTCCAAGATTTTGGAGGTGTCTGTGGGGATTTTTGCCCCTTCAATCAGGATCGCATTTGTGACAGTAGACATTGATGCTGGATGGGTGGTCCAGGCTAGCAATCCCCATTCTTGTTCATCCCAAATGTGTTGGATGGGGTTGAAGTCAGGGCTCTGTCCGGCCTTAGCGGCTGCAGGTCCCTCACTGCTCCTTTGCATGGTGCTGCTCCTCTATCCTGGAAATATTCACTGCACACTCAATTCACTTCAAGCAAAATGGATGATTTGTATTTATTTCCATAGGTATAAGTCATGTATTCATGTATTGATTCAATGAATCTTTCTCAAATATGTCACAGGGTATTCCAGAGCCACGGTTATGCAGGTGGTCCTGTAAGGACACTGTGCAGCGTCATATGTTATAGCACACCACATACTATTTGCACACACACACACAAGCCACACACACCATATACTAGATACACACACCATATACTAGATACACACACCACATACTATATACACACACCATATACTATATGCACACACCACATACTATATACACACATACAAGCCACATATATCATACACACAACGTACTATATACACACAACATACCATATATACACACAAGTCACACATTATATACTCACACCATACTATATACACACACCACATACTATATACACACAAGCCACATACTATACACACACCACATATTATACGCACACCACATACTATATACACAAACAAGTCACATATAACATACACACACCACATATAATATACACAAGCCACATTTTATATACACACACCACATACTATAGACACACCAAATATTACTGTATATACACACAAGCCACATGCTATATACATGCCACATACCCACCTCATACTACACATACACAAGCCACATACTATGGATACACACCACATACTATATACACTCCACATACAATATATACACCAGCCACATCTATTATATAAAGCTCAAGTGTGTGTATGTATGTGTGTATGTCCGGGATTGGCATCCGCACCGTCGCAGCTACAGCCACAAAATTTGGCACAGTCACACGTCTGGACCCTGAGAGTGTCCTAAGCTATGTTGTGAGGCGAAATGTTATCCCCACGCGTTCCAATTCACCAAACAATTTTGCCCCTATCTACATAATGGGGAAAAAGTGTGTGTGTATCAAGCCCCGCCCCTCATTATGATGTCATAATGGTTGCCATGGCTACGCTGATGTCATCATAGGTTGCAAGCCCCGCCGCTCATTATGATGTCATAATGGTTGAGTATGAGATGGAGGATGTGTGATGGGTATATGGGCACTGAACTATGGGATGGAGGATATGTATGACGGGTATATGGGCACGGGACTATGGGATGGAGGATGTGTGATTGGTATATGGGCACTGGACTATGGGATGGAGGATATGTATGACGGGTATATGGGCACGGGACTATGGAATGGCAGATATGTATGATGGGTATATGGGCACGGGACTATGGGATGGAGGATATGTATGATGGGTATATGGGCATGGGACTATGATATGAAGGATGTGTGATGGGTTTATGGGCACTCGACTATGGGATGGTGAATATGTATGATGGGTATATGGGCATGGGACTATGGGATGGAGGTTGTGTGATGGGTATATGGGCATGGGACTATGGGATGAAGGATGTGTGATGGGTATATGGGCACTCGACTATGGGATGGAGGATATGTATGATGGGTATATGGGCACGGGCCTATGGGATCGTGGATATGTATGATGGGTATATGGGCACAGGACTATGGGTTGGAGGATAATTATAATTTGCTATAACTAACCACAGTTAGTTACTATGCCCGGGCAGCGCCGAGCTCTTCAGCTAGTATTATATAAAAGAAATAAAGGGGTTTGGTACCATGTTAGCCAGTTGAAAAATAATGCATAGCATATTATATACACACACACACACCATACTATATACACACCTCATACTATAAACCAGGAGCATTGCTAGAGTCCTATAAGATCAGGGGCCCAAGCCCCAAAGTGCATATTTCCCCATATAACTCCCCTAAGCCATTTAAAATATCATCTATACATACATAATTACAGTATACCAATGTTGCTAACCAAAAATACACAATGCAAAGACCAATATTATCAACATGCTACTTTAAAATATGGCTACACAATGTCCACTACCATCACCACTACACAGCGAATACATATTATAATAAGCAATATTATTATAAGCAAGCTGACTACATAGACACAAATGGAACCAAGATTAAGCTGGCTGGCTTAGTGATAGAAAACAAAGAGTGGTTATTAATGGGGCATACTCAGATTGGGCCAGGGTTACTAGTGGGGTACCACAGGGTTCTGTATTGGGCCCCCTACTATTTAATATATTTATTAATGATCTAGTGGATGGCTTACACAGTAAAATATCAGTATTTGCAGATGATACAAAACTATGTAAGGTAGTTAGCACAAAGGGGGACAGTTTGCAACTACAGACAGATTTGAGTAAATTGGAGAATTGAGCTGAAAAATGGCAAATGAGGTTTAACACAGATAAGTGTAAGGTTATGCACATGGGGAGGAGAAACAGATGCTATAATTACTTACTAAATGGGAAAATCAGACATGGAAAAAGACTTAGGCATCTTAGTCAATAAGAAGCTAAATTGGAGTGCCCAGTGTCAGGCAGCTGCCAGCAAAGCAAATAGGGTCATGGGATGGATTAGAAGAGGTCTGGGGACACGAGATGAAAACATAATTCTCCCTCTATACAAATCACTCGTCAGACCACACATGGAGTATTGTGTGCAATTTTGAAGGCTGGTGCTCAAGAAAGACATTACTGAACTTGAAAGGGTTCAAAGGCGGGCTACTAAAATGATAAATGGAGTTGGTTCACTACAATACCCAGAAAGGTTATCAAAATTAGGTCTATTTACTCTAGAAAAGAGAAGACTTAGGGAAGACCTAATATATATGTACAAGTATATCAGAGGGCAATACAGAGATCTCTCCAATGAACTGTTTGTACCAAGGACTGTGACAAGAACAAGGGGGCATTCTCTTCGTTTGGAGGAAAGACAATTTCTGCACCAGCATAGAAGAGGGTTCTTCACGGTAAGAGCAGTGAGGCTCTGGAATTCTCTTCCTGAGGAAGTGGTGATGGCCAACTCACTGAATGAATTTAAGAAAGGAATGGATGCTTTTCTTGTGAGTTACAGTATAGAAGGTTATGAATAACATAATATTATAGGTAGATGATTGACCCAGCTTAGGGGAAGGAATTTTTTCCCTATGGAGAAAATTGGCTTCTACTCTGTGGGTTTTTTGCCTTCCCCAGGATCAACAATGCAGAACAGCTGCACTAAAAATAGGCTGAACTAGATGGACATAAGTTCTTCCTTCAGCCTTCAAAACTATGTTACTATGTTATTACTACGTAGATAAGGGAACTGAGTTATGGGAGCAGAACCGATCTTACTACAAAGATAAGGGAGCAGAACCAAGCTTAATACAGAGCTATAGGAGCAGAACCGAGACTACTACAGAGCTAGGGAAGCAGAATCAAGCTTACTAGAGAGATATGGGAGTGGGTCGCCCTCCCAGGGCCGTGGGGTACTCGGTACCGGGCCGGTGTCAGTGGGACGTGTCACAGCAGCGGTGACCCAGACCGTTGCCCTGGTCGCCCAAGTAATAGGAAGATGTGAATAGTGAAAAGTAGTTAGATGAATAGTTCGTGATGCCACCTGTGGTGTTCGGCAAGGGAGGTGTTAAGCCGACGCTACATGCAGATTCTCCAGGACAGGTGGTGTGGTGCAGCAATGATGGTATAGCCCTCCACAGGCAGGGCTGTTGTCACAGGGTGGTGTAGATGTGGAGACACTTAGGTGATGTAGTGTCTGGCGCAGGGGATGTAGCAGTGTCAGGCAGACGGACGCAGGAAGAAATGGAGGACACCAGGGCATGTAGTTCCAAAGCTTTACTCACAGTCTGTAGTGCCCGCTTCTGTGCCGTGTCCTTCGGGTCAGGGACTTAGTCAACCTCCAGGCAAGATGGAAAGCTCCCTTCCACACTCCGCCAACTTAAGTGCCTTTCCTGAAGGTCTCCTCTAAAGCGCCTTTAAGTGTGAAGATCTCCAGTACCGTGTTACACTGGAGTTCCTCCTGACAGATGTTCCCAAGAACTCTACTTGCTCGGCAGACAGCTGTAGCCTGCTTCGGGGACTCTCTACTCCTAAGTCCCGGCTCTCTATCCGTATTGCTGTTGTGCCCTTTGGTCGCCCTCGCACACCCAGGGCAGCGGGGTACTCGGTACCAGGCCGGTGTAAAGGTGGGAATGTGTCACAGCAGCGGTGACCCGGTCCGTGGCCCTGGGCGCCCAATATCAATGGCGGTGATGTTAATGGTGTTAAAGTTTATTAGAATAGTTTGTGACGCCACCCGTGGTGTTTGGCAAGTAAGATGTTGAGCCAACGCTGCATGCACATCCGCCGGGACTGATGGTGTGGTGCAGCAAAGATGGTGTAGCTCCCCACAGGTGGAGCTGTAGTCCCAGGGCAGTGTAGGTGCAATGGATGAGGAGAGGTGCAGAATGGTATGGAGGCTGGTACCCAGGTGTAGTGGTGCGGGAATAACTGGAGGACAACCGAGTATGTGGTTCCAAAGCTTTACTCACTGTTTGCAGTTCACTCCACTGCCTGCCTCCGTACTGTGTTCTCCAGGTCAGGGCTCCAGCCAACCTCCAGGCAGGATAGGATTCTCCCTTCCACACTCCGCCAACATGTACCTTATTGAACGACTCCTCCAATGCGCCTTTAGATGCGAAGCACTCCAGTACTTAGTTACCCTGGAATGCCTCTCTCTGGGTGTTCCTAGTCTTTACTTGTATGACAGACAGCTGTAGCCTGCTTCGGGGACTCCTCACTGCGTCCCAGCTCTCTATTCAGTTGCTGTTGTGTCCCAAGTCTATGATGGGAGCAAGGTGTTAGCGGATCACTACTCCTCCGGTGTCTGTTGCCGGACATAAAGATCCAATCAACCTCAGGGACCGGGCCCCGGCCTTTGCGCTCTCTGGACTGGAAGGGTTCTCTATCTTTCTTCAACCAGCTTCCCACTGTCCTTCTATTCTCCTTCGTTCCGATCTGTTCTCTCTCTTATGGAAGGTTAGGTTATCAATCTCTTTCTCTGTCTTTCTCGTGCCAGCAGCCCAGATCACTGGGACCTGCTGCAGCACGTCCTTTAGACACCCATCTTCTCTCTTCTCTCTCCAACTAACCAACCAACTCCTCCCTAACTCTCACTCTTCCCACTCTTTTATATCATCTCACTCTACCCGCCTCCCAACACATCTCGTGTTACGAAGCAGGGTTCCACGAGGGGTGCTCTGCTAACCCCCAGCCTGAAGCTGTTAGGTGGCCCCACTGAACTATCCTGTGTGTGGAATGCAGGTGTGGAGGTCAGGAGTTCCCACCTTACCTGGATGGTGGGGCACTACACCTTAGGAGAAGGTGCAGTACCTCTGTGGCGACTGAAGCCTCAGGGGCGCCACATACCCCCCCGTTAAGCACAGCACGTCCGCGGGTTGTAAGACAACAAAAGGTACAATACAGGAACACACAAAAAATTTTAAATGCTATTCAGCAATACTTATCTAATCTTCCTAATGTAGGAGGCACATTTCTTAAACATTACAAACAGCTTAACTTCCTATCTTAGTATCAAAAATTTACTTAAGTGCAATTCATAGTTCAAAGTGCAATTATTCTTTCTCTCTCTTTCTACTGGACGCAAGACACTGACAATGTGTACTTGGCCTGTCACCTGTCACTTTCAATTCTTCAGTCTTTATTCAATTCTCACATTCTATCTCAAAACTTTTCTAATTCCCTGTATCAAATATTCTATAAAAGACATTTACTTTCCACAAGACACAACATTATCAAATAGGTTATCATAAAACATTCAAAGATTCTTGCAAAGTGTGATGTGAGACTTAGGTAGATCTCCTGGAGTGGACCCACTGGACCGTGGCAACGAACCTCCCACGGGCGAGCTGGCCAGGTGGACCACCCCCTATACAGGGAGTGTTTGGGGCAGGCCCGCGGGTAACTATCACCACGGCAGCTGGTACCCAGAGAGAATACAGGAGAGCTGGCAAGGGGCCAGAGATGCTGGCGGAGGACCTCCCCAGAAACAAGAATACAGATGGCGGACAGGTCAGGAACACAGGCGAGATGGAGGTAAGCAGGCACGAACTTGAGAACTCAGCCAGGGGACTAGGACAGACCGGAGCACGAGTTCAGACTTCCAGATCCTAGGAGAGAGGACAGTGGAGAAGACGGGTAAGCTACAGGCAGGGAGGCAACGGGGGTGCACACAGAGACAAAGGCCAGAATCACCGCCAGCAGGAAGAGGCCGCCTGATATAGGGAGTCGTGGCAGGGACTTCCGGGTCATGACCCCTCCCAGCGCAAGGTGAGAAGAGCGCGCGGCCTCAGGAGAGGTAGAGAGCGCACGTGCTCCTGACCACTGTGTGCGCGTGCCCACCGAGGAACAGGAAGCTGGACCGGGGCGCGCTCCTGACGGGACACAGGAGACCGGGCAGGAGTGGGCGCCGGGAACGAGAGACGGGGAAAGGAGGAGCGCGGAGAAGGCCGAGGCAGACGGGACCGCGGTGTGGAGGCTGCCAGAGAGTGGGCAGACTGCGGCAGAAGAGAAGGTGTCGGCATGGGCTGCGGCGGAAGCAGCGTGACAGTACCCCCCTCCCCACGCGCCCCCCTCCGCAGAGTGGAAAAAAACGTAGCCAAAATTCGAGGAGCCCGAATATTCTCACGAGGCTCCCAGGACCTCTCCTCAGGACCAAAACCCTTCCAAACGACCAGAAAAAAGGTCCTCCCCTTCGCTTCTTCATGGCCAAAATGTCTTTAACCTCAAACTCATTGTCAGCGGAGACAGGCGGCGGCGACTGAGTGGAGAGGTCCTGGGTGCCTCGGGAGAATATTTTCGGGCTCCTCGAATTTTGGCTAAGTTTTTTTCCACTCTGCGGAGGGGGGCACGTAGGGAGGGGGGTACTGTCACGCTGCTTCCGCCGCAGCCCATGCCGACACCTTCTCTTCTGCCGCAGTCTGCCCACTCTCTGGCGGCCTCCACGCCGCGGTCCCGTCTGCCTCGGCCTTCTCCGCGCTCCTCCTTTCCCCGTCTCTTGTTCCCGGCGCCCGCTCCTGCCCGGTCTCCTGTGTCCCGTCAGGAGCGCGCCCCGGTCCAGCTTCCTGTTCCTGCGACTGAGTGGCAGAGGTTTGGAAGCGATTGAGGATGACCGGTTTTAGAAGGGAGACATGAAAAGCATTGGGGATGCGGAGTGAGGCGGGAAGTCACAGTTTGTAGGAGACGTCGTTAATACGAGCCAATACCTCAAAGGGTCCAATATAGCGGGGACCCAGTTTATGTGAAGGGATCTTGAGACGAATGAACTTGGAGGAGAGCCAAACTTTATCACCAGGGTGATATGGTGGGGAATCCAGGCGCCTTTTGTCTGCGTGTCTCTTTACCTTGTCGCGTGCTAACTCGAGAGCGGCCTTGGTCTCCTGCCAGATCCTGGAGAAATCCCCGGACAGATCAGCCGCCGGTACACCCGAGGCAGAGGGAACTGGTAGAGGTACACCCGGATGCTGCCCGTAGACAACAAAAAAAGGAGATTTGCCAGAAGACTCGCTGACGTGGTTATTATAGGCGAACTCTGCCCACGGGAGTAAGTCTCACCAGTCGTCCTGGTGGGCATTAGAAAAGTGCCGGAGATAGTTCACCAAATTCTGGTTAGTCCGCTCCGCTTGACCATTGGACTATGGATGGTAAGATGAGGAGAAGTCAAGTGTGACATCCATCGACTTGCATAGGGCTCTCCAAAATCGAGAGGTGAATTGGACTCCTCTGTCCGAAACAATATGTTGGGGTAGTCCATGGAGACGGAAGATGTGGTCAACGAAAACTTTTGCCAAGTCTGGTGCTGAAGGTAACCCGGGGAGAGAGATGAAATGTGCCATCTTAGAGAATCTGTCTACCACCACAAGGATGACGGTACAATCTGCAGACCTGGGTAGATCGATAACGAAATCCATGGCAATGTGTTGCCAAGGGGACGATGGAACTGGAAGCGGATGTAGAAGACCGGAAGGCAACTGCCTAGGCACCTTGCTTTTAGCACAGGACTGACAGGAAGCGACGAAATCTCGGACATCCAGGGGAAGAGTCGGCCACCAGTAGTAGCGGGAGACAAGGACAAGTGTTTTTTTAAGGCCGACATGACCAGCAAGTTTGGAAGCATACCCCCAGCGTAGGATCCGTCTTCGGTCCTTCTCTGGCATGAAAGTCTTACTAGGTGGCGGCGAGACGAGAGAGAGAGGTGCCACTGTGATGAGCCTAGAGGGATCCAAGATATGTGTGGGTTCCTCCTCCAAATCTGCAGAAAGGAAGGACCTGGACAAAGCGTCAGCCTTGAGGTTCTTGTTGCCGGGACAAAAGTGCAGATCAAAATCGAATCGGCTGAAGAACAGGGACCACCTGGCCTGCCGAAGATTGAGTCTCTGTGTCGATCGAAGGTAAGCCAGATTTTTATGGTCCATGTAGATTGTAAACGGATGTACGGCTCCCTCTAATAAGTACCTCCATTCCTCCAGAGTTAATTTGATGGCAAGCAGTTCCCGGTCTCCGATGGAATAGTTTCGCTCCGAAGTGGAGAAGGACTTGGAAAAGAAACCTCACGTAACAAGTCTACCAGAGGGAGATTTTTGAGACAGAACTGCTCCGGCCCCGGTTGCGGAAGCATCCACCTCGAGGATGAAAGGTTTATTGGCTTCTGGGCGATGGAGCACGGGTGCCGTGGCGAATGCGTGTTTCAGAGACAAGAAGGCGTTCTCGGCTTCAGGGGACCAGGCGTGCGGATTAGCTCCCTTACGGATCAAAGAGGAGATAGGACCAGTCAAAGAGGAAAAATGAGGAATGAACTGCCGGTAGTATTTTGCGAAGCCAAGAAATCGTTGAATGGCTTTTACCCCATGGGGACGCGGCCAATTAAGCACGGCAGATACTTTCTCCGGGTCCATGCGTAAGCCTGAGTCGGAGATGACGTATCCTAGGAATGGAAGGGAGGACTGTTCAAAGGCGCATTTCTCCAACTTAGCATATAGGCGATTCTCCCTTAGGCGTAACAATACTCGACGGACATCTCTCCTGTGGGCGGGCAGATCGGGAGAGGATATTGTCCAGATATACGACCACACAGGAGTACAGAAGGTCTCGGAAAATGTCATTTACAAATTAATGAAAGACTGCGGGGGCGTTTGCACAAACCGAATGGCATGACGAGATACTCGTAGTGCCAATACCTGGTGTTGAAAGCGGTCTTCCATTCATCTCCGGAGCGAATACGGATGAGATTGTAGGCTCCACGGAGATCCAGTTTGGTAAAGATTCGCGCCGCTCGCAGCCGGTCGAATAACTCGGGTATGAGAGATAGGGGGTATTTGTTCTTGATAGTGATTTCATTAAGACCCCAATAGTCGATACATGGGCGAAGGGAACCATCCTTCTTCTTGACAAAAAAGAAACCTGCTCCGGCGGGTGAAGATGACTTCCGGATAAAGCCCCTGGCCAAATTCTCCTGAATGTACTCAGTCATGGCTTGGGTTTCGAGCGGACACAAAGGATAGATTCTCCCCCGGGGCAGAGTTGAACCTGGAACAAACTCGATCGGGCAATCATATGGTCGGTGCGGTGGAAGAGTCTCTGCCTCCTTTTTGTCAAAGACGTCAGCAAAGGCCCAGTAGGCCGGGGGCAGATCCGCTGAACCTGAGGCAGGTAGCGAAGTCTTGAGAGGTTGTACCGGAAGAAGACATTTAGTCTAGCATGAAACGACCCCAACGAAGAATGTCTCCAGAGCGCCAATCCAAGACGGGTTTGTGTATCCTCAACCAAGGAAGACCCTGAAGCAAGGTGTGGGACAGTGACAGCAGCACGAAGAAGGCTATCTTCTCACGGTGCAGGATCCCGATCTGTAACTCCACCTCTTCGGTGACCAAAGTGACGGTCTCGCGCAGAGGAACATGGTCGACTGAAGCTAACTGCTGGGGAACCTCCAAGGACCTGACAGGTATCCGCAATCTTTTTACCGCCTTGAGTTGGATGAAGTTCCCTGCAGCCCCTGAGTCAATATAGACCACCTCAGAAAAACGTTTGGATCCCAGGACAAACAAAACAGAGAGGGTCAAGGGTAGAGAGGTATCACAGACACCTAGGGAGGCCTCTCTTACCTGTCCTAGGCGGAGGCGTTTCCCGGCCTCACTGGACAGGAACACAGAAGATGGGAGGCGCTGCCACAATAGAGACAAAGACCATGTGTAAGTCTCTCCTGGCGACGCAGCTCCGCTGGTCTGAGTCGGTCCACTTGCATGGGCTCCGAAGCTGACGTAGGACGCGGGCGAGGAGGACTGCATGGAGAAGGGGAAAAACGAGAAGGCCTTCTCTCCCTGGCGGCTTCGCGGGAGCGCTCCTGGAAACGCAGATCAATTTGCGTTGCCAGAGAGATGAGGTCCTCCAAAGACGTGCGTGTGTCTCTCTCAGCCAACTCGTCTTTGATTCGAGCCGACAAGCCATGCCAAAAAGCCCCCATTAGGGCCTCGTTGTTCCATCCAAGCTCGGAGGACACTGTATGGAACTGGATGGCGTACTGCCCCACAGAGAGAGCACCCTGGCGGAGGTTAAATAAGGACTCGGTGGCCGAGACCAGGCGACCGGGCTCATCGAAGACTCTACAAAAGGTCTCTAAGAAGGTCGCAAGCTGGGAGACTAACGGGTCGTCACGTTCCCACAAAGGATTTACCCAAGCCAGTGTCTCACCCTCCAAATGGGATACCACAAAGGCCACCTTGGCCCGGTCGGTAGGATACTGCAGGGGCGTCAACTCAAAATGCAGCTGGCATTGGTTAATGAACTGCCGCCTGAACAGGGGCAGCAGCGGTCTGGAGAGCTAGTAGGCGTTTATCCACCGAGGCCATGTAATTCAGAATGTGGGCCTGGGTGTCGCGCTGCTGGGCAAGCTCCTGCTGGAGGCTGGAGATCTGAGAGGCAGTCCCTGGATCGGAGGTTTGCAAAGAGGAAAGCCGGGACTCCATAGATTTGAGGACTGACATGAGCCTCGCCTGATTTTCTCGGAGGAACAAAAGTTCCTTCTGGGTCGGGGTCGGGGTACCAGCGGGATCCATGGCCTGATTATTCTGTGATTTGAGACTTAGGTAGATCTCCTGGAGTGGACCCGCTGGACCGTGGCAACGAACCTCCCACGGGCGAGCTGGCCAGGTGGACCACCCCCTATACAGGGAGTGTTTGGGGCAGGCCCCGCGGGTAACTATCACCACGGCAGCTGGTACCCAGAGAGAATACAGGAGAGCTGGCAAGGGGCCGGAGATGCTGGCGGTGGACCTCCCCAGAAACAGGAAAACAGATGGCGGACAGGTCAGGAACACAGGCGAGAAGGAGGGAAGCAGGCACGAACTGGAGAACTCAGCCAGGGGACCAGGACAGACCGGAGCACGAGCTCAAACTTCCAGATCCTAGGAGAGAGGACAGTGGAGAAGACGGGTAAGCTACAAGCAGGGAGGCAACGGGGGTGCACACAGAGACAAGGGCCAGAATCACTTAGCAGGGCACAAGTGATAATCAGGCACCGCCAGCAGGAAGAGGCGGCCTGATATAGGGAGTCGTGGCAGGGACTTCCGGGTCATGACCCCTCCCAGCGCAAGGTGAGGAGAGCGTGCGGCCTCAGGAGGGGTAGAGAGCGTGCGTGCCCCTGACCACAGTGTGCGCGCGCGCCCGCCGAGGAACAGGAAGCTGGACCGGGGCGCGTGCCCGACGGGACACAGGAGACCGGGCAGGAGCCGGCGCCGGGAACGAGAGACGGGGAAAGGAGGAGTGCGGAGAAGGCCGAGGCAGCTGGGACCGCGGCGTGGAGGCCACCAGAGAGTGGGCAGACTGCGGCAGAAGAGAAGATATCCGCGGGGGCTGCGGCAGTAGCAGCGTGACACACAGTGCTGAACATTGCTCCCAGCCGGGCTTTCTTGCAGTGTCCCTTGAGGCAGACATCATTCTTCGAAAAGTGTCCATGCAAAAACATTATCTTCGCAAAGTGTCTTTATATGTAAAACCAAGAAAGGGCACCTAAAGAGGTGCAACTATTTACAATAAAAGTTTTTGGATTAATCAGCGTCTATGATCTCCACAGTTCCATTTCAAAAACAGCGCTGCCAATCAAAACTGGGCAACATGATGAACAAAAAGGCAAAGGCACAACTGGTGCAACAAACCCTCCTGGGTAACAAGATTTAGTAAATTATTTCAATTGTGGTCCCCTCCTGGGGTTCTGGTAGCTGAACTGGAACTGTTCTCAGAGGTGGTATCTTCGTCACGTTGACTACTTGCTAGCCGCATATACTCAATCTCCCATAGTGAGGGATAGGGACTGGTGGGGCCCAGGGAAAGGGCCATGGAGATTTCTACTGTCTGCGGGGATATGGGTCCCTCCAGTTCCATAGGAAGTTCAGGAGATGATGGTGCCGCAGCCCGAGGCCGCCAGCCAGGAACAACTTGATCATCTCCCCCATAGGGACTGCAGCCGGGGATCGTCGGCGAAGGTCAGTGGGCCCGTTCCTATCTGTGGGTTCCGCTCCCAAAACCAGGGTCAGACCGGGGGTAGAGATCATACCTGGCGTTTCCAGCCGCGGTTCCGGCTCCGGTTCCTGGTGGTAGATGGCAGCAGCCGCAACTCTCGGAGTGACTGGTGGAGTAGGCCGCAGTTGGATCCGTGCCGGGACCAGGCCGGTCTCAGCTGGGGTTGACGGCGGAGGCCGGTGCCACCGCGCCCAATCCAAGCAGAGACACAGTCCCGGTCCTCCATTCTGTTCCAGAGCCCTCATGTATCTCCTCCGGACGGGGCTCCCCCAATGACAATATCTGTTGTGAGGCGGTGGCAGACGCAGCTGAGGATGAATCAGCAGTCGCAACCTCTGCGTAGGCGGCCTAGGGGTGAGTGACTTCTCCCCTCCCTGTTCTTCTGTCTTCTCATCTGCTTTCATGATGGCGTTCTGGCGTTCTCCTTGCTCCGCCCTTCTGCTCACCACAGGCTTCCTCTGCCCCTCCTTCTGGGGGCGGCGTCTTCTTCCAGCGCCTCCATACCAAGCCAGTATACGGACCCCTCGGGGGGGTGGGCCATGCATCGGTCACATAGTAATTCAGGCAGGGACGGCCCAAGACTCTTCGCGGTCTTTTCTTAGGATCTCCCATCTCTTCACGCCCTTCTTCTCCGCGCCAGCGGCCATTTCTAATGTCCATTTTACAGTCTATTTAATTTGGTCTTCTGCACATTTTCAAAAGTTGTAAATCCAAGGCACACAGAACCCGATGGCATCGGGTCTCGTCATCCTGTTCGTGACGCCACAATTGGGTCGCCCTCGCACACCCAGGGCAGCGGGGTACTCGGTACTGGGCCGGTGTCAAGGTGGGAATGTGTCACAGCACCGGTGACCCAGTCCGTGGCCCTGGGCACCCAATATCAATGGCGGTGATGTTAATGGTGTTAAAGTTTATTAGAATAGTTCGTGACGCCACCCGTGGTGTTTGGCAAGTAAGATGTTGAGCCAACGCTGCATGCAGATCCGCCGGGACTGATGGTGTGGTGCAGCAAAGATGGTGTAGCTCCCCACAGGTGGAGCTGTAGTCCCAGGGCAGTGTAGGTGCAATGGATGAGGAGAGGCGCAGAATGGTATGGAGGCTGGTACCCAGGTGTAGTGGTGCGGGAATAACTGGAGGACACCCGAGTATGCGGTTCCAAAGCTTTACTCACTGTTTGCAGTTCACTCCACCGCCTGCCTCCGTACTGTGTTCTCCAGGTCTGGGCTCCAGCCAACCTCCAGGCAGGATAGGATTCTCCCTTCCACACTCCGCCAACATGTACCTTACTGAACGACTCCTCCAATGCGCCTTTAGGTGCGAAGCACTCCAGTACTTAGTTACCCTGGAATGCCTCTCTCTAGGTGTTCCTAGTCTTTACTTGTATGACAGACAGCTGTAACCTGCTTCGGGGACTCCTCACTGCGTCCCGGCTCTCTATTCAGTTGCTGTTGTGTCCCAAGTCTATGATGGGAGCAAGGCGTTAGCGGATCACTACTCCTCCGGTGTCTGTTGCCGGACATAAAGATCCAATCAACCTCAGGGACCGGGCCCCGGCCTTTGCGCTCTCTGGACTGGAAGGGTTCTCTATCTTTCTTCAACCAGCTTCCCACCGTCCTTCTATTCTCCTTCGTTCCGATCTGTTCTATCTCTCTTATGGAAGGTTAGGTTATCAATCTTATCAATCTCTTTCTCTGTCTTTCTCGTGCCAGCAGCCCAGATCACTGGGACCTGCTGCAGCACGTCCTTCAGACACCCATCTTCTCTCTTCTCTCTCCAACTAACCAACCAACTCCTCCCTAACTCTCACTCTTCCCACTCTTTTATATCATCTCACTCCACCCGCCTCCCAGCATATCTCGTGTTACGAAGCAGGGTTCCACGAGGGGTGCTCTGCTAACCCCCAGCCTGAAGCTGTTAGGTGGCCCCACTGAACTATCCTGTGTGTGGAATGCAGGTGTGGAGCGTGGTCAGGAATTCCCACCTTACCTGGATGGTGGGTCACTACACCTTAGGAGAAGGTGCAGTACCTCTGTGGCGACTGAAGCCTAAGGGGCGCCACACCCTCAAGTCTTAGATGGGAATAGTGCATTTACAGCCCACTACTCCACCCGTGTCTGCTGCAGAACCACTAGCGTTCGTACAACCTCGGGGACCGGGCCCCGGCCTTGCGCTTAGAACTTCTAGGCAGGATTCTTCCTCTAATCGACGTCCTCTGTGTTCCCTTTTACTCCTTCATTCTGTGCTTGTCCTTTCCCTTCTATGGAAGCTCAGGCTTCAGGTCAACGTCCTTCTCCTTCTTTCCTTTCCTTTCCCGTGCCAGCTGGCTCAGGTCACTGAGGCAGCTGCAGCACTTCTTCCTCCATCCCTTCTTCCAGGGATCCCCACTCCTCCCGAGTGGTTTCCTTCCTCACTGACCTCCTGTCAGACTGACTTGTCATTCTAAACCATCCCACTCATATATATATTCTGAACTCCACCCACCTCCCAGCACATCTAGTGTTCCAAGCAGAGAACCACCAAAGGTGCTCTGCCTCTCTCTAAGCAAAGAGCCGCAATGTGGCTGTGCTGAACTACTCTATTGTGTGGGGTGCGAGTGTTGGAGCGTGGTCAAGAGCCTCCAACTTACCTGGATGGTGGGGCACCACACCTTAGGAGAAGGTG
This sequence comes from Dendrobates tinctorius, assembly GCF_039654945.1. Classification (NCBI taxonomy): domain Eukaryota; kingdom Metazoa; phylum Chordata; class Amphibia; order Anura; family Dendrobatidae; genus Dendrobates; species Dendrobates tinctorius. Next base: position 12,868,157 of record NW_027361765.1, read on the forward strand.
CAGTACCTCTGTGGTGACTGAGCCTCTGGGGCACCACAGGAGCAGAACTGAGCTTATTACAGAGCTATGGGAGCAGGACCAAGCTTAATAGAGAGATATGGGAGCAGAACCGAGCTTACTACAGAGCTATGGGAGCAGTACAGAACTTACTACAGAGCTATGGGAGCAGAACCGAGCTTACTATAGAGATATAGGAGCGGGACTGAGCTTACTACAGAGCTATGGGCACAGAACAGAGCTTACTAGAGAGATATGGAAGCAGAACCGAGCTTACTAGAGTGATATGGGAACAGCACCAAGCTTACTACAGCTCTATGGGAGCAGAATCAAGCATACTACAAAAATAATGGAGCAGAACCAAGCTTGCAACAGAGCTATGGAAGCAGAACTGAGATTACTACAGTGCTATGAGAACAGAAACAACTTTACAAAAGAGCTATGGAAGCAGAACCGAGCTTACTAGAGAGATATGGGAGCAGAACCAAGCTTACTAGAGTGATATGGGAACATAACCAACCTTACTAAGGATCTGTGGGAGCAGAAACAAGCTAACTACAGCGCTATGGGAGCAGAGCCGAGCTTACTACAGAGCTATGGGAGCAGAACCGACTTACTGCAGAGATATGGGATCAGAACCGAGCTTACTACAGACATATGGAAGCAGACCCGAGCTTATTACCGAGATATGGGAGCAGAATCAAGCTTACTAGAGAGATATGGGGGAAGAACCGAGCTTACTACAGAGATAAGGGAGCAGAACCAAGCTTGCTACAGTGATATCAGACCAGAACCCAGCTTACTACAGAGATATCAGTCCAGAACTGAGCTTATGGAGCGCCCACCAGGGCCGTGGGGAACTCGGTACCAGGCAGTTCTTAAAGGGGAAGTGTCACGATAGCAGTGACCCGGTCCGTGGCCCTGGGCATCCAATGAAAATGTTCAATAAAGTTTATAGTGGATGATTTAAAAGGAAATTAGTTCATGATGCTACCTGTGGTATTCAGCAAATAAGGTGTTAGCCGACCCTACTTCAGAGTCCGCTGGGGCTGATGGTGATGCAGCAGAGTTGTTACAGCTCTCCACAGGTAGAGCTAGGCCCCAGGGTAATTGTATGTGTAAGTGATGAGATGATGGTGGTTGTAGTGTAGGGCAGATGTTATAGCAAACAAATCTGAGGACACATCAGGGTTGTATTTCCTTTACCTTTACTGAATTTATAGAGGTGCCAATGGGAGCACTGGTTACAGGTGTCAATGAAGGTCCAGGCAGCCTGAAGCAACTTAGGATCCATTCAGCCAGGTGGCTTGGAGGCCTCCTTACTGCGCTGCTCTATTTGAGGTCCTTGCTGCCTAAAGCTCTGCTCAGTCCTCTGTTCCTCTCACTGTCTTTTAGAAAACGTTACCCGCATGACAGGCAGCTTGAGCTTTTCACAGGAGTCGCTCCTCATGGCATCTCCGGGCTCTATCCTGCTGCTGTGCCTTCAGGTGTGTGAAAGGTGCCAGAAGACCTGCAATCTGTCCTCCGGATTTAGCTGATGAGACTGTAGTGCTCTGCAGCCACAGACTCTGGTGTCCAGTTCTAGCACTGAGCTCTGGGATGAGCGTGGTCACAACTCCTCTTCCCAAGCTTCCCTACACTTTTATCTTCCTCTCTGACTCAGAATGCACTCTAGTCTGGGCACAAGCTTCTCACTTGTCCAATTCCCAGCACTGACTGACTGAAACTCTAACTAACTTCCTCCTCCTGACCAGAGAGAGCAGCTCCCCTAAAGTCAGGTTCAGAGTTCCCCCTGCTGGCCTAGAGCAGGATCTGTGTTGCATGCTGTGTATACCTGGCCAGGGGATCCCTCCTTGCTTCAGGCCTGACATTATCCCCTGTGAGGAAGGCAATGCCCTTGTGGCAACCGGAATCCTGTGGTGCCACACTTACAACAGACATAAGGGAGCAGAGCCAAGCTTACTACAGAGATAAGGGAGCAGAACGGAGCTTACTAGGTCTACTACATAGACACGGGAACAGAACCAAGCATACAGCATATATATGGTGCCAGAATCTAGATTACTACATCGATAGAGTACGAGAACCAAACTTACTAGAGAGATAATGGGAGCAGAACCAAGCTTACTAGAGAGATATGGGAGCAGAACTGAGCTTACCACAGAGATATGGGAGCAGAACCGAGCTTACTAGAGAGCTATGGTGGAAGAACTGAGCTTACTACAGAGATAAGGGAGCAGAATCAAGCTTGCTACAGAGATATCAGACCAGAACCAACTAGCTCTGGTATATAGATACGGGAACAGAACCAAGTTTACAGCATAGATATGGTTTCAGAATCTAGATTACTACATTGATAGGGTCCCTGTTCCCACCATATGTATAGTATGATGGCCCAAGTTCCCCCATATATATAGTAGGATGGCCCCAGTTCCCCATATATATAGTAGGATAGCCCCAGTTCCTCCGTATATCTAGTAGGATGGCCCCAGTTCTCCCCATATATATAGTATCATAGCCCCAGTTCTCCCCATATATAAATTATGATCGCCCCAGTTCCCCCTATATACAGTTGCTTCTCACAAAATTAGAATATCATCAAAAGGTTAATTAATTTCAGTGAAACTCATATTATATAGAGTCATTACAAACAGAGTAATCTATTTCAAGTGTTTGTTTCTGTTAATGTTGATGATTATGGCTTACAGCCAATTAAAACCCAAAAGTCATTATCTCAGTAAATTAGAATACTTTATAACACCAGCTTGAAAAATTATCTTAAAATCCAAAATGTTGGCCTACTAAAATGTATGTTCACTAAATGCACTCAATACTTGGTCAGGGCTCCTTTTGCATCTGCATTGTTGGGTCTGGTGTCTCTCATCTTTCACTTGACAATAGCCTTTAGATTCTCTATGGGTTTAAGGTCAGGCGAGTTTGCTGGCCATTCAAGCACAGTGATACTGTTGTTTTTAAACCAGGTATTGGTACTTTTGGCAGTGTAGACAGGTGCCAAGTTATGCTGGAGAATGAAATTTCCATCTCCAAAACCTTGTCGGCACAGGGAAGCATGAAGTGGACCTACACCAGCTGGCGGTATGGCTCCCCAAAACATCACTGATTGTGGAAACTTCACACTGGACCTCAAGCAGCTTGGATTGTGTGCCTCTTCACTCTTCCTCCAGACTCTGGGACCTTGATTTTCAAATGAAATGCAAAATTTACTTTCATGTGAAATCAACACCTTGGACCACTGAGCAACAGTCCAGTTCTTTTTCTCCTTGGCCCAGGGAAGGCGCTTCTCGTCTTGTCTATTGTTCATGAGTGGCTTGACACAAGGAATGAGACACCTGTAGCCCATATTCTGGATACGTCTGTGTGTCCACAGCAGTCCACTCCTTGTGAATTTCCCCCCAAACTTTTAAATGGCCTTTTCTTAACAATCCTTTCAAGGCTGTGGTTATCTCAGTTGCTTGTGCACCTTTTTCTACCACACTTTTTCCTTCCATTCAACTTACCATTAATATGCTTGGATACAGCACCCTGTGAAAAGCCACCTTCTTTAGCAATGACCTTTTGTGGCTTAGTATGTTGGTCACAGTCCCCCCCCATATATATAGTATGATGGCCCCAGTTCCCCCCATATATAGTATGATGCCCCAGTTCCCCTAAATATAGTAAGATGGCCCCAATTCCCCCATATATAGTATGATGGCCCCAGTTCCCCCCACACATATAGTATGATGGCCCCAGTATACCCCATATATCTAATATGATAGGCCCAGTTCTCCGATATATATATATATAGTATGATAGCCCCAGTTCTCCCATATATATGGTATGGTTGACCCAGTTCCCCTATATATACACAGTTGTGGCCAAAAGTATTGACACCCCTGCAATTCTGTCAGATAATACTCAGTTTCTTCCTGAAAATGATTGCAAACACAAATTCTTTGGTAATATTATCTTCATTTAATTTGTCTTAAATGAATAAACACGAAAAGAATTGTCCTAAAGCCACTCCCACTCCCTGCCGACTTTGCTTCCCCATTGACTTGCATTGGGTTTCGTGTTTCAGTTGGACCTCCGACTTTTCCCTCTAGTCGGCCGATTTCGTTCAACCCGACTTTTGCGAAAGTCGGGTTTTATGAAACCCGACTTGACCCTAAAAAAGGCAAAGTCGCTCATCTCTATGTTAAAAAATGTTTTTACAATTCTTTCCTTCTTTTGAGTACCCTAGAGTCTGCGGTTAGGCTGGTGATTCTGTTATGAATGAGTCACTGAGGAGGATGGCAGGAACAGGCTAAACCACCAGAAGACCAGAGAGGTTGGTAACTAAGCGGATTGCAGACCCCTGATCCTATCCACATAACTAGCAGTAGCCATGGAGCGTTTCTACGATGCCCTAGATGCTTCGTCACAGCCGGAGAACTATCTAAGCCTAAAGACAGAAAGGTGAAATCTAAACTGCCCTGGAGCAGATCCCCAAAGGAATAGACAGCCCCCAAACATATATTGTCGGTGAGACAAGATGAGACACAAACACAGGCAGAGAACAGACTGAGCAAACGGGGGGGGGCCCAAGCTGTCTAGACAGGACAGGACAGAAAAGATACAGTCTGCAATCACGCACAAAACCCTAAAAAAGTCCAACACTTCTGATATACAAAAAACCTGAGGTCACATGACCTCACCCCCGCTAGATCAGCACTTTGGTATGAACTGGAAGCAAAGCAAAACGATACTAACATGACAGGGGACTGAACAAGCTGCAACATATGAAGCAGGGCCCAGCGCTGCCCTCAGCAGGGAGCACGCTGAATCCGAGCAACAAAGCAGAAAGCAAAAAAAAGGCAAAACCAGATTAGATGCAAAGGATTAGCAAAAGAATCACTTAGCTGAACAATGCAGATCAGGCAGGGGACAAAAGAACTCCAAATGCACAGGGAGGAAATCATCAGCAACCTCAAAGAGCAGCCAGCTCAATTATATGCACCCAGCTAGTAATCCCAGGTTTCCAATTATCGTCGTCAGGTGGGGATCTTCCATCCACCTTGCCAGCTCCACTACTCTCAGTAACCACCAGAGGGAGCTTCGTCTCAGAACTCCGATCAAGAGAATTCACAACATCTTCTGCTATAAACTGCTAATGTATGACCATTTTATGTATATTTTATAAAAGATATTAACAGTCATATCTATACATGTAATATTAAATTCAATGCGCCGTTATTTAGGAATGGAAGAATAATAAAAAGCTGGCATACAAATATATAAAGGAATCTTGTTCTTCCACCAATTTAAAGTACTTACAACATTTGGGTGGCATTGTGAACCTGCCTACATGCACAATGTTTGTCTCAAAGACAAGAAAATTTAATGTCTGTACATTGTGCACAGGGGATTTAAGGTGACTTCAGATCATACTAGGTTCCAGTAACACACAGATAGACATAAATGTGCAAATAGATGGTGCAAGAGTGACAACAATAGATTGAAGCACGCATTACACTTTAACTTTAAATCGGAAAAATCTTATTTTTGCAGTATTATACAGTTGTGGCCAAAAGTATTGACACCCTTGCAATTTTGTCAGATAATACTCAGCTTCTTCCTGAAAATGATTGCAAACACAAATTCTTTGGTATTATTATCTTCATTTAATTTGTCATAGCCAAAATGAGGAAGGATGACGACTACTGGCTAGCCAGCATCCTTGAACCACGCTACAAAGGGAAATTACACAACATCATGCCCACATCATTCAGATGAACACCATCAGCCAGCCAGAACTCCCCGTCCCCTTTTTCAAGGTCAAAATGATGAACCGACACCCCTCCATTCCTACCCACAAGATTGGACACCGCCCTATTAACCTTAATCCTTGCTTTATTGATCTTGACAACCGACCTTGCATGAGGCCAATTCCTTTTCAGGACAATTTCAGACCACACCACAGTTAACCCCTTAAATGACAACCACAAATGAAGATCGTGCTTAATGTCCTTCACTAATTCCCGAAACGGATGAACCCCCAAATCATTTCCCCCTACATGAAAAACTAAGATATCGGGGTCCTTATCAAGCCTAGCGCTACCATGCACCTCCTGCAACACCCTGTTCCAACCCATACCCCTAAAACCCAACCACCTGATCACTGCCAACCTTCGAGAAAAACCCAGCTGCCTCCCCTCTCAGCGCACGTCTGCACGCCGAGCGTCCCAATAAACAAAGAGTGTCCCAGGATCCACACCAGCAAAGGAGTGCAACCTGCAACGACAAAAAACTACCATTAACCAAATGTCAAGGCACAGACAAATCAACAACCCACCCCATACTTAAAGCAGTTCCGAACTCAACGCCCCCGGGCAAACATGAGACCTAACGCCCAGAGTCCCATCTTCCAATCTGTTGCACCACCACCACCACCATCCCAAGCCTCCAACCGTCACCTCCGTAGCTGTCCCGATCCTGAAGGAAAGAGAAGCGAACCTGGACGCGTCAATACCCAATCTGGTCAAACCTTTGCGAAAAACCGCAACAAACTGGAACCTTGACACGAAGGAACCATCGGCATGACGCAGCAATGGCCCCTCACCACTCTGTTGACACAACTTGTAATCCCGCAGACAATGCACCGGGCACATCAATGAACCCGGCACTGCTCCCAAAACCACTCTTTTTCCCCTACCCTCCTGATCAGTCTTAGACCTCCTGATCCAAAACTCCAATCCACCTTCTCCCACCACAACATCTTTAGCTAACAAACCCCCACCTGAATACCTTTAAGGAGATACCATTTCCCCCACCCTTAATGCCCCAAAAAAAGGTAAGGGAAAATGCCGCCCGCAAAAGAGAACCCTCAAAGTTTGATACACAAAATTCGTCCAACACAGCCCCCAACCGTTCGAGAATGTAAAATGACAGCGGGCGCCGGAAATCCACCCAATTACCCTGACGTCTGAAACCCTTAATAGCCTGGCTGACCAAAAAACACTTGGTGAAATCAACCTGACCCCTCAATTTAAGCCCAAAATCTAAACCATCCCTAACCTGAGATACCCTAGACACTGACCAACCCTCATCGGCCCCAAAACCCAACCACGCCAGCAACGCACCTAACTGATCCTCCACAGAGTTCCCACACGTACGTGCCCCCAACCAATTTTCCCAAGAACTCCACACTGACTGATAGATTGACCAAGTACTAGAAGACAGAGATGCCCGTATTAAAGGTTCTGCAGCCCTGAGACCACCTTCCAAAGCCCGGCTGGACACTCCAAACTTGCTTCTTCCGCATCTGGGGCCAAGGACCGAAAACGCTCCCACTGTGAACGAGATAAAGAACCAGCAATGGAATTCTTGATACCTGACACATGAGAAGCCGTCACATAGCATTAAGTGATAAACAAGTCAAAACTAATTGCCGCAAGACTCGAATCACTGGAGGAGAGGACGCCATCAAGCTGTTAAGAGAACACACCACTCCCATGTTGTCATAGTTAAAACGGACCCTTCTGTCCCGAAACAACTCCTCCTTCCATAGGTTCACTGCCACCAGGATAGGAAAAATTTCCAACAACACGATATTCCTAACAAGTCCCAGCTGAAATCATTTCTCAGGCCACGCAGCCGCGCACCACTGACCCTTAAAATATGCCCAAAACCAAAACCAGACGCATCTGTGAACAAATCCAATTCATCATTAACAACTGCCTCTTCCATGAGCAAAGAATGTCCGTTGTATTGCTCCAAAAACTTACCCCAAACCTCCAAATCAGCCTTGTGTTTACAGGAAAGCCGAACAAAATGATGTGGAGCCCGCACTCCAGCATTAGTGCTCGCTAACCGCCGAGAAAGACCCTACCCATTGGAATAATGCAACAAGCAAAATTCAATTTCCCAAGTAGCGACTGAACCTCTCTCAACGACAATTTCTTCAACCGTCCGGCCTGAGACACCTCCTCCCGCAACGCCTTTACCTTATCCTCCGGCAAATGGAACTCCCATTTTACCGAATCAATCGCGATGACCAAAAATTACAGGCACGTACAAGGCCCTTCCGTTTTACCGGGAGCAAGCGGTACACCAAAACGCTCTGCCACCCATTCCACCGCCCTAAGCAACCTCTCACAACAACCCGAATCACCCAGACTAATACACAAAAAATCATCCAGGTAATGAATCAAGGAATCCAAACCCGATACTTCTCGGATAACCCATTCGAGAAAAGAACTGAATGCCTCAAAAAGCGCACAACACACTGAGCAACCTATTGGCAAACACCTATCAACAAAAAACTCCCCACCCCAGTAACACCCCAACAAATTAACACTGTCCGGATGAACCGGGAGCAACCAAAACACCGATTCAATATCCGTTTTAGCCAAAAGTGCACCCTTTCCGCATTTCCGGACCAACTTTGCCACTGTGGCGTCCGTCTGCGGTCTGGGCTGCGGCCAGCCAACACCCCGAGAAACACTGATACCCTATACCCCTATACAGGGATCTGGATTTATAGCAGAGCCCAGGAGGCGCTGTCTGAATAGGAGCAGTGGCCAGAGCAGGACGGTCGCCAGAAAGGTGTTCCAAAAACAAGACAAAACATAGTGGTATCCGGGTCAAAACCAGTCAGGCAGCAAGGTACAAAAACAGTAGACAGTAGCAGAGTCAGATTCAGGCCAAGGTCAGAGTTATAAACCAGGAGGGCAGCAGAGGTACAGAATCGTTAGGCAGAAGCAGAGTCAGAAATCCAGGCCAAGGTCAGAGTCATAAACCAGGAGGGCAGCAGAGGTACAGAATAGTTAGGCAGAAGCAGAGTCAGAAGTCCAGGCCAAGGTCAGAGTCAGTCAGCTATAGCAATTCACACAGTAACACGCAGGGGAACCAAGAATATATCCGGCGGCTTGCAAGCCCAGTCCCAAGGTATTTGAGGGATCAGGTCATCCCTCACAGGCTCCCGGGCTGATGATGTCATCAGGACCGCCCCCAGGACCAGACCTGATGACGATGCACCAACCCCTTCATGACTGACAGAGGAGCGGAGTCTGTGTCCACTAGACGCCTGTGCAGAAGCCCTTTCACTGTTGCCGCCATCACTCGGGCGCAAGCCACGGCGCCTCCTAGTGGCTGAGGGCGGAACAGCAGGCCCTGAATTCGACGACGACATGTCAGTCCGGCGCCTCCTGGTAGCCGAGGCCTGAACAGCAGGCCCTGAGCCCGAGGGCGGCATGACAGTCCGTCGCCTCCTAGTGGCTGAGGGCGGAACAGCAGGCCCCGAGTCTGACGGCGACGTGACAGCCACCTCATCAAATGACGTATAAACCACAGAGCACAGCTCTGGGTCAATACCTTCATTCACCGACCTACCACGAGGGAAAGACAAATGATGAATGAGCCTAAATTTATTGGGCTCTTTCTTAGGCACCACACCCAGGGGCGAAACGACCAAATCCTCAAACGGAGGGTCCCTAAATGGCCCAGTCATTCGTCCCAACTTAACTTCCTTCCCCAATTTTTCCGACACCACCTCAGCATATTGGTCAGCTGACCTGAGATTCTTAAGCACCCGTGGTATCTCAAAGGAGGGGCGGGAATTTTATAACCATCTCTGAAACCGGACAACAAGAGCTCTGCCCTAACCTATCCGGAAACCTACTTAGATAAGGGACCATCGTGGCCAATTTCACCGGCGTCACCCCCTTTGGAATTAGCACTTTCTGCTTTTCCTTTCTGCTTCCTAAAGCATCTGGAAGCACCATGCGAGGTTCCGCTGCAATGGGAGCAAAGGTGCTTGAATTTGCAGCTAGCCCCGAATTTACACTGCCCATCATTAAATTGCCAGCAGAGACCCTGTTTTCGGGGTCCCGATTGCCCCGACTGACTGCCTGCCCCTTTCCCACTGCCTTGAGCATTTGACGAGCCGACCCCCGGCCATCCAGAAAAGGAATGGCCAAACTTAGTCAGTGTCATAACCTTCAACCATAGACTTATGTCTTTCTGGTCCCACCGAATCACCGGACGAACTGCCTTCCTCTGCCTAAACTGTTCGTTGTAACGTAGCCAAGCCTGACCCCCATAGACCCTATAAGCCTCCCCAATTGAATCCATATAACAAAAAAGAGGAGAACAATTCTCAGGCGCCTTCTCTCCAATCATGCTAGCCAAAATAGCGAACGCCTGAAGCCAATAAGCGAATGTTTGCGGAATGAATCACAATCTCCGTTTTTCTTCCTCTTTTTTGCTATTGTCCTTCTTCCCTTTGTCCAAGTTAAACTTTTTTAAAGGAAGCAGGGAAAAAATCTCGACACATTCGTCCTTCCAGATCTTTTCCCGCACCTCCTTCTTAAGATGAGCACCCAGCGGGCTCGCAAAGCATACATATACCTCCCCATGCGCCCTGTCATCTAAATGGATGAGACATTCCTTTTCCTTCTCAGTCTGCACGGAAACAGACACAGGGTCAGTTCGGCCAACTGACACCCCAGTACCTGACCCCGACACACTGGACCCTCACTCCTGCGACCCCACCCAAGCGGCTAAATGCACCGGGGCCATTCTAACTCCCTCCATTCTCACCAACAAATCCCTCATGGAAGTCAAGATCTCACCCAGCCCCCCAAACCCTGAAGGAATTTGCTCCCCAACTCCCTGACCTAACGCCACCGGCCGGCCCCCCAGCCCACTCCCAACCGCCGGGGACCTAACTAGGGATGATGACAGACAAGACATAGAGCCATACTCACTGGGCTGCGAAGACGCTGTGACTCCTCCAGCTGCCAATCCCGAATCCAGCTGTACATCCACTCCGGATCTTCCCCTCAGACCCTCTGTCCCCAGAGGTCCGCCACCTTCAGAACCAGGCTCTCTCGCAGCAGCTGCCCTCCCAGGCCATTCTGATCCGGCCTCCTCAGGTCTTCGGCCCCCGCTAAGGCCACCAGGCTGCACAGGCATGGGGGCTTCTGCCTGTGCCCACCCACTGCCCGCACCCACCACCGACTGCCTCATGCGCCAGCCAGGATGACCACCACCATTGTTCTTGTCGTGGTGCCTGAGGTGCTGAGTATAGCTGCCAACCCCAGCCGACGGGGGCTGCTGCCCGACCATATCCCCTCCAGGCCGGTCTCGCCGCTGCCCCACACAGAAGAGGCTGACTGCCCGACTCCGTGCCGGCCTGCCATGATGTCATTGATCAGCGCCAACCTAGCACGTGCAGGCCCCGCTTACTGCTCTGCCTGGGGAGAAGGCCCTGCCACCGCCACTGGACCCAGCCCGGCTCATGGATTCCTCCCAGCCTGTGGCCTGCCCGCACGTTTACAAGAAGGCACCCCAGCCGGAGGGTCCCTGGAGGGGCTCCTGCACCAGCACAGGGTCCTGGGAGCTGCTTTGGGGGACAAGCGCTCTGGGGGCCTCGCACAGGGAGATTTGCCAGCGGCCACCCTGCTGCTCCTGCCAATAATCCCCGCCACCTGCTCTGCCAGCCAGCCGGCAGGCTGCAACTCCGCTGCAACACGCAGCCTCTCCAACACTGCCGCAATGGACTTCATCGATTCGGATGGGGGAACACTCTCTGCAGCTCCGGAGCGGGAGCTGAGGTAACCGCCCCATAAGCCGCTCTTCTAATACCCCCCTTATTACCATACTCCACCCCCCGGGACAGTTAACCCCCTCCCTCCAACCCACTGTCATGTGGGCCTCCACTTATGCCACTGGGGGGGTGTGCGGCTCGCTCCGGCCCCTGTCTTTGGGAAGGAAAGTTACTTCTTACAGGCAGCACATAAATATAAGCTTTGGCTATATAAACCATATCGTGGCTGGGTGTGCTTGCTCCTTCAATAAAGTGACGGTTAACCCTTCCAAGCCACACACGAATACATAACAGCTTTGACTGCCAGGGTCCAGTGTGTGCAGGCTTATCCACTAGGGAGACAGATAATTTTTTCAAGCAACACTTGACCTCACTGGTATTTTGACTCTACAATGTTGAGGCCCTCATTGCATCCCTATTGAACACTGAAACCTCACTGCGTGCTTATTAATTCCACTGTGCAGTGGAGTGCTTTCTTGTTAGTGCCTAGGACTTTATTTATCATATTTATAAAAATGTTAATATTTCAGATATTCTATTTATTGGGCATATTTGTATTCTACAAAGTATGGTAGAGCTGATTTTGTTGTAAAAACTGACGCAGAGACTTTTTCTATATAAGAGACTTTGCCAATCACTCTTCCATATAAACTCACTACGAAGTGGAGTATTTTAATGCAAAAAAGAAGAGTGTACATCCAAGACATGTAAAAATACAATATTTAATTTATCAAATACAATGTCACATGATGTCATAAATACATTATTATAAAGTTCATGAAAAGAGGGGGGAGACAAGCAAATAAGTATGTTCCGCCGGGCCTGGCATTAAAAATAGATAGTGGTGGGAGAGTAGCAACTTGTAATTATAAAGTTAATCATAATAGCTGCCAAACAGTGCAAAAAATAAAAACACTCAATGGATATTTCAACCCAAAAAAGGTACAAAGAGCCGCTGAGAACAAAATGAAAAATCCACAAAGGTGCAAAAAGGTATCAATAGTAATAGCGGGGCCACTCTTACCCATAGTCCCCCTTCACTCTTTGTAGCCATTAGGGAACCCTTATAACTACCTAACATTAGCCCTATTCCTCCCATTATGTATAAATCTGCTATAACCATGGGACAACTACTACAGATATTTCATTAAATGGACATACAGCAGACATTTATAAGAGATATGGTGAGGACATTTTTTTTCCTATATCTCATCTTAGTATGCAATTTTTCTGTGAGATGCCTTTTAAATTTTCAGTTATTGGTAGCAATTTAATCCTCTCTAAGGAGCACCTCTGGCGCTTCTGAGTCCAGGCGCAGTGCGCCTGACAGGTAAAGGTTATAAAACCACCTATAATATCTAACCTAATTTCAGGACTCTAAAAATAATTATTGACCTTCATAGGGATGTATTAAAAGAGTACACAAAATCAGATGACAAAGAAAAAAATTATAATAACCATAATGCATGTTAAAACAAAAAGTACCACATTTCTTAACTATTACCAATTAGCCGCTAGTTTTTATAGCATAACTATTACCATTAAAATTAGGGAAAAAACGTAATGGTAATGCACATAGATGCTGCATGATTACGATTCATTCAGATTTAGAGTTTACATGTTCAGCAGAAGGAACACATTTATACTTAGAGAAGCATGGCTGGCAGATAATATTTGCATATGACAGGCAGATAGTGTGACATTTTTTACATTCATAATTTGACATTCTTCTGCCAGCAGTTTCAATTGTGTAGGTGGTGCATCAACATCTTTTGGGAAGTGGGAGATGTGACAGCTCTACCTGGCCACAGGCGATACATTGACAGGAGGTAATCACTCCCGCAGTGTATCACTGAGCTGCTGTGAGAGTTCACCGGAGTTCATCAGCTCCGGTGCTCTCACTTACGGCACCGCTGCATAATAACTTTCCCACACAGCAGTGGTGCCGTAAGGGAGATCAACGGAGCTGATCAGCTGACGAACTCTGGTAAACTCTCACAGCAGCTCAGTGCTATACACTGCGGGAGCGATTACCTCCTGCCAGTGTATCGACGGCTGTCTTTGAGAGCAGTCACATCACTGATGTGACTGTTCTCAAAGTGATCAGGATCGTCTTGGGACATTATGAATTGCCTTCTCTGCAAACTGATGAGGAATATTGTGGTTAATTTTATTTTTGCTGCGGGAGTTGTTGGCTTCGGTGGATTAGGCATTTGTTAAGTATGGCTTAATTAAGATTATTAAAGGAATCTGTCATTATTTCAAATAAAAAAATGAATCATATATTCAGCACCATGGGTCTGCTCCAGACGTAGTCGGCTCCATCTACTTCAAAATCCATATTTCAAAGTATATATTTCTAAGTACTCTGAATTAGACTAGAATACTAGAATGCATTTGGCCACTCATGACCCCTACAGTATTGTCATCATCGCCATCTGACTGAGATGTTCTTCTGTTCCCACAGGTATGCATTGCTGAATTCCACCCCTCTCTCCCATGCTCCTGAATGCCCCATGTGAACTGCATTGTATTTTTATATGGTACACATTGCTGAATTCCACCCCTCTCTCCCATGCTCCTGAATGCCTCATGTGAACTGCATTGTATTTTTATATGGTATGCATTGCTGAATTCCTCCCCTCTCTCCCATGCTCCTGAATGCCCCATGTGAACTGCATTGTATTTTTATATGGTATGCATTGCTGAATTCCACCCCTCTCACCCATGCTCCTGAATGCCCCATGTGAACTGCATTGTATTTTTTATATGGTATGCATTGCTTACCCATCTTCTTTTATCCATAATTGTACTCCATTCTTGTTATCTCTGCCACACATCTAAGTGGTCTGTATAACCCCTTCCCCCTTTTATGACCTTTGCTTACCTCTGTGCATTTGGCCTGGGCAGTCACACCCACTTTCACTCACAGCTGATTGTGTTTAGCTGCACATATATTCAGCACCATGGGTCTGCTTCAGATGTAGTCGGCTCCATCTACTTCAAAATCCATATTTCAAAGTACATATTTTTAAGTACTCTGAATTAGACTAGAATTGGACTGGAATTGACTGTAAGTTAATGGACTATAACACCATAACAATGTTTCACCTTTTTACTATCACCCCCATACTACTCTATTTCTTCCTAACTCCTGCAATCCCTCCATCCAGTAAGGAACTAGTCATTTCCCCCTCCATCCTTCCCAGCCATCTCACCTCTTCGTCACAACTGTTCCTCCACATACAATACTTTTTCTCCAGACACACATGGCCACATCATGTCCTATCCTGCTCCCACCTTCTAATGCTCTGTCTACTACTCCTCATTGCTGGCGATGTATCCCCAAATCCTGGCCCTCCTCAACACATCCCCACACTCATTTCTAACATCCTGCCACGATCCTCTACACTTTTTTGCAACCATGACAACCTCATACCTATTCATCCAGCCCCCACTCCCCCGGTCCCCCTACCTGGAGCACTATGGAACGCACGCTCTGTCTGCAGCAAGCTATCGTTTATCCATGACCTCTTTATCACCAACAAACTCTCCTTCCTTGCCATCACTGAAACCTGGCTCACCCCTCTGACACCGCCTCTCCAGCTGCACATTCCTATGGCGGATTTCATCTCTCTCACACCCCTCGCCCCAGCAACAAACGTGGTGGAGGAGTTGGCTTGCTCCTCTCCGATACCTGCTCCTTTACCCCAATTCCTTTGCCACCCTCCGCTACTCTTCCCTCATTCGAGGTGCACTCCGTCTGCATCTATTCCCCCTCCAACCTCCAACTGGCTGTCATCTACCAACCCCAGAACTAGCCATCTCCACCTTTCTCAACCACTTCACCACCTGGCTACTCCATTTCCTTTCTACTGACATCCCCACCATCATCATTGGTGACTTCAACATCCCCATTGACACTTACACCCCAGCTGCCTCTAAACTACTATCGCTCACAGCTTCCCTTGGCCTCACTCAATGGTCCTCTGTGGCCACTCACAAAGATGGTCACATGCTGGACCTTATCTTCACCCGTTTCTGTTCCCTCACTAATCTCAATAACTCACCCCTTCCCCTGTCTGACCACAGCCTACTGACATTCTCTTCCCTCTCCTCTCCTACTGCGCAACCCCCACTCCATAAACTCACTCACCCTCACAGGAATCTTAAACACCTTAATTTACAATCACTCTCTGAGTCCCTTCTCCCTCTTACAGACATAGCCTCCCTTCATGACACAGATGTTGCTGCCACTTTTTATAACACCACAATAACAGCAACACTTGTTTGAGCTGCCCCCCCTCACGCAGAGCAAAACTCGTACAATCAACAGGCAGCCTTGACTGACCAGCCTGACCAAAGAACTGAGACGGGTTTCCAGGGCCGCTGAGCGGAGATGGAAGAGAACCCATTCTACTGAGCACTTCAGTGCATAGAAGCAGTCCCTTGCCAACTTTAAGTCCACGCTCTCTGCTGCTAAACAAACTTACTTCGCATCTCTCATATCCTCCCTGTCTCACAACCCTAAACAACTCTTCAACACTTTCAATTCTCTACTGCATCCCACAGCACCTCCTCCCCCTCCTCTCATTTCTGCTGAAGACTTTGCTTCCTTCTTTAAGCAGAAGATCGACAAGATCAGACAAAACTTTGGCCTGCAGCCCCCAATGCCCCTCTTAGCCGCTCAGCCCTGTTCTGCAAAAGCCAACTTCTCCACCATGACAGATCAGCTCTCCACCCTTCTGTCAAGATTACACCTCACCACTTGTGCCCTCGACCCACTCCCATCTCACCTCATCCCTAACTTGGCCACAGTCTTCATCCCATCTCTAACACACCTCTTCAACCTTTCACTTACAAATGGTGTCTTTTCCTCTTCTTTCAAACATGCCTCAATCACACCCATCCTCAAAATGCCCTCCCTTGATCCATCCTCTGTGTCCAACTATTGCCCGATATCTCTTCTCCCTTACGCCTCAAAACTACTGGAACAGCATGTATATCTTGAACTGTCCTCCCACCTCTCCTCCTATTCCCTCTTTGCCCGGTTACAATCTGGCTTCCGACCGCATCACTCAACTGAAACTGCCCTAATTAAAGTCACTAACGACTTACTAACCGCCAAGAGCAAGCGACACTACTCTGTCCTCCTTCTCCTGGACCTGTCCTCTGCCTTCGACACAGTAGACCATTCCCTCCTGCTACAGACTCTCTCATCTCTTGGCATCACAGACTTGTCCCTATCCTGGATCTCATCATACCTAACAGACCAAACATTTAGTATCTCCCTCTCACACATCACCTCCTCACCTCACCCCATGTCTGTTGGTGTTCCTCAAGGCTCTGTCCTAGGACCCCTACTATTCTCCATCAACACCTTTGGCTTGGAACAGCTCATAGAATCCTATGGTTTGCAGTATCACCTCTATGCCGATAACACGCAGATCTACCTTTCTGGACCCAACCTCGCCTCCTTACTGACTGAAATCCCACAATGTCTGTCTGCTATCTCAGCCTTCTTCTCTGCTCGCTTTCTCAAACTGAACATGGGCAAAACAGAATTCATCATCTTTCCCCCATCTCACTCTACCCCTCCACCAGACCTATCCATCAATGTCAATGGCTGCTTTCTTTCCCCTGTCCCACACGCTCGATGCCTTGGGGTGATCCTCGACTCTGAGCTCTCTTTCAAACCACATATCCAAGCCGTCGCCTCCTCCTGCCGCCTCAAACTCAAAAATATTTCCTGGATCCGCTCATTCCTCAACCACAAATCCACAAAAACACTAGTGCATGCTCTTATCATCTCCCGCCTCGACTACTGCAACCTCCTACTCTCTGGCCTCCCCTCTAGCACTCTGGATGCGCTCCAGTCCGTCCTACACTCTGCTGCCCGACTAATCCACCTGTCTCCCCGCTATTCCCCAGCCTCCCCCCTATGCCAGGCCCTTCACTGGCTTCCTATTGCCCAGAGGCTCCAATTCAAAACCCTAACCATGACATACAAAGCCATCCACAACCTGTCTCCTCCATACATCTGTGACATGGTCTCTAGGTACCTACCCACACGCAACCTTTGATCATCTCAAGATCTCCTTCTCTACTCCCCCCTTATCTCTTCTTCCCTCAACTGCATACAAGACTTCTCCCGTGCTTCCCCCATACTCTGGAACTCTCTGCCGCAACACATCAGACTCTCACCATCAACAGAAACCTTCAAGAAGAACCTGAAGACCCACCTGTTCCGACAAGCCTACAGCCTGCAATGATCCTCGGTCTACTTAACCACCGCACGACCTGCCCTACCATTGATGTGGAAATTTTGGTTGGGTGACTTTACCCCTGTGCATACTGTGACCTGTCCTGATTAGACAGAGTCTTATTGAGCGCTCAAGGAAGGAAAGACGCCACACATTGTTAGCAGCAGTACCTTCCAGCAGAACTCTGGAAACTTTATTCATATTCATGGTCTTTTATCATTTCGTATAAAGGAGTGGTTACTCATTAACATAAAGGCTTTACTTCTTAGCTAATTGGTCAGTTTAAATGCATGAACATATATGGATGTCCGACCTGGGGTTATTTAGACACCACGTGATTTACTGTCCGGAGTCTTGCACTTGTCAACAAGTCTCCAATATCGGCCGGACCATCTGGCCTTACTTCCTCATTCCCTATGTCTGCTAGATATTTCTCAAGTCACAAGTAGTGTTGAGCATTCCGATACCGCAAGTATCGGGTATCGGCCGATACTTGCTGTATCGGAATTCCGATACCGACTTCCGATATTTTTTCAATATCGGAAGTCGGCATCAGAATCGGAAGTTCAAAGTTGATTGACAGTCGAAATGACGTCATCATGATGCGCGGTGTGTGCGCATCATGATGCGCCGTCATTTCGGGCCTTCCGGGGGTCTCTGCCGGCCTGCCGAGGGGCTGTGTGGACTGCCCGGGGTCTGTACCGGCCTGCCGGGGGGCTGTGCCGGCCTGCTGGTGGTCTGTGCACCCTGTGGGGGTCTGTACCGGCCTTCCGGGGGGCTGTGCCGGCCTGCCGGTGGTCTGTGCACCCTGTGGGGGTCTGTACCGGCCTGCCGGGGGGCTGTGCCGGCCTGCCGGGGGGCTGTGCTGATGTCCGGGGGTCTGTGCAAGCATCGTCCGATGGGACTATAAGTCCCATCTGGCGATGCCTGCTACCATGACAGTGATTGACACATTAGCCAATGATGGGACAGTAGTAGTCCCATCATCCGGCTAATGTGTTAAATGTTAAAAAAAAAAAAATAATAAATAATACTACATACATACTACATACATACTACATGCATGCTACATACATACTACATGCATGCTACATACATACTACATGCTACATACATACTACATGCTACATACATACCACATATATACTACATACATACTACATGCATGCTACATACATACTGCATGCTACATACATACTACATACATACTACATACATACCACATATATACTACATACATACCACATACATACTACATACATACCACATACATACCACATACATACCACATACATACTACATACTACATGCATGCTACATACATAACACATACATACTACATACATACCACATACATACTACATACATACTACATACATAACACATACTACATGCATGCTACATACATACTACATACATACTACATGCATGCTACATACATACTACATGCTACATACATGCTACATACATACTACATGCTACATACATGCTACATATATACTACATGCATGCTACATACATACTACATGCTACATACATACTACATATATACTACATGCATGCTACATACATACTGCATGCTACATGCATGCTACATACATACTACATACATACTACATGCTACATACATACCACATATATACTACATACATACTACATACAATACATTCATACAATACATACATAGACATACAGTACATATAACATAGAGTAACATACTTACCAATACTTGTCACATTGTTCCCCGAAGCCATTGTCTTTTACGGAATAAATATTAACATAACAAACCACAAAAATACTCACACAGCAATGGCATAAAGTGAGACTAGGGACTTTTTTTTTTAAGTGGCGGAGGAATACAGTGCGGAAGGATACCTACCTTCCGTCATTGGATTCCTGCAGCCCGTAGAGAACGGCAGCATCAGCTGATGCTGCAGTTCTCTACCCAAGATCGTCGTGGGACACACTCGTGGACTGCTTCGGATCGTGGGTGAGTATTTTTGTGGTTTGTTATGTTAATATTTATTCCGTAAAAGACAATGGCTTCGGGGAACAATGTGACAAGTATTGGTAAGTATGTTACTCTATGTTATATGTACTGTATGTCTATGTATGTATTTTATGAATGTATTGTATGTAGTATGTATGTAGTATATATGTGGTATGTATGTAGCATGTAGTATGTATGTAGCATGCATGTAGCATGCAGTATGTATGTAGCATGCATGTAGTATATATGTAGTATGTATGTGGTATGTATGTAGCATGTAGTATGTATGTAGCATGCATGTAGTATATATGTAGTATGTATGTAGCATGTAGTATGTATGTAGCATGTATGTAGTATGTATGTAGCATGTAGTATGTATGTAGCATGCATGTAGTATGTATGTAGTATGTATGTAGTATGTATGTGGTATGTATGTAGCATGTAGTATGTATGTAGCATGCATGTAGTATATATGTGTTATGTAGCATGCATGTAGCATGCATGTAGTATGTATGTAGTATGTATGTAGTATGTATGTGGTATGTATGTAGCATGTAGCATGCATGTAGTATGTATGTAGTATATATGTGGTATGTATGTAGCATGTAGTATGTATGTAGCATGCAGTATGTATGTAGCATGCATGTAGTATATATGTAGTATGTATGTAGCATATATGTAGTATGTATGTAGCATGTAGTATGTATGTAGCATGCATGTAGTATATATGTAGTATGTATGTAGCATATATGTAGTATGTATGTAGCATGTAGTATATATGTAGTATGCATGTTGCATGCATGTAGTATATATGTAGTATGTATGTTGCATGTAGTATATATGTAGTATGCATGTTGCATGCATGTAGTATATATGTAGTATGTATGTTGCATGTAGTATATATGTAGTATGAATGTAGCATGTATGTAGTATGTAGTATGAATGTAGCATGTATGTAGTATGCATGTTGTATGTATGTAGCATGTAATTTTTTTTTATTTTTTTTTTTTTTTTACATTCAACACATTAGCCGGATGATGGGACTACTACTGTCCCATCATTGGCTAATGTGTCAATCACTGTCATGGTAGCAGGCATCGCCCGATGGGACTTGTAGTCCCATCGGACGATGCCTGCACAGACCCCCGAAGCCTGCACAGACCACCGGCAGGCCGGCACAGCCCCCCGGCAGGCCGGCACAGCCCACCGGAGCCTGCACAGACCACCGGCAGGCCGGCACAGCCCCCCGGCAGGCCGGCACAGACCACCGGAGCCTGCACAGACCCCCTGGCAGGCCAGCACAGCCCCCCGAAAGGCCTGTACAGACCCCAGAGAGGCTGTACAAGGCAAAAACAGGGTTTTTCTTATTCCGATACCGGAAGTCCCATAGACTTGAATGGGACTTCCGGTATCGGAATCGGCGATACCGATACTTTTTTTTTTAAGATCGGCCGATCCATTCCGATCCGATACTTTGAAGTATCGGACGGTATCGCTCAACTCTAGTCACAAGACAATGAGATGACTGGGTAGCAGGTTATTTCCACCAACTAGTTATAAGGTTCAAACTGTAAATATGTATCTGTGTGCATATAAGAATATATAAGAGTTCATAAGTATATAGCAGTATATGGAGTATATAGCCTATAGCAGGCAAGTGAGATCTATATGAAATACATACACATATATATTACCATAACAATCCCCCCTTAGATATCACTTGCCCTAAAATCCTGCTCCTGGCCCAAAGCGCTGCAACTCTTTTATGCTGCCAGTGGACTGACATATGCCTAGTGCATACATCCTCCTCTGTACAGACTTTTGCAAATGGGCGGTCAGGAGATCTGTCCCTAAAGGGGGTGTGGTGCAATGTGATCAAAGTCTCTTAGTTAGCAGTCTATGCAGTCAGTGCATGTGTATTCTCTGTCAGGTAGGTAATTTATTCAGTCAGGGAGGTCATCCACAGCATCATTCCAGCTCAGGTGTATCTTCTGGTATGAAGGCTTTTTCCTGCAATGCGGTGCGTGGATCCAGGTGGGGGTTCTCTCTCCAGGTTGGTGGAGTCAGCACTTGGTGAAGGGCCATCAGATCTGGGATCGAGTGCTTCTCTTTACAGACTTTTTCCACCCACACTCAGTCTCCTGACTTCAGGACGTGCATACCAGGCACCGAATCTGGACCTGGCAATGAAGGAGAGAAACTCAAGAATGGACATTAGCAAAATTCTTGATAAATTCAATTACACATGCAGACAAAGTATCATATTGCATAGTCAACTGTTAAGTGAAGAATACCCCTAAACTGGGTATTTTACCCAAATAAAGTTTCATATTGGTGACAGCTTTTTCTGATCCTACAGGAGTGTCTAATGCCAGGGTTTGTCTGTCTCTTGGGCAAATTTTTTAGCATGCTGCTCTTAAGTGTCCCACCTAGTCTATGATGCGGGATGGTGGGGAGTGTGTAGGCCTAAGTCTGACCCTACTGCTGATCAGGTCTCTTGTGTTAGGTTTGCTGTGTATGTGGGCCCCTGATCACTTGCTATTGCTTCTGGAACCCCCATATCTGCACGCTATTTTTGAGAGTAGCTTCTTTGCGGTAGTCTTCGCCAACTGGTTCCTTACTGTGAAGTCTTCAGGCCAGACGATGTGGGCGAACTTTTCCCGCTTGTCCGATGTTAAATTTGTCGGTGGCCAAACAGCTGCTGGGAATCTTCGCTGTTGAGGTGTGAGTTGAGTCCAATCAGGTCATTCATCTGTGTCTTCAATTCTGTGTGGGGGCCATGTGCCCATTGAACCACCGTAGGGTACACACTTTGAGACAGACTGGGTCTGTCTTGAGGTAGACGTTTTGATGTAGACGGTTTCTTGGAGCCTAGTGCTTTTGGCCTTCAGCATCCAGCTTTCCTTCTCCTTCTTCCGAGTCTGATCCTGTTACTTCTTGTACAGGTTTCAGGAAGTCATTTTGTCAGGTTTAGTGACTAGGTTGTGGTAATTGACATTCTCTGAGCTGATGGTGGGATTTTAGCTGAGGTTTCGTCTCTGTCCGCGCCTCCCTCTGTATGAAGACTCGGGTTAGACTGTGTCAGAGGAGGACATGGGACTTTTTGCATTGGTACAGATCCAGCCGGTATTCTCCGGGGATGGGGGGGAAAGGTCAAAACTGTTGTAGCCTTGGGATGCCTTTGGACTCATGCAGCTCGTCTCAGGGAGTGTTGCCGTGGACTGCCAATCGTAGGACTGTGCTGGAGAAGAAGCTTCCCCACGAGAGGGTGGTTGAGGACAATCTTCTGTTTTTGTTCTCCATCAAATACATCCTTTTTGGAAAGGTAGGCACCATTCTTCTGCCTCAGAATTCATATCCACGTCAGAGTCTTCATCCTGGAAGTGATTCAGCTTGTTGGCTGGTGGAGGAAGAGGCAGCACTTCTGTCCAATTCAGAGATGGCATCTTCAACGGTTTTCCCATTGACTTCTGTATGCCAGGTTTTCTCGTCTACAGTCGTCATGTAGTAGCCGTCCGGCTCTACGACCTCTCCCATTTTCCATATGGTCTTCCTCTGGCTGCTTTTTTGGCTGCCACGTCAGCCATGTTGATGCCCCGTGTCTCTACTGTATTCAGTTTTCCGTGTGCCTTGACCTTCAACACTGCCACCACTTTTAGTAGTTGAAGGGTGTCCAGCAGGTCTCTGATGGTCCATTGGCTTCACGGTCGATCTGCTTGCTGTGATGAAGTTTCTTGCAGCCCAGATGGGTCCGAAGTCGGGTGCCATGTAATGCGAGTACCTGGGAGTTTTTGTTCTTCGCAATCTGGCAGGTCTTTCATCAGCTCTATCAGCTCTGCTTCTTGGGCTCTTGGGCTGACAACCTTCTGGACCATAGAATGTCTTGATTGCTGGTCGCTTCACATCCCGTGTGGAACCTTCCTTCGTCATTTGCAAAACTGCAGCCATCT
Source organism: Dendrobates tinctorius (assembly GCF_039654945.1). NCBI lineage: Eukaryota > Metazoa > Chordata > Amphibia > Anura > Dendrobatidae > Dendrobates > Dendrobates tinctorius. The sequence continues at coordinate 12,891,947 of NW_027361765.1, forward strand.
ACGGTATCTTGCAGATTTTTCACCTGAGGGTCCGTATCCGCATCCCCCTTGGGAGTGGGAGTAGAGACAGGTAACGGCTGAGAGCACTGAAGAGTGGTGGAGAGCAGCCTTGTCAGGAGGGTGTGTGCTGCGGGTATTGTTTTCATGCAGGAGGGCCCCCCCTTGCAACTGGATCCAGGCCGGCTGAGAGGTAGTCTAGAGGCCTCTGGTTTTCCTCCGTGGGTCTGTTTTAAGCCTGGCCAGTAGCATGACCTTCTCCATCTTGGTCCTTCTTTTTCCATTTGGTCAGGACGGGATGGCTTCTCGTACTCAGTGAGGCCTAGAGTTGGCGCAGAGACTATGAATTCTTTTAGTTTCCTGTACGAGATGAAGGTTGCAATGCGTTGATGCAATTGTACAGAGGCAGCATTAAGCCTGAAGCACCAGGGATCCAAGTTCTGCAGTACAAGACTAGACTAAGGAAGGCCTGCATCTTCGGAGTTGTTGAGGGAGCCATCTTCTCCTCTGCGGTCCTCCGGTCATCTGTCAAGTGTGTCGTCCAGTGGGCGATACGGTGTCTCCAGGAACTTGCTTTTGACACCACTGGACTCTGTTTTGCAGAACTTGCGTTGCTGCACCATCAGGCAGAGTAGAGGAGGCATGGAAAACGCTGTGCGGGTAGCGGTGTCGATGACTTCTGCATGCTCCGCAATCCAGTTGATGGGGAAGGAGGACAATGCTCTGGCGAGCTGTGAAAGGCTGTTCCGGGCCCTCTTGGGCCTCACTGTCCATTTGTTCCGCACCCCCCTTGTGCGTTTTCATTTCAGGAACTGGTCGTCCAGGTGAGGGGGAACATTGAGGGGAGCTTCGGGCAGATCCATTGCCGTGAGCACCGTTGCTGTGTTTGGCACGTTTGTCAGCAGAGTGTGCAGATCTGGCGCAACTGGGGTTTCAAGCATGGTTGCTTTGCTCACAGCCCTCAGGTTATGCACCATTCAATCTGGTCTGGTTCTCCTTTCACAGTCTTCCTCTTGATCGAGAGAAGATGGGACTGCATGATGATTCCCGTGGGTGAGGCGGCTCAGTCTGGCCTTGCTCTTCACAGTGCCGTGAGTGACTCCCAACTTCTGGCACAGGGCCGGTAGGAAAACAAACCGTTTGCTGGGGTCCTTTTTTCGTCAGGGGTGATGTTCAGCTGAGCTTTCTTGCTCTCACAGGGGGTCTTTTTGCTGGGGCGTCTTCTTTACCAGCCAGCAGCAGTTCCTTTCACCAAGCTTGATTTCAGGTCAGCATCTTGTTAACCAATTTGAGGAGCTGAGTGGCTGTCTTCTGGTCCAGGGCCTGGATTAACTTCAGGGAGCACCTTCAGAATCTTGTCCAAGATGATCCTCTGGTGCTGGAGCTGGAAGCAGTGCAGCCATTTCACGAAGCAGGTGTGGTCTCTCTGGGTTGAGAGTTTTCCAGGCCCATGCCAAAGTTCTTAGGCCGTTTCTTGAACAGCAGTTCCACTTAGACCTCCAGTTGGTCAGAGGCAGTTTAGCTCTGGGTGATGAGCTGCGGATGCTGGGCCTTCGGAGCGTCCGGGGTTGTAGACTTGAGTGACACCCGCACTGGCGCAACTTGAAGTCTCCCTTGGGCCATAGGCTTCTGGGTGCTATGTCCAGCACCTCCTTGGGTAGGCTTGCACCGGTTATTCGAGCGAGGCTCTTGTAGGGCCACCAGCATGGGCATGAGTGATTCTTCTTGGGTCTGAGGTGGAGAAGAGGTCAAGGTCACATCTTCATGGGAAACTTTAGTCACCTTCAGTTCCTGCAGTAGGTCTGCGTTCATCAGGTGGGGTGGGCAGGTCTCCACCGTAAACTGGAACAGGATGGAGTGTCTTGGCTGTGTCCACATGGTCAGGGGCTTGCGAGCTGGGGAATGTCTGTCTTGATCTTTAATCCCCATACAAGACACAGAGTGTTCTGATAGACTGGTGGTGTCGGGGATTTTCACTTCAGACTGCACCAGTGTCCACAAGGAAAGATATGACAGCCCCCAGTGATTTGAGATATTGGGTCCGCTGATGGGGTTTCACAAGTTAGGGGCGTGACGTCTGGTGGACCTGGTTTGCCTCTGTCCTATGGACAGGGTTCTTCATAGTCTTCTGTGTTTCTTTCTTGGCCTATTCCTCTGCGGGATGACCTGGGTTGCCGGGGTGCTGTGCACTGGTTCCGGAAATGGCCAAAGTTGCCACAGTTGAAACACTTGCCAGCTCTCCTAACTCTGTGTGATAGTTGCTCCTCCATGTCAGTGGCCACCACAGGAAGGCCTGTCCTCCACACTCCTGGGAGGGACTCAATTCATCTGGCTACTGCAAGCAGGACATCCACTGCTATTGTCCTGTACTCAGGCCTGGCCACTATCAGTATTTTCTTGATTGGTTCTCTTAGTCCATGCACAAAGGCCTGTGCCAACATCTGTCCGTGTACCTGATCATGAATAGTGAAGCCTAAAATTTGGAATACTTGCCTCACTCTGCCATGAAACTTGTCTACAGACTCTGTCTCGGCTTGGCTCATGTTATGCAGGCTGAGTGCTTTTCTGGCGTTGGCCCACTCTCTAAGCTGTTCAATTAGCTTTGATCCTGATTCCCAGGAATGCACATCTAATTCTGATGGAAGCTTTAAATGTTCCTTCATGATTGGCCAGAGTGTTTCACCTGCTTTAATTTCCATTAAGGACCAGAGATCACTCCAGGTTGCAGCATATGTCTGCTGGCTCTGCTGCATTCTTCGGTAAAATGGCATGGGGTCCATAATTGGGTCTGGCAGATTTTTTAGAATACTGAACACTTGACTAGGGGTGAAGGGCACATAGTGTAAGAGTTCTGGCTCTATCTGCCCCTGCCTTCTTGGTGTCTGTGAGTTTCCCCTAGTACTATGCAGCATAATCTCCTCTTCATGTTCATCAGAGGAGGAACTGTGCCATTGTGTGATTGTCTTTCTGTGTGTGTATAGCACTCCCCCCTTCTGAGACTGCAGCTCCGTGTGGCACATAGGATCTTCAGTCTCAGCAAGTGCAGTGTCTGATGGCCCACACCTCCCTTCTGCTATCTGTTGTATCGGGAGGGCACCTGTGTTGTCATGTGTGGAGAGTGATTCACTTTCTTCTCCCGGTGTTATAACTGTCTCTTTAGAGAGAGTGCCCTGTGGAACTAGGGACACTTCATTGTCTGGATCTGGCACTGGGCCAGCGGGTGACGATGAACTGAGAGATGGGTGAGAAAAAGAAAGAGAGGGAAGGGTGGAGGAGAGATTTGGAATAGGAGGAGAAGTGAGAGATAGTGGAGGAGAGTGGGGAGGAGACAGAAGAGGAGGAGATGGCGAAGACAAAGAGGAGGAGGAGGGAAGAGGAGGGGAATGAGAGGTGGGCGTTGGTGTTGAAGATGGAGAGGGAGGAGAGATAGGAGAGAGAGAAGGAGGAGGAGGAGAAGGGATAGGAGGAGAGATAGGCGGAGGTGATGAAGATAGAGGAGGGAGAGGGAGAGATGGTGAGGGAGGACGAGGTATAGGAGGAGAAATAGATGAGAGAGGGGAGGAGGTTGTGAAAATAGCGGAGATGGAGGGAGGAGAGAGATGGGGGGAGGGAAGAGTGAGGAGAGAGGAGATGGGGGGCGGACTGCTCCCCCCCCCTGCCATCACGGAAGGCATTCTTAGACCTGTGGTCCTTCTCAGACGGCACAGATTAGTATGCTGCTGAAAACACTTTTTCTACACGTAAAACAAAAAAAAAATCCTTTTTTGTTCACACTATCTGCTAGCACCTACTGCGCTGTTAAATCCTCTGTCACTTTAACAAAATGCAGACAGTAATTGAGCTCAACAAGCTACTTCCCTTTTCTTTTCAATACATCATGTCATGCTACAGCTTAAATAAAAACTGTTCTTGCAAAAAAAACACGTACTATGTCTGTTTTAGAACTGAAAAAGGTGATTAAAACTTTAAACACTTGGCAACCCCTTTTAACCTGCTTAAAAGGGAACAAACAAGAATATTTAGTGAATAACCCAACGCAGGTAAAAATTCTCTTTTTAACAAAACTGAAAGAAAGAAGTGAAAACTAAACCTAAAAAACTGATAAAATGTCACAAAAAGTGGAAGAAAACTAAAAACAGATAAAAAGGGAAAAATCATTTTTCTTTCTTTTTTTTTCCTTAAAAAGATTTTTAAAGGATGAAACCCAAAAAATTGATAAAATCAAAAAGTATATAAACTTTAAAAAAACCACTTAGAAAAATAAAAAAACAAATACAAGTACACTTCCAATAATAAAAGGGTTAATGCAGAATGCAGGCACCCAACTTCCTCTTTTTATGCCTGCGTCTCTGTAAAATCTGAGAACAATGGAAAACCGAAAAAAACAGACTGTGACTATGGTGCAATAAAAAGAGAGAAGAGCCAGCACTGCCAGTGGTCAGAACGCATAACATGAGGTGCATATGCACATATCTTACTGCATTCAAAATGAGACATTTAGCAAAATATTGATCAATATATTGAGCCACCCCGCCACGCCAAGGCAATCTCATATGGGGGGTCCTACTCTACATTTTTATTTATTCACTGTGCCATTGCGGCCTCCTAAATGTTTTAAAAGCAAGACCATATCAAATGCAATCCATACCTGAAGCATATCTGCATCACTCCCGTGCAGCCAGATGGAGCAGGTGCAGATGAAGGCCAACCAGGTCTGAACACAGACATCTCAGGTTTGACCTCCACACACTGCCTGACCAGCAAACACAGATGAAGGGCAATGCAGGCTCAGACATGGATGCAAAAATAAATAAAGCCTGGGGCAGGGCGGGGCTGCCGTGAGTGTGCACAGCAGCCTAGATCAATCACAATAAACACAGAAAAGATGGCAAACATGACCCAGCGTGCACGGCAACAGTGGTGGTCAGCCACAAAACCAATTTGCTCCATCTGGCTGCACGGGAGTGATGCAGATATGCTTCAGGTATGGATTGCATCTGATATGGTCTTGCCTTTAAAACATTTAGGAGGCCGCAATGGCACAGTGAATAAATAAAAATGTAGAGTAGGACCCCCCCATATGAGATTGCCTTGGCGTGGTGGGGTCGCTCAATATATTGATCAATATTTTGCTAAATGTCTCATTTTGAATGCAGTAAGATATGTGCATATGCACCTCATGTTATGCGTTCTGACCACTGGCAGTGCTGGCTCTTCTCTTTTTTTATTGCAAATTGGTTCCTCTCCGGTCAGCAGGATCCCCGTGCGTTTTCGTCCACGGCCTCGAGTTGGGCGCCAATTGATGTGGAAATTTTGGTTGGGTGACTTTACCCCTGTGCATACTGTGACCTGTCCTGATTAGACAGAGTCTTATTGAGCGCTCAAGGAAGGAAAGACGCCACACATTGTTAGCAGCAATACCTTCCAGCAGAACTCTGGAAACTTTATTCATATTCATGGTCTTTTATCATTTCATATAAAGGAGTGGTTACTCATTAACATAAAGGCTTTACTTCTTAGCTAATTGGTCAGTTTAAATGCATGAACATATATGGATGTCCGACCTGGGGTTATTTAGACACCACGTGATTTACTGTCCGGAGTCTTGCACTTGTCAGCAAGTCTCCAATATCGGCCGGACCATCTGGCCTTACTTCCTCATTCCCTATGTCTGCTAGATATTTCTCAAGTCACAAGACAATGAGATGACTGGGTAGCGGGTTATTTCCACCAACTAGTTATAAGGTTCAAACTGTAAATATGTATCTGTGTGCATAAAAGAATATATAAGAGTTCATAAGTATATAGCAGTATATGTAGTATATAGCCTATAGCAGGCAAGTGAGATCTATATGAAATACATATACATATATATTTCCATAACACCATCTCCTACTGTATCCTCACCCATCTCTGTAGACTGTGAGCCCTCGCGTGCAGGGTCCCCTCTCCTTATGTACTTGTGTGTCCCTTGTCTTACACAAGTTTATTATACTTGTCTATATTTCCCCTTTTCACATGTAAAGCGCCATGGAATAAATGGCGCTATATAAATGCATAATAATAAAGGATTTTATTCTGGGTGTTTGTTTTTTTTACACAATATCACTATGGGGTTACTAATGGATAGGTGACTTATAGATGCCTCTCCATTACTATCTTGTGGGCTTGATGTCACGTGACAATACAAAGGTGACATCAACCTCATAAATAAATATGAACCCCACTTGCTACCGCTACAGGACAAGTGGAAAGAGTGAGGCTAAGTGCCAGAATTGGCACATTTTATAGATGCGCCTTTAATGGGGTGGCTGACAGCTGATGTTTTTGGTCTAGGAGGGGCCAATATCCACAACCCCTTCCTAGGCTATTAATATCAGCCAGCAGCTGTGTGCCTAGTCTTTGCTGGATATTAATTATAGAGGTACCCCACATCATTTTGGGGGGGCATTCCCAATTTTAATAGCCAGTAAAGGCTAAGAATACAGCTGTAAGCTGATATTAATAGCCTTGGAAGCTCCATGGGTATTACCCCCTTCCCAGGCTATAAACATCGGCTTTCAGCCAACGACTTTCCCTTTGCTGGTTATTAAAATTACGCGGGAGCCCATGCCATTTTTTTTTTTCATTTTTCTCCTTTAAAATTAACAGTTGCTGTATGGTTACAGCCTATGTACGTTTGTTCTGTTAACGCTCCAACATAGACTTGTGATAATTTGTGTGTGTAGGTTTGTGTTTACTTATCGGATTAGTAATAAGGGTGTTGGGCTGACACCTTTTCATTAATAAGCCTAGAGCTAGGTGTCAATGACAGCTGCTGACTCCAAGCCCTATTCCCATTATTCTGATGCCACTGCATCAGCATGAAAAAGGTGTTGTTGAACCAATAAATTACATCACAAAACTTTTTTTAAACACCTTTATTTAGCTCAAAAAAGAATTCATTGCTGTACAAAAAACACATGCAAAAAACGCACAGAAAAACCGCATACAAAAACGCATGCAAAAACGCACGTTTTTGGCGCAGCGTTTTTCCTGCCAGGACATGCAGAAACCTTACAGAAATTTCTGCAAGCAAATACTCAACGTGCTCACATAGCCTTAGGGTACGTGCACACGCTGCGGATTCCGCTGCGGATTAATCAAAAGACCTGCGGATTATCTGCGGTTTTGCCTGTGGTTTGTTCCTGCGGATTCACTATCTCCACAATGGTGGAGATAGGAACCCGCAGCGGTTTCCGCATAAAGAATTGACATGCAATTCTTTCTGCGGATTCAAAACCGCAGCAAATCCGCGCAGATTTTTCCGCAGCGTCGGCACAGCGTTTTTTTTTTCCCATTCATTTGAATGGTACTGTACACCGCAGCTAAAGCTGCTGCGGGTCCGCAGCGGCCAAAACCGCTGCGGAAACGCAGCGGAATCCGCAGCGTGTGCACGTACCCTACGTGTTTGGAGTTCGGATGCTCAATAAAGCTTATTCAAAGACTGCAGTGCAGCCAATCAACAAGTTGCTTGGCTGTGGGCACTTCCACAGCCATCACAACCATGTTGAGTATTGGCATGGCTGTGACTGGTCGCTGCCAGGTGTATGAAAACTATGTGGTGACGAAGAATAAAACAGAGTAATTATATATTGCATTAAAAAACAAGTGCAATGTTATTTCAGTGTTATCGAAAAGCTAATCTACAAAATACTAATTTGATAACTACAAAAATAAAAAAATGATAGAATAAAAGCAGCACTCCAACAAAATTCCTGTAATTGAATTGTTTATTGAACCCAAGTAGTGTGAGACAAGCGAGCAGTGTCTAAGGTTTTCAGAAAAATATTCAGGATTGAGAGTCCTCAGTAGTTGATACCTTTTAATGGCTAACTGAAAAGATGGTAACACATTGCAAGCTTTCGAGACTACTCCGGTCTCTTCATCAGGCTAGACTAATACAAAATCTGAAGAGTCACATAGTCATTTTCAAGATTAGTACATCAGTGTCTGTGTGACTTAATAAGCCCAGATCAGAGGTGTAGCGTCGGGCGCCAGAACCTAGGGCAAGGCAAATTTTACACCCTGTAACCAACAAGCCATCACTTAATTAACATTATCTCAGCACTAGCACATATTCCAGACAGATTCTGGCTAAGGTGGACTCTTGTAAATGTGGGCTGAAAAAATGTGAATGTTGCCTTAAAGAAAATCTGTCCACAGGTTTTTGCTATGTAATCTGAGATCGGCATGATGTAGGGACAAGGACCCTGATTCCAGCAATGTGTCACTAACTGGTCTGTATACTGTCATTTTAATAAAATCACTGTTTTCTCTGCTGCAAATTTATCAGTTCCCTGACTGCTGAGCTCTGTGTAAATCTGCTCACACGACTGACTGGCAGCTTTCTTTGTATACTCTGCATTGGCAGAAAGCTGGCAATCAGTGGTGTGGGGGTTATGTTACACAGAGCTGGAGGACTACATGGCATGAGACAGCTAGTTTTCTAGTGATAATCTCCTGCTATTGAAACTAAAATACACAGCCCAGTAAGTAATACAATACTGGAATTAGGGTCTCTGTGCCTAACTCATGCTGCTCTCAGATTAGATATTAAAAACCTCCTGACATCTGTCACACAACCAAGACAATTTCCTTTTATTAACATTGTTGAGACCTACCACATATAATCATACTACAAATTAGGCCCCATTCTGATGTCCGTGATTTTTTTCATACATAAAACATAGAGTGTTGTTCGTCAGTGTTTTGGATCTGAGTTCCACCAGTATGTCAGATTTTACCATAAATCGAAAAGCTTCCCTTAGCCATTGCTCCTATTCGTTGTGATACTTATCATAGATAATTCATAGATTGCATGCTGATGACATCTGTGCATTGTCCATGGAACCGTAGACGTATGAATCTGTGAGTGGGATCAAAAACAGACATGTGATTTGTAAAGAAAAACCACGGGCAGTGAAAAATGCTGATAGAACACGTACGTGACTCACAGACATCTAAATGAGGCCTCAGCCTGTGTATACCCCAATTGTCTCAATGAGGTAGTGGAAACTGATCTACTTACATTCTGCGTAAACGGGCCATCTGAACCTGAATGGTGACTAATTGTCACCCTTGCACCATTGCGCAAATTATAGTTTATTATTTTAGCCCGCAGGTTCAGAACACAAACATTTATTATTATCAGTGTATCATTATATTTGTTTTATTGCATGTAATTATTTTACTACAATCGGTTTTATTTACATGTGTCTGGTAGCATCAGTTCAGTAGATTACATGAACAGTACACATCTACCAACACTAAGGCTGAGTTCACACGTTGCATTTTTTTCGCGTTTCCGCGGCGGTTTTAACCGCGCGATTTTGCCGTGAAAACGTGAAAAATAAGCATCCCATGCATTCCAATGGGATTCCGCAATGCTGTGCTAATGCTGCGGTTTTTACCGCGGCGGAATCGCTTCGCGGTAAAAACCGCAGCATGCTCATTAATTTGCGGAATCGCGGCGATCCCGCACCCATAGGAATGCATTGTTCCGCTTATTTCCCGCATGTGGCTGTGCACACAATGCGGAAAGTAAGCAGAACATTTGCGGATGGTACCCACGGTCCGGAGGAGAGGAGACTGTCCTCCGGGCTTTGGGTACCATATCCCTGTAAAAAATAGAATTTAAAATAAAAAATATTGTTATTCTTACCCTCCGACGTCCCGCGCAGCCTTCCCGCCTCTTTCCACGCTCCGGTCCCAGTAGTCCTTTGCGAAAATGCTCGCGATGAGGTCCGTTCTCGCGGGATCGCGAAGTCTCGCGGTCATTCGTGCGACGTCATCGCGAATTACCGCGAGACGTCGCGATCCCGCGAGAACTGACGTCATCGCGGGCATTTTCGCAAAGGATTACTGGGAACGGCTGCGCGGGACGTCGGAGGGTGAGAATAACACCGTTTTTTATTTTTTTTTTACATTCTATATTTTACTACTGATGCTGCATAGGCGGCCTCAGTAGTAAAAAGTTGGTCACACTTGTCAAACACTATGTTTGACGAGTGTGACCAACCTGTCAATCAGTTCTCCAAGCGATGCTTCAGATCGCTTGGAAAACGCTAGCATTTTGCAAGCTAAATACGCTCGCAAAATGCTAGTTTTTCCGCGGGAAAATCGCGGGAATTTAAAATGCGATTTTCCCGCGGACTGGAATTCCGGAATTCTCGCGGTAATTTCCGCGAGAATTCCGGTACGTGTGAACTTAGCCTAAGTGTATTATTTAGGCTTATTTCGACTATGCTATTATGAAACTGCATGGACATGTAATTGTGAGCGTTCCTTCTCCATGATGTACTGTATATACATACGCAAGTGTAAGAAAGAACTTGCCACTCAAATTTTGTTAGCGGCTTATATCTATTTTTTTATTTTTGTACTGCAATGCAAATATAAATGTTTTCGTCTACTAATAAGGCGACTTCTCCTTACAGCAGTCTGGTCTTTCTATGGTTCTTTTTCTATTCTCTTTTTTACGTAACCACCAACAAACTATAAATCTGAAGAAGGTATCATTAGTAGTGTTGAGCGATACCAGCCGATACTGAAAAATATCGTATCGGAATGGATCGGCCGATCTAAAAAAAGTATCGGGTATTGCCGATTCCAATCCCGGAAGTCCCATTCAAGTCAATGGGACAGTAATATCGGAAATGAAAAAAACCCTCTCTTGCCTTGTACAGCCTGTTGGGGAGGGGGGAAGAGTGTGGGCGGTGCGTGGGTGGACACTGTGCGTGTCTGTGTGTGCGGGCGGGGTCTGTATGGGCCTCTCGGTGGTCTGTACGGGCCTCTCGGGGGCCTGTGCTGGCCTGTCGGGGGCCTGTGCGGCTGTCGGTGGTCTGTATGGGCCTCTCGGGGGCCTGTGCCGGCCTGCCGGGGGCCTGTGCCGACTGCCGGTGGTCTGTATGGGCCTCTCGGGGCCCTGTGCCGGCCTGTCGGGGCCTGTGCGGCTGTCTGTGGTCTGTGTAGGCCTCTCGGGGGTCTGTGCCAGCTGCCGGTGGTCTGTATGGGCCTCTCGGGGGCCTGTGCCGACCTGCCGGGGGCCTGTGCCGGCTGTCTGTATGGGCCTGTGCCGGCTGTCGGTGGTCTGTACGGGCCTGCCAGGGGTCTTGTGTGTGTGCAGGCATCGTCCGATGGGACTACAAGTCCCATCGGGCGATGCCTGCTACACTGACAGTGATTGACACATTAGCCAATGATGGGACTGTAGTAGTCCCATCATCCGGCTAATGTGTTGAATGTAAAAAAAAGCAAAAACATACATACTACATATATACATACTACATATATACAACATATATACATACTACATACATACTACATATATACATACTACATACATACTACATATATACATACTACATACATACTACATATATACATACATACTACATACTACATACATGCTACATATATACTACATACATACTACATACAGTGGGGCAAAAAAGTATTTAGTCAGTCAGCAATAGTGCAAGTTCCACCACTTAAAAAGATGAGAGGCGTCTGTAATTTACATCATAGGTAGACCTCAACTATGGGAGACAAACTGAGAAAAAAAAATCCAGAAAATCACATTGTCTGTTTTTTTTTCATTTTATTTGCATATTATGGTGGAAAATAAGTATTTGGTCAGAAACAAAATTTCATCTCAATACTTTGTGATATATCCTTTGTTGGCAATGACAGAGGTCAAACGTTTTCTGTAAGTCTTCACAAGGTTGCCACACACTGTTGTTGGTATGTTGGCCCATTCCTCCATGCAGATCTCCTCTAGAGCAGTGATGTTTTTGGCTTTTCGCTTGGCAACACGGACTTTCAACTCCCTCCAAAGGTTTTCTATAGGGTTGAGATCTGGAGACTGGCTAGGCCACTCCAGGACCTTGAAATGCTTCTTACGAAGCCACTCCTTCGTTGCCCTGGCGGTGTGCTTTGGATCATTGTCATGTTGAAAGACCCAGCCACGTTTCATCATCAATGCCCTTGCTGATGGAAGGAGGTTTGCACTCAAAATCTCACGATACATGGCCCCATTCATTCTTTCATGTACCCGGATCAGTCGTCCTGGCCCCTTTGCAGAGAAACAGCCCCAAAGCATGATGTTTCCACCACCATGCTTTACAGTAGGTATGGTGTTTGATGGATGCAACTCAGTATTCTTTTTCCTCCAAACACGACAAGTTGTGTTTCTACCAAACAGTTCCAGTTTGGTTTCATCAGACCATAGGACATTCTCCCAAAACTCCTCTGGATCATCCAAATGCTCTCTAGCAAACTTCAGACGGGCCCGGACATGTACAGGCTTAAGCAGTGGGACACGTCTGGCACTGCAGGATCTGAGTCCATGGTGGCGTAGTGTGTTACTTATGGTAGGCCTTGTTACATTGGTCCCAGCTCTCTGCAGTTCATTCAATAGGTCCCCCCGCGTGGTTCTGGGATTTTTGCTCACCGTTCTTGTGATCATTCTGACCCCATGGGGTGGGATTTTGCGTGGAGCACCAGATCGAGGGAGATTATCAGTGGTCTTGTATGTCTTCCATTTTCTAATTATTGCTCCCACAGTTGATTTCTTCACTCCAAGCTGGTTGGCTATTGCAGATTCAGTCTTCCCAGCCTGGTGCAGGGCTACAATTTTGTTTCTGGTGTCCTTTGACAGCTCTTTGGTCTTCACCATAGTGGAGTTTGGAGTCAGACTGTTTGAGGGTGTGCACAGGTGTCTTTTTATACTGATAACAAGTTTAAACAGGTGCCATTACTACAGGTAATGAGTGGAGGAAAGAGGAGACTCTTAAAGAAGAAGTTACAGGTCTGTGAGAGCCAGAAATCTTGATTGCTTGTTTCTGACCAAATACTTATTTTCCACCATAATATGAAAATAAAATGAAAAAAAAACAGACAATGTGATTTTCTGGATTTTTTTTTCTCAGTTTGTCTCCCATAGTTGAGGTCTACCTATGATGTAAATTACAGATGCCTCTCATCTTTTTAAGTGGTGGAACTTGCACTATTGCTGACTGACTAAATACTTTTTTGCCCCACTGTATATACATACTACATACATACTACTTACATGCTACATATATACTACATACATACTACATATATACTACATACATACATACTACATACATACATACATACAACATACATACTACATATATACATACATACTACATACATGCTACATACATGCTACATACATGCTACATACATACTACTTACATGCTACATATATACTACATACATACTACATACATACTACATACATGCTACATACATACTACATATATACATACTACATACATACTACATATATACATGCTACATACATACTACATACATACTACATATATATTACATTCATACAACATACATATATACTACATACGTACTACATGCATGCTACATACATACTACATATATACAACATTCATACAACATACATATATACTACATACATACAACATATATACTGCATACAATACATTCATACAATATATACATATAGACATACAGTACATATAACACAGAGTACATACTCACCATTACTTGTCACTTTGATCCCCGAAGCCAGTGTCATCTAAGGAAAAATCTGAAAATAACAAACCATCAAATACTCCCTGATCCGCAGAAATCCATGACTGAGTGTCCCACGCCGATCTTCCTTGGAGAGCAGCAGCATCAGCTGATGCGACCACTCTCTACGCGGCTCAGGAATCCAGTGTCGGGAGGTAGGTATCCTCCCGTACTGTATTCCTCCGCCACTGTAAAAAAAATAGTCCCTGGTCTCACTTTATGGCAAATGCTGCGTGGGAACTTTTTCACACAGCAATGCCAAAAGTGAGACTAGGGACTATTTTTTTACAGTGGCGGAGGAATACAGTGCGGAAGGATACCTACCTCCCGACACTGGATTCCTTGAGCCCCTAGAGAGCGGTCGCACCAGCTGATGCTGCTGTTCTCCACGGGAGTTCGGCGTGGGACACGCGTGGATTTCTGCGGTCCAGGGAGTATATGGCTTGTTTGTTATTTTCAGATTTTTCCTTAGATGACACTGGCTTCGGGGAACAATGTGACAAGTATTGGTGAGTATGTACTCTATGTTATATGTACTGTATGTCTATGTATGTATTGTATGAATGTATGAATGTATTGTATGTAGTATGTATGTAGTATGTATGTATTGTATGAATGTATGTATGTTGTATGTATGCAGTATGTAGTATGTGTGTATATTGTATGTCTGCAGCATGTTGTATGTATGTAGTATGTATGTAGCATGTATGTAGTATATATGTATGTTGTATGAATGTAGTATATATGTAGCATGTATGTAGTATGTATGTATGTTGTATGAATGTAGTATATATGTAGCATGTATGTACTATGTATGTTGTATGCAGTATGTATGTTGAACGAATGTAGTATATATGAAGCATGTATGTAGTATGTATGTTGTATGAATGTAGTATATATGTAGCATGTATGTAGTATATATGTATGTAGTATGAATGTAGTATATATGAAGCATGTATGTAGTATGTATGTATGTAGTATATATGTAGTATGTAGTATATATGTATGTTGTATGAATGTAGTATATATGTAGCATGTATGTAGTATGTAGTATATATGTATGTTGTATATCTGTAGCATGTATGTATGTTGTATGAATGTTGTATATACGTAGTATGTATGTAGCATGTATGTAGTATGTATGTAGTATATATGTATGTTGTATGAATGTAGTATGTATGTAGTATGTATATATGTAGCATGTATGTAGTATGTATATATGTAGTATGTATGTAGCATGTATGTAGTATGTATGTAATATATATGTATGTAGTATGTATGTAGTATGTATGTAACATGTATGTAGTATATATGTATGTTGTAAGTATGTAGTATGTATGTAGTATGTTGTATGGTTTTGTTTTTTTTTACATTCAACAAATTAGCCGGAGGATGGGACTACTACTGTCCCATGATTGGTTAATGTGTCAATCACTGTCAATGTAGTAGGCATCGCCTAATGGGACTTGTAGTCCCATTGGACGATGCCTGCACACACACAAGACCCCCGGCAGGCCCGCACAGACCACCGGCAGCCGGCACAAGCCCCCCGACAGGCCCGTACAGACCCCCGGCAGCCCGCATAGACCCCCGGCAGGCCCGCGCAGACGACCGGCAGCCGGCACAGGCACCCGGCAGTCAGCACAGACCCCCGAGAAGCCCGCACAGACCACCGGCAGCCGGCACAGGCACCCGGCAGGCCCGTACAGACCACCGGCAGCCAGCACAGGCCCCCGAGAGGGCCGTACAGACCACCGGCAGTCGGCACAGACCCCCCGCAGTCGGCACAGACCGCGCATCATGATACGCACAGACCGTGCATCATGATGACATCATTTCAGCAGCCAATCACAGCCATGCCAATAGTTAACATGCCTAACAGGATGTGCCCACACTTCTGAGGATTCCCATTGACTGAATCAAATCAAGCAGGCTGATAGCTTTATGGGAACTTCCGATTCCGGTATCCGATACGAATAAAGTATCGAAGTCAGTATCGGAATTCCGATACAGCTAATATCGGCCGATACCCGATACTTGCGGTATCGGAAAGCTCAACACTAGAGTTGAGCGATACCGTCCGATACTTCAAAGTATCGGATCGGAATGGATCGGCCGATCTTAAAAAAAAGTATCGGTATCGCCGATTCCGATACCGGAAGTCCCATTCAAGTCTATGGGACTTCCGGTATCGGAATAAGAAAAATCCTGTTTTTCCCTTGTACAGCCTCTCTGGGGTCTGTACGGGCCTTTCGGGGGCTGTGCCGGCCTGCCAGGGGGTCTGTGCAGGCTCCGGTGGTCTGTGCCGGCCTGCCGGGGGGCTGTGCAGGCTCCGGTGGGCTGTGCCGGCCTGCCGGGGGGCTGTGCCGGCCTGCCGGGGGGCTGTGCAGGCTTCGGGGGTCTGTGCAGGCATCGTCCGATGGGACTACAAGTCCCATCGGGCGATGCCTGCTACCATGACAGTGATTGACACATTAGCCAATGATGGGACAGTAGTAGTCCCATCATCCGGCTAATGTGTTGAATGTAAAAAAAAAAAAAAAAATTACATGCTACATACATGCTACATACATACAACATGCATACTACATACATGCTACATTCATACTACATATATACTACATGCAACATACATACTACATATATACTACATGCAACATACATACTACATATATACTACATGCATGCAACATGCATACTACATATATACTACATGCTACATACATACTACATATGCTACATACATACTACATATATACTACATGCTACATACATACTACATGCTACATACATACTACATATATGCTACATACATACTAACTACATATATGCTACATACATACTACATACTGTATATACTACATACTGCATGCTACATACATACTACATACATACTACATACATACTGCATGCTACATACATACTACATGCTACATACATACCATATATACTACATACATACTACATGCATGCTACATGCTACATACATACCACATACATACTACATACATACTACATACATACTACATATACTACATGCAACATACATACTACATATATACTACATGCATGCAACATGCATACTACATATATACTACATGCTACATACATACTACATGCATGCTACATACATACTGCATGCTACATACATAATACATACATACTACATATATGCTACATGCATGCTACATACATACTGCATGCTACATACATACTACATGCTACATACATACCACATATATACTACATACATACTACATGCATGCTACATGCTACATACATACCACATATATACTACATACATACTACATGCATGCTACATACATACCACATACATACTACATACATACATGCTACATACATGCTACATACATACTACATATATACTACATGCATGCTACATACATACATATATACTACATACATACTACATACACACTACATGCATGCTACATACATACTACATGCTACATACATACCACATACATACTACATACATACATACTACATGCTACATACATACTACATGCATGCTACATACATACTGCATGCTACATGCATGCTACATACATACTACATGCTACATACATACCACATATATACTACATACATACTACATACAATACATTCATACAATACATACATAGACATACAGTACATATAACATAGAGTAACATACTTACCAATACTTTTCACATTGTTCCCCGAAGCCATTGTCTTTTACGGAATAAATATTAACATAACAAACCACAAAAATACTCACCCACGATCCGCAGCAGTCCACGAGTGTGTCCCACGACGATCTTGGGTAGAGAACTGCAGCATCAGCTGTTGCTGCCGTTCTCTACGGGCTGCAGGAATCCAATGACGGAAGGTAGGTATCCTTCCGCACTGTATTCCTCCGCCACTTAAAAAAAAAAAGTCCCTAGTCTCACTTTATGCCATTGCTGTGTGGGAAATGTATGTAGCATGTATGTAGCATATATGTAGTATGTATGTAGCATGTAGTATGTATGTAGCATGCATGTAGTATATATGTAGCATGCATGTAGTATGTATGTAGTATGTATGTAGTATGTATGTAGCATGCATGTAGTATATAAGTAGTATGTATGTAGTATATATGTAGCATGTAGTATGTATGTAGCATGCATGTAGTATATATGTGTTATGTATGTAGTATGTATGTAGTATGTATGTAGTATGTATGATGTATGTAGTATGTATGTAGTATGTATGTAGTATGTATGTAGTATGTATGTAGTATATATGTAGTATATATGTGGTATGTATGTGGTATGTATGTGGTATGTATGTAGTATGTATGTAGTATGTATGTAGCATGCATGTAGTATATATGTAGTATGTATGTAGCATGCATGTAGTATGTATGTAGTATGTATGTAGTATGTATGTAGTATGTATGTAGTATGTATGTAGCATGTAGTATGTATGTAGCATGCATGTAGTATATATGTAGCATGCATGTAGTATATATGTAGCATGTATGTAGTATATATGTAGCATGTAGTATGTATGTAGCATGCATGTAGTATATATGTGTTATGTATGTAGTATGTATGTAGTATATATGTGTTATGTATGTAGTATGTATGTAGTATGTATGTAGTATGTATGTAGTATATATGTGGTATGTATGTGGTATGTATGTAGTATGTATGTAGTATGTATGTAGCATGCATGTAGTATATATGTAGTATGTATGTAGCATGCATGTAGTATGTATGTAGTATGTATGTAGTATGTATGTAGCATGTAGTATGTATGTAGCATGCATGTAGTATATATGTAGCATGCATGTAGTATATATGTAGCATGTATGTAGTATATATGTAGCATGTAGTATGTATGTAGCATGCATGTAGTATATATGTGTTATGTATGTAGTATGTATGTAGTATATATGTGTTATGTATGTAGTATGTATGTAGTATGTATGTAGTATGTATGTAGTATGTATGTGGTATGTATGTAGTATGTATGTAGTATGTATGTAGTATGTATGTAGCATGCATGTAGTATATATGTAGTATGTATGTAGCATGCATGTAGTATGTATGTAGTATGTATGTAGTATGTATGTAGCATGCATGTAGTATATATGTAGCATGCATGTAGTATATATGTAGCATGTATGTAGTATATATGTAGCATGTAGTATGTATGTAGCATGCATGTAGTATATATGTGTTATGTATGTAGTATGTATGTAGTATATATGTGTTATGTATGTAGTATGTATGTAGTATGTATGTAGTATGTATGTAGTATGTATGTAGTATATATGTGTTATGTATGTAGTATGTATGTAGTATGTATGTAGTATGTATGTAGTATGTATGTAGTATGTATGTAGTATGTATGTGGTATGTATGTGGTATGTATGTGGTATGTATGTAGTATGTATGTAGTATGTATGTGGTATGTATGTAGTATTTTTTTTTTTTTTTTTAACATTTAACACATTAGCCGGATGATGGGACTACTACTGTCCCATCATTGGCTAATGTGTCAATCACTGTCATGGTAGCAGGCATCGCCAGATGGGACTTGTAGTCCCATCGGACGATGCTTGCACAGACCCCCGGACATCAGCACAGCCCCCCGGCAGGCCGGCACGCCGGTACAGACCCCCACAGGGTGCACAGACCACCGGCAGGCCGGCACAGCCCCCCGGCAGGCCGGTACAGACCCCCACAGGGTGCACAGACCACCGGCAGGCCGGCACAGCCCCCCGGCAGGCCGGTACAGACACCGGGCAGTCCACACAGCCCCCCGGCAGGCCGGCAGAGACCCCCGGAAGGCCCGAAATGACGGCGCATCATGATGCGCACACACCGCGCATCATGATGACGTCAGGCTGTCAATCAACTTTGAACTTCCGATTCCGATGCCGACTTCCGATATTCGAAAAATATCGGAAGTCGGTATCGGAATTCCGATACAGCAAGTATCGGCCGATACCCGATACTTGCGGTATCGGAATGCTCAACACTACTCAACACTAATCATTAGGCCAAGATGTAATTTATTTTTGGCTTGTACAATGAAAGTAAAAAAAATGGTTAACAGGTTTTATTGTGTCAATACTAATATATATACACATTGTTTTTACACTGGTTTTACCTGTTTTTAATGAGCAGCCTACCGCTACCCTCGCATTTGAAACATTCTTTTTAAATCTTCCAATTGCCAAATATGAATATTCTATGAGCACTTTAATGTTTTATATATACGTTATTAGTCACCTTTTCTTTCGCTATTGGAAAGATCTGTGAATCACCTCTATCAGTATTTGGAGAAGCAGCCAAGGGTGGAACCAGACTGGTCTCGTCTCTTGATCTTAGAACTACTGTATATGTGGGGAGGAGGACTCCCAGACAGTGACTCGGCCGGAACCCAGGGGACCGCCATCAGGGTTCCTGAAGGAACAACACTGGGGGGACAACAAAGGGAGACACACGACTGAAGGTGTCAGGGCAACAGGGGGCGGAGCGAGGACAAAGGGAGGAGGGGGCGCACTCACGTGGCAGTTGGCAGAGAGTGTGACAGGAGGAGAGAAGCCGAGTGACTTAGAGAGAGATGGGGTGACGAGCGGTGTGTGTAAGGGACACCGCCAGGAGTCTGTGAGGAGAAAGCTACGCACTCACTGACAAGAGAAGCGTGAAAGACTTTTACCGGAAGCCGCTCCCCGCCCACGGTCACACACAGCCATGCCTGCGGTCCTCCGCCCTTTTGAGACAGATCCGTTACCTCAAGTTGCTGCTGCGACTACACATAAAACAGCTGCAGCGGCCTGGACACTGCCCCCCTGTCTCCTTCCTCAGCTGAGGCCCTGCAATCACTGGCCACAGTGGACGCCACCTTGCCATAGGCAGCAATAGAGGCCCATGTCCCGTCTACAAGGGGACCCTGAGCAGAGGCCGGCCAAACGTCATTTGGGGAACTGCGTCATCACTGCACTGTGAGACGAGAGCCAGTAAAAGACGTCCTGAAAGCCCCACCAGCACAGATTCTTCAGGGCCTGTTGTGCCCCACCAGCACAGAGTCTTCAGGGCCTGTTGTGCCCCACCAGCACAGATTCTTCAGGGCCTGTTGTGCCCCATCAGCACAGATTCTTCAGGGCCTGTTGTGCCCCACCAGCACAGATTCTTCAGGGCCTGTTGTGCCCCACCAGCACAGAGTCTTCAGGGCCTGTAGTGCCCCACCAGCACAGAGTCTTCAGGGCCTGTAGTGCCCCACCAGCACAGAGTCTTCAGGGCCTGTAGTGCCCCACCAGCACAGATTCTTCAGGGCCTGTTGTGCCCCATCAGCACAGATTCTTCAGGGCCTGTTGTGCCCCACCAGCACAGATCCTTCAGGGCCTGTTGTGCCCCATCAGCACAGTTTCTTCCGGGCCTGTCAAGCTCAAATCATCCCGGAACAATGAGGCGTCAAGGCAGCCACATTCAGCGACCTCTAAGCGGCTGCACCTGTGAACCTGAGCGACGTCTGGAAGGATAAGTGAACTATAGGAAATAAAGACCCATAGTTTGTGCCATACGTGACCTTCGACGCCCGGACTAGCCGGGTTAGTCACATTGAATATAAGAAAAGTATTGTTTATTTTGTTGAGTCTCTGCGAGGACAGATTGTTGTTACTTCTGTTACTTGTTCAGCATAACCCCAGCGGCTCCAAGTTATAAAAGTTGATTTCACAAGTCATACCTTGTCTCGTGTCTCGTCACTGCATCCTGAGAACCTGCTCAACCCTACACTTGGCATAGTTGGCAGGATGCAGTCTCTGAGCTCGGACAGTGGTGCCCCCGATGAGGGTGGAGCTGTCAACTCCACAAATAATGAGGGTCTCCGCTCCAGCATTTCATTGGGGGCCATGCTGAACAACCTGCCTAGATTTTCCGGCTCCAATACTATGCTATGGAGCTGGACAGAGCGGATGTGGGGGCTCTTTCGGATGCACCCAATGACCCCTGATCTGGAAGCCGAAGTGGCACTCATGGCACTAGACGGGGAGGTGTGGAGGTCAGTGATGTTGAAACCTCCGGGACATCGCAACACTTTTGAAAAAGTATTACAGATAGTAGAACAGACCCATGGGGACCCTACTAATGTGGGAGAGTTAAGAACCCGTTTGTTTAGTCGGATGCAGGCAGAGGGGGAGACGATCACTCAGTACATGAATGTCCTCCAAGAATTGCATACGGCTATTGAAAGAAAGGACGGAGTAGGGGTAGGACCTGTTGACATTACCCTATGTGAGCTACTGGTGACTGGTTTGCGAGATCCAATAAAGCAGGCATTGTGGGAGCAGATCAGAATGAATCCTCGAATAGACTTTTCAGAAGTGGGAAGTCAGGCACGGGTTCGAGAGCAAGAGCAGGGGATGGCGATCCCCATTGGGAAGGTCTGAGGTGTGGAGGCCTCTGCGAACGAAGTCGAGGAGCCTCAGTGGGTGGAGGAGATGAAGCAAGAGTTGAAAAATATTAAGGTCGAGTTGGCCGAAGTAAAGAGAAGGACCGAGACCAGGACTGGACGACCTAGTTTTAGCCCCGGCCCCTGGGGATCACACCCCCCGCGGGGTGGTCAGCCTACACAGGCCCGGTGTTTTGAGTGTGGAGAGCCAGGTCACTTCGCCCGAGATTGTCCGCGGCGTGGGAGATACCCACCCCGGCGGCCATTAAACTAAAGGGCTCCGGGCTGGGAGGACGCCGCTCGGAGCCGAAAACCACAACTAGGGTTGATAGAAGTCCCGAAGATTTGGTAGCAAAGTGTCCGGTGGTATGGGCAGAAGTGGAGGGCTGGGCCGTCCGGTGTCTGGTGGATACGGGGTCACAAGTAACCACCATGCCTGCAACGTACTTTCAACAAAACTTCCCAGAGGCAGCAAGACCTCAGTGGGGGCCCATGATCAGACTAATAGCCACCAACCAACTGCCGGTCCCAGTTGCCGGGGTAGTGTGGGTGCAGGTGACGTTGTGCGGTAAATCCCTTGGTTGCAGAGGGGTGGTGCTAACTCAAGGAGAAGCTGATAAACGGCACCCCGTCACCCTAGGCATGAATATTTTACGAGAGTTCGGCAACTTACTACTAAATGATCCCACACAGAAGATTCTGAAGCAGTGGGGTTCTCGCACAGCTCAGGGACAGGTATTCCAGCAGCTGGTGTGAGGTGCACGGGTGCATCAGGACTGCCAGGAGGGCGAGGCTCTGGGCAAGGTCATCGCGTCAACAGCTCCCCTGCTTGTGCTACCTCCTTGACAGACTGTGGTGGCCCTGCCAATTCGAGCCTCGATACCTTTGGAGGGCGTGGAGGTGCAGGTGGAGCCGTGTCACTCGGAGCACTTACCTCCTGGCATACTGGTGGCCCGTTCCCTGGCTACGGTGCAAAAAGGAACCGTCCTGGTATGCTGCGTTAACCTTGAAGACCGAGACACCGTTTTGAAAGCATGGACTGAACTGGCAAAACTACTGAGGCCTTTAGAAGAAGTGCTGCCAGCTCCGGCGGTTCAATTGCGAGTACATCCCGAGGATCCTTGGGAAGTAACAATTCGAACCTTACAGGCCCACGATGTCTCGGCACAGGAAAAGGGTCAAAATATTTTGGAGCAGATGCGAGCCGAGCTTTCTGGGTTAACTGCAGCCCAACTCTCAAAGATAAAAACATTGCTTGGACAGTACCATGAAGTATTTGCTAGTCATGAGGACGATTTTGAGTGTACCACCGCCATCACTCATGAAATCCCCACAGCGGGAGCGGCCCCTATCCGGGAACGATATCGACAGATTCTGCCACAACTCTATCAAGAGGTGAAAACTTTGCTGGCCCAGATGCTGCAAAAAGGGGTGATATGGGAAAGTCAAAGCCGCTGGGCGGCTCCAATCGTGTTGGTCTGGAAGAAAGATGGTACACTACGATTCTGTGTGGATTATCGTAAACTGAATGCTTGCACTATTAAAGACTCATACCCACTGCTCCGCATAGAAGAATCCCTGTCCGCCTTGAGGAAGGCAACATGTTTTTTGACCCTGGATTTGGCCAGTGGGTACTGGAAGGTGCCCATGTCAGAGGAAGATAGAGCCAAGACAGCATTCATATTGCCCATGGGACTGTTTGAGTTTAATCGAATGCCGTTTGGGCTGGCCAACGCCCCCGGGACCTTTCAGCGATTGATGCAGCGGTGTCTGGGAGATCTCAATTTTGAGGCCACGTTGATCTACTTTGACAACATCATCGTCTATGCAGCCACCTTCGAGGACCACCTAAAGAGGTTGGGACAGGTACTCAGCCTGTTGCAAAAGTACGAGTTGAAGGTGAAGCCTCAGAAATGCCACCTATTTCGCTCCCAGATTGAGTATCTGGGTCATGTCGTTTCGGCAGAGGGTGTGAGGCCATCCCGGGAGAAGGTTGCTGCTATCCAGGAATGGCCTACCCCCGAGACGGTAAAAGACGTGCGGGCTTTTCTGGGGTTAGCCGGATATTACCGTCGTTTCGTAAAGAATTTTGCATGTCGAGCTCGAGCACTGCACGACCTGCTGAAGGGGGCTCCCGCTGGGGCCAATTGGCGAAGAATCCAGTGGCAACACCCTCAGGAAAAGGCCTTCCGAGACCTCAAGGCTACGCTCTCGAATGCCCCAGTATTGGCTTATGCAGATTTCTCACAACCGTTCATCTTGCACACTGACGGGAGTCTTCATGGGCTGGGGGCTGTGTTGTCGCAGGTTCAAGATGGCCAGGAGAGGGTGATCGCGTATGGAAGCTGCTCACTCCATGACTCCGAGTGTAACCCTGACAATTACAGCACCTTCAAGCACAAGCTTCTCGCAGTGGTGTGGGCCATGATGGAGAGATTCGCAGAGTACCTAGCGGGCTCCGAGGTGGTGGTGCTAACTGACAACAACCCGCTGGCTTATTTGGAAAACGCCAAATTGGGGGCTCTGGAACAGCGATGGGTGGCCCGGATGGTGAAGTACAATTATAAGATTATCTATAAAAGAGGGGCCGAGAATGTCCATGCAGACGCCCTCTCCAGGATACGACATACAACTCCAGGACAGAACCGAGACGAAGAATTAGAAGGAGAGGAAATACCGTTCATTTTCTCTGCTGCCGTGCTCACAACTGACAATAAAAAAATATCTTCCCCAAGGGGCATGTTAGAACAATCCCGGGATAAGTGGATACAACAACAACAAGAAGACGAAGAGGTTGGCCTTCTCAGGACGTGGGTCACCGCTGGGCAATTTACCCACTGACTCTCAACGACAAAGTTTGACTCAAGACCTGTTGCTGATGTTGCGACAATGGGAGAGATTGGTTATCCGAAAGGGACTATTGTACCGTAAAATAACATCACAAACAACCTCAATGACGGCTTGGCAGGTGGTTACGCCAGGAGCCCAACTTCACATACTGGCTCGGGAGGCTCACGAAAAAGGGGCCCACTTCAGAACAAAAAAGACCTTGCAATGGCTGCAACAGAAAGCTTACCACCCGCGCTTGCCAGCTGTTGTGGACAAAATTTGCCGGACCTGCTGCTTATGCGAATTGGTCAAACCACCCGCTCAGCGAGCCGCAACGGCGACCTCAGCGCCCCTTGAACTCCTGACGGTGGATTACCTGACCATTTTGCCTGCATTTCAGGGGTATGAACACTGCCTCATTATGGTAGATCATTTCACCCAGTTCGCTGTGGTCACCCCCACTCGGGATCAGACCACAGAGTCAGCTGCCTCCGCAATTTGTAGAAACTTGATACAAGTATACGGCTGTCCTCAATGGATAAATTCTGATCAGGGAGCATGTTTTTTGGGAAAGGTTATGGAAGAACTACATCACCTCTATAGAATTGACAAATCCCGGACCACACTGTATCACCCGCAAGTAAATGGGTCTTGTGAACGATTTAATCGGACATTGATTCAGATGTTGCGTACTCTGGAGAGTGACAAGAAGGCCCGTTGGCCCGAATATGTTTCTGAATTAGTATGGGTCTATAAAAATCGGATACATCAAGTTACTGGCTATACCCCCTAGTCCCTGTTGTTTGGACGAGAGGGTTAGGCTGTGTGCACACGATGCAGAGTTGCAGCGGATCCGCAGCGGATTTTACCGCGCACAAACGTTGCATATCCGCATTGTGATGTACAGTAGCCTTAAAATCAATGAAAAAAATAACGCTGTGCAGACGCTGCGGATTTTTCTGTGCGGTTTTCCTGAGGTACAAAATCCGCAGCATGTTACTTCTTTTGTGCGGTTTTCCATCTCCCCTGTCACCAAATCCGCAGGGGGAAAACCGCAGTGGAAAACCGCACAAAAACCGCAATAAAACCACAGGAAAAATGGAAGAAATCCGCAGGAAAAATGCAGGTCATTTGACCTGCGGATTTCTTCCATTCTGCGCGGAAAAATCCGCAGGGCTAAAAAGTCCGTCTGCACTCAGCCTAAAGGGATCACGGAGGTGGAGTTGGAGCACGAAGAACCTCAGCCCTGGACCGGAGTGTCGTCTTGGGTCCGAAATCATCGCCATCGGCTGCAGACTCTTCACCGAATTGCACACACCAAGCTCCGAGACTGGGAGCACCCAGGGAAAAATGCAACCCCACCTCCTCACCTCCAAAGCGGGGACTGCTTGTACTAGATCAACGCCCCCAGAACAAGCTAGAGCCGCGTTGGGAAGAGAGTCCTTATCGGGTCTTACGCCGTATCCACCCAGAAGGACCTGTGTACAAAATACGACCCAAGGAGGATGAAACACTGCCCACTCGTATTGTGCATCGTAATATGTTACGCCCATGTACTTCCACCGACCTGAAGCAACTGGAGCCTGCCCCGTCGACATCTGAACCATCATCTATATGTTGGGAGTGGGACCTGGACGACGACGAAGATTTTCCCCCAGAACCCAGAGGCCCTCCACTCAGTAATGAACCAGCTGACACAATTAGCCCTCCTGCACCAATCAGCCCACCAATCTCCACCAACCCAGAAGACTCCACCCCAGTTGAACAGAGATGCTCCGAGCGGTCAACAGCCGGCAAACCCCCTGAACGATATGAACAAGATTAGTTCATATGGCAACGAACATTGAAACCCTTACAGACCGATTTCAATAGACTAAGGCCCTCACCCGAGGACTGGCGAGCTTACAGGGTGGGGGAATGTGGGGAGGACTCCCAGACAGTGACTGGGCCAGAACCCAGGGGACCGCCATCAGGGTTCCTGAAGGAACAACACTGGGGGGACAACAAAGGGAGACACACGACTGAAGGTGTCAGGGCAACAGAGGGCGGGGTGATGACAAAGGGAGGAGGGGGCACGCTCAGGTGGCAGTTGGCAGAGAGTGTGACAGGAGGAGAGAAGCCGAGTGACTTAGAGAGAGACAGGGTGACGAGCGGTGTGTGTAAGGGACACCGTCAGGAGTCTGTGAGGAGAAAGCTACGCACTCACCGACAAGAGAAGCGTGAGAGACTTTTACCGGAGGCCGCTCCCCACCCACGGTTGCACACAGCCACGCCCACGGTCCTCCGCCCTTTTGAGACAGGTCCGTTACCTCAAGTTGCCGCTGCGACGACACGTAAAGCGGCTGCAGCGGCCTGGACACTGCCCCCCTGTCTCCTTCCTCAGCTGAGGCCCTGCCATCACCGGCCTCGGTGGACACCACCTCGCCATAGGCGGCAATAGAGGCCCATGTCCCGTCTACAAGGGGACCCTGAGCAGAGGCCGGCCGAACGTCATTTGGGGAACTGCGTCATCACTGCACTGTGAAACGAGAGCCGGTAAAAGACACCCTGAAAGCCCCACCAGCACTGATTCTTCAGGGCCTGTTGTGCCTCACCAGCACAGATTCTTCAGGGCCTGGTGTGCCCCACCAGCACATAGTCTTCAGGGCCTGTTGTGCCCCACCGGCACAGATTCTTCAGGGCCTGTTGTGCCCCACCGGCACAGATTCTTCAGGGCCTGTTGTGCCCCACCGGCACAGATTCTTCAGGGCCTGTTGTGCCCCACCGGCACAGAGTCTTCAGGGCATGTTGTGCCCCACCGGCACAGAGTCTTCAGGACCTGTAGTTCCCCACCAGCACAAAGTCTTCAGGGCCTGTTGTGCCCCACCAGCACAGATCCTTCAGGGCCTGTTGTGCCCCATCAGCACAGTTTCTTCAGGGCCTGTCAAGCTCAAATCATCCCGGAACAACAAGGCGTCAAGGCAGCCGCATTCAGCGACCTCTAAGCGGCTGCACCTGTGAACTCGAGCGACGTCTGGAAGGATAAGTGAACTATAGGAAATAAGGACCCATAGTTTGTGCCATACGTGGCCTTCAACGCCCGGACTAGCCGGGTTAGTCACATTGAATATAAGAAAAGTATTGTTTATTTTGTTGAGTCCCTGTGAGGACAGATTGTTGTTACCCCTGTTACTTGTTCAGCATAGCCCCAGCGGCTCCAAGTTATAAAAGTTGATTTCACAAGTCATACCGTGTCTCGTTACTGCATCCTGAGAGCCTGCTCAACCCTAGATATATACCTAGCTACAGTCACATAGCCTGGTTCTGATTCATGATTCCTTTGGTTTGGGCAGCATCTATCAGCTGACAGGTTCACTTTAAGATATTGTTGTCCAGTATTAGGCAACCACTTTAATGTATACAAAGTTCACATTTTACTGATGGCTAAAGTAAAAGTTAATAAAAAAAATCTCTTTAACAGTTGATTAATTCGCTACTTCCACAGACAGGGGTGCAGAGTAGAACAATTTGTTTTTATGCACAATACTCACACATACACTGGTGCAGAGTATAAAACATTTTAACCATCATGGATTATGTATTAAAGGTGTTGTCTGTGAATATAACATTGATTGCCTATTCTTAAGATAGATCATCAATGTGTGATCGGTGGGGGTGCGGCATCTGGTACCCACACCAATCTGCTGTTTCCAGAGTCAGTAGTGGCCGGAACTGCTCAGCTGCACATCTCAGCTCTGACAATGGAATAGTGGATGCAGCAGAGTTATGGCCGCCATTGGCAATGAGAACGGCTGATCGGCAGCGGAGCCGGGTGTCACAAGCCCACCGATAAGACATTGATGACCTATCCTAAAGTACACTGCTCCAAAAAAATAAAGGGAACACTTAAACAACAGAATATAACTCCAAGTAAATCAAACTTCTGTGAAATGAAACTGTCCACTTAAAAAGCAACACTGATTGACAATCAATTTCACATGCTGTTGTGCAAATGGAATAGACAACAGATGGAAATTATTGGCAATTATCAAGACACCATCAATAAAGGAGTGGTTCTGCAGGTGGGGACCACAGACCACATGTCAGTACCAATGCTTTCTGGCTGATGTTTTGGTCACTTTTAAATGTTGGTTGTGCTTTCACATTCGTGGTAGCATGAGACAGACTCTACAACCCACACAAGTGGCTCAGGTAGTGCAGCTCTTCCAGGATGGCAAATCAATGTGAACTGTGGCAAGAAGGTTTGCTGTGTCTGTCAGCGCAATGTCCAGAGGCTAGAGGCACTACCAGGAGACAGGCCAGTACACCAGGAGATGTGGAGGGGGCCATTGGAGGGCAACAACCCAGCAGCAGGACCGCTACCTCAGCCTTTGTGCAAGGAGGAACAGGAGGAGCACTGTCAGAGCCCTAGAAAATGACCTCCAGCAGGCCACAAATGTGCATGTGTCTGCACAAAGGTTAGAAATCAACTCTATGAGGATGGTCTGAGTATCCAATGTCCACAGATGGGGGTTGTGCTCAGAGCTAGGGATGAGTGAGCATATTCGTGGGTATTCGGTACTCGGCGAGTAATGCGGTACTCGAAACATAGCAAGTATTTCACTACTCGACTCGCTATTCGGTTCTCCCACCCAGCAGTTGCCAATCACAGTAATGCCGCACCCTTCTTGGTTGTGGGCAGCATTACTATGATTGGCTGACCGCCCAGCTTCCTATGAGTCATTAGTCATAGCCTGGCGCTAAGCCCTGCTTGCCGCCACCATTTTCATCACATTGCATGCAGAACACAGCTAGTGTAGGGAGAGTGTGAGCAGCTGCTAGGGAGAGTTGTGCTTTTTGGTTCAAATCAGCCAGAAATCCTCTGTGAAACCCAAAAGTTCTTTTCAGAGCTGAAAGTATAAGGTCGGGTACCGCGTAGTGACCGTTTTCTCAGCTTTTTTTAGGTCACATTTACACCTGCAGGGCACGTTTTTTGTGCTGCTGCCGTGCTGCATTCACAGCGAATAGCACACACGGTACTCCACAACTGACAAGCAGCCAGTCTTGTGTGGTGTCTGGGGTGCGTATTCTTGCCTTAAACCTCAGGGCAGTTTTTTGTGCTGCTGCCGTGCTGCATTCACATAATCACAGCAAATAGTACGCACGGTACTGCACAACTGACACAGCCAGCATCGCTTTCTTGTGTGGTGACTGGGCTGCGTAATCTCACCTTAAACCTCAAAGCAATTTTTTTCTGCTGCTGCAGTACTGTTTGTAAAACACAAAGCAATGCTAGGTTGTAGTGCTACCTTCCACAAAGCACTAACTGCTCCTTGTTCTGTATCTGAACATCTGCAACCATGGCAGAAAAATCCAAAATTCCTAAAAAGGCTGTTGTGAAGGGACAGGGATGTGGACATGGGGTCGTTGGTGCCCAACAAGGCACAGAGTCTGGGAGATTGAAGAAGGTTGATGCATCTAGTTTCCTGGCAAAATTTCCCGGTCTGGAGCATAAATGCGTCTGGAAGCCAGAAGAACAAGAGCAGATACTGTCTTGGATGGCTGATAAGGCCTCCAGGAAGTGTTCTAGCAGCACCCAATCATCCAATCGTCCATGCTGAATTACCCTCCACATCACTCCCAAGTTGGGAGCTGTGCAGCAGCACATCGGCAAAGCGACAAAACAATCTGCTGAAGCTGATATGCTTAAGTGACACACCACACACTGCAGTAGAGCTTTGGCAAGGAATAGAACAACAGACCGATCAGTGGCTCTCCCCACTGCAACTCCAACCTGGTCTGGTTTTCTGCGACAATCGGCGTAACCTGGTGGCGGCTTTAAAGCTTGGGAAGCTGGTACACGTGTCATGCATGGCTCACGTCCTGAACCTGGTGGTGCAGAAATTTATAAAAACATACCCTGACTTGCCGTACCTACTTGAGAAGGTGCGCCGTATTTGCGCCCATTTCCGCCATTCCTCAACCGCTGTTGCCGGTCTTGCAGCGCTTCA
Organism: Dendrobates tinctorius; assembly: GCF_039654945.1. NCBI lineage: Eukaryota > Metazoa > Chordata > Amphibia > Anura > Dendrobatidae > Dendrobates > Dendrobates tinctorius. Next base: position 12,922,816 of record NW_027361765.1, read on the forward strand.
AAAGCAATTTAATTTGCCAAACCACAAACTCATTTGCGACCTGCCAACACAGTGGAACTCAACATATCATATGTTGGCAAGGGTAAGTGAGCAGCAGAGGGCACTTTCTGAATACCAGCTTAAACATACCCGTCACACTGAGACTCAGCCAAGACACATAACAACTGTCGAGTGGATGTGGATCGCTGATATTTGTGAGGTGCTTGATAACTTTGAGTACTCCATCAAGCTTGTGAGTGGTGATCAGGCTATTATCAGTGTAACCATCCCTATGCTATGTCTGCTGAAAAAAAATCGCTGCAGAATCAAAAAATGGAATCTTTGCGTGCACAGCAGCTGGGTATGGAGCAAGATTTTACAATGGGTGATCCTACCCAGCCCAGCCAATATCATCAGGTAACATTGGGGGATGAAGAGGATGATGAAAATGAGGAGGGAGAGGACTTCTTTTTCAGTAGTACCGAGGGGACACCTCATGCTACAGAGGGGAATCCCAACCCAAGCTTCATGTCTGTCCAGAATGGGTGGGCTGAAGAGGAGGAGGTGGAGGAGGAGAGTCAGTGTGAGGAGAGGATGGGTATTGTTCCTTATTCAGGGGTCACAGAAAATATGCCTCTATGCAGCTTGGCCCACATGGCACACTTCATATCTGACTGTCTGTGCCAAGACCCTCGCGTAATCCACATTTTCAATAGCAACCTATACTGGTTGGCCACCCTTCTAGACCCATGGTACAAGGACAAGTTTCCTTCGCTACTGTTGCAGTCACCAAGGGGTTTCACAATGGAATCCTTCAAAAAGGCTGTTGTCGATAATTTGATGGCAACAGCACCCTCAGACACCACTGCTAGCAGAGATACTGGCTCTGTGCAACAGCATGCATTAATGGGGAGAGAGACGCCAAGCAGGTCCAAAAGAAGTGGTGGTAAAATGTCCTCAAACTGGGTCATCTTCAATAAACCGGCTCATCACCAAGGACTAGCTGGAACAGTAGCAATGTCAAGGAGGGAGAAGTTGAACAAGATGGTCAACAACTATCTAAGTGACCATACCTGCTTCCTTCCTGACGCTTCTGTACCGTTTAATTATTGGGTATCCAAGCTGCATAGTTGGCCCGACCTCTCCTTCTGTGCCTTGGAGGTGCTGGCCTGTCCTGCTGCTAGTGTGATGTCAGAGCATGTTTTCAGTGCCGCTGGGGCAATCATCACAGATACACGCACACGGTTGACTACAGAGAAGGACTGGATTTTGCAACAGTATTTAAGCCCTCCAGATGACAGTATCCAAACCTAAAGTCACCCAATACATTTTTTTTAAAAATTGGTGATCATATCCATCCCTTCCCATGCAAGCCCCTTTTCTTCTTCTTACACATGTTTTCAAAACCTGCTTCTGACACATGTACCTCATGGTCAATAAGCTAAAAGCAATGTTACGTTAATTACGATAATTAATATTTCCCATCGGAGGCACTTGTGATGAGAGTGAGACCCTTCTTCCTTCATCAACCATGATACAGCCCCTTAGGCTAATTTTTGGAGACACTATTGCTATGCCTGAACACTGGGCATCGCCACCTCTATTCTCGTAGTCCTGGCTTTATCATAATGGTTTGGCCCTTCAGACCTGCCTGCTTCTTTCATCAACCATGATACAGCCTCTTGGGCTAATTTTTGGAGACACTATTGCTATGCCTGGACACTGGGCACGGCCACCTCTATGCTCGTAGTCCTGGCTTTATCATAATGGTTTCGCCCTTCAGACCTGCCTTGCTTCCTTCATCAACCATGATACAGCCCCTAGGGCTAATGTTTTGAAGACACTAAATCTATGCCTACACATTGGGCAGTGGCACAACAAGGACAGTAGTCCAAGCTTTCTAATTGTGAATCCCTTGTGATGATAATGATGGGTGGCTTCTTCCTGCATTAATCATAACACAGCCCCTACTCCTAGGGCAGATTGCTCTCCTTACACCACTTACACACTTAGCTGTCAGCAGATTGCCTCCAGCATCACTCGCTCTTACGGTTCTTCTGATATATCATTGACTGGCACTGCGTAAGTGAAGTACGAGTCCCGCTCTTCCGGCAAAAAAACAAAGGACTTAAAATAGTGTTTGCACATTCTAGTGAAGCAGTGATGTAAAAATAATCATGCAGTCCCTGACCAGGTGGCCCCATGATATATACATTTGTTTACAACAAACATTTTTTAACATTTACACATTTTTTAGTGTTTTCCTCAGCCCCCAGACTGCTTTGAAGGGTCCAGCAGACAATTACTCGCATTTTCTATTGACTATCATTGGACTCGCTAATTGTACCGAATACCCGAGTATTAGGGTATACTCGGTATTAGTATAGCGAGTCCGAATACTTCAGTACTCGCTCATCCCTACTCAGAGCCCAACACCATGCAAGACACTTGGCATTTGCTACAGAACACCAGGATTGGCAAATGATGAAAGCAGGCTCACACTGAGCACATGTGATAGACGTGACAGAGTCTGGAGACGCCATAGAGAGTGATCTGCTGCCTGCAACATCCTTCAGTATGACCGGTTTGGCAGTGGTTCAGTAGTGGTGTGGGGTGGCATTTCTTTGGATGGCCGTACGGTGTTGGGCTGTGAGCACAACCCCCATCTGTGGAAGTCGGGCACTCAGACCATCCTCATGGAGTCGGTTTCTAACCGTTTGTGCAGACATATGCAAATTTGTGGCCTGCTGGAGGTAATTTTGCAGGGCTCTGGCAGTGCTCCTCCTGTTCCTCCTTGCACAAAGGCTGAGGTAGCGGACCTGCTGCTGGGTTGTTGCCCTCCTATGGCCCCCTCCACGTCCCCTGGTGTACTGGCTTGTCTCCTAGTAGCGCCTCCAGCCTCTGGACACTACGCTGACAGACACAGCAAACCTTCTTGCCACAGCTCGCATTGATGTGCCATCCTGGATGAGCTGCACTACCTGAGCCACTTGTTTGGGTTGTTGAGTCCGTCTCATGCATTGGTACTGAGATGTGGTCTGTGGTCCTCACTTGCAGAACCACTCCTTTATTGAGGGTGTCTTTATAATTGCCAATAATTTCCAACTGTTGTCTATTCCATTTGCACAACAGCATGTGAAATTGATTGTCAATCAGTGTTGCTTCCTAAGTGGACAGTTTGATTTCACAGAACTTTGATTTACTTGGAGTTATATTCTGTTGTTTAAGTGTTCCCTTTATTTTTTGAGCAGTGTATTATTACAGCAGAAAAGGGGCAGCAGTATTTTCCTGCCTAGGTCTTGAACAAATGCAGGATGCAGCAAACCCATGCAGTAAAGATGGCGACAACACCGGTGCAAAATAATAATTAGACAACCACCCACAGCCTACCAATTCAGGGAGGGGGTGATTACTCTGTATATGATTGCACAAAAGTGGCTTGTATAGGGCATTGGTCACAAACAGGTAGTGCACAGTATTTGGATTACAGCCCATTAGTAACGCCCATGCTATTAGAGTAGGTGGGCTGTCCAGCATTATCGAAATGCATCCCATGTGAACAGTCTCCCCAGTTTACAAGACCTACTGTGCTGGGCTAAATATGTGAGGTATTGGTCGATATTTTGGCCAAGATATGCAAGCTCGCAACCCAACGTCAAGGGTCCTGACATTTGTGAGTCCTAACACTAAACTTAATAGCAAAGCCGCAAAAAGAGGACTAAAATAATTAGTATTTTGCAGCTGTGTTGCTGCCATCTTTGCTACATGGGTTTGCTGCAACCTGAGAGTGCATTAGTTCTGAGACTTGGGCAGGGAAACACTGCTGCCCCTTTTTCTGCTGTATTAATTCTTGAATTTTTGGAGGATTTTTAGTCCTGTTTTGTGGCTTTGCTATTAAGTTTCCTATCCTAAAGTAACCTATCCTAAAGTCCTGGATGACCTCTTCAAGTCACATGGACACTTTTGTGTCATTTTAGCAGAATTTGCAATTTTTTGCAGCAAAAAGTTGCAAAAAAGTTAGACAAGAGTAACAAGCATTTTTTTATTTTACACACAATTCATAGTCCACATGTGCCAGTTTGAAGAATTTGGCGCAAAAAAATATCAAGACAAAAAAAGTTGATGAATTGTACCTTAAATACTCAAGCTGTCTTGGAAAGAACCATGTTCTGTCCGAATAGGATCTCAACTCTTAGAGAACATTTGTGGGCACTGGGCATTCATAAAGTAAAAGTGAGACATGTTGTAAATAGAGTTGATCGAAACAGGTCGGCCAGATTCATAAGTCGCCGACTTATGGCAAAGTCGGGCTTCGCCGACCGAAACCCGACCACTGCGTGAAGTCGGCCATGCGGTCGGCAAAACAAGCGCCAAAGTCGGATTTCCCAGAATGCTTGCACGTGATTTTTTCAGCCACTGAGCAAGGACGTACACTGTGGGCAACGAGATGACATGTGCAGCGTCCGGAGAGAGAGATTTTGCGTACTTTAAAAAAGCGGTCCGGCATGTAGGTGTGTTTACTATACTCCACTCCCTACCGACTTTGCTTCCCCATTCACTTGCATTGGGTTTCGTGTTTCAGTCGGACCTTCGACTTTTCCCGATAGTCGGTCGATTTCGTTCGACTCGACTTTTGAGAGTCGGGTTTCATGAAACCCGACTCGACCCTAAAAAAGGCAAAGTCACTCATCTCTAGTTGTAAACATGGCATTGGCAGAAACGCATTGCTAAATCCACACTAATGTAGAAGAACTTTTCTATAGCAGTGATTTTCCAATGTTGTATGTTCATAATAAATATAAAAATTGATTGTGCACACACTTTAGTACTCTATTCATAATCTCTGCTTCTATGTAGATTTACATTAAAGAAGAAAACAATCAGTCTGGCACTTCCAAATCATGTGGGAGGGAACTTTGTTTGCATAACACGTAAAATGATGATTGTAGATCAGTGACACATTCCGTAAAGGCATCTGCGTATATAAAGACTTACAAAGTGTGCTTATTTCAACACTAGAGGAATAGAGAATCAGTAATCTGATGTGGCAAGCATCTGGATAGTACAGGTTGAACATTACTTACGTCCCAGGACTACTGTTTTACCTTGCACAACCAGTTTTACAAAGCTTGTCTTTTAAGGATTCTTGAAAATGATTCTCTGTGACTGCAAGCGAAACAGATCTATTCACAAGCTTCTGTTTTTGGCACTTTTGGCATTGTCTGGCACCATGTTGATTAAATATATGTCTTCTCCATGCACACTCGAAGACTTAGAAGATAATGTGAGCAATGCCAGGAGACAGTACTGCAGACATGGACTTTATGATCTGCTTAACCTAAGACCTCGAGAACAAGGTGAGCTTAATTGTTCAAAGATTATTAAAGGGGATTCTGATGCTATTAATCAGGGGCTACAACTGAATACAGCCTTAAAAGGAAAATTCAACCATTTAAAGGAGAAGGATTACATAAACAAAACTCGTGACTGCCATCACTTTAAAGCTTTCAGAAGATATATCACTATTCCTATAAGTAAAGAAGAAGAGGACTTTCCTATTGCATATTCCATGGTAGTACATGATAAAATTGACATGTTTGAACGACTTTTAAGAGCCATTTATGCCCCTCAAAATATTTATTGCGTCCATGTGGATGAAAAGTCAACAGAACAATTCAAGGCTGCTGTGAGAGCCATCATCTCTTGCTTTGATAATGTGTTTATAGCATCCAAACTGGTGAGGGTGGTCTATGCATCATGGTCAAGAGTACAGGCTGATATTAACTGTATGGAGGATCTGCTGAAAAGCAATGTTACATGGAAGTACTTGCTGAATACTTGTGGGACAGACTTTCCATTAAAGACAAATGCTGAGATTGTGAGAGCTCTCAAAACTTTAAATGGAAAAAATAGCATGGAATCTGAGAAGCCATCACAAGCCAAACAGGGACGCTGGAAATATCATCATGAAGTTCAAGATGATCATATTTCTGGGACCAATTTTGAAAAACTACCCCCACCAATTAAGACCCCCATGTTTACAGGAAATGCCTATTTTGTGGTATCCAGTGACTTTGTAAAGTACATCTTTGAAGACCCACAGACACAAAAACTTATAGACTGGGTCAAAGATACTTACAGTCCAGATGAACATCTCTGGGCTACATTAAACAGAATGCACGGTGTTCCAGGCTCATCTCCTCATAATGACAAATATGAACTTTCAGACATGAATGCAATGGCTAGAATGGTAAAGTGGTCATACAACGGTGGAGAATTACATGAGGGAGCTGCCTACCCTCCTTGTACAGGAACCTATAGAAGGGCTGTATGTGTATATGGTGCAGGAGATCTGAGCTGGATACTTAAGCAACATCATTTTCTGGCCAACAAATTTGACCCAGAAGTAGATAACATTGCTATATTCTGCTTGGAGGAGTATTTAAGACATAAAACAATATTTAAAATAGATTTATAATGTTCACGCAAGTGTAAAGGTAAATTATTTCATAGCCCACATTGCTGTAATCTTGAATACATTATTCACCTGTTTTTATGGTGGACAGTCTAATGATCTAACAACAGTACTTATTTGTCTTGTTTTCTGTAAAAAAAAAAAAGGAAGGAAATATCATGTATCACATAATAGAAATATTTTTTTTTATAGAGCCGTTTTTTGCTGCACCAGAGACACAAATACAGCACATTATCTTTATAACTGTATAAAAACCATGTCTAATTTTGTCTGACTCCAGTGATAATATTTCCCATATACTACTTATTCATTGAACTTCTACTAAAATGATCTTTACATATTAAGAGACTTTTTTATATATCTTCATTTTGATGGAAGATTTCCTTGTGTGTTTGGATTCATTGTCTTTAATAAACAATATTTATTTTCAGTTTAGTTCAATTGATGTTTGCTATTAATTAAAATGACTTGCTCCCCCTAATATCAGAGATACATGACCTAAAATGAAGCATGTCTAAAAAGTAGTCAGAACAAATGCAATAACTGTTCATTGGAAAGGGGTGTTTCGCTAAGGAGAGGATACCTCCTATCCACTAGTTAGTCAATAGCTTCAAGATTAATAGAAGTTCCCAATCGATTCGCAACACAGGGGACTTCTGTCCCTCTTTTTGTATAAAGCAGCTGTGAGCATGCTCAGTTGCCATTCTATATATTCTCTACTAGATGGAGGCCAGATGCGGTAATGTCATGATGGGGGCAGGCTTTGCAGCGTTGAAAATCTCACCCCATGTGCTCACCCATCTATCCATTCTCTCTTTCCCCATGTGCTGACTTCTCCTGTCTGTGCTCTCTTCTTTGACCTGTCTACCCCATGTGCTGTCCCACTTGTCTGCTGTCTCTCTCATTCCTGTGCTATATGCTCCCCTCATGTGCTGTCCCGTTTGAGCTGTCTCCCCCTGTGCTCTGTTTCTCTCACCCCTGTGTTTGACTGTGTACAGAACATACCACAGCTCCTGGGCAGGGGAGGAAGCAAAAGATACTGACTAATACTGACATTACAGCAGGAGATCCCAGAAGATATTTTTCGTGAGGTAAAATATTGTTTAAAAACAGTCAGTGAAATATTTTACCTCACAAAATGAATCCTCTGCGATGCCCTGATGTAATGTCAGTATTGTCTTTTGCTTCCTCCCCTGCCCAGGAGATGTGGTATGCTCCGTACATGGTCAGACACAGACAATTTTTAAAATTAACTTTTGTTTGTGGGAAACCCCTTTAATGTGACCAGCTTCCTCTGCCTGTAGACACGTTGCGCATCTGCTGCCGGGATCAGCCAAATGATTCACTGCACCTGCGCAGAATTTGCACAGGCACAGTGTGATGGTGTTCTGCTGGTGGTACCACACAATTGGCTGCGTGAGTGTGAATGTGAGTGTGGGAGCATGTGAGTGTGAGTGTGAGTCTGAGTGTGTGATTCTGAGTATGTGAGTCTGAGCGTGTGTATGTGAGTGTGAGCGTGTAAGTGTGAGTGTGTGAGTGTGTGTGTGGTGCGTACGGCATATAGAGTGTGTGTGGTGTGACGGTGTTCCGCTGGTGGTCTCGCACAATAGGTTGGTACCAGCAGCAGTTTCCATATTGAGACAACCATCACTTGGGTGGCCCAATATGGCGGTCGGTGAACTTACTCTGCTTGGAATTCTGGGATACGGTGACATCTGGACAGAACAGGAAATGAAAAGGTTACAAGGAAATTATATAAATAGATGAGACTGGCGGAGATAGCTGGACTTTGTCTCTTATGAGGGCAGTCCCATAGAGCATTAATGGAGAGGAGTTTGAGTATGCACAGTATATGCACTGCTGCTCTATTCAGACAGAAGTCTTAGCTGTGTCACCCTTTCCGATCTAGAATTTAAAGGAATGCTGTCATGCAAAATAACGCTATTAGCCTGAACATATAGGGTTAATCTGCAGGCTAATAGTATTGTGACACTGTGCTGTGCTGGCACTGAGAGCCTTGTTGCTGGGAGGAAATGAACGCTGTAAACATGCCCCCAGGACTAACTGACAGCAGGATCAGCCTTAGAGGCGGCTTTCAGTCAGTGACAGGGGCGCAGTTACAGCCGCCACACTCTATATACAGAGTAGTGACTGAAACCCTCCCAGAGCTATCCCTGTAACTGGAAGCCAAACACTGCCAGGGGAATAAAGTTATTTTCTTTCCTGTAGTGGGTCTCTCACCGTGTGTTCCACACAGTGTCAGAACGCTGTTAACCTGCAGATTAACGCCATATCTACAAGTTCATAGCAATATTTTACAGGTTCCCTTTAATGTCTAACTTGTAGATAAGTGCTGATCTCTTCTTTGGGAAATCTCTTTTAACCCCTTGAGCTTTTTTCGGTTTTGCGTTTTCGTTTATTCCCAGAGCCATAACTTTTTAATTTTTCCTTCAATATGGCCATGTGAGGGCTTCTTTTTTTGTGGGACGAGTTGCGCTTTTGAACGACATCATTGGTTTTACCTTGTTGTGTACCAGAAAACAGGAAAAAAAATTCCAAGTGCGGTGAAATTGCAAAAAAGTGCAATCCCACACTTGTTTTTTGTTTAACTTTTTAACTAGGTTCACTAAATGCCAAACCTGACCTGCCATAATGATTCCTCAGGTCATTACGAGTTCATAGACACCAAACATATCTAGGTTCTTTTTTATCTATGTGGTAAAAAAAATTCCAAACTTTGTTAAAAAAAAATAAAAAATTGTGCCATGTTCTGATATCCATAGTGTCTCCATTTTTTATGATCTCTGGTTGGGTGCAGGCTTATTTTTTGCACATCAAGCTGATGTTTTAAATGATACCATTTTGGTGTAGATATGATCGTTTGATGGCCCATTATTGCATTTTTATGCAATTTTGCGTCGACCAAAAAACGTAGTTCTGGCATTTTGACTTTTTTTTTCAAGTTACGCTGTTTAGTGATTGGGTTAATCCTTATATTTTATTGATAGATCGGGTGATTGTGAACGCGTTGATACCAAATATGTGTATGTTTGATTTTTTTATTGTTTTATTTTGAATGGGGCGAAAGGGGGGGTGATTTGAACGTTTATATTTTTTTTATTTTTTTTAATATTTTGAAAAACATTTTCTTTTCACTTTTGGCATGCTTTAATAGTCTCCATGGGAGACTAGAATCTGCCACACCCCGATGGGCACTGCTACATAGAGGCG